>NW_022681453.1:15141994-15831994 GCF_009764315.1 Trachypithecus francoisi
CAGGAGATCGAAATCATCTTGGCTAACACGGTGAAACCCCATCTCTACTAAAAAAAAAAAAAAAATAGCCGGGCGTGGAGGTGGGCACCTGTAGTCCCAGCTACTCGGGAGGCTGAGGCAGGAGAATGGTGTGAACCCGGGAGGCAGAGCTTGCAGTGAGCTGAGATCTGGCCACTGCACTCCAGCCTGGGCGACAGAGCAAGACTCCTTATCAAAAAAAAAAAAAAAAAAAGAATTTTTAAGGTTATTTTTATTTTTACATTTGAGGTCTCACTCCTTTACCCAGGCTGGAGTGCAGTGGTGTGGTCATAGCTCACTGCAGCCTCAACTTCCTGGGCTCAAGTGATCCTCCCAAGTAGCTGGGACTACAGATGAGCGCCACCATGCCGTTTTTGTTTTTGTTATTGTTATTTTTATCAAGATGGGGTCTTTTGCTGTGTTGCCCAGGCTGGTCTCAAACTCCTGGGCTCAAGCAGCCTTCCCATGTTGGCCTCCCAAACTGCTAGGATTACAGGTGTGAGCCACCATGCCCATCCTGTTTGTTGTAGTAAATGAAAGAGAAGCAACAATAGAGAGCATTCAGGGGAACTTACCTACACCCCTTACCTATCCTGACACCACTCTCTCCAGGTCTGATCCCTTGAAATACCATCATTTGTCCCCTCAGAAACCTTGGGCATGAAGGAGTCCTCCTGAGCCATAGGCCCACTGTACCAAAGTCTTCTCTCCAGAGAGGGTCAGGAGCCTGTCTTGTAACCACCTCCACGGCAGGACTTAGCCAGACAGCCTTGGGAACTGCTGTCACTCTCCTCACTCGCCACCTCTTCCCACCCAACCACTCCATCAAAGCTGTGTTCGCAGACCATCAGCGAAGTCTGGATACTCCCCCACAAAAAATAAGAGGCTCCAAAACTGACAAGCACTTTTGTGCCTTGAAGCATGGCAAACAATCCTCCACTGCCCTGAGAGGACCCGCTGAGAACCCTGTGGAGCCTCTGGGGAAGGGGAAGCTGGGGCTTATGGGGCCCTGGTAAATCTGCTACAGAATGCCCCCCATGGAGTATAATGAAGTGGCCATGATTTTAGGGCTTCTCCCACAACATTTTTTTTTTTTTTTGAGATACAGTCTCACTCTGTTGTCTAGGCTGGAGTGCAGTGGTGAGGTGTTAGCTCACGGCAACCTCCCCCAGCAGGTTCAAGTGATTCTCCCACCTCAGCCTCCTGAGTAGCTGAGATTACAGGTGTTCGCCACCAGGCCCGGCTAATTTTTTTGCATTTTTAGTAGAGACAGGGTTTTGCCATGTTGGCCAGGCTGTCTCAAACTCCTGACCTCAGGTGGGATCCACCCGCCTTGGCCTCTCAAAGTGCTGGGATTATAGGCATGAGCCACCTCACCTGGCCCTTTTTATTATTATTTTTGAGACCAAGTCTCACTTTGTCACCCAGGCTGTAGCACAGTGGCACAGTCTTGGCTCACTGCAACCTCCACCTCTCAGGTTCCAGCGATTCCCATGCCTCAGCCTCTTCAGTAGCTGCGACTACAGGCTTGCGCCATCGCACCAGGTTTATTTTTGTATTTTTATTAGAGACGAGGGTTTGCCATGTTGCCTAGGCTGGTCTCGAACTCCTGGGCCCAACTGATCCACCCGCTGTAATCCTGGGATTACAGGCGTGACTCACCATGCCCAGCCTTCTACAACATTTAATATGAAACATAACAGAAAAGTTGAAAGAACCATACAGTGAACACTCATATACCCTAGATTCTACAACTATTAATGTTTTGCTTAGTATCTCATGTCTATCTAAAAAATCTATCATTTTATCCATCTATCTGTAATTGCCCAAGGCTGCTTCTTGCCCACGGCACAGACAAAATCAATTCACTGAGGCCTTGGCATTGCAGTAAAGAGTTTCACTGACGCAAGGCTGGCCATGCACAAGGCCACGCTTTGTGCATGGAGCTATTACTCAAATCAGTCTCCCCAAAGGCTTAGAAGTTAGGGTTTTTCAAGGATAGTTTGGTAGGGAATGGGAAATGTTGATTGGTTGGAGATGCAATCATAGAAGGGGTCCTCATGCGCTGAGTCAGCCTCTGGGTGGAGTCAGCAGAAAACCAAGTCTGAAAAGAAACATCTCAAGGCCGGCGCAGTGGCTCATGCCTGTAATCCCAGCACTTTGGGAGGCTGAGGCAGGTGGATCACGAGGTTAGGAGATCGAGACCATCCTGGCTAACACGGTGAAACCTCATCTCTACTAAAAATACAAAAAATTAGCCAGGTGTGGTGGCAGGCGCCTGTAGTCCCAGCTACTCAAAGCTGAGGCAGGAGAATGGTGTGAACCCAGGAGGCGGAGCTTGCAGTGAGCCGAGATTGTGCCACTGCACTCCAGCCTGTGCAACAGAGCAAGACTCCGTCTAAAAAAAAAAGAAACAGGCCGGGCGCGGTGGCTCAAGCCTGTAATCCCAGCACTTTGGGAGGCCGAGACGGGCGGATCACGAGGTCAGGAGATCGAGACCATCCTGGCTAACACGGTGAAACCCCGTCTCTACTAAAAAATACAAAAAACTAGCCGGGGGACATGGCGGCGCATGTAGTCCCAGCTACTCGGGAGGCTGCGGCAGGAGAATGGCGTGAACCCGGGAGGCGGAGCTTGCAGTGAGCTGAGATCCGGCCACAGCACTCCAGCCTGGGTGACAGAGCAAGACTCCGTCTCAAAAAAAAAAAAAAAGAAACATCTCAAAAGACAAATTTTAGGTTCTGCAATAGTGATGTTATCTATAGGAGTAACTGAGGAAGTTACAAATCTTGTGACTTCCAGAGCAATGACTGGTTATCGTTTAACTACACCTACACCTTAGCAGAATTCAGGCCCCTCCCATAAAAATCCTAGCCTTGTGACTTTTCATTAGTTTTACAAAGGCGGTTTAGTTTTGGAAAGGGCTAATGTCATCCTTGCTTTAAGGTTGAACTATAAATTCCTCCCTAAGTTACCTTCGCCTATCCCCAGGTTGGAGGTTAGAAGCAAGATAGAGCTGGGCACGGTGGTTCACTCCTGTAATCCCAGCATTTTGGGAGGCTGAGGCGGGCGGATCACCTGAGCAGGAGTTTGAGACCAGCCTGACCAACATGGAGAAACCCTGTCTCTACTAAAAATACAAAATTAGCCAGGTGTGGTGGCTCAGGCCTGTAATCCCAGCTACTCGGGAGACTGAGGCAGGAGAATTGCTTGAACCTGGGAAGCGGAGGTTGCAGGGAGCCGAGATCGTGTCATTGCACGCCAGCCTGAGAAACAAGAGCAAAACTCTGGAGAAAAAAGAAAAAAAAAAATCAGCAACATGGAGTCAACCACGTCAGGTTTTTCTTACTGCCATAATTTTGCAAAGGTGATTTCATATCAATCCTTTATTTTAAGAGACAGGGTTTTGCTCTATGGTCCAGGCTGGAGTGCGGTGGCACAATCACAGCTCACTGCAGCCTTGACCTTCTGGACTCAAGCAAGCTTCCCAAGTAGCTGGGACCACAGGTGGGTATGACCACCCCCAGATACATTTTGGAGTTTTCTTCATAGAGATGAGGGTCTCTCTGTTGCCCAGGCTGGTCTCGAACTCTTGGCCTCAGGCAACTTCTCCCATCTTGGCCTCCAAAAGTGCTAGGATTACAGGTGTGAGCCACCATACCCAGCCCCTATCTTATTTTTGATGCACTTCCAGTTAAGTTGCAGAACCCTGATTTTAGTTTTTACATATAGTAACTCAAATGGGACAGTTCCATTTAGCCCTAACTAGGTAGAGCTCAACTTTACTTCAGATTGTTCCCCATAAGAAAGGTGAATCCGGCCGGGCGCGGTGGCTCAAGCCTGTAATCCCAGCACTTTGGGAGGCCGAGGCGGGCGGATCACGAGGTCAGGAGATGGAGACCATCCTGGCTAATACGGTGAAACCCCGTCTCTACTAAAAAATACAAAAAAACTAGCCGGGCGAGGTGGCGGGCGCCTGTAGTCCCAGCTACTCCGGAGGCTGAGGCAGGAGAATGGCGTGAACCCGGAGGCAGAGCTTGCAGTGAGCTGAGATCTGGCCACTGCACTCCAGCTGGGCGGCAGAGCGAGACTCCGTCTCAAAAAAAAAAAAAAAAAAAAAAGAAAGGTGAATCCAGGCCAGGCGCAATGGCTCACGCCTGTAATCCCAGCACTTTGGGAGGCCGGGGTGGGCAGATCTCAAGGTCAGGAGATTGAGACCATCCTGGCTAACATGGTGAAACCCCGTCTCTACCAAGAAAAATACAAAAAATTATCCGGGCGTGGTGGTGGGTGCCTGTAGTCCCAGCTACTCGGGAGGCTGAGGCAGGAGAATGGCGTGAACCTGGGAGGTAGAGTTTGCAGTAAGCTGAGATTGCGCCACTGCACTCCAGCCTGGGCGACAGAGTGAGACTCTCAAAAAAAAAAAAAAAAAAAAAGGGGGCCGGGCGCGGTGGCTCAAGCCTGTAATCCCAGCACTTTGGGAGGCCGAGACGGGCGGGTCACGAGGTCAGGAGATTCAGACCATCCTGGCTAACCCGGTGAAACCCCGTCTCTACTGAAAAATACAAAAAAACTAGCCAGGCGAGGTGGCGGGCGCCTGTAGTCCCAGCTACTGGGGAGGCTGAGGCAGGAGAATGGTGTGAACCCGAGAGGCGGAGCTTGCAGTGAGCTGAGATCTGGCCACTGCACTCCAGCCTGGGCGACAGAGCGAGACTCCGTCTCAAAAAAAAAAAAAAAAAACAACAACAAAAAACAAAAAAAAGAAAGGTAAATTCAAAAACTTTAAAAATAAATGGAGCGTGGAAATCAAGAAATAACAATTTCTAATACTTGGGCGTCTACCCTGGGCCAATTCTCAAACCTGATCTCAATCCTCAGAACAATCTTGAAATATGGAGACTGAGTTTATTTTACAAATGTAGAAAATTTCTCTGCAGAGGGGAGATGATGTGTCCAAGGTCACTCTGAGAACTGAACAGAGGGCCTTCTTCTGGGACCCAAGACTCCAGGTTCTAGCCCACTGCCCACCTGCCTCACCCTGTCACAAGCACAATAAAGGGAGTGTTATGATTATATGGATTTGTCTTTGCAGTCACTCACACTGAGGATCATGCTTATCATGAATTAGCCATTAGTGATAGCAGCTGGCAACATCTTAAAGTGGAAAGAGCTGCCTCAGGGCCAGACTCCTTGGATTCAAATCCTGACCCTGACACAAGCAGTACCTCTGTGACTGGGAGAATTAACTTCACCTCAGGGAACCTCAAATTAGGAGTCAGGTTCTGAGATGCAAACACCACCAACTGCTGTGGGTTTTGAAAACAATAAAATTGGAGGGTGAACACATGTAAAATGCCTACATTGAAATAAACGGTAGCTTTTTTTGTTTTGTTTTGAGAGATAGAGTCTCACTCTGTCACCCAGGCTGGAGTGCAGTGGCACAATCTCAGCTCATTGCAACTTCCACCTCCTAGGTTCAAGTGATTCTCCTGCCTCAGCCTCCTGACTAGCTGGGACTGCAGGCACGCACCACCATGCCCAGCTAATTTTTGTATTTTTAGTAGAGACGGGGTTTCACTATGTTGGCCAGGATGGTCTCAATCTCTTGACCTCATGATCCTCCTGCCTCGGCTTTCCAAAGTGCTGGGATTACAGGCATGAGTCACCGCGCCTGGCCCCAAAGGTAGCTTCAATAACCATGATACAATCATTTAAAAATATTTAAAATGTCAAAGTTGAATGAATACATTTATTCAATGTCTTTATTACCTATCAAATTCCTACCATGTGTCAGAGACCAGGAATACAATAAGTCAATTTCCTGTACTAAAGAAGTTAACTGTCTTAGTGTTGAACCTTTAAACAAAACCTTACAGGCAATATAAGGGTTATTACAGAGATCATAATAGCCCATAATAATAACCAATTATTGATTGTTGGGTTCTTGCCAGAAGCAGGTTTTACAATATATTTATCTCAAATAATCCTTGTGATGACCTTTAGAGGTAGGTAAGATAACCATAACACCCCCCCGCCTTTTTTTTTTTTGAGACGGAGTCTCGCTCTGCCGCCCAGGTGGGAGAGCAGTGGCACGAACTCAGCTCACTGCAACCTCCGCTTCCCAGGTTCAAGCGATCTTCCTGCCTCAGCTGTCCCCAGTAGCTGGGATTACAGGCACTCACCACCATGCCCGGCTAATTTTTGTTTTTTGTTTTTTCAGTAGAGATGGGGTTTTGCCATGTTGGCCAGTCTGGTCTCTAACTCCTGATCTCAGGTGAATCATCTGCCTCGGCCTCCCAAAGTGCTGGGACTATAGGTGTGAGCCACCATGCCAGGCCGATAAACCCCATTTTAAATTGTAAAAACCATTGCATCCAGAGCTCTGACAACTTCTCTGAGGTTCCACAGTTGCTGTGTTGCAGAGGCAGCATCAGATGTTGATCCACCTATCCCCAAAGCCCCTGCACTTCTGCCACTGAGTTTCCAAATGCTATGAGGGAAAGGGATTTGCAAACCAAAGATCAGGAATCACGAAGATGCTGATGTGATTTTGGGTAGGGCCTTATAGGGTAAGAGCTTGTCAGGCAATAAGAACAGCAGCAGTCAGCCAGGTGCGGTGGCTCATGCCTGTAATCCCAGCACTTTGGGAGGCCGAGGTGAGAGGATCACCTGAGGTCAGGAGTTCAAGACCAGCCTGGCCAACATGGAAACCTCATCTCTACTAAAAATACAAAAATTAGCTGGGCATGGTGGTGCACACTGTGGTCTCAGCTACTCAGGAGCCTGAGGCAGGACAATTGTTTGAACCCAGGAGGCAGAGGCTGCAGTGAGATGAGATCACGCCACTGTACTCCAGCCTGGGTGACAGAGCAAGACTCAGTCTCAAAAAAAAAAAAAAAAACTAATAAAAAGAACAGCAGCAGTGGCTAATCCTTAAACCAGTTACCAGGCCTACTTTACATGTCATTGCTTACTGATCCTAACAACCCCAATAAAACCCATGAAATGGGCACTCTTGTCTCCCCTTTTTTTGTTGTTTTTTTTTTTTTTGAGACGGAGTCTTGCTCTGTTGCACAGGCTGGAGTGCAGTGGCGCAATCTCCACTCACTGCAAGCTCCGCCTCCCAGATTCACGCCATTCTCCTGGGACTACAGGCGCATGCCACCACGCCTGGCTAATTTTTTTTGTATTTTTAGTACAGACAGGGTTTCACCGTGTTAGCCAGGATGGTCTCCATCTCCTGACCTCGTGATCCGCCCGCCTCAGCCTCCCAAAGTGCTGGGATTACAGGTGTGAGCCACTGCACTTGGCTTGTCTCCCCATTTTATGGGTAAAAGAAACGGGCCTAGAAATGTCCAATCGCAGCCGGGCGCGGTGGCTCACGCCTGTAATCCCAACACTCTGGAGGCTGAGGCAGGCAGATTACGAGGTCAGGAGATCGAGACCATCCTGGCTAACACAGCAAAACCCCGTCTCTACTGAAAATACCAAAAATTAGCTGGGCATGGTGGCGGGCACCTTGGGAGACTGAGGCAGGAGAGTGGCATGAACCCAGGAGGCGGAGCTTGCAGTGAGCCGAGATCGCGCCACTGCACTCCAGTCTGGGCGACAGAGCAAGACTCCATCTGAAAGAAAGAAAGAGAGAAAGAGGTGGGGGGGAGAGAGAGCGAGAGAAAGAGAGAGAGAGTGAGAATGTCCAATCACTTGAGTAAGATCACTATAGTTACTTGGTTGTTGTCTTCTCTGTAAGCTGATCATACACATGCGCCGCTTGCCCAACGTCCAGTGGCTATGGAGCCTCCCAGCTGGGTGAGTGGCACCTCACCCCTCCATTGTCAGTCTTGGCCAACAAAGCATGAGTGAACATGGCCTACCAAAGTCTAGCAGAAGCTTTAAGAGCCACAGCTTGTGTGAATGAGCCTCTTGTTCTTCCCCTTAGTCAGGAGAACATAGTCCTGTGTTGGAACTGTTCCTTCAGACCAGGTGCCAGGATGAGAAGCCATGTGGAGCAGAACTGCAGCAAACGACCCATGGTCCCCGACATGTAATGTGACTGAGGAATGTGCTTTCGGTTTTAAGCCAACTGGAATTTGAGGGCTATTTGTTACTACAGGAGAGCTGTAAGTGGCAGAGTCAGGATCCTAACTTCAATAGATATAAACACCGGCCGGGCGCGGTGGCTCAAGCCTGTAATCCCAGCACTTTGGGAGGCCGAGACGGGCGGATCACGAGGTCAGGAGATCGAGACCATCCTGGCTAACACGGTGAAACCCCGTCTCTACTAAAAAAAATACAAAAAATTAGCCGGGCGAGATGGCGGGCGCCTGTAGTCCCAGCTACTCGGGAGGCTGAGGCGAGAGAATGGCGTAAACCCGGGAGGCGGAGCTTGCAGTGAGCTGAGATCCGGCCACTGCACTCCAGCCTGGGCGACAGAGCAAGACTCCGTCTCAACAAAAAAAAAAAAAAAAAAAAAAAAAAAATAGATATAAACACCATAAAATTCACCACTTTCCAGTGTATATTTCAGTGACTTTCAGTAAATGTATGGTGCAACTATCATCACAATCTTCTTTTAGAACATTTTCATCACCCCAAGATGAAACTTAATGGAGTTACTTCCCATTCTCACTCCCAGCCTCAGGCAACTACTAATTTATCATCTATCTCTATAGATTTGCCTTTTCTGGACATTTCATATACATGGAATCATACTACACACACACACACACACATATATACACGTTATATATATACTATATGGTATGATTCTGTGTGTGTGTGTGTGTGTGTGTGTATATATATATATATATATTTTTTTTTTTTTTGAGATGGAGTCTCGCTCTGTCGCCCAGGCTGCAGTGTAATGGCACAATCTTGCCTCACTGTAAACCTCAGCCTCCTGGGTTCAAGCATTTCTCCTGCCTTAGCCTCCTGGGTAGCTGGGATTACAGGAGCCCAACAACACACCTGGCTAAGTTTTGTATTTTTAGTAGAGATGAAGTTTCACCATGTTGGCCAGGCTGGTCTCAAACTCCTGACCTCAAGTGATATGCCCACCTCAGCCTCCTAAAGTGCCAGGATTACGGGTGTGAGCCACGGCACCTGGCCTATCTTTTGTATCTGGCTTGATGGTTTTTGGTCTCACTATGCTGCCCAGGGTGGAGGGCAGTGGCTAATTCACAAGACAGGATCACAGCACATTACAGCACTGAACTCCTGGGCTCCAGTGATCCTCCTGCCTCAGTCTCCTGAGTAGCTGAGACTACTGGTATGCGCCCGGCCGGCATACTGCTTTTAAGGTTCACCCATGTTGCAGAATGTATCGGTACTTTAATTCCTTTTTTACTGCTGAGTAACATTCCACTGCACAGATATACTACATTTTTATCATCAGTTGATGGACATTTGGATTTTTTCTACTTTTCAGCTATTATAATAAACACTGCTGTGAATACTCACATACAAGTTATTCCATGAAAGGGCCAGATATGCAAAATGACCCCCAAATGCAGAAGGAGCTGGGAAACCAAAGAACAAGGCAGACATATCCAGTTTATCAGCAGAGGGCAATTTATTAGGGAAATTATGGACAAAAGCATGGTCTTGGTCAGCAACAAGTCAGGTAGATCTCCCCATTATTCCCCCCAACCCAGGGCTTATATACCATAGGAAAAAGGGGTATGTGCTCTATAGGGACAATGAAAGGCAACCTTCTAGAACAGGCCAGAATGAGTTGCACAATAACATCAAGGTTGCTTTGACCTAAAGGTAGAATATATTGTGAGTACATGTTCTTATTAAAGACAGTAAACAAACAAGGAATCAGGAGGCATTCACAGAGCTGGGGTTAATCTGAGGTCAACATGGCAGATTAGCATCCAAGATGGAGTCACTTTTGTCACTACACAAGGATTTGTGTAGAACTATGTTTTCATTTCTTTTGGGTAGATAGCTATGAATTGAATGATTGAGTCATATAGCAAGTATTTATTTATTTATTTATTTAGAGACAGGGTCTTGCTCTGTCACACAGGTGGGAGTGCAGTGGCACGATGTCAGCTCACAGCAACTTCCTCCTCCTGGATTCAAGCAATTCTCATGCCTTAGCCTCCTGAGTAGTTGGGATTACAGGCACCTGCCACCACGCCCAGCTAATTTTCTGTATTTTTAGTAGAGATGGGTTTTCACCATGTTGGCCAGGCTGGTCTCAAACTCCTGGGCTCAGGTGATCTGCCTACCTCAGCCTCCCAAGGTACTGGGATTACAGGTTTGAGTCACTGCACCCGGCTTAGGTTTAACATTTTAAGTAACTGCCAAATTATTTTCCAAAGTGGCTACCCCATTTTCCATTCCCACTACAATGTATGAGGGTTCCTATTTCCTCACATCCTTGCTATCACTTGTTACTGTCAGTCTTTTTGATATAGCAATTTTAGTGGCTATGTAGTGGTATCTCATGGTGGGTTTGTTTTTTTTTTTTTGAGACGGAGCCTTGCTCTGTTGCCCAGCCTGGAGTGCAGTGGCGCGATCTCGGCTCACTGCAATCTCCGCCTCCTGGGTTCAAGCATTTCTTCTGCCTCAGCCCCCCAAATAGCTGGGACTACAGGCTGGGACCACCACGCTTGTCTAATTTTTGTATTTTTAGTAAAGACAGGGTTTCATCATATTGGCCAGGCTGGTATCAAAATCCTGACCTTGTGATCTGCCCGCCTCGGCCTCCCAAAGTGCTGGGATTACAGGCGTGAGTCACTGCACCCAGTCCTCACTGTGGTTTTAATTTGCACATCCCTAATAATGTTGAGCACTTATATATGCATGTTAGCCATTCCTATGTCTGCTTTGATGTCTATTCCAATCTTCTGCATTTTTTTTTTTTTTTTTTTAAAGAGACAGGGTCTCAGCCAAGTGTGGTGACTCATGCCTGTAATCCCAATACTTTGGGAGGCCAAGGCGGGTGGATCATTTGAGGCTGGGAGTTTGAGATCAGCCTGGCCAATACGGTGAAACCCCATCTCTATTAAAAATACAAAAATTTACTGGTCATGGTGGTGCATGCCTGTAGTCCCAGCTACTTGGGAGGCTGAGGCATGAGACCTGCTTGAACCCAGGGGGCAGAGGTTGCAGTGAGCTGAGATTGTGCTGCACTCCAGCATAGGTGACAAAGCAAGACTGTCTCAAAAAAATAGGACAGTATTTCACTGCATCACCCAGGCTGGAGTGCAGTAGTACAATCATTGCTCACTGATTGTTGCCTCAACTTCCTGGGTGCAAACAATCCTCCCACTTTAGCCTCCTGAGTAGCTTGGACTACAGCCATGCACCACCACACCTAGGTATTTTTTTTTTTTTTTTAATTTTGTAAAGACAGGATTTCACTGTGTTGTCCATGCTGGTCTTGACCTCTTGGCCTCAAGGAATTCTCCTGCCTCAGCCTCCCAAAGTGCTATGATTACAGGCATGAGCCACCATGCCCAGCTTGCTGACCATTTTTTAACTGGATTATGTGTCTTATTCCTTTTTTTTTTTTTGAGACGGAGTCTCGCTCTGTCGCCCAGGCTGGAGTGCAGTGGCCGGATCTCAGCTCACTGCAAGCTCCGCCTCCCGGGTTCACGCCATTCTCCTGCCTCAGCCTCCCGAGTAGCTGGGACTACAGGCGCCCGCCACCTCGCCCGGCTAGTTTTTGTATTTTTTTTTTTTTTAGTAGAGACGGGGTTTCACCGTGTTAGCCAGGAGGGTCTCGATTTCCTGACCTTGTGATCCGCCCGTCTCAGCCTCCCAAAGTGCTGGGATTACAGGCTTGAGCCACTGCACCCGGCCCTTTTTTTTTTTTTTTTTGAGATAGAGTGTTGCTCTGTGGCCCAGGCTGGAGTGCAGTGGTGCAATCTCGTCTCACTGCAACTTCTGCCTCCCAGGTTAAAGAAATTCTCCTGGCCGGGCGCGGTGGCTCAAGCCTGTAATCCCAGCACTTTGGGAGGCCGAGACGGGCGGATCACGAGGTCAGGAGATCGAGACCATCCTGGCGAACACAGTGAAACCCCGTCTCTACTAAATATACAAAAAAAAAAAAAACTAGCCGGGCGAGGTGGCGGGCGCCTGTAGTCCCAGCTACTTGGGAGGCTGAGGCAGGAGAATGGCGGGAACCCTGGAGACGGAGCTTGCAGTGAGCTGAGATCCGGCCACTGCACTCCAGCCTGGGCGACAGAGCAAGACTCCGCCTCAAAAAAAAAAAAAAAAAAAATACAAAAAACTAGCCGGGCGAGGTGGCGGGCGCCTGTAGTCCCAGCTACTCGGGAGGCTGAGGCAGGAGAATGGCGGGAACCCGGGAGGCGGAGCTTGCAGTGAGCTGAGATCCGGCCACTGCACTCCAGCCCGGGCGACAGAGCGAGACTCCGTCTCAAAAAAAAAAAAAAAAAAAGAAATTCTCCTGCCTCAGCCTCCCGAGTGGCTGTGACGATAGGTGTACACTACCATGCCTGGCTAATTTGTGTATTTTTAGTAGAGACGGGGTTTTGCCATGTTGGCCAGGCTGGTCTTGAACTCCTGGCCTCAAATGATCCACCTGCCTTGGCCTCCCAAAGTGCTGGGATTACAGGCATAAGCCACTGCACCCGGCCTGTGAATTTTAAATGAGTTGAAATTTTATCCATATTTTAAAAATTATTTTACACTAGAAAGCATAGAATAGCAACTTCATTCCAGGGAGGAAGAAAAACACATTTTTGAGTCCTGAAGAATTAGGACACCATCAGAGATGAAACAGGAACATAACAAGGTCTTGTTTAAATAGCACAGACCCCATAAATTCTTCCCCAATTTTCTGATCCCACAACAAAAAAGAAAAAAAAATTTAGGGCCAAG
Organism: Trachypithecus francoisi; assembly: GCF_009764315.1. Taxonomy (NCBI): domain Eukaryota; kingdom Metazoa; phylum Chordata; class Mammalia; order Primates; family Cercopithecidae; genus Trachypithecus; species Trachypithecus francoisi. Next base: position 15,154,871 of record NW_022681453.1, read on the forward strand.
CATGGTGGCTCACGCCTGTAATCCCCAGCACTTTGGGAGGCCGAGGAGGGCAGATCACAAGGTCAGGAGATAGAAACAATGCTGGCTAACGTGGTGAAACCCCATTTCTACTAAAAATACACAAAAACAATTAGCCGGGTATGGTGGCGGGCACCTGTAGTCCCAGCTACTTGGGAGGCTGAGGCAGCAGAATGGCATGAACCTGGGAAGCGGAGCTTGCAGTGAGCCGAGATTGCACCACTGCACTCCCGCCTGGGTGACAGAGCAAGATTCCGTCTCAAAAAAAAAAAAATTAGGGGGAAATAATTGTTCTTCCCTACAAACATCAGCCCCATGTTGGTAGAATCATTTTTATGGCCCATATCACACCTTATGATCCTGTTTTTCAACCGCTGTATTAGTCTATTCTCACACTGCTATAAAGAAATACCTGAGGCTGGGTAATTTACAAAGAAAAGAGGTTGAATTTGCTCACGGTTCTGCAGGCTGCACAGGAAGCATGGCAGTATCTGCTTCTGGGGAGGCCTCAAGGGAGCTTTCACTGGTGGCGGAACGCAAAGCGGGAGCAGGTGTCTTATAGGGCAGGAGCAGGACCAAGATGGGGTGGGGGGGTGGGGGGCAGGTGCTACACACTTTTAAACAAAAGATCTCATGAGAACTCAGGACAGTACCAAGAGGGAAATCCGCTCCCATGATCCAATCACCTCTCAGCAGGCCCCATCTCCAACAGTGGTAATTAATTTCGACATGAGATTTGCGCAGGGACACAGACGCAAACTATATCAACCTCATTAGGCTATAGCAGTCTTTAGGATTGTTTTGGTTTTTGGTTTCGGGTTTTTTTTTGAGACAGTGTTACGCTCTGTCATCCAGCCTTGAGTGCAGTGGCTCGATCATAGCCCACTGCAGCCTTGAACTCCTGAGCTCAAACAGTCCTCCCACCATAGCCTTCTGAGCAGCTGGGACCACACCACCATGCCCAGCTTTTTGTTGTTGTTGTTGAAGACAGGGTCTTGCTATTTTGCCCAGCCTGGCCTCAAACTCCTGGCCTCAAGTGATCCTCCCATCTCAGCAACCTAAAGCACTGAGGTTACAGGTATGAGCTACCATTGCCAGCCTTTAGGATTGTTTTTATCTTTATAACCCTTTTTATGAAACAGGTCTTCTGGCCAAGTGCAGTGGCTCATGCCTGTAATCCAGCACTTTGGGAGGCCGAGGCGGGTGGATCACAAGGTCAGGAGATCGAGACCATCCTGGCTAACACAGTGAAACCCCGTCTCTACTAAAAATACAAAAAATTAGCCGGGCATGGTGGTGTGCGCCTATAGTCCCAGCTACTTGGGAGGCTGAAGCAGGAGAATTGCTTGAACCCAGAAGGTGGAGGTTGCAGTGAGACAAGATCGCGCCACTGCACTCCAGCCTGGGCGACAGGGCAAGACTCTGTCTCAAAATAAATAAATAAATAAATAAAAATAAAATCCTGGACTCAAGTGATCTGCCTGCCTCAGCCTCCCAAAGTGCTGGGATTGCAGGCACAAGCCACCATGCACGACCAACATCAGGTTTTAATTGATAAGTAAGCAAGGATAAGGAACAGATTCTGTACACGTAGAAAAATACAGAGAAAATCATGTACTAGTGATTAAAGAAACGTCAATTTTCGGCCGGGCGCGGTGGCTCACACCTGTAATCCCAGCACTTTGGGAGGCTGAGGCGGGTGGATCATGAGGTCAGAAGATCGAGACCATCCTGGCTAACACGGTGAAACCCCGTCTCTACAAAAAATACAAAAAATTAGCCGGGCGTGGTGGCGGGCGCCCGTAGTCCCAGCCCCTACTCGGGAAGCTGAGGCGGGAGAATGGCATGAACCCGGGAGGCGGAGCTTGCAGTGAGCCGGGATCGTACCACTGCACTCCTGCCTGGGCGACAGAGCAAGACTCTGTCTCAAAAAAAAAAAAAAAAAACAGAAAAGAAAACAACAGCTATGTAAGTTCCTCAGTATATAGCAAAAATAGTATTATTTTTTCATTTTCTTCAAGATAAAATTCATTGTAGTATAATTTATATACCAAAAAAACACCCATTTTACTAGAATACACCTAGTGTCTACTCTGAGATTACCTCAACTGAGGGGCTGAGTGGGACCAGTTGTCACCTACAGGATGCGGGGGCAAGAGCTCACTTCCTGCAGTCTTCACAGGTGAGGGAGGCACCAGCTCCTCACCAAGGCCCGATCTGTCTGGCAGCAAGAACATCCCTTACCCCTCTCACTAAGGCCATACACACCTGTGCCTACACAGGGTCTCATGTGGCTAAGGCCCTGGTGCCAGGCCCTTAATGGCTAGGATTTGTTGGCATAAAGGCAAGGCACCACAGAAACTGGAGAAGCGAAAAGTCCCCACCTTTGGGTGGGGAGCCGGCCTCTGGGTTGCATGACTATCAGTCAGCAAGTGTGGACTTTGGAGTGAGGTGCAGTTACTTACAGCCTGCTGTGCAGCCTGTGTGCTTCCAAACCTCTCTAGGTGTGTTTCCTCGCTGGACTCATAGGCAAAGGGGAAGTACCTTTCCAGGATGGAAACTGAACAAGACAACCCACAGGAAGCCCCAGTGTGGAAACTTACTTTATTCTAGCCATGATTATCCTAGTTGTCACCTTGCACACCTGCCATCTGGTGCCATCTCCTGGCTGGCACATTTATACCCTCTCTGGCTCTGAAAGGCATGTCAACCAAAAATGGGCAGTTGGACTAAGGCATATTTAAACAAAGGCTCCGAGGGACCCCTTTCACTTAGGTCTAGCATCCAGCCTCTCTCTCAGCAGAGGCAGGATCGTAGTCCCTTGTCGTGTTTTCTGAACAGGGCCCAGGACAGCCAAGGCATGCCATCACTGCAGCACTCAACCCTCCTTGGTCACAGTGGAGTCACCGGTCCAGCCTGAAATACTACTACAGAGGAGAAAGACCCATTCCTGCAAGGTTGCTCTATCTTCCACGTCCAAAAACAGTCCTATGTAGCTTCAGCTGCTCCCAAATCAGGTCACAGAACAGCAGGAGACATTCCTTTGGCAAAAAAGGACACGCTTTTGTCCTGTATCTTATACTGGTAAGTGAGGCTCTGATCCCGCTGGGCTGTGCGCTGCGATGGTCTCCTCCACAGGATTCTCAGCTACGGAGACAGAGAAGAATGAAAGAGGAGCAACCACCCCAGGAAGCTGCTCCATTGGGAACCCCACCCTAGCTTCTCTGTGACCTTCAGCTGAGGCTTCTATGAGATGACAGTCAGACGTGCCATCTGGTAATGGGGCCAACTTGTAAAATAAAGCCTATCACCAGCTAACTACAAATAAAGGGTTCCCCTCCATTACAGTAGTCATATTGGCTCAATACAAAAAATGTGAAAGAGAAACAAAAAGGAGAAGGAAGGAAAAAGTCTTTCAAAGGAAGACCCTTAAAGTATTTTTATTTTATTTTATTTTATTTTTTTAAGCAGAGTCTCACTCTGTTGCCCAGGCTGGAGTGCAGTGGCGCAATCTTTTTTTTTTTTTTTTTTTGAGACAGAGTCTCGCTCTATTGCCCAGGCTGGAGTGCAGTGGTGCGATCTCGGCTCACCGCAAGCTCCGCCTCCCGGGTTCACGCCATTCTCCTGCCTCAGCCTCCCGAGGAGCTGGGACTACAGGCACCCGCCACCTCGCCCGGCTAGTTTTTTTTTTGTATATTTAGTAGAGACGGGGTTTCACTGTGTTAGCCAGGATGGTCTCGATCTCCTGACCTCATGATCCGTGCGTCTCGGCCTCCCAAATCGCTGGGATTACAGGCTTGAGCCACCGCGCCCGGCCAACGCAATCTTGACTCATTGCAACCTCCGCCTCCTGGGTTCAAGCGATTCTCCTGCCTCAGCCTCCCAAGTAGCTGGATTACAGGTGCGTATCACCATGCCCAGCTAATTTTTGTATTTTTAGTAGAGGCTGGGTTTCACTATGTTGGCCAGGCTGGTCTGGAACTCTGACCTCAGGTGATCCACCCACCTCGGCCTCCCAAAGTGCTGGGATTACAGGCATGAGCCACCGTGCCCAGTCCCTTTGTTCTTTTTTCTAAGCATGGTTTTATACTTGTGGGCTCGACTAATTTTGAAAATCCCATTAGAATTTGTACATTCAATACAGAGGCCCAGGAAGGCTAGATACCTGTTTTGATGGTGTTTCCGCTGACTACAATGCTCTGGGGGTCTGGCTGAAGACAGGCCACAGCTGCCCAGCAGCACCTTCTCCTCAGGCCCTGCTGCAGCACTACAGACACAGCACTGCTGGGCTTGGTCCTCTGTGTGACCTACCAGCCTTGACTCTGAAGGACTCTGGGCCAAGACTCCTAGCCACTCTTACTGGGTCAGGAGTGCTCAACATGAAGTTAACCAGGAAGCTGTAGTGGAGGCTTGGGAGTGGTTCCAGAAGAGAAGTTTGAGAAGGCATAGAGCCACACGGCAGCCCATTTAGAGGGGTAGAACCCAGCTTCCCTCCTAGAGAAGGACTCTCAGTTTCTGCCCAAGTACTCCAATTGTTCTGGTAAGAGGCAGCAGTTGGGGCAGCAACCCTGGTCCATGGGTATGGCCTCCCCAAGTCGTTTCTCTGTTTTCTTTTTTTGAGACAGAGTTTCTGTCGCCCAGGATGGAGTGTAGTAGTGCGATCTTGGCTCACTGCAACCTCCGCCTCCTGGGTTCAAGCGATTCTCCTGCCTCAGTCTCCTGAGTAGCTGGGACTACAGGCCCGCACCACCATGCCTGGCTAATTTTTCTATTTCTATTAGAGATGGAGTTTCACCATGTTGGCCAGGCTGTTCTCGAACTCCTGACCTCAAGAGACTGGCCTGCCTTGGCCTCCCAAAGTGTTGGGATTACAGGCGTTAGCCACTATGCATGGCCCCGAGTTGTTATTTTAAAAGGAACAGGCTGGGGCACGGTAGCTCACTCCTGTAATCCCAACACTTTGGGAGGCAAACAGGGGTGGATCACAAGGTCAGGAGTTCAAGACCAGCCTGGCTAACAAGATGAAACCCCCATCTCTACTAAAAATATAACAAAAATTAGCCAGGCATGGCAGTGGATTGCCTGTAATCCCAGGTACTTGGAAGGCTGAGGCAGAGAACTGCTTGAACCCAGGAGGTAGAGATTACAGTGAGCCAAGATCGCGCCACTGCACTCCAGCCTAGGTGACAGAGCAAGACTCTGTCTAAAAAAAAAAGGAACAGGCCGGGTGCGGTGGCTCAAACCTGTAATCCCAGCACTTTGGGAGGCCGAGATGGGCGGATCACGAGGTCAGGAGATCGAGACCATCCTGGCTAATACGGTGAAACCCCGTCTCTAATAAAAAAAAATACAAAAAACTAGCCGGCCGAGATGGCGGGCACCTGTAGTCCCAGCTACTCGGGAGGCTGAGGCAGGAGAATGGTGTAAACCCGGGAGGCAGAGCTTGCAGTGAGCTGAGATCCGGCCACTGCACTCCAGCCTGGGCGACAGAGCGAGGCTGTCTCAAAAAAAAAAAAGAAAAGAAAAAAAAGGAACGGTGTTGACCTGAAGAGACGCCTGCTGCAGTACTGCAGAGAAATGTTGCTGTTATTTGATGGCATGCCCCTGCATTCCACTCTTGACAGCTGTCTCCTCTTTAAGAGTGCTCCACTTTGGTCACAAATGGGATCCCGTGGAATATGTGTGTTGGTCCATGAGGCTAAGTGCCATCTGGAGCAGGTCTATTACCTGAAGTCTCACAATTTCCAGTGTTTCCCTTCCATCTGAAGTCATGTCCCAACCAGACAGTCCCTCAGGCCTGACCCTCCCCTATGCAGTCAAGAATCATAGGTACACGGGCAAGCAGCCCATTGCCTGGTCGGCCCCTGCATACCTGCCCATGCACATCCCTGCAGAAGCCAGTGGCCAGGCCCTCAGCCCGCAGGATCAGGTGGCTCTGGTGACTGACGCCATTCAGCAAGATGTCATTCTCCTCGTCCTCCACATCTCCACTGTCGTGCACAAGGATCACCATGTTTCCCTGCATCAGATACAAGATGGAAGCCTGCCTTACCAGAAGGGACACCCAGAGTCAGGGAGTGCCAGCCTCTCATTGCCTCCACTCCCCTGCACATCCTCTCACAGATCACCCTCCCTGCTGCTGCTACAGCCAGCCCCTACCTGTGCTCCCAGACCCTGAGTCCAGTCATCTACTGGACAATCTCACCCATAATGAGCCAACCCATATTTTCAGCTCACTTCATCTAAACCAACAGTCTTCAAAATTAGCTCACTCTCCTGAATTCCTGAATGTTATTAAAAGTGTCACCATCCTGCCAGGCACCCATTCATTCAGTCTACAGTTCCTGAATACTTACAGTGTACCAGATCCCACAGTAGGAATAACAAGTGAGAGATATGGGCCCAGGAGCAGATAGATGCTGACAATACAGGATGATAAGACCAAGGGAGAGGGAAGCATGAGGTGTATGGGGAGCACAACGAAGAGGCATCTGCTCTAACCTGGAGGAGCAGGTCAGGTGGTAAGCACATGTGAGCTGAATCTCAGAGGGCAAGTAGGAGTTAGCCGAGCCGAAATGACTTTTTGGTCAACCCTGCCAAAAAGTGACAGCTTGAATAATAAGTCCTTCAAAGGAATACTGTCCAGTTGTTAAAAAGAATAAAGCTGGCCGGGCACAGTGGTGCACTCCTGTAATCCCAACACTTTGGGAGGCCAAGGCAGGAAGATCATTGAGCCAGGGAGTTCAATACCAGCCTGGGCAACATAGTGAGACCCTGTCTCTATTTGTAAAGAATAGTAATAAAAGGCCGGGCGTGGTGGCTCACACCTGTAATCCCAGCTCTTTGAGAGGCCGAGGTGGGTGGATCACCTGAGGTCAGGAGTTCAAGACCAGCCTGGCCAACATGGTGAAACCCCGTCTCTACTAAAAATATTTTAAAAATTAGCCGGCCAGGCACGGTGGCTCACGCCTGTAATCTCAGCACTTTGGAGGCTGAGGCGGGCAGATCACAAGGTCAGGAGTTCAAAACCAGCTTGGCCAACATGGTGAAACCCTGTCTCTACTAAAAAAAACACAAAATTTAGCCGGGCATGGTGGTGTGTGCCTGTAATCCCAGCTACTCGGGAGACTGAGGCAGGAGAATTGCTTGAACCCGGGAGGCAGAGGTTGCAGTGAGCCGAGATCATACCACTGCACTCCAGCCTGGGCAAAAGAGCAAGACTCCATCTCAAAAAAAAAAAAAAAAAAATTAGCCGGGTGTGATGGTGGGCACCTGTAATCCCAGCTACTTGGGAGGCTGAGGCAGGAGAATCGCTTGAACCTGGGAGGTGGAGGTTGCATGAGCCAAGGTCACTGAGGTTGCACCACTGCACTCTAGCCTGGGCAACAAGAGTGAAACTCCATCTCAAAAAAAAAAGAAAAGACTAGTTTAAAAAAGAAAGAGAATAAATGGCTCCTGTAGGGGTACAAAGCAGCGTGGCCAGGCCAGGGTCTGAGCTGGGGTTCTGTCCCTGCTGGGCTGCAGGACACGGACTGCTGGACTGCTGCCACGGAACTCAGTGCAGAATAACTCCAGGAGAAACTGCAGTGGGACCTGGAGGCAGAGCATGTGAAGGTGGAGGACGTGACCCTCAACCGTTGTGCCTGCAGCTTCTGAGTCCTGGTGGTGTCGGCCAAGTTCGAGGGGAAGCTGCGGCTTCAGACACACGGGCAGGTAAACGTGTGCCTAGCTGGAGGCTCTCGCACACCCATGCTTTTGAGCAGAAAACCCTCATCGCAGAGCAGTGGGCCTGCGAGCAGCAGAAACGAGGGACGGACACCTACACAGCCATTACATTATAAATCAAGGCTAGAAACAAAGGAAAAGAATGAAGCAGATCCATGTGTTATTTTTGGGCAATGGACAACAAAATACACTGTGTATTACTAAATGAAAAAAAAGAAGTAGCGAACAGTGTGGATGGCAGGTTACCAGTAATGTGAAGAAAAATGCAGGGAGACAAATATGTGCATATACTTTGGGAGCCAAGGCAGGAGAATCACCTGAGCCCAGGAGTTCAAGATCAGCCTGGGCAACATAGTGAAACCAAGTCTCTATAAAAAGTAAAAATATAGAAAAAAACCAAATATGTGCATAATTGTACAGACTGGCTAGAAGGATGCACGTTGAGCCGGTCGTGGTGGCTCACACCTGTAATCCCAGCACTTTGAGAGGCCGAGGCAGGCGCATCATGAGGTCAGAAGATAGAGACCACGGCGAAACCCCGTCTCTACTAAAAATACAAAAAAAAAATTAGCTGGGCGCGGTGGCGGGCACCTGTAGTCCCAGCTACTTGGAAGCCTGAGGCAGGAGAATGCATGAACCTGGGAGGCGGAGCTTGCAGTGAGCCGAGATCTCACCACTGCACTCCAGCCCCGGCAACAGAGTGAGACTCCGTCTCAAAAAAAAAAAAAAAAGAAGGATGTACGTTGGAGGGAGGGAGAGAGGCAAGAGCACTTTTCTTCCTTCTTTTTCTTTTTAAAACAATGCCCAAGTTTTACTTTTTCAACTAAAAGAAGTATTCTTACAAAAAGAGGGTGGTAGCAGGTCACAGACCCAGCTGGACTGCAGAAGGTGGCTTTGGCTACTTACTCTCAACCCCTAATCCTGACTGTGCCTTCCACACCCCTAACAGTTCCTCCTCCTCCCATTCTTTCTGCATTACCCTGGTTCCTGGCTCTGTAGCTATAGCCAGGATGGCCTCAGAAGTTCCCTGAAAAGAGCTTCCAGGCAGGACTTTGCACACAGGTGTTCAACACACACTGCTGGATACCCACACACCTGGCTAACTCAGTTAGCTTATCTCTCCCATTGCTCTGTACGCTCAGTCTGACCGCACCATACCACCGTCCACACGTTCCTGCCAGCTACACCTTTACACACTGACAAGTGCTACTGTGGGCCAGACACCGTGCTGACATGTTACAAGCTTCATCTCACTTCACTCTTGTAGTCAGGTACCTGTGAGGTAGGCACCACAGCCATTCCTATTTTACTGACTGGCCTATTGTTATTGTTAAAAACTCTATTATGGCTACTAAGTACAGTAGTGTTTACACCTAACTGATCACAACCAGTTACAGATATCTTTGTTCCTTCTCTGCTTCCACTGCTTCACTTGACTAACCAAAAGAAAACAAAAACAAAAACTCTAAAACCTCTATTAAGGCAGAAATCCCTGTTTGTCTCTCATAACTTGGTAATCAAGGTAACATTGTATATCCTATACTTGTATTGCCCTTTACAATTTTTAAAGTGGCTCATACTCATTATCTTAGCTGATCTACAAAATACACAGGGATGATAATAACTTGCCCCAGGACACAGGCTATATCTGGCAGACCTGGGACTGCAGCAGTGCCACACATGACCAGCCCCACTGAACGCAATGTTGATCATCGCTTTATTTTGGGGGGCTTTACTTTTCAGCAACGGCAGGTAAGGGAAAGCAGGGTGGCTGGAGCAAAAGCTTTCTGGCGCTACCAGAGTAAAGCCAAAACCCCAAGCAAATAAAAAGATCACAACAAGTGAGGTCTGGACCTGTCTGAGTTCTTGGAGGTCACAGGTGGGCACACAGAAGGCAGTTCCATGAGTACCTTTAGTTCCCAGCACACGGTGGCTCTGCAGTAGTGAATGAAGTCTAGCACAGCCACCGCCCCCATGCCCAGGCTCAGGAGTACACTAAGGTCGTCCACCAGCAGCACCGGGTATGTCCACCGAGCCTCTCCACTGTCTACTGGCTTCAGGGCCTCTCGTACAAACTCAAACAATGGTTTCAAGTTCCCAGCATTAGCCTCCCTGGAGAGACAGGACAAAAGTTACCAGACTTCACTCTCTCTACAGATGTTTATCAAGAACCAAGTAGCACCACAGGAGAGGGCTAAGGGGGACAAAGAACTTTATCACAATTCTTGGCAACAAAGAGTTCATGATCTGGTTAGAAAGAAAAGGCATGCACGTGTACAGGAATAATTCAAATATTTCCTGAGGCCTACTAGGTATAAAGCACTGTGTTAGAAACTGGGGGACACAAAAATAAACAGCTCCTAGGGCCCTTAAGAGACACCATACATAGCTGGGCGCGGTGGTTCACACCTGTAATCCCAGCACTTTGTGAGGCTGAGGCAGGCGGGTCACTCAAGGTGAGGAGTTCAAGATCAGCCTGGCCAACAATGGTGAAACCCTGTCTCTACTAAAAATACAAAAATTAGCAGGTGTGGTGGCGCACACCTGTAATCTCAGCCACTCGGGAGGCTGAGGCAGGAGAACTGCTTGAACCTGGGAGGCGAAGTTGCAGTGAGCCAAGACTGAGATCATCCCACTGCACTCCAACCTCGGCAACAGAACGAGACTCTGTCTCAGAAAAAAAAGAAAAGAGAGAGACACCATACAGCCTCTCAACCCAAGAGCTTAAGGCATCTGGAAGATCAACTGGATTGGGCAGGCAGAAGCCTTCCCAGGAGGTCATACACAGCTGGAAAAAGTTAAACAGGCCAGGCACAGTAGCTCGCACCTATAATCCCAGCACTTTGGGGGGCCAGTGGGGGAGAATCATTTGAGCCCAGGAGTTCAAGAACAGCCTAGGCAACAGAGTGGGACCATATCTCTAAAATAAAAAATTTTTTTAATTAACCAGGCATAGTGGTACACCCCTGTAGTCCCAGCTACTTGGAGGCTGAGATGAGAGGAGTGCTTGAGCCCAGGAGGTCGAGTTTGCAGTGAGCCGTGTGTGTACCACTGCACTCCAGCCTGGACAACAGAGCAAGACCGTCTCCAAAAAAATAATGAAATAAGAAGTTAAACAGCAACTCAGATGCCCTGATGGTCAGTGGCAGTGGCCTAAGGGCTTTTGTATACGTAACAAATTTGACCCGTTTCTGACATAAGCCAGATTGACTATCTCCGTCTTCTCTAGCGACTACCCCCGGCCATCATTTCTCAGCAATGAGTGGAGGAACAGAGCACGGGGCGCAGGGCAACTGGCCTACTGCCTTATGCTCCAGGGATGAGCCCCTGGCATTGCGTTATTTTCACTAACAATGAGGACATCAACCCATATCTTGGGATGAGGTGTAACCAGCCCCTGCCTTCAAATGAGGAAACCCCAAGTCAGAGATGTTAAGGGGTATATATGAGGTCACACACAGGGTCAGGAAACATGGCCTCACAGCCACCACATAAGGGTGTGTGTGTCTGAGAGATAAGGTGGTTGGGGGAAGTTAATGTGTGGACAGCTTTGTAGTGGAGGAAGAACAGCAGCCAAGCAGGGAGTCTTCACAGAGCTATGTTTGTGGCCAATGTTCAGAAAGGAGGAAAAGCAGGAAAACCAATCTCAGGCCTGCGACGCTGAATACCAAACCAGGGGAAAAACTTTTTCTTAAATGTCTGAAGAGTAAATATTTTAGACTTGCAGGTCATATGGTCTCTGTCCCGACTACTCAACTCTATTTGTTGCTGTAATGCAAAGACAGCCAGGGACAACATGCAAACAAATGAATGTGGCTGTATTCCAGTAAAATTTTATTTACAAAAAATAAATTAAAAAAAAAGAATATTAAAAAAGACAATTTAAAAAATATGAAACAAAACAAACAAAACAAATTTATTTACAAAAACAGGCAGCTGACCCATAGCCCATAGTTTGTCGTTGCAGAGTTTCCGCTATTGCAGAGCTCAGGTGTATACTAGGGCTCTAAGCCAGGGCTGGAAAACACAGCAAAGCATATTGTTCTGCCATCCTTCCAGCAAATGATCCTCTCTGTAGCTTTTGGGACAAATGTCCACCCTTAGCCCCATGATAAGAGCCAGCATTTGATAATGCTGCAACACCAGATGAAGTATCTGACTCCTGAAGCCAGTTCCATCCTCCTGCACAATAAGAAGGAATCACACAGCAACCAGGAACCCTGTCTGGGCCCACCTGCCACGTGTGTGCTTCCGGGCTGGGCTGCAGGCTGACTGACCTGAGAAACTGCAGGGGATGTGGCTCCTCTTGAGTCTGGAAGAAGACGTCCACTGCGGACTTGAGTCCCTCGAGGAACACAAGCTGCCCACGCTCCCGCGCCACAGTCAGGTTGACACCCTGAACATGACAAAGAGTGAGTTACTGTGCCTTGTAGGGGAATGCATCAGACTAGATACCAGCTTGCAAGAGGGCACAAGACACCTTCCAAACGTGGCAGAAGTGTATCTGACCACCCAGTGTACAGGCCTGTCTTCATTCCCCTGGGTGCTCCCAACCCACAATTCCCCATCTGTTTTCAGATGTGTATTTCCATTTAATTGTCACATTAAAAGGAAAACTAGCCAGGCATGGTGGTACATGCCTGGAGTCCCAGCTACTTGGGAGGCTGAGGCAGGTGGATCGTTTGAGCCCAGGAGTTTGAGACCAGCCTGGGCAACATGGCAAGATCTCGTCTCTACAAAAAAAAATTTTTAAAATTACCCAAGTGTGGTAGTTTGCACCTGCAGTCTCAGCAACTCAGGAGGCTGAGGTAGGAGGATCACGTGCGCCCAGCAGGTCAAGGCTGTAGTGAGCCTTGCACAGTGAGCACTCCACCATGTGCAACAGAGCGAAACTCTGTCTCAAAAAGACACAAAAAACAAAAACCTAGGCTGGGCATGGTGTCTCATGCCAATAATCCCAGCATTTTGGGAGAACAAGGGGCAGATCACCCGAGGTCAGGAGTTCGACACTAGTCTGGCCAACATGGTGAAACTCCATCTCTACTAAAATACAAAAATTAGCCAGGTGTGGTGGCAGGCGCCTGCAATCCCAGCTACTCAGGAGACTAAGACAGGAGGATTGCTTGAACTGGGAGGTGGAGGTTGCAGTGAGCCGAGATCGCACCATTGCACTCCAGCCTGGGTGACGAGAGTGAAACTCCGTCTCACAAAAAAAAAAAAAAAAAAAAAAAAACCCCACAAAAAATGGGATGCAGAAATTTAGTATGCCCATCCCTGCTCGGACCAGGACTTTTTTTTTCTTTTCTTTTCTTTTTTTACTTGTCACTGACTTGAAGCTCAAGAACTTTCTTTTTTTTTTTTTTCTTTTTTGAGACAGAGTCTCACTCTACTGCCTAGGCTGGAGTGCAGTAATGCAATCTCGGCTCACTGCAACCTCTGCCTCCCAGGTTCAAGTGATTCTTGTGCCTCAACCTCCTGAGTAGCTGGGATTACAGGTGTGTGCCACCATACCTGGCTAATTTTTATTTATTTATTTATTCATTCATTTATTTTTTGAGATGGAGCTTCACTCTTGTTACCCAGGCTGGAGTGCAATGGTGCGATCTTGGCTCACTGCAACCTCTGCCTCTTGGGTTCAAGCGATTCTCCTGCCTCAGTCTCCTGAGTAGCTGGGATTACAAGTATGTGCAACCACACCCAGCTGACTTTTGTATTTTTAGTAGAGACGGGGTTTCTCCATGTTGGTCAGGCTGGTCCCGAACTGCCAAACTCAGGTGATCCACCCGCCTTGGCCTCCCAAAGTGCTGGGATTATAGGAATGAGCCACCGCACCCAGCCTAATTTTTTTATTTTTAGTAGAAACAGGGTTTCGCCATACTGACCAGCTGGTCTTAAACTCCTGGCCTCAAGTGATCCACCTGCCTCAGCCTCCAAAAGTGCTGGGATTACAAGTGTGAGCCACTGTGCCAGTCCTCAAGGACTTCTTAAATATGGTTCATGAACTACCATCCAATTAAGAAACCCTTTAAGATGCCTGATTAAAATGTAGATTCCTGGCCAGGCATGGTAGTTCACGCCTGTAATCCCAACACTTTGGGAGGCCGAGGCAGGTGGATCACCGGAGGTCAGGAGTTCGAGACCAGCCTGGACAACATGGCAAAATCCTGTCTCTATGAAAATTCAAAATTAGCCAGGTATGGTAGCACATGACTGTAATCCCAGCTACTTGGGAAACTGAGGCAAGAGAATCACTTGAACCTGGGAAGCAGAGGTTATGGCGAGCCAAGATCATGCCATTGCACTCCAGCCTGGGCAACAAGAGTGAAACTCTGTCTCAAAAAAACCAAAAGCAGACCCCTGGGTCTAATTCCAGAACAAAGGCAGAGCTCAGGATGTACAGCTCAACAAACACCAAGGGATAGTGATGCATTCTAAATGTGCAACCCACTGCTCTACCTGTGCAGAAATAGGTCACATGGAGCTCTGTGTGGTGGCTCACACCTGCAATCCCAGCACTTTGGGAGGCTGAGGCAGGAGGATCCCTTGAGCTTAGGAGTTTAAGACCAGTCTGGGCCAGGCGCGGTGGCTCAAGGCTGTAATCCCAGTACTTTGGGAGGCTGAGACGGGCAGATCTGGAGGTCAGGAGATCGAGACCATCCTGGCTAACACGGTGAAACCCCGTCTCTACTAAAAAATACAAAAAACTAGCCGGGCGAGGTAGCGGGCGCCTGTAGTTCCAGCTACTCAGGAGGCTGAGGCAGGAGAATGGCGTGAACCCGGGAGGTGGAGCTTGCAGTGAGCTGAGATCGGGCTACTACACTCCAGCCTGGGTGACAGAGCGAGACTCTGTCTCAAAAAAAAAAAAAAAAAAAAAAAGACCAGTCTGGGCAACATAAGGAGACCCATTCTTAAAAAAAAAAAAAAAAAAAAAAGGCAAGAAAGAAAGAGGCAACATGTAACTCTTTAGACTTTCCATGCCCCTACATCAGGTCTCAACTGCTCATTCACACACAAAATGCCCAGGGTCTTCCAACGTCTAACACCATTTGTTCTGATAGCTGCAGCTGACAGAGAAAAGACTCCTGATCGTATCACTCTTGCTCTTGCTCACTACCAGTCTATTTATGTAAGTGCAACAATATGCCATGAGTATAGAAGCTCACGCTCCAGTACTTCACATGCCAAGTACTGTGCATGCCATTCCTGCTGTGCTGATTATCATTCAAAGGTAAAAGAAAAAGTAGCCAGTTTAGACATGCGAACACACAGCTGTCTCATCCTGAAACAGATCCAGTGGCCATAAAGCCATGCTACAGAGCCCTGGAATGCAACATGTTTTCTTTACATCCTGACTGTTCTCCCTGGGCTCCTGCCCTGATGTCTAACATAGGAAGTTCTCCCTTCTCTGCAAAGGATGGGAAAGAAAGAACCTACTACCATTCTCTCACCTCCTCATTTGCTTCCACCCAACAGAGAAAGAGGCAGTGACTTGGTCCAATAGTAAGACTGAATTTTATTTTTTTATTTGTTTGTATGTATGTATGTATGCATGTATGTATGTATGTATGTATTGAGATGGAGTCTTGCTCTTTTGCCAAGGCTGGAGTGCAGTGGTGCGATCTTGGCTCACTGCAATTTCCACCTCCCAGGTTCAAGTGCTTCTCATGCCTCAGCCTCCCAAGTAGCTGGGATTATAGGCCTGAGCCACCATGTCTGGATCCTCTGAGAAATAAATGAGTAGAATGCACGCCCCATGAGTGAGATGATCCCAAAGTGTTAGGATTAAAGGTATGAGCCACCACCCCTGGCAGCCAAGAATTTTTATAGTGACTAGGTCTTGGGTTTTGTCAAATGCTTTTTCTACATTAAGTGATATCATCATATGAATTTGTTTCTTTAGCCTATTGAGATGGTGGATTACAATAGCTGATTTTCAAATGTTGAACCGGCTTTGCAACACTGTAATAAACCCAAGTGTGATGTATAGTTCTTCTTATACATTTCTGGACTTGATTTGCTTATATCTTGCGGTGGGGGGGGTGGTGGGGGAATTGCATCTCTGGGAGATATGTTTTTTTCCTCTTTTTATTGAAAAGGTGTGTCGCTCTACAGGCGCACGCCAACCGCCCAGCTAATTTTTATATTTTTAGTAGAGATGGGGTTTTGCTATGTTGGCCAGGCTGGTCTCAAACTCCTGACCTCAGGTGATCTGCCCACCTCGGCCTCCCAAAGTGCTGCGATTACAGGCATGAGCCACCATGCCCAGCCCAAGATTGGCATTTTAAGATCACTGCTGAAGAGTAGCCCAGTTCTCTCCCTCTCTAAGCCTGGCCTGTCCAAAAGCAAACCAAAAAACAGCCCTTCAGCTTCCATTCTCAGGCAGAGAGGTCCACCTAGTCACAGGTAATGGCCCAGGATAGGTCAGGAAGTTCATCAGCCTCTTGGCCATCTTATTCTTGCCCGCCTGTGTATGATGTGGTGAGGGGCAGGAAACGAAAGTCCCTCTCCCCACATTGCGGTCTGAAGCGCTAGACTTAGGGAAAGACAGTGGGAGGCATCCAATTTAGCAGCAGACCAAAGTGTGATCTCCAACCAAGGAGGACGAAAATCAAAACTCATACGGAGAAGGAGAAAACCTTAACTGGTCCAGAATGAGTAGAGAAGAGTTTGATTGGCCGGGCGCGGTGGCTCAAGCCTGTAATCCCAGCACTTTGGGAGGCCGAGACGGGCGGATCACGAGGTCAGGAGATCGAGACCATCCTGGCTAACACGGTGAAACCCCATCTCTACTAAAATATACAAAAAAAAATTAGCCGGGCGAGATGGCGGGCGCCTGTAGTCCCAGCTACTCGGGAGGCTGAGGCGAGAGAATGGCGTAAACCCGGGAGGCGGAGCTTGCAGTGAGCTGAGATCCAGCCACTGCACTCCAGCCTGGGCGACAGAGCGAGACTCCGTCTCAAAAAAAAAAAAAAAAAAAAAAAAAAAAGTTAAAAAAGAAAAGAGAAGAGTTTGATTAATTAACATCTACAAACAGCAGGTCTGGTTCTACAAAGTCTCAATGAAACATGCTGAGATGCTACCTCAGCCCTTCAAATAAGTGGTTCAGGATCCCAAGATTTCTTTCTTTTTCTTTTCTTTTTTTTTTTTTTTGAGACAGAGTCTTGCTCTGTCGCCAGGCTGGAGTGCGATCTCAGCTCACTGCAACCTCTGGCTCCCGGGTACAAGTGATTTTCCTGCCTCAGCCTCCCGAGTAGCTGGGACTACGTGTACGCACCACCACGCCCAGCTAATTTTTGTATTTTTAGTAGAGACGGGGTTTCACCATGTTGGCCAGAATGGTCTCCATCTCTTGACCTCATGATCCGCCCACCTTGGCCTCCCAAAGTGCTGGGATTACAGGCGTGAGCCACTGTGCCCGGCTCAATATTTCTTTAGTCCCTCTTTTTTTTTTTTTTTTTTTTGAGACGGAGTCTGGCTGTGTCACCCAGGCTGGAGTGCAGTGGCCGGATCTCAGCTCACTGCAAGCTCCACCTCCCGGTTCACGCCATTCTCCTGCCTCAGCCTCCCCAGTAGCTGGGACTACAGGCGCCCGCCACCTCACCCAGCTAGTTTTTTTGCATTTTTTAGTAGAGATGGGGTTTCACTGTGTTAGCAAGGATGGTCTCGATCTCCTGACCTCGTGATCCGCCCGTCTCGGCCTCCCAAAGTACTGGGATTACAGGCTTGAGCCACCGCGCCCGGCATAGTACCTCTTTTGCTAAGTTCTGTACAATGCAAATAGGAAAGCCAAGCTTTAGACCATGTGTGACACACACACTCACTCAGGGACCTCACCATGGAATTCCAAAATATTTACCAGCTTCTGTCCCACGATATTGTAGTGGCTGAAGGACTGGAAGAGTGCCACAAAGCAGACTTTACAATTAGCTAGAAAACAAAACAAATGATTTTAAATAAATTCTCTGGTTACAACCAGTCTCAATGATTTCATACCTCTGGAAACAAAAGCACTGAGGCAAATCTAGAGACCCAGAGGCTTTGCAACCCGACATACGCAATTTGATTCTAAGATGTACTTTTTTTCTTAACAGTTATATCTTATTTTGCTGATTCTAAGATATATTTCTGTTAGATGTAGTACTAGGTACTTATTCTTCTTCTTATTATTATTATTATTTGAGCTCGCTCTGTTGGCCAGGCTAGAGTGGCACAATCATGGCTCACTGCAGCCTCAATTTCTCTGGCCTCAAGTGATCTGCCCACCTCAGCCTCCCGAGTAGCTAGAACTATAGGTGTGCCCAGCTAATTTTTGCATTTTTTTGTAGAGACAGGGTCTCCCTATATTGCCCAGGCTGGTCTCGAACTGCTGGCCACAGTTCGAGATCATCCTCCCACCTGGGTCTCCCGAATGCTGGGATTATAGATATGAGCCATTACGCCCAGCCATGCAGCAGCCATGTTCTTTAGGAAGCATCTACTGCCAGGACAAAGTGTCAATGGGGTCCAGTGCCCAGAGACCTCGAGATACACAAAGACCAAAGAGCAACAAAATCAGGAGGCCACATAAGACCTCAGTGAGGCAATGTCCACACAGTGGGTGGAGAAGCAGAAGGTAGGACACAGAAACAGTGAGCACACGCCACTCTTTGGCAGGGCTGGGGAGGGAATGAGATGGCCCAGTGATCTGTTATCCTCATAAAATAGCCCCCCTAGGTATCCCAACACCAAGGCTTGGCTTGTAAATGCTGTTATTGCTTCCTTAAATAGTTTTGGTTTTTATTATTTCTGCACCCATCCTGGGTTTCTTTTCTACAGCATCAATGAGTCCCATACCTTTGAGGTAGAAGGAGAGAAAGTGGTGTACAAGGAAACTTCCATCTGTCTTGGCATCACAGAGTAGAGTCAGTTTCCCCTAAAAGTTACGAGGAACACAAAAAGGTTAGACTCCCTGGAAAGAGGTCAGCTTAGTGTAGAAATCTAGTCAATTGTGTCCACACCTAAATTTCTACACCTGAAGAGTTTATTTTTTTAATGATATATATGCTAAGGTACCCTGAAAAGATGAAAATAAATCAAAATTATGGAAAATCCAAGATTAAAGTTATCACTTATTGTTACTTAGGCAGGCATATCTCAGACTCCACCTCCTCAAAGCAAACAGAGAATAAAATAATTTCTCTTCCTCACTTCTCATGTTAGTAATTCAGGAACCAGTCTTAGGAAGAATTGGATCCTGAACAAAGGATGCTTTCACCATGAGACTCCAATGAAAATCAGATTGCTAGGACTGGAAGAGGCCTTCAAAAGGCCTCCCCGACAACTACTTTATATTTTGATGCCAATTCTATTCTGTAGGGTGAGGGAGAAGGGAGGAAGAAGCAATTGTTGATAGAGATGTCTGATAACAAAGTTCACCCAATGGCCCTGCTTCAGAGGCTTGATCATGGAGAGCTCTAGAAAGACCTCTAAGGGTGGTCTCTGCAGAGCCTGGCTGTCCCGCTCCACTCACCTCTATTTCTGTCAGTGACAGGGAAGGTCTGGATCAAGTGATATCATGCATTCCACCTCCTTGCTGTGTGACCTTCCACAAATGCCTAACTTCTCTGGGATTCAGGTTTTTTCACTTATAAAATATGCAATATCACACCGTCAGACCTTCAGCTTACCCCTGGTGCTGTCATTTCCTGGTGCCCACCTGAATACTCCATTCTCTCTTCTGGCCCTAGGGTGACTTTGGAAGTACCAGTGGTAACTGGCAATGTAATCACAGTCATCTGGACAAGAACTGCCTGGCAACTAAAATCCACAAGGATCTACTGAAAGCTACATTTTGGCACTATGGGGTCATAAAAAGGCTTTAGACACATAGTATCCTGGTTGCCATTGAAAAGGAGTTTACCATTTCATTAGGAAGACAACTATTATGAATAAATCAGGCCAAGCGTGGTGGCTCACGCCTGTAATCTCAGCACTTTGGGAGGCAGAGGCAGGCGGATCACCTGAGGTCAGGAGTTCGAGACCGGCCTGGCCAACATGGTGAAACCCCGTCTCTAACAAAAAA
This sequence comes from Trachypithecus francoisi, assembly GCF_009764315.1. Lineage (NCBI taxonomy): Eukaryota > Metazoa > Chordata > Mammalia > Primates > Cercopithecidae > Trachypithecus > Trachypithecus francoisi. The sequence goes on from NW_022681453.1 coordinate 15,174,675, forward strand.
TGCAAAAAAAAAAAAAAAAAAATAGCTGGGTGTGGTAGCGCACGCCTGTAATCCCAGCTACTTGGGAGGCTGAATAAGGAGAATCAGTTGAACCCAGGAGGTGAGGTTGCAGGGAGCCGAGATAGCTAGCGCCAGTGCACTCCAGCCCGGGCGACGAAGCGAGACTCCATCAGAAAAAAAAAAAAAAAGAAAAAAGAATAAGCCAGAAGATACGCTCCTGAAAGAGGTTACTCCTACGCTAAAATGTGAAAGGTTTCCAGGTGCCCCAGAGCGTGAAGAGAACATGCCGGGAGGCCGAAACGGGCGGATCACGAGGTCAGGAGATCGAGACCATCCTGGCTAATACGGTGAAACCCAGTCTCCACTAAAAATACAAAAACTAGCCGGGCGAGGTGGTGGGCGCCTGTAGTCCCAGCTACTCGGGAGGCTGAGGCAGGAGAATGGCGGAAACCCGGGAGGCGGAGCTTGCAGTGAGCTGCGATCTGGCCACTGCACTCCAGTCCGGGCGACAGAGCGAGACTCCGCCTCAAAAAAAAAAAAAAGAGAACATGCCAGCCTGGGGTACCAAAGACTGACTTGGTCCAAGCCAATGTTTGCTACGTCCAGCTTCTAACACTTCTATTAGAGACCACAAAGAGGAAGAGTAAGAACAGCAGCGTTCAATACAATGTGCCGATTGCTCCGGGGCTAGGGGGCGGTTAGGAAGCTCGCCAATGAAGACGGCGGCGATACGAACTCCCCCCTCCTCTCAGGCCTATTCCGCAGTCTCCTCTGAGCGCCTGGGACCCCCACTCCAGTGAACATGCACAGGGCGCCCCAGTTCACGTCCGTGAATATAACCCAACCCCACTGTCGGCCATGCTTCCCAGGGACTTTTTTTTTTTTTTGAGACGGAGTCCCGCTCTGTCGCCCAGGCTGGAGTGCGGTGGCGAGGTCTCAGATCACTGCAACCTCCGCCTCCCGGGCTCAAGCTATTCTCCTGTCTCAGCCTCCCGAGTAGCTGGGATTACAGGCATGCGCCACCACGCCCGGCTAATTTTTGTATTTTGCCTAGAGACAGAGTTTCAGCATGTTGGCCAGACTGGTCTCGAACTCCTGACCTAAGATGATCCATCCGCCTCGGCCTCCTAAACTGCTGGGATTACAGGCGTGAGCCACCGTGCCCGGTCGCTTCCCAGAGACTTTTAAGGGCACGTACGGCCTTTGACAATATACGAGATGGCCCAGAAGCCCACCTTCGGCGGGTCCAAGTCTACAGTTCAATCCCCGGGTCGACCCTCTGCGGACTACAACTCCCAGGTGCCCCGTGCCGGGTCGTCGCGCCATTCCCTGGGTTGCGCCATTCCCTGGGTTCCCCCTACCCACCGCCTCCCGGATGCAGTATTCTGCCGCCCTGCCAGGTCCCGCCCCCTTCCGGGCCGCGGGATCTCTTACCTGCTCCGCCCTGTCGGGGGTGGTGTTAAGCAAGTTATTAAGTTCCACGAACATTCCGAGCTCCTGGGGCTAACACTCTGGAGGAGAACCCGGGGTACTGCAAAGGCGATGGAGGCTGGAGAGCTAAACGCACCCAACAGCCCACCTCACGCAAAGAAGCGCGCATGCGCAACGCCACTTTTGCGAGCCAGCCACAGCCAATGACGCGGGTGCCTCGATGGGGCCGCTGCGCAAGCGCATAGACGTGCGTCGAGTCCCAGGTAGTTGGAAACGATGGGCTTCTCTGTAGGACAGCCAGCGACCTGTGGCGGCTCATTCCGCGCAGATCGGCCTGGCGCCCGAGTCCTCCCAGTGGCCCCCAAAGCTCCACGCAACCGAGTATTCTCTTTCCCTTGGCCTCGCTCTCTGCCCAACCGCGGGCCTCCTTTCCTCCACTTGACAGAGTGGCTGTCAAGCGCCCTCTGTGTGCCCCACACTCCTGGGAGCTTGGGCTCATCGGTAAACGAAAACAAAGGACAGAAAATTATTATTATTATTATTTTTTTTTTTTTTTTTTTTTTTTTGAGACGGAGTCTCGCTCTGTCGCCCAGGCTGGAGTGCAGTGGCCGGATCTCAGCTCACTGCAAGCTCCGCCTCCCGAGTTCCCGCCATTCTCCTGCCTCAGCCTCCCAAGTAGCTGGGACTACAGGCGCCCGCCACCACGCCCGGCTAGTTTTTTGTATTTTTTTAGTAGAGACGGGGTTTCACCGTATTAGCCAGGATGGTCTCGATCTCCTGACCTCGTGATCCGCCCGTCTCGGCCTCCCAAAGTGCTGGGATTACAGGCTTGAGCCACCGCGCCCGGCCCAGAAAATTATTATTATTATTATTATTATTTTTTTTTTTTTTGAGACGGAGTCTCGCTCTGTCACCCAGGCTGGAGTGCAGTGGCCAGATCTCAGCTCACTGCAAGCTCCGCCTCCCGGGTTCACGCCATTCTCCTGCCTCAGCCTCCCCAGTAGCTGGGACTACAGGCGCCGCCACCTCGCCCGGCTAGTTTTTTGTATTTTTAGTAGAGACGGGGTTTCACCGTGTTAGCCAGGATGGTTTCGATCTCCTGACCTCGTGATCCGCCCGTCTCGGCCTCCCAAAGTGCTGGGATTACAGGCTTGAGCCACCGCGCCCGGCCGAAATTATTATTTTTTAATTATCATATTTTTTTTTTTTATTGAGACGGAGTCTTGCTCTGTCGCCCAGGCTGAAGTGCAGTGGCGCGATCTCGGCTCACTGCAAGCTCCGCCTCCCGGGTTCACGCCATTCTCCTGCTTCAGCCTCCGGAGTAGCTGGTACTACAGGCGCCCGGCACCACGCCCGGCTAATATTTTGTATTTTTAGTGGAGACGGGGTTTCACCGTGTTAGCCAGGATAGTCTGGATCTCCCGACCTCATAATCCAGCCGCCTCGGCCTCCCAAAGTGCTGGGATTACAGGCATGAGCCACCACGCCCGGCCGACACGGAATTATATCTTGAAAAATTATGTGGAGGAAAGCAAAGCGGGATTGGGGAGTAGCAATGGGGGCAAGGTAGGTTTCAGAATTAAAGAGGTTGTTAGGGTGGGTCTCACTGAGAAAGGGTGGTTGCGGCCGGGCGCGGTGGCTCACGCCTGTAATCCCAGCACTTTGGGAGGCCAAGACGGAGGGATCAAGAGGTCAAGAGTTCGCAGACCAGCCTGGCCAACATAGTGAACATAGCAGCCCTTCTCTATTAAAAATACAAAAAATTAGCCGGGCGTGGTGGGGGGAGCCTGTAATTCCAGCCACTCAGGAGGCTGAGCCAGTAGAATCGCTTGAACCCGGGAGGCGGAGGTTGTAGTCAGCGGAGATCGCGCCATTGCACTGTAGCCTGGGCAGCAGTGCGAGACTTCGTCAAAAAAAAAAAAAAAAAGCGTAGTTGCAACACTCCCTGTATGCCTGTCCTCAGAGCCTTTGCACTAACTCTTCCCTCTTCCTGGAATGCCCCTTTTCCCAGATATTCAGCTGATTTTAAAATTCCCCACTTCCTTCAGGTCTTTGTTCAGATGTCACTTTATTCGTGAGGCCTTCCCTGAGCACCTTACTTAAATCACAAACTGTCCCTTTCCGAACACTTCTTTTTCCTTGCTTTTTTTTTTCCATAAGGTTTGTATCTATTATACCGTATATAGTTTTGTTCTAGCCCAATCAGCCTCAGTTCAGTGGACAAACCTGTAGTTCAACCAAAGTCAAGTTTATTGACAGTCACTAAAATAAAAGAGAATTGTTATATGATTTGGGAAAGAATCGAATTCAGGTGAAATTTAAGTGAAGCGGTGTTTGATATGCTCAAAGCACAGCACAGCTGTGTGTGGAGGAGTCCTACTCTGGGGTGGACTGCAAAGGGGACCCAGGGTCGTTTCTCTGGAAACTGCAAGTTGTTAAGATAGATGTAGAATGTAATCATTAGCTGAAGCTCTGCACCTGGGATGGAAATCGAGGCTGCTGCTCTGTGTCAAAGGGACGTAGATCCTTCAGCCAAGAATGAGATGTTTCATGTTTATTGAAATGTGAGAAAGAGAAAAAAAAAATTGGCCTAACCCTCACAGCTAGGTCTTGGTGTTCCTGTTGAGCATAAACAATTTCACGAAACATCAACATCAGACTGATAGTGATGGATCAAGACAAAACTAGACCACTCCATAATCAATGTTGAACACGAAACACATACATTGTCCAAGCCACAACCAAACATCTCATTTCCCAGCAATAAGAGTACCTCTTCTTTACCAATCTTTTTAGCCTGTTACAAGTTCTTTTTTTTTTTTTTGGCCTGATACCAGTTGTTTATCACATAATGGCTTTGCAAAGATGCCTCCCTATAAATAAGATATATCAGGGTACCTAATCATAGAATTACCCCAACCTTCTGACAGCATCCATCCCTGAGCAAAGCTGTACTTCCTTAAACCCTCCCCTAAATCACTTAACAAGCCCAAATTCTGTAATTGTTTTCTAACACTGTCTTAATGAGATACCCCATGGTTCCCCCATGGTGTACCTTCTCCCTCATAGCAATGAGTAATAAACTTAGTGTTTTCAGTAATAAGTATATTCCTGGTGGTCATTGCCTGGAGGGAATAGTCGTGATGTCAATCAGCAAAGTTTTAATTTTAGAAAATAAAGTTTCTTGCTGAGAAAGCAGTAGTCTCCACCAGGCCAGGTGGTTCATGTTACATGAAAGGCTGAGGCAAGAGAATCACTTGAAGCCAGGAGGTGGAGGTTGCAATGAGCCAAGATCACACCACTGCACTCCAGACTGTGAAAGAAAAGAGAAGAGAAGAGAAGAGAAGGAAGGAAGGAAGGAAGGAAGGAAGGAAGGAAGGAAGGAAGGAAGGAAGGAAGGAAGGGGAAAGGAAAGAAAGAAAGAAAAGAAAAAGAAAAAAGTGGTAGTCTCTCAAAGAAAGAGGTTATTTATGAGACTACAGCTGCAGCATGTTTAATCCCAGCTACCTGGGAGACTGAGGCGGGGAGGATCCCTTGAACCCAGGAGACAGAGGTTGCAGTGAGCCAAGATCACGCCATTGCACTCCAGCCTGCACGTCTATTATCTGTGATGATAAATAGCAGGACAGGTTTTCACAGTCTGAGCTAATTTTATGTTTCTTACTTTCCTTATTTGAACTTTAGTACCAAAAGGCAAGAGGACAGGGATTTTTGCCTGTCTTCTTTGCTGTTATTTCCTCAGTGCCTAAAAGACTGCCAGGCATTGGACCGGGTGCCGTGGCTCACGCCTGTAATCCTGGCACTTTGGGAGGCTGAGGTGGGCAGATCACTTGAGGTCAGGAGTTTGAGACCAGCCTGGCCAACATGGTGAAACCCTGTCTCTACTAAAAATACAAAAATTAGCTGGGCTTGGTGGTGCATGTCTGTAATCCCAGCTACTTGGGAGGCTGAGGCAGAAGAATCGTTTGAACCTGGGAGGCAGAGTTTGCAGTGAGCCAAGATCTCACCATTGCACTCCAGACTGGGTGATTATTTTCCAAAGTGGTTGTACCATTTTACATTCCCACCAGCAATGTAGAAGGGTTCCAGTTCCTTGGCAATAGATGGTATGGTCAGTCTTTTTAATTTTAGCCATCCTGATATTACACTACTTTTTCTTTTTTTTTTTTTTTGAGACGGAGTGTCTGTTGCCTGGGCTGGAGTGCAGTAATGCAACCTTGGCTCACTGCAAGCTCCGCCTCCTGGGTTCATGCCATTCTCCTGCCTCAGCCTCCCGAGTAGCTGGGACTACAGGCGCCCACCACCACGCCGGCTAATTTTTTTGTATTTTTTTAGTAGAGACAAGGTTTCACCCTGTTAGCCAGGATGGTCTCGAGAGACCTCATGATCCGCCCACCTCAGCCTCCCAAAGTGCTGGGATTACAGGCTTGAGCCACCATGCCTCGCCTCTTTTTTTTTTTTTTTTTTTTAAGATGGAGTCTTTCCCTGTCGCCCAGGCTGTAGTATAATCTGCAATCTTGGCTCACTGCAACCTCCACCTCCCCGGTTCCAGCAATTCTCCTACCCCAGCCTCCTGAGTAGCTGGGATTACAGATGTCCACCACACATCCAGCTAATTTCTGTATTTTTATTTTTTTGTTTTTGTTTTTGTTTTTTGGAGACAGAGTCTCGCTCTCTGGCCCAGGCAGGGGTGTAGTGGCATGATTTTGGCTCACTGCAACCTCTGCCACCTCCTGGGTTCAATTGATTCTCATGCCTCAGCCTCCCAAGTAGCTGGGACTACAGGCACATGCCGCCATGCCCGGCTAATTTTTGTATTTTGAATAGAGATGGGGTTTCACCATGTTGGCCAGGATGGTCTTGATCTCTTGACCTCATGATCCATCTGCCTCGGCCTCCCAAAGTGTTGGGGATTACAGGTATGAGCCATTGTGCCTGGCCACATTGCGCTTTTAGTTTGCATTTCTGTAGTAATGAATGATGTTGAGCATCTTTTCATGTGCTTATTTGCCATCCATATACCTTTGGTGAAGTGTGTCTGTTCAAGTATTTTGTCCTTTTTTTTTTTTTTTTTGAGATGGAGTCTCACTGTGTCGCCAGACTGGAGTGCAGCGGTGCAATCTTGGCTCACTGCAACCTCCATCTCCTGGGTTCAAGTGATTCTCCTGCCTCAGCCTCCCGAGTAGCTGGGACTACAGGCATGTGCCGCCATGCCCGGCTAATTTTTGTATTTTGAATAGAGGTAGGGTTTCACTATGTTGGCCAGGATGGTCTTGATCTCTTGACCTCATGATCCACCTGCCTCGGCCTCCCAAAGTGCTGAGATTACAGGCATGAACCATTGCACCCAGCCAAAATACAATTAATTTCTGTATATTGATCTTATTCTGCAACTTTGCTAAACTCGTTTATTCATTCTAGTAGCTTTTTGAAGATTTTTCTTGGATTTTCTGTATAGATGATTATGTCATCCATGAATAAAGACAGTTTTCTTCTTCTTTTCCAGTCTAGATGCCTTTGATTTGCTTTTCTTGCTTGAGTGCACTGGCTAGAAATGGTGAGAGCAGACATCCTTGTCTTATTTCTGATCTTAGGGGAAAGCTTTCAGTCTTTCACCATTAAATATATGTTAGCTGTGGATTTTTCATGGAGGCCCTTTATCAGGTTGAAAATGTTCCCTCTTTTTGATACTCCTTTTTCTGGCCTTGGTAGTTTCCTTGTATGCTGAATGCTTGTGTGACCCTCTGCAAATCTCCAGGTTCTCTCTTTGTGCAACACTGTCATCTCTGGTGCTCTGTCCTATGAACTCTAGCTGCCTTGGTCTCTCCAGACTCTCAGCTCTGTCTTTTCAACTCAAGGAGTATTCCAGGGCCAGGCATGGTGGCTCACACCTGTAATCCCGGCACTTTGGGAGGCTGAAGTGGGTGGATCATTTGAGCCCAGGAGTTTGAGACCAGCCTGGGCAACGTGGTGAATCCCTCCCTATTAAAAATACAAAAACACCATGCTGGTATGGTGGCATACACCTGTAGTCCCAGCTACTTGGGAGGCTGAGGTGGGAGGATTACATGAGCCTGGGAGGTCGAGGCTATAGTAAGCTGTGATTGCACCCCTGCATTCTAGCCTAGGTAACAGAGTGAGACCCTGTCAAAAAAAAAAAAAAGAAAAGAAAAAAGAAATATTCTAGGCTCCACCTTAGTTTCTCCTCACTGTCTGGAAATTCTTTTAAGGTGATATGAACTGAGATGATCCTAGGTTCATCACATTATTTTCCCATCTCTCATGGATTATGTCCTTTGCTGGAAATGGAAGTCTGTGGCTTATCTTTTTGTTGTTGTTTTATTTTGCTTTGATTATCTTTTGAGATCCAAAGTTAAGAACATATTCCTTTACTGTTTGACCTTATTGAGTTTTTAAAAAAAGGTCTTTCTTACCCCAAAGATCATAAAGATATTCTCTTATATTTTCTTGAAAAGTTATAAAGGATTTCTTTTCACATTTAAGTCTTTAATCTATCTGCAGTTGATTTTTGTGTTTGGTGTGAAGGAATGCAGATCCATTTTGGAATAGCATGTTGCATTTGGAATAGCATGTGCATTTGGAATAGCATGTTACATTTGGAATAGCATGTTGCATTTGGAATAGCATGTTGCATTTGGAATAGCATGTTGCATTTGACTTTGCTGGTAAGTTGATTGGTATTATGTTGGATCTTTCTTTTCCCTCCCTTTTTTTCTTCCATTTCTTTCTTCTTATTACTTTTTGGTTCTAGTCTAATCCATGTATATTGAATCTTAGATATAGTTTGAGGATAATCAATATATATTTAATATAAAATATTGATTCTTCCTATATTTATTCGTTCTTGTTTTGAGAGTGACGGGTTAGTTCTACTTAAGGCTAAGCCTGTAATCCCAGCACTTTGGGAGGCCGAGACGGGTGGATCACGAGGTTAGGAGATCGAGACCATCCTGGCTAACATGGTGAAACCTATTAGAAAGATGCCCTCATTGGCCAGGTGCAGTGGCTCACACCTATAATCCCAACAGGTTGGGAGGCTGAGGCAGGCAGATCACTTAAGGCCAGGAGTTCAAGACCAGCCTGGGCAACATGGTGAAACCTCGTCTCTACTAAAAATACAAAAATCAGCCAGGCATGGTGGTGCATGCCTGTAGTCTCAGCTACTCAGGTGGCTGAGGTGGGCGGATGGCTTGAGCCTAGGAGACGGGGCGGTTGCAGTGAGCCAAGATTATACCATTGTGCTCCAGCCTGGGCGACAGAGCAAGACTCTGCCTAAAAACAAAACAAAACAAAAAACGATGCCCTCATGAACATACTAAACCATGTCCTTGGTGAACATATGCAGGAGTTTCTCTAGTATCTGGAGTGGAATTGTTGGGTTATAGGCAGAGGTGAATTTATCATAAAGCTGATAAAGCTAATCTACTGTTCATAATGTTGTATTCTTTTTGTCAAAGAGAACTCCCCTCCAATTGTATAAGCTTCAGGTCCTGGAATACTTGGATTTGCCGCCATTGTTGTTTATGCACATGTTGAACAGAATAGTGCAACTATGGAGAATTCAAACAGCTTCTCTAAAGGAAATTGGGCAGAATGGTGTTGGAAGGACTGGAGGAACAAAAAGGTGAAGGGGATTTTACTTAGCAATTGGGAAGCTCCTACCTCCCCTGGCCTGGAGCGCTCTCCTCTGTATTGAGTGGGCTGGAAGCCTGTAAACTAAATCTTCCAGACTGCTTTTCCAGCTGACTTCCAATGCTGCTCTGTCAGGGAGACACTGGCAGGAGACTAGAAGGCAGGAAGAAGGAATTCTGCTCATGATCACTCCCCTGGCAGGATCAGCATCAGTAGTGGGTGACTGGGCTGCAGCATGCAGCGACAGTCTCAGCAGAGGCAGCAGGGGTGAGTGAGCGCAGGTGTCTGGGTTCCAGCAGCCACAAGGGGAGCCACGCCTCCCATGGCTTTGCAGTTCCCATAGCTCCCTCTGTCCACAGTCCCTTCAGCGTCCTCAGTTCACCATATCTTCAGCTCTGTTTGGATCTACAGGCCTTCATCATCTGCATTTTCTTTCCATTAGCTCCATTTCCTTCCATCCCTAGCAGGAATCTATGAACTACCCTTGAACTCAGAGTTCTCTTGCAAGCACCCTCAACGTCTTCATCTTGTTGGCCTCCTGGGAATGGCACCTGCTCTACAGCTCCCAGTCCTGGATGCATCCTTTAGCCCCACTTCTCTTCCAGATGGTGGTGACCCTCACTACTAAAAAACAGCATGGGCCCTGCCAGCCCCAGTCCACACGGTGCTGCATGGACACCATGGCTCCTTGCGCCTCCCTGTCTCTCAGTTGATGAGTTGCTGCCTCATCAACAGGTTGTTGTCTGACACCTCTATCATCTGTGACAAGAGGTTTTTGTTTGTTTTGTTTTTAAAATAATAGAGATGGGGGCCACCAGGTGTGGTGGCTTACGCCTGTAATCCCAGTACTTGGCCGGGCGCGGTGGCTCAAGCCTGTAATCCCAGCACTTTGGGAGGCCGAGACGGGTGGATCATGAGGTCAGGAGATCGAGACCATCCTGGCGAACACAGTGAAACCCCGTCTCTACTAAAAAAAATACAAAAAACTAGCCGGGCGAGGTGGCGGGCGCCTGTAGTCCCAGCTACTAGGGAGGCTGAGGCAGGAGAATGGCCTAAACTCGGGAGGCGGAGCTTGCAGTGAGCTGAGATTCAGCCACTGCACTCCAGCCTAGGCAACAGAGCGAGACTCCGTCTCAAAAAAAAAAAAAAAAAAAAGGCCGGGCGCGGTGGCTTAAGCCTGTAATCCCAGCACTTTGGGAGGCCGAGACGGGTGGATCACGAGGTTAGGAGATCGAGACCATCCTGGCTAACATGGTGAAACTCCGTCTTTACTAAAAAATACAAAAAAAAACTAGCTGGGCGAGGTGGCAGGCGCCTGTAGTCCCAGCTACTCCGGAGGCTGAGGCAGGAGAATGGCGTGAACCCGGGGGGCAGAGCTTGCAGTGAGCTGAGATCCGGCCACTGCACTGGGCCACAGAGCAAGACTCTGTCTCAAAAAAAAAAAAAAAAAAAAAAAAAAATCCCAGCACTTGAGGAGGCTGAAGCAGGCAGATCACTTGAGGTCAGGAGTTCAAAACCAGCCTGGCCAACATGGTGAAACCTGTCTCTACTAAAAATACAAAAATTAGCCAGGTGTGGTGACGTGCACCTGTAGTCCCAGTTACTCAAGAGGCTGAGATACGAGAATTGCTTGAACCTGGGGATTGAAGGTTGCAGTGAGCCAAGATCATGCCACTGCACTCCAGCCTGGGCAACAGAGCAAGACTTCATCTCAAAAATAAATAAATATAAATATAATAATAATAATAATAGTGATGGAGTTTTGCCATATTGCCCAGGCTGGTCTCAAACTCCTGGGCTCAAGCGATCCTCCCATTTCAGTCTCCCAAAGTGCTGAGATTACAGGTGTGAGCTACCACACCCAGCCTAGAGAGTTTTCATACCACAGAGTTCAAGGTGAACCTGTAGAACCCATAAACTGTTCACAAAAGAAAAAAGCGGGAAGCAGCCTTGGGTTATCTCCAGCACACCCACCAGAGGGCAGCAGACACTGGCTAAAGCTCTTAGTCACAAATCCCGAGTGCTGGAAACAGTTGCAATGGCCAGCACGTGGGCAGAGCCCACTGCAGACAGTCCTCAGAGGTGGGAATCTGCCCTGCATCTGGCAATCTCTCTGCTGCCCCTGCCCCAGCCTGCCCTTAGCTCCTCTCTCTCGAGCCCAGTGGTAGTCCTCATGGGCTCTCCTGCTCTAGGCTGTCCTGACTTAAGGAATGTCCCCACTGCCCTCTTCCCTTCACAGCTCCCCTCCAGATCAGAGTGTGAGTCAGAGTCCTCACAGTGGCCTCACAGCCCTGGCTGCTTGGAATCCTTACCCACTGCCCACTCACCATGGCACCACCAGGCTCTGCGCTGTTACTCCAGGCCTCAGACACAGGCACACTCACGGGCCATGTGCTTCTGTTCTCTTTGTTTATGAGCTATTCCCCCAGGTGTCTGCAGAGCACGTTTCCTTGAACTCCTTCAGGCCTTCCCTGAGCACACCCCTGTAGTAGACACAGGCAGCACCACCACATCCCTTTGAGCAGGACCCCGGGGAAGAGCGATCACCAGACACCCTCCAGCTCTCTGCTCCTACAGGGCCCAGCACGCTGCATACAGCCTCACCCGAGGCCACACCCCTCCTAGGACAGCCTTCATCTGGTGACTGAGCAGAGCGGGGGCCGTAAAGAACTGGCCGTTTCCATCTCATGTGGGACTCTGTCCGACTGCCTAACTTCTCCAAGACTTTGTTGGGTGCCCACCACCGTTCAGGTTCTCCTGCCCAATCCTGCTTCTGCCTCCTTCCTTCCACAGGTGTTGGCCTCATATTCCATCTTAGCAAATGCCTCTGAAAAGCCCAGCCCGCAACACTCCAGCCCCACTCATCCCCATCCTGCTTTAGTTTTCTCTGCAGAACTTACCACCTCCTCACAATTCACTTTGCTTACCCAGTGCCCTTCCTCACTAGAATGTAAGCCTGGTGAGGGCAGAAATTTTTGTCTCTTTTCTTCACTCATGTACCCCTAGCATCTAGCAGAATACCTCTGATACAGTAGGTGCCAAGAAATGTGAGGAATGAGACAAGGAACTGTGGTCAATGTGGTATAGCTGGAGAAAGATGTGCTTACAAGAGGGTCACAAAAGATGACAAAAGAGTATATTTAGCCTTGCTTCCCCAAAGGCTGAGCTGAGTGGAGTTCCTTTATTAGGAAGGAAATAAAGGAGTCAGGCAGAAGTAGGAGAGGCCTGGGCAGGCAGGAGTTGTCAAAGTGGAGGAGCTGGCTGGGGTCTGGGAAAAGCCAGCAGTGTCTCCCAGAGCTGTACACATGCCAGACAGGTGACTGGAACAACTTTCTTTTTATTTATTTATTTATTTCAAGACAGGTTCTTGCTCTGTTGCCCAAGCTGGAGTGCAGTGGTAGTCATGACTCATGGCAGCCTCAACCTCTTAGTCTCAAGTGATCCTCCAGTCTCAGCCTCCTGAGTATCTGGGACCACAGGTATGCACCACCATGCTCAGCTAATTTTATTTTTTGTAGAGATATTGTCTCACTATGTTGCCCAGGCTGGTCTCAAACTCCTTGCCTCAAGTGATCCTCCTGCCTCGACCTCCCAAAGTGCTAGGATTACAGGTGTGAGCCACCGTGCCGAACCACTGGAACACTTTTCTGTCATCTATCTCCACTAAGTGGAGGGTCAACCCTAGTAGGGCTGGTTGCCTGCACCCCTGAGCTATCTGCTGAGCCTGCCCCGCTACCCCATGTTGGAGGAGCCTTGGGGTAGAGGAGACTCACGTGAGGTGAGAGCTGAGCACACAAAAGAAGTCCACAGTGACATCCGAGGAGAGTCTGTGAGGTGGTATGTCCACCATGAGAGGAAGGCAAGGGCTGTGGGGGCCATGCTGGGAGGAGGTGGGAGAGATGCAGCCAACGCATGGTTGGTTTGTTTATTGATTGATTAATTTAGATGGAGTCTTGCTTTTGTCGCCCAGGCTGGAGTCCAATGGTGTGATCTAGGCTCACTGTAACCTGTGCCTCTGGGTTCAAGGGAATCTACTACCTCAGCCTCCCGAGTAGCTGGGGTTACAGGTGCCCGCTACCACACCCAGCTAATTTTTGTATTTTTAGTAGAGACGGAGGTTTTGCCATGTTGGCCAGGCTGGTCTCAAACTCCTAACCTCAGGTCATCTGCCTGCCTCAGCCTCCCAAAGTGCTGGGATTACAGGAGTGAGCCACAGTGCCCAGCCACCAGTGCATGGTTTTTAGACCAGCCACTGAAGCCACAGCACTGGCTGCCTCAGAAGGGGTGGGGCAGGAGTCTGGGAGGGGCTAAACCAAGACTTGTAGTGGGGACAGGGAGAGGAGAAATGTTAAAAAAAAAAACTATCGGCCGGGCGTGGTGGCTCAAGCCTGTAATCCCAGCACTTTGGGAGGCCAAGGCGGGCGGATCACGAGGTCAGGATATCGAGACCATCCTGGCTGACACTGTGAATCCCCGTCTCTACTAAAAAAAAATACAAAAAACTAGCCGGGCGAGGTGGCGGACGCCTGTAGTCCCAGCTACTCGGGAGGCTGAGGCAGGAGAATGGCGGTAAACCCGGGAGGCGGAGCTTGCAGTGAGCTGAGATCCGGCCACTGCACTCCAGCCCGGGCGACAGAGCGAGACTCTGTCTCAAAAAAAAAAAAAAAAAACTATCCAGGGCCAGGTGTGACGGCTCATGCCTATAATCCCAGCACTTTGGGAGGCCAAGGCGAGAGGATTGCTTTAGCCCAGGAGTTCAAGGCTGCAGTGAGCTATGATCATGCCACTCCCCTCCAGCCTGGGCAACAGAGAAAACCCTGTCTCAAAAATAGAAACACAGGCTGGGCACAGTGGCTGACACCTGTAATCCCAGCACTTTGGGAGACCAAGATGGGTGGATCACCTGAAGTCAGTAGTTTGAGACCAGCCTGGCCAACACGGTGAAACCCCGTCTCTACTAAAAATACAAAAATTAGCCAGGCGTGGAGGCTGTAGTCCCAGCTACTTGGGAGGCTGAGGCATGACAATTGCTTGAACCTGGAAGGCAGAGGTTGCTGTGAGCCAAGATCACGCCACTGCACTCCAGCCTGGGCGACAGTGTGAAACTCAGTCTCAAAAAAATACAAAAACAAAAAAACCAAAATAAAGTCTCTGGAAATGGTCCTAAGTGCATTCAGAAAATGAATAAATAGTTATTCAAGTGAATCTACTAAAACTTGGTAGGACTAATCAAAGCTATGATAGTTAAACCAACATGCATTCCTTCTTTCTCCTTCCCAGTTCAATGAGATGGAAAGTCCACTCCAGACTGGTTAAGCCAAGAACACAGGATTCCCTCTCCAACTAGCTCCCAGTAGGAGAACTGTCTTCCCAAGAGGGATAGAATGCCGGCATTTTCCACCCGGCCCCCAGCTACCTGTTGCTGAGGCTAAGCTCTATTATGAGTATGACCAAGATGGTAGCTCTCTTAGTGCACCCAGACCTCATGCAGGGGATAGAGACTCTACATTGTGTGTGGTGCCACTGAGAATACTGAGGCCCTGATTGTCTTAATTCTGACTCATAAGGCAGAGGCAAGCCAAGAAGACTTGGAGCTACTTCCCTACTCTCCACAGAGTGACAATCTCTTACAGCAGGTGTGTCACTCAGCAAGAGATGGGCCATTGTCCCCGACCCCAGCTCCAGAGCTGTGGCTCAGAGATTTTGCCTGGGTCAGGGGGAAGGCCAGGAGCTTCAGATGTTTTCCCAAATGAATTGACTTCGTTCGCAAGAGTGTGGAGAAGTTCAAGCCTAATGGTGCTCTCAGAAACAATTGAGGTTCTGATAAAAAAAAAAAAAAAATGCCATTAAGAGGAATTTGGAAAATTAATCAGAGATAGAAGCAAAACCATAGGTTGGCTAGTGTACTAGACAGGACCAAGGAAAGATACAGTTAAGAGCCATTCTGGAGTCACAGGTCTCAATCATTGACCTAAAGAGATATCCCTTCAGGCCAGGCACGGTGGCTCACACCTGTAGTCCCAGCACTTTGCGGGGCAGAGGCGGGAGGGTCACTGGAAGCCAGGAGTTTGAGACCAGCTTGGCCAACATGGTGAAACTCCATCTCTACTAAAAATATAAAAATTAGCCAGGTGTGGTGGCACACAACTGTAATCCCAGCTACTTGGCTGGTGGAGGCAGGAGAATCACTTAACCCAGGAGGCAGAGGTTGCAGTGAGCTGAGATCACGCCACTGCACTCCAGCCTGGCGGACAGAGTGAGACTGTCAAAAAAAAAAAAAAAAAAAAAAGGAGAGAGAGCGATTCCTTCACAAAAGTCCGGATTTAATTGGATTCCTCCGTAGAGCAATTTGTACCCCAAGGAATTGTTGAAAACAGTAGAGCAATCAGCCAGCAATTAGCGGAGTCTCACAGCTGTGTGTGGTCAGGGAGTGAGGTAAAGTCCTGCCAGAATCACTGCCATCCCAGGGCGACTGTGGGCATACCCAAGGCTGTGCCCTCTGGGGAGCAACATAAGAGGCTTCACACTATGGGTGGTGATGGGGATTGGTGGGGGGGCCGATGAGTATAGACTTCACTAAATCCACTAGTCACCAAACAAACAAAAACCAATAACAAGCCATGGAACAGAGAAACCAGTGCCCAAAGTTTCACAATATATCACCTAAAATGTCCAGTTTCCAATAACAAATTACATACAAGACATGCAAAGAAACAGGAAGGTCTGACCCATACCCCAGGGAAAAAAACAGGCAATAGAAACTACCTGTGAGAAAGTTCAGATGTCAGATTTCATGGAAAGACTTCAAAGTAATCATTATGAGTATTTTCAATTAACTAGAGAAAACCATGATTAAAGAAGTAAAGGGGCTGGGCACTGTAACTCACACCTGTAATCCCAGCACTCTGGGAGGCTGAGGTGCAAGGATAGCTTGAGCCCAGGAGTTCAAGACCAACTTGGGCAACATAGTGAGACCCTGTCTCTACAAATAATTTAAAAAACTAGTTGGGTGTGGTGGCATGTGCCTCTGGTCCCAGCTAGTTGTGAGGCTGAGGTGGGAGGCTCACTTAAGCCTGGGCAGTCAAGGCTGCAGTGAGCTGAGATCGAGCCACTGTACTCCAGCCTGGATGATGATAGAGCCAAGATCCCACCTCAAAAAAAAAAAAAAAAAAAAGAAGTAAAAGAAGGTGTGATGAAAATGTCCCATCAAATAGAGAATATCAGTAAATAGACAGACTCTGGGTGTGGTGGCTCATGCCTGTAATCCCAGCACTTTGGGAGGCCAAGGTGGGTGGATGACTTGAGGTCAGGAGTTCCAGACCAGCCTGGCTAACATGGTGAAATCCCGTCTCTACTAAAAATAAAAAAATTAGCCAGGCAAGGTGGTGCATGCCTGTAATCCCAGCTACGCGGGAGGCTGTGGCAGGAGAATCACTTGAACCCAGAAGGTGGAGGTTGCAATGAGCTGGCACATCACTGCACTCCAGCCTGGGTGACAGAGAGACACTTCATCTCAAAAAAAAAAAAAAAAAAAAGAAAGAAAGAAAGGAAAAAAGAGATAGAAATTATTATTATTTAAAATTTTTTTAGAGACAGCCTCTGTTCCCTAGGCTGGAGTACAGTGGAGTGATCACAGCTCATTGCAGCCTCGACTTCCTGGGCTCAAGCAATGCTCTCACCTCAGCCACTACACCCGGCTATTTTTTTTTTTTTAGACAGAATCTTGCTCTGTTGCCCAGACTAGAGTACAGTAGCGTGATCTCAGCTCACTGCAACTTCCGCCTCCCAGGTTCAATCGATTCTCTTGCCCTGGCCTCCTGAATAGCTGGGATTACAGGCGCCCACCACCACACCCAGCTAATTTTTGTATTTTTAGTAGAGACGGTGTTTCCCCATGTTGGCCAGGCTGGTCTCAAATTCCTGACCTCTTGTGATCCTCCCTCCTCGGCCTCCCAAAGTGCTGGGATTGCAGGCATGAGCCACTGTGCCTGGTCTTTTTTGAAATTTTTGTTTGTTTGTTTGTTTGTTTTGAGACGGAGTCTCGCTCTGTTGCCCAGGCTGGAGTGCAGTGGCACAATCTCTGGGTTTGCGCCATTCTCCTGCCTCAGCCTTCTGAGTAGCTGGGACTACAGGCACCCGCCACCATGCCCGGCTAATTTTTTGTATTTTTAGTAGAGACGGGGTTTCACAGTGTTAGTCAGGATGGTCTCGATCTCCTGACCTCATGATCTGCCCACCTCAGCCTCCCAAAGTGCTGAGATTACAGGCGTGAGCCACTGCGCCCGGCCCTGTTTTGTAATTTTTATACAGACAGGGTCTCTATTTGTCCAGGCTGGTCTTTATCTCCTGAACTCAAGCAATCCACCTGCCTTGGCCTCCCAAACTGCTGGGATTACAGGATTGAGACGCTGCGCCCAGCTCAGAAATTATTATTATTATTATTTTTTTTGAGACGG
The DNA here is from genome assembly GCF_009764315.1 of Trachypithecus francoisi. Taxonomy (NCBI): domain Eukaryota; kingdom Metazoa; phylum Chordata; class Mammalia; order Primates; family Cercopithecidae; genus Trachypithecus; species Trachypithecus francoisi. The sequence goes on from NW_022681453.1 coordinate 15,192,215, forward strand.
AGTCTCACTCTGTCGCCCAGGCTGGAGTGCAGTGGCCGGATCTCAGCTCACTGCAAGCTCCGCCTCCCGGGTTCACGCCTTCTCCTGCCTCAGCCTCCCGAGTAGCTGGGACTACAGGCGCCCGCAATCTCGCCCGGCTAGTTTTTTGTATTTTTTAGTAGAGACGGGGTTTCACCGTGTTCGCCAGGATGGTCTCGATCTCCTGACCTCATGATCCACCCGTCTCGGCCTCCCAAAGTGCTGGGATTACAGGCTTGAGCCACAGCGCCCGGCCCAGAAATTATTTTTTAAAAAAAGAATCAAATGGGCCAGGCACAGTGGCTCGTGCCTGTAATCTCAGCACTTTGGGAGGCCGAGGTGGGTGGACTATTTGAGGTCAGGAGTTCAAGGCCAGTCTGGCCAACATGGCGAAACTTTGTCTCTACTAAAAATACAAAAATTAGCCAGGTGTGGTGGCACACGCCTGTAATCCCAGCTACTCGGGAGGCTGAGGCCCAAGAATCACTTGAGCCTGGGAGGCAGAGGTCATAATGAGCTTAGGTCATGCCACTGCATTCCAGCCTGGGCAACAGAGTGAGACTCTATCCCAAAAAAAAAAAAAAAAATCAAATGGAAATTTGGGAGTTGAAAAGCATAATAATTGAAATGAAAATCTCAACAGTAGATTTAACAGGCAGAATAAAATATTAGAAAACTTGAATGTAGATCAACAGAGATTGTACCATCAGAAGAACAGAGAGAAAGAAGAATGAAGAAAAACAAACATAGCCTCAGAGGAATGTTGGACACTGTTAAATATACCAATTATATCCATAAGAATACCAGAAAGAGAAGGTAGAGATAAAGAAGCAGAAAAAAAATACTCAGAGAAATAATGACTGAAAACGTCTGAAATTTGCTACAAAGTATTAATACATCCAAGACACTCACTGAAATCCAAGTAGGGTAAACACAAAAAGATCAATGAACCAAAACATTATATTAAGAATTCTGGCCGGGTGGCTCACGCATGTAATCCCAGCACTTTGGGAGGCCAAGGTCGGCGGATCATGAGGTCAGGAGATCAAGACCATCCTGGCGAACACGGTGAAACCCCGTCTCTACTGAAAATACAAAAAAATTAGCCGAGCGTGGTGGCAGGCGCCTGTAGTCCCAGCTTCTAGGGAGGCTGAGGCAGGAGAATGGCGTGAACCCGGGAGGCGGCGGAGCTTGCAGTTAGCGGAGATCGTGCCACTGCACTCCAGCCTGGGTGACCAAGCAAGACCCCGCCTCAAAAAAAAAAAGAATTCTGAAAGGCAAAGACAAAGAAAAATCTTGAAAGCAGCAAGAGAAATATGACTCATCACTTGAAAGTGAATGCCAATAAGCCTTACAGGTGACTTTTTTCTTCTTCTTTTTTTTTTTTTAAACAGAGTTTCACTCTTGTTGCCCAGGCTGGAGTGCAATGTTGCAATCTCAGCTCACTGCAACCTCCACCTCCTGGGTCCCAGTTCAAGCAGTTCTCCTGCCTCAGCCTCCTGAGTAGCTGGGATTACAGGCACACACCACCATACCCAGCTAATTTTTGTATTTTTAGTAGAGACAGGGTTTCACCATGTTGGCCAGGCTGGTCTCAAACTCCTGACCTCGTAATCTACCGGCCTCGGCCTCCTGAAGTGCTGGGATTACAGGCGTGAGCCACCGCACCGGGCTACAGGTGGCTTCTTATCAGCAACAATGGAGGCCAGGAGGTAGTAAGAAAGCACGTTCAGGCTGGGCACGGTGGCTCATGCCTGTAATCCTAGCACTTTGGGAGGTCGGGCAGGTCACCTGAGGTCAAGAGTTGGAGACCAGCCTGGCCAACATAGTGAAACCCTGTCTCTACTAAAAGTACAAAAAAATTATCCAGGCATGGCGGCAGGCACCTGTAATCCCAGCCACTTGGGAGGCTGAGGCAGGCAGGAGAATTGCTTGAACCTGGGAGGTGGAGGTTGCAGTGAGCTGAGATTGCACCACTGCACTCAGCCTGGGCAACAGAGCGAGACTCCATCTCAAAAAAAAAAAAAAAAAAAAAAGAGCATGTTCAAAGAGCTCAAAAAAAAAAAAAAATGTCAGTCAAGAATATTAGGCCAGGCATGGTGGTTCTCACCCATAATCCCAGCACTTTGGGAATCTGAGGTAGGAGGATCACTTGAGACCAGGAGTTCAAGACCAGCCTGGACAACATCACAAGACCCCCTGCCTTTACAAAATAATTAAAAATTAGCTGGGCATGGTGGTGAGCACCTATAGTCCCAGCTACTGTGTAGGTTGAGGCGGGAGAGTTGCTGGAGCCCAGGAACTCAAGATGACTGTGAGCTTGCTCATGGCACTATACTCCAGCCTGGGCAACAGAGCAAGATCCTGCCTCAAAAAGAAAGAAAAAAAAAAAAAAAAAAGAATGTTATATTCAGTAGAGCCACCTTTCAAATTGAAGGTGAAATAGGCTGGGCACAGTGGCTCACACCTGTAATCCCAGCTCTTTGGGAGGCTGAGGCAGACAGATCATGAGATCAGGAGATTGAGACCATCCTGGTTAACACGGTGAAACCGTGTCTCTACTAAAAATACAAAAAGATCAGCCTGGTATGGTGACAGGTGCCTGTAGTCCCACCTTCTCGGGAGGCTGAGGCAGGAGAATGGCGTGAACCAGGGAGGCGGAGCTGGCAGTAAGCTGAGATGGTGCCATTGCACTCCAGCCTGGGCGACAGAGTGAACACCATATCAAAAAAAAAAAAAAAGGCAAAATAAAGACGTTTCCAGATAAACGAAAACAGAGAATATGTCGCTAGGCTGCCTTACAAGAAATACTAAAGGAAACCTTTTTAGCCTGAAAACAAGCAACTCCAGATAGTAATTTGAATCCATATTTTTTTTCCTGTGTTTTCATCTTTTTTTTTTTTTTTGAGACAAAGTGTCACTTTGTCACCCAGGCTGGAGTGTAGTGGCACGATCTCGGCTCACAGCAACCTTCACCTCCCAGGATCAAGGTATCCTCCCACGTCAGCCTCCCAAGTAGGTGGAACTACAGGCATGAGCCACCATGCCTGGCCATTTTTTTTGTTGTTGTTGAGATGGAATTTCACTCTTGTTGCCCAGGCTGGAGTGCAATGGTGCAATCTCAGCTCACCGCAACTTCTGCCTCCTGGGTTCAAATGCTTCTCCTGCCTCAGCCTCCCAAGTACCTGTGATTACAGGCACGCGCCACCATGTCTGACTAATTTTATATTTTAGTAGAGATGGGATTTCTCCATGTTGGTCAGGCTGGTCTCGAACTCCCAACCTCAGGTGATCCGCCCGCCTCAGGCTACCAAAATGCTGGGATTATAGGCGTGAACCACCGCACCCAGCCACCTGGCCAATTTTTAATTTTTAATTTATTATTATTATTATTATTTTTTGAGACAGAGTCTTGCTCTGTCGCCCAGGCTGGAGTGCAGTGGTGCAATCTCGACTGACTGCAAGCTCTGCCTCCCAGGTTCATGCCATTCTGCCTCAGCCTCCCCAGCAGCTGGGACTACAGGCGCCTGCCACCACGCCCAGCTAATTTTTTGTATTTTTAGTAGAGACGGAGTTGCGCTGTGTTAGCCAGGTTGGTCTCGATCTCCTGACCTCATGATCTGCCTGCCTCGGCCTCCCAAAGAGCTGGGATTACAGGCATGAGCTACCGCGCCCAGCCACCTGGCCAATTTTTAAATTACTTGTAGTAATGAGGTCCCACTGTGTTGCCCAGATTGGTCTCAAATTCCTGGGCTCAAGCAATCCTCCAGCCTCAGCCTCCCAAAGTGCTGGGATTACAGGTGTGAGACACCACACCCAACCTTGCCAGTGTTTTCATTACCTTTATGCAGAGGCAAATTTTTGGAGGTCCTACCATTTTTGCTGACATCATTATACATTTTGCTGCTTTAGTTTTAGTTATTCTAATTTTTTGCCTTTTGTTTAGAGACAGAGTCTCACTATGTTGCTTGGGCTGGTCTCCAATGCCTGGCCTCAAGCACCCTCAGCTTCCCCAGTAGCTGGGATTACAGGCATGAACCACCATACCCAGCTATTTTAAAATTTTGTTTTATTTATTTATTTTCTTAGAGACAGAATCTCACTCTATTGCCCAGGCTGGAGTGCAGTGGCACAATTGCAGCTCACTGCAGCCTTCAGCACCTGGGCTTAAGCAGTTCTTCCACCTTGGCCTCCTGAGTAGCTGACACTACAGGCTCATGCCACCATGCCCAGCTAATGTTTTATTTAGATGGGAGTCTTGCTCTGTTGCCCAGACCGGTCTCAAACTCCTGGGCTCAAACGATCCTCCCACCTTTCGCTCTCAACGTGTTGACATTACAGGCATGAGTCACTGTGAGGGGCCTTCTGGCTGTTTTATTTTGAATTAGAAAGTGTGAGTCCTCCAAAATGGTTCTTTTCAAGATTGTTCTTTTCAATGCAACAATCTGGGTTCCTTACATTTCAAATGAATTTTAGGATCATCTTGTCAATTTCTGCAAAGAAGGCAGCTGGGATTTTGATAGGGATTGCGTTTAATCTTCAGATCAATTTTTGGAGCATTACCATCTTAATAATATTATTTAAAAAAAATTTTTTTTTGAGACAGGGTCTCACTCCAATTGCCCAGGCTGGAGTGCAGTGGCCTGATTTCAGCTCACTGCAGCCTTGACCTCCCTGGGCTCAGGTGATCCTCCCACCTCAGCCTCCTGAGTCTCTGGGACCACAGGTACACACCACCATGCCGAGTTAATTTTTGTATTTTTAGTAGAGATAAAGTTTTGCCATATTGTCCAGGCTGGTTTCAAACTTCTGAACTCAGGCAATCCACCCACCTTGGCCTCTCAAAGTGCTGGGATTACATGTGTGAGCCACTGCACCTGGCCCTCGCTTAATCATATTAAGTCTTCCAATCTGTGAACACAGGATTTTTTTCTTTCTTTTTTTTTTTTTTGAGACAGAGTCTCCTTCTGTCTCACAGGCTAGAGTGCAGTGGTGCGATCTCGGCTCACTGCAAGCTCCGCCTCCTGGGTTCACGCCATTCTCCTGCCTCAGCTTCCCAAGTAGCTGGGACTACAGGTGCCCACCAGGCTAATTTTTTGTACTTTTTTAGTAGAGACAGGGTTTCACCATGTTAGCCAGGATGGTCTCCATTTCCCAACTTCGTGATCCGCCCACCTCGGCCTCCCAAAGTGCTGGGATTACAGGTGTGAGTCACCAGAACACAGGATATTTTTTCATTATTTCGGTCTTTAATTTCTTTCAACAATGTTTCTTTTTTCAGTGTAAAAGTTTTACACTTGTTTTGTTAAATTTATTCATAATTTTTTTTTTTTCTGACACAAAGTTTCACTCTTGTTGCCCAGGCTGGAGTGCAGTGGTGCAATCTCGGCTCACTGCAACCTCCACCTCCCAGGTTCAAACAATTCTGCCTCAGCCTTCCAAGTAGCCGGGATTACAGGCACATGCCACCACACTCAGCTAATTTTGTATTTTTAGTAAAGACGGGGTTTCTCCATGTTGGTCAGGCTGGTCTCGAACTCCTGACCTCAGGTGATCTGCCCGCCTTGGCCTTCCAAAGTGCTGGGATTACAGACATGAGCCATGGCACCAGCCTTCATAAATATTTTTAAGTAACTAAAAATAAAAAAGAATATTTAATTATTTTTGATGCTATTGTAATGGAATTTTGTGTGTGTGTGTGTGTGTAACTTTTTTTTTGAGACAGGGTCTCACTGTGTCACCCAGGCTTGAGTGCAGCGACACAATCACAGCTCACTGCAGCCTCAACCTCTCAGGCTCAAGCCATCCTCCCACCTCAGCCTACTGAGTAGCTGGAACTACAGGCACGCGCAACCATGCCTAGCTACTTTTTGTATTTTTTGTAGAGACAGGGTTTCCCCATGTTACCCAGCCTGCTTTCAAACTCCTAGACTCAAGTGATCCTCCTGCCTCAGCTTCCCAAGTTATTGGGATTACAGGTGTGAGCCACCACACCCGGCCATTCTGTGTGTTTTCACAGATGTATAATGACATGTTGATACCATTATAATGTCATACAGAATAGCTACACTGCTCTAAAAATCCACTGCACCGCACCTATTCATTCCTCTCTCCTCCAAAAACTTTGTTAACCACTGATCTTTTTACTGTCTCCATAGTGTTATACTATACAGTATGTAGCCTTTTCAGATTGGCCTCTATTGCTTAGTGATAGGCATTTACAATTCCTCATGTCTTTTTTTTTTTTGTCTTTTTTTTTTTTTTGAGACAGAGTCTTGCTCTGTTGCCCAGGATGGAGTGCAGTGGCTCGATCTTGGTCCACTGCAACCTCTGCCTCCCAGGTTCAAGTGATTCTCCTGCCTCAGCCTCCCAAGTAGCTGCAATTACAGGTGTCCACCACCATGCCCAGCTAACTTGTATTTTTAGTAGAGACGGGGTTCCCCCAATCTGGCCAGGCTAGTCTCGAACTCCTGACCTCAAGTGATACGCCCACCTTGGCCTCCCAAAGTGCTAGGATTATAGGCGTGAGCCACCATACCTGGCCACCTCTATATCTTTTGTGGCTTGATAATTTATTTACTTTTAGCATTGAATGATAATCCATTGTCTGGATGTACCACAGTTTATTTATTCATTCACCTACAGAAGGACATCTTAGTAGCTTTCCCAAGTTTTAGCAATATGAATAGAGCTGCTATAAACATGTGTATGCAGGTTTTTATGTGAACATAAGTTTCAACTCGTTTGGGTAATACCAAGGAGCATGACTGCTGGATCATGTGGTGAGGGTGTTTAGTTTTGTCAGAAGCTGCCAAACTGTCTTCCAAATGGCTGCACCATTCTGCATCCCCACCTGCAATGAATCTGAGTTAATGAAAAAAATTTTTTTTCACTTTCAGAGAGTTAGTTGCTAGTGTATAGAAATATAATTGATTTTGTATGTTAATCTTGTATTCTACAACTTAACTCATTTATTAGCTCTAATAGTTGTACGGGTGTGTGTATTCTTTAGGATGTTCTGTATTTTCTGTATACAATATGCAAGTTCATGGCACATAGAAATAAAGGTGGTTTTACTTCTTCCTTTCCAATATGTATGTTTTAAATTTTATTTTCTTGCCTAATTGTCTAGGCTGGACCTTCCTGTACAATGCAACATCCAGATGTACATTTCCAGCCCGCACCCGGTTCCAGCTACCTCACTGATGTGGAGTTCTAATTGGGGAGGAGGAGCCAGGCTTGCTGGAGCAGGGAAAAGCAAAAAGAGAAAGCAGATAAGCTATGAGTCTGCCTTTCTTCATGGTCTAGGACACATAACCCTCCTGTGTAAATAACTCACAATCTTCCTGCACCCAGCTATCACCAGACCCTCGGCTAATAGAAAAGTGAGAGTTAGCTCACTGCAACCTTGGCGTTATTATGACTACACAAAGCCCTCTTCAACACACAGCACAAACGCCACCCTATAAAACTCCCAGCAAGCCTTTGTCTCTTTGCAGTCAGCTCCTCTCTTGCTGACTTGCCCGTTGCACCCTTGCAACATATTTTCATACTTTTTCTAACAAATCTACCTTTCTTTACCTACAGCTGTCTTGGTAAATTCTTTTACCGCCCAGGTGACACCAGCCACAGATAGTTGTGACCCGTGACATTTCAGTGGCCCATATGGGGAACCTCTCTCCTTACAGGAAACTGTCCCCTCTCTCTTTCTCTTTCCCAGCTTGGGACCCTTGGTGGAAAGCATCTAAGCACAGAAACAACAGTAGGTCTCTGGCTGGAGCTACATGCCTGGAGCTCCAGTGGGACTGAAAGGTGTCGGTGTGAAAGTGTCTGACTACCACTGGTCCGGATAGTCGCTGCTCACCCACAACAACTGATGTAGCTACTTAGATGCCTAATAGCAGTCTCCAACCAACTCATGATTGCCTCACCAAACCTGCTTTGCCCACAGTGTTCTGCAGTTCTATTCTGCTTTTTTTTTTTTGTCTTTTTTTTTTTTTTGAGACGGAGTCTCGCTCCGTCTCCCAGGCTGGACTGCAGTGGTGTGATCTCGGCTCACGGCAAGCTCCGCTTCCCGGGTTCACGCCATTCTCCTGCCTCAGCCTCCCGAGTAGCTGGGACTACAGGTGCCCACCACCACGCCGAGCTAATTTTTTGTATTTTTAGTAGAGACGGGGTTTCACCGTGTTAGCTAGGATGGTCTCAATCTCCTGACCTCATGATCTGCCCGCCTCGGCGTCCCAAAGTGCTGGGATTACAGGTGTGAGCCACCATGTCCGGCCAGTTCCATCCTTCTAGTGTTGAAACCAAGTCATCCTTTGCTTCTCATTTTCTTTTTTTCTTTTTCTTTTTCTTTCTTTTTTTGAGACAGGTTCTCACTGTCTCCCAGGCTGGAGTGCAGTAGCACAGTCTCAGCTCACTGCAACCTCTACCTCCTCGGTTCAAGCAGTTCTCCTGCCTCAGTCTCCCAAGTAGCTGTGATTACAGGCACCCGCCATCATGCCCAGCTAATTTTTGTATTTTTAGTAGAGACGGGGTTTCACCATGTTGTCTAGGCTGGTCTCGAACTCCTGACCTCAAGTTATCTGCCCACTTCGACCTCCCAAAGTGTTAGGATTACAGGTTGAGCCACTGCACCTACCCTACTTCTCACTTTCTTTCATCCACATTGCGAGCACCAGTAAAATCTGTGGTCTCAACCTTCACAATATGTCCAGAATGTGACCCCTTCCCACCAGCTCTAAAACCACCAGTCCGCTCTGAGCCTCCAGCATCTCCTGCCTGGGTCAGTGCAGTAGGCTCCTAACCAGTCCTCTTAGTCTACTCTTGCCCTAGCTTCAGCTAAGTGATCCTTCTAAAATTAAATCAGGCTGGGCGCAGTGGCTCATGCCTATAATCCAGACACTTTGGGAAGCTGAGGCAGGAGGATTGCTTGAGCCCAGGAGTCCAAGATAAGCCTGGGCAACATGGCAAGACCCTGTCTCTACAAAAAATAATAAAATTAGCCAGGCGTGGTGTTGCGCGACTGTGGTTCCAGATACTTGGGAGGTTGAGGCAGGACTATTTGAGTCTAGGAGGCCAAGATTGCAGTGAGTCATGTTCACAACTCCGCACTCCAGCCTGTGTGACAAAATGAAACCGTGTCTCAAAATAAATAAATAAATAAATACATAAATAAATAAATAAATAACAAAACTAAAGCAGATCACATCATCCTTCTGCTAAGAACCCTTCAATGTCTTTTACCACATTCTGTGAGAAAAGCTGGGGTCCTTACAGTGACCTAAAGGCCAAGGTTTCACTTCATTTCATTTCATTATTTCATTTCATTTCATCTCCCTCCATCCCTCCCTCCCTCCCTCCCTCCCTTCCTCCCTCCCTTCCTTCCTTCCTTCCAAGGGTGGGAATAATTCAGCCCCTGGCTAGAAGGCAAGGCCCCACTCCTGGGTGGCCCCCGTGCCTTGCATTCCGTATTCCAGTCCCAGCTCAGGCGCTCCATCACTGAGTGGTGCTGGGAAAGTCATGGCCTCTCTCTGGGCCTCAGTTTCCCCATATGTAAGTTTCCACAGAAGCTGGTATAGGTGGCCAAATGTTTCCTTCCATCCTGACTGTCCAGGATTCTGTGATTCCCTTCTAAGCCACTGTGTCCTCAGGAAATCCCTTGTGCCAGCCTGTGGGTAGCTCAGGCCTTTATAGCAGGGTGAGGGTGGCCCCCGGGTCCTGGAGCTCTGGCCTCAAGCAGATCTGGATGGGGCTGGATGCCAGCCACCCACCAGAAGTGGGGCTGGGGGTCCCTATGCTCCCTCAAAGCACCAGGCTTGGAGGGCATGGGATTGGCGGTCCCTGGTCACCTTTTGTTCCTGTCTCTGGGGCTTTGCAGGCCAATGGAAACGCAGCCCTGAGAATAAAAGGCCCTTGTCCAGAGTTCTGAGCCCTAATCCTCTTATGTGTCACCAGCGGAAAGCCAGAGCCGGTGGCAGAAGGGCTGCTCTGATTCCCTGCCAGCCCGCCCCTCATCCTACACTGTGGTGCCAACCCAATCTCATCACAAAGGGCTACTGCTCCGGCCAAGCAACAGCACCACTGAATGTATTCACCACTCGGGCCCCGGCAATGGAGTGCTCAGACTGAGCACTCTGGATGGGGCTTGGATGGTTCAGGAAAGGCATCCACCCTGTCCTGAGAGCCATTGGCCAAGTCAGAGCCCCAGCTTCGCCCAGTGTGGCTGGACCCAGGGTTCTGCCTCCCTCCCTTGGGATCCCAGATTGTTGTTCTAGCCATAAGGGGGCCCTGGATTAGGTAGTCATGGGACCTCTCTTGGCTCCCTCCTCCCTTTAGGAAGCATGGACAGACAGGTGGGTGCAGTGGCCTCCCACACAGAACCTGTCTGTCTGAATAGTGGAGGGACAGACTCCTCCATACAAGGCAAGAAGTGTCCCTGTTCCATTGTGGCCTCTCAGAGGATACAGCAACCCACCTGACCCCTGGGGAAGCTGGACAAGGCTCTGCCAGACTTAGAAGAGTGGGTAGGAGCAGGGCAGATGACTGAGGTGGGGTTGGGAGAAAAGGAAGGAGGTGGGGCCTGCCAGGAGGACAGCGGTGCAGCCGACGACAGCATTCTGAGGATGGGGCAAGCAGCCGGCAGCGGCTACACAAGGACTGCAAAACATGATCCCTGTCCCAGAGGCCTGGGCATGCAAAATAGGGACACAGGTACCCCACAGAGACAGGACTTCAAGAAGACAGAGGACAACTGGTCACCAGTTTTACCTGAATATTTAGTGGGGAGAAGTTAAAAATGTACCATATAAGCACTATAAAATCAGTGCTTTAAAAGGAAAACCAACAGCCATGAAGTGAAATGCAAAATTTACCTGAATTTTAAGACGAAACAAAGAAGTGTGTATCCATGGAGACACTTCAGACTCTGCAGGCAGATCCCGGGCCCTGTCTCGCTCCTTAGCCATATGTTTGAGTAGAGTGGCTATGTAATTGGGACTACATGACTACATACATGCAGATAGACCACCCAGTCAGTCAGACAAGTGTCCCACCCACCAAAGAGCACAGTGTGGAGCCAGGGAGAAGGTAGATCCATCCACAGACAAGCGTGGTTTTGGTTTTTTTTTTATTGTTGTTGTTTTTTGAGACAAGGTCTCACTCTGTCACGCAGAGTAGAGTGCAGTGGTGTAATCCTGGCTCACTGCAGCCTCCACCTCCCAGGTTCAAGCGATTCTCCAGCCCCAGCTTCCCGAGTAGCTGGAACTACAGGTACCTGCCACCACACCCAGCTAATTTTTGTATCTTTAGTAGAGACACGGTTTTGCCATGTTGGCCATGGCCGGTCTTGAACTCCAGACCTCAGGTGATCCAATCTCCTCACCATGGTAGTTCCCAGGCCTCATGCCTGCAGCCCACAGGGCCTCACATTTCTGCTTTTAAAGTAATTACTGCAGCTGGCCTGGAGGCTCACACCTGCAATCCCAGCATTTTGCAAGGCTGAAGAGGGAGCCCAGCAGTTCAAGACCAGCCTGGGCAACATAGTGAGACTCTATCTCTACAAAAAATAAAAAATTGGCCACGCGCGGTGGTTCACGCCTGTGATCTCAGCACTTTGGGAGGCTGAGGCGGGTGGATCACAAGGTCAGGAGATCCAGACCATCCTGGTTAACACCGTGAAACCCCGTCTCTACTAAAAATACAAAAAATTAGCCGGGCGTAGTGGCAGGCGCCTATACTCCCAACTACTCAGGAGGCTAAGGCAGGAGAATGGCGTCAACCCAAGAGGCGGAGCTTGCAGCGAGCCGAAATCGCGCCACTGCACTCCAGTCTGGGCGACAGAGTGAGACTCTGTCTCAAAAAAAAAAAAAATTAGCCAGGCGTGGCGATGGGTGTCTGTAGTTCCAGCTACTCGGGAGGCTGAGGCAGGAGAATGGCATGAACCTGGGAGGCGGAGCTTGCAGTGAGCTGAGATGGCACCACTGCACTCCACCCTGGGTGACAGAGCGAGACTCCGTCCCAAAAAAAAAAAAAAAAAAATTAACCAGGTGTGGTGGTGCATACATGTAGTCCCGGCTACTCGGGAGGCTGAGGTGAGAGGATCACTTGAGCCCTGGAGGTTGAGGCTGCAGCGAGTTGTGATTGTGCCACTGCACTGCAGCTGGGGTGACAGAGTAAGACCCTGTCTCAAAAAAAAAAAAAAAAAAAAAAAGAAAAGAAAAGAAAAAGGAAAAGAAAATAATTACTCCTAGTGTGGAGGGCTGTCCACTTGGTATTAGCAAAAGGACAGTTCCCTCCTTCCTCCACCTACACCTCCCACCTGGATCCACTGCTGGGAACCCTACCCTGATGAACTCCTATTCTGCTTGAGCCCAGAAGTTCAAGACCAGCCTGGGCAACATGAGGAGATCCCATCTCTATGCATACATACATACAAAATACAAAAATTAGCCGGGCATGGTGGCATGCACCTGTAGTCCCAGCTACTCAGGAAACTGAGGTGGGTGGATCAATTTAGCCTAGGAGGTCAAGGCTGCAGTGATCTGTGACTGCACCACTGCACTCCAGCCTGAGTGACAGAGCAAGACCCTATCTCAACAACAACAACAATAACAACAACAGAAATAAATAAACTTCAAAATATTTTTTCCCTAAAGGATTAATAAAAGCATGAAGATGCAGCCTGGGTGAAGCTATTTGAGTGAATAGATAAGAAGGGTGAGAGATAAGAACTACTGGGCTGCCGGGCGCGGTGGCTCAAGCCTGTAATCCCAGCACTTTGGGAGGCCGAGACGGGCAGATCATGAGGTCAGGAGATCGAGACCATCCTGGCTAACATGGTGAAACCCCGTCTCTACTAAAAATACAAAAAATTAGCCGGGCGTGGTGGTGGGCGCCTGTAGTCCCAGCTACTTGGGAGGCTAAGGCAGAAGAATGGCGTGAACCCAGGAGGTGGAGTTTGCAGTGAGCTGAGATCCGGCCACTACACTCCAGCCCGGGCGACAGAGCAAGACTCCATCTCAAAAAAAAAAAAAAAAGAAATACTGGGCTGAGGCCAGGCACGGTGGCTCACGCTGTAATCCCAGCACTTTGGGAGGCTGAGGTGGGTGGATCACGAGGTCAGGAGATTGAGACTATCCTGGCTAATACAGTGAAATCCCATCTCTATTTTAAAAAATATAAAAAATTAGCCAGTGGTGGTGGTGGGTGCCTGTAGTCCCAGCTACTTGGGAGGCTGAGGCGGGAGAATGGCATGAATCTGGGAGGCGGAGCTTGCAGTGAGCTGAGATCATGCCTCTTGCACTCTGGCCTGGATGACAGCAAGAGTCCGTCTCAAAAAAAAAAAAAAAAGAAATACTGGGTTGAAGTAGGACATCTTGAATGAGTCACTTCCCCACACTGCAACCTCGATGAAATTCACTGAACTTCAGGTTCCTCCTGTTTTTGAGACAAGGTCTCCTCTGTTGCCCAGTCCGGAGTGCAGTGGTGCGACCATAGCTCCCTGTAGCCTTGACCTCTTTGCCTCCTACTGCCTTGGCCTCCCAAAGTGCTGGGATTACAGGCATAATCTTTTTTCTTTTTTTTTGAAATGGAGTCTTGTTCTTTCACCCAGGCTGGAACATCCTGGTTAACACCGTGAAACCCCGTCTCTACTAAAAATACAAAAAATTAGCCGGGCGTAGTGGCAGGCGCCTATACTCCCAACTACTCAGGAGGCTAAGGCCTTGACCTCCTAGGCTAAATTGATCTTGGCTCACTGCAACCTCCACCTCCTGTGTTCAAATGGTTCTCCTGCTTCAGCCTCCCAACTAGCTGGAATTACAGGTGCACACCACCGCACTCCCTGCTATTTTTTGTATGTTTATTAGAGGCAGGGTTTCACCATGTTGGCCAGGCCAGTCTTGAACTCCTGGCCTCAAGTGTTCTGCCCACCTCAGCCTCCCAAAGTGGTAGGATTACAGGTATGAGCCACCGCGCCTAGTTGATTTTTTCAAAAGGTTAGGCCAGGCATGGTGGCTCATGCCTGTAATCCCAGCACTTTGGGAGGCTGAGGCTGGTGGATCACCTGCAGTCAGGAGTTCAAGACCAGCCTGGCCAACATGGTGAAACCCCATCTCTACTAAAAATACAAAATTAGTTGGGTGTGGTGGCAGCCTGTAATCCCAGCTACTTGAAAGGCTGAGGCAGGAGAATCACTTTGAACCTAGGAGGCAGAGGTTACAGTGAGCCGAGATTGCGCCACTGCACTCTCCAGCCTGGGTAACGAGAGCGAAACTCCATCTCAAAAAAAAAAAAGAAAAGAAAAGAAAAAGAAAGAAAAATAGTGAAGGTAATGCCTTTATACATCTGAGGGTTGTCATGAGAATTAAATGAAATAATGCTGTTGAGTACTGTACATAGTATCTGGCTGTGTGACAGTTATTACTAAGCTTATGAATCATGGCTTAATAAAGCCTGAGGATTTGAGGGTTACTCTGGAAGGAATTTCTTGGCTATCCAAGGGTTGAGCAGAAATCTCCTAAAGTTCCTCATCAAACCCACTGTCCTCAGCAGTCCTGTGTGCAGTGCTATGCAGAGTGACCTGCCGCCTGCAGGTTAAGTCAGCTAAGCCAACAGGCTGGGAAAGGGTCAACTAGCGACTCAGGAAACAAGAACAGGAGCGTCACAGTTTCCAAAGCATTGTTCACACTCCCCATGACCCCACCCCTCATCAGCTTGCTTTTAACGCCACTAACACTGCACCCTGGGACCAGACACCACAGGCAGAGAGGAGTGTGATGCTAGGTGAAGCAGCCAGGCTCTGGGGTTGAGACTGGTGAAGGTCTTGGTTGGGGGTACAAATGGCACACCCAACAAAGGTGCACATGGCAGGTGGCACTTGTAGTTAGCTCAGAATTCTGGAGGACAGAATTGGAGCTCAAAAGAATTTCAACAGGTTGGAAATACGATGCTCAGTTTTTACAAAGGCCAAGTCTGTCCTTGTACCCCCAAACCCATCTGAACAAATGGAGTAGTACTTTTTTTTTTTGAGACGGAGTCTCACTCTGTCGCCCAGGCTGGAGTGCAGTGGCGCGATCTCGGCTCACTGCAACTCCACTGCCCGGGTTCCGCCATTCTCCTGCCTCAGCCTCCTGAGTAGCTGGGACTATAGGTGCCCGCCACCTCGCCCGGCTAATTTTTTGTATTTTTAGTAGAGATGGGGTTTCAACGTGTTAGCCAGGATGGTCTCGATCTCCTGACCTCGTGATCTGCCCACCTTGGCCTCCCAAAGTGCTGGGATTATAGGCATTAGCCACCGCGCCCGGCCTGGAGTAGTACTTCTATCAGAAAAATGACATTGGGGACCAGCTCAGGGTGACTAAACTGAGAGAGGCAAGATGTTAGCAAGTCACTGAGGTCCTCAGACCCGGGCAAGAAGGGCTGTGATCTTCCCTATGGGGTAATGTTCCTCAGGGCCAAGGGACATGCCCACTCAGAAGCCACACTCACACCACGCTTGGCACCAGGGACCCCAGAATCTCTTGCCCAAAAGTCCCCAAACCCCTGCTCCACGAGTGATGGGGTCTGAGAAGAGGCTAAGGGATTATGAGCAGAACCAGAACGTGTGGCCTCAGGGGGCCACACATGGATCCCTGAAATCCCCTGCATTACAGGTACAGCCTGGGGATACAAGGAGAGGGACCAGGTTGGGGTCAGCAGGGCTCCTCTCCTGGCCCCGGCACATTCTCAAACAGAACTCTGAAGAGTCCAAGAAATCTAAATTCAAACTTGGCCTTCCAAGTCATCATGAAGGTCAGAGTGGAGATTTGCTTTTTGAATGGTTAGCTTGTACGATTGCTTGTAAACTTTCAGACATGGGCCTCTGTGCGTCCCCCAGTACTGTCCTGCAAATGTTCGTGTGTGCCTGGGCGAGGAGGCACCTCTGGGCGTGTGTGCTCCTCTGAGTTCAGGCAGCACCTAGAGAAGTGCAACCCCTTCCGAATCCCCACAAATGTCCCAAGAAAAGCACCTGTGACATTGAGGGGCCAGGAGAGCAGTCACGTGAGGGCCAGCTGAGGGGACTAAAGACATTCAGCCAGGAGGAGAGAAGTTTCAGGAGCGGCACTCTGGTTGTATTTTGTTTTTGGAAAGATGATGAAAGAAAAAGGAGGACTTACTCGTTTATTCCAAGTGCTCAGAGAGTAGACTAGGTCCACAGTGTGACTCAGGGAGGCAGGAGGGCTCAGTGAAAAAATGACCCACCTAACAAAAGGTGGGGAAGGCGGGGAACTGGTAGAAGAACAAAACAGGGAGTGGAGCATGGTGGGAAGTCGTGAGGGCCTTCCTGCTGGAGGAAGTCCAACTGTGCGAGGTGCATGATCTTTGGAATTTTGCAGGGGTGATTTCAGCCGCAAATGGAGGTCCGGGGCCAGCCTATGATCACGCTTGTCCTGCCCGGAGAGTCTCTCTGAGTCTGCCTGGGGAAAGCACGTTGCAAGTCCCTCACAGACAAGCCTCCCCTGGTCCCTGACATCATGTATCTGAAACTCTTTCCATTTTCCAGGAAGGGTAAATCGAGGCACAGGACAGGGAAGTCACAGTGGCATGTGGTCACCAGCTTGTCCCACTCGGTGTCAGAGTGGCCTGCAGTGTGCTCCTGCTGGTCATGCTCTCCTCCACTTTTTTCAGGTTGGCAGGGTCTCTGGAGTGGGTGACAGTTCTCACATGGACAGTTCTCCATGAATGCCAGAAGTTAGAGTCTGGTGTCTGGCATTTGGCAGGGCCTGGGAAGCCAGGGGAGCCAAAAGGAGGTCTTTTTTCCTGTGGGAACTCATTCCAGTTGCCAGCAGAGTGAGGAGCAAAGCCATGTCACTTGGCTTTCTGGTGGTTACTCCTGGCAACCTTGTCGTGGCCTTGGACACGGACCCGGTCTGCCCCAGGGTTTCTGTTTCTCCATCTGTAGAACAAGGGTGAACTTCTGCCCTGGCTATCCACAGAGCTGGCCAGACCAGGAAGCATGCTGTCCTCCTTGAGAGGGCCAAGCAGTCGCCAGAGTAAAGACAAGTGAGAATCAGGGCCTGCCGCCTCCCAGGAGAGGCCCAATTAGAGCAGCGAGCAGTTCCCACCAGAGGCTCTGGCCGGCCCTCAAAGCTAGCCGCGTGGGCAGGCAGCAGCAGGCTGTGTGATTAACGATGGCAGCTCGGGCCGCCCACTGGGCCTGGCCTTGGGAACTTCCAATGAGCACACGTAGTGCCAAGGGGGAAGAAGACCAGCTCCCTTTCTTCTGCAGCGAAGGGATGAAGGAGCTGGCCAAGGGAGCACCCGGCAACCAGAGGGCAAACCCAAACAAAGGGACACGCTTTTGAGGGCTCCTGAGACCTCAGCACAGGCCTCCCTGAGGGCCTGAGAGAGGGGGTGGCATCAGGGGTCCAGAGTTCAGCTCACTCCACAGGCCCCATCAATACATCCCGAGGAAGGCTCAGCCCTCTTCCAAGCCCAGGGCCACGATGCAAACAAGAAACTGCTCTATCCTCAAGGAAACAGAGTCTACCATTCATTCATTCATTCATTCATGCATTCATCCATCCATCCCTCCATTCATTCAACAAAGACTACCACCTACTGAGTGCCCTGAGACCATGTAGGGAACAAGACAATCAGGATCCCTGCTCTCAGAAATCTCTATTCTGACACCTCAGGCAGAAAGCAAGTAAACCAATGCGGAAAAACTACACAGAGGCAAAGAGTGGTTATGGGCACTGACTCCACAGGCTGAAGGCTCTGGGTTCAAAGCCCAGCCCTGGCTGCACATCTGACCACGAGAAAGCTATTTAACCTCTGTGCCTGGGCCTCCTCCTCTGTAAGGTGGGATAATAAAAGCATCTATCACACAGGATAGCTCTAAGAATTAAAGGAGTTACTATATGTAAAACACTTCAAGCACTACCTAGCATATAGTAAACACCACAGAAATGTTTTGTTTTGTTTTGTTTTTTTGAGATGGAGTCCCGATCTACTGCCCAGGCTGGAGTGCAGTGGCGCGATCTCGGCTCACTGCAACCTCCATCTCCTAGGTTCAAGTGATTCTCCTGCCTCAGCCTCCCAAGTAGCTGGGATTACAGGTGTGTGCCATCACGTCCAGCTAATTTTTTATATTTTCAGTAGAGACAGGGTTTCATCATATTGGCCAGGCTGGTCTCGAACTCCTGACCTCAGGTGATCTGCCAGCCTCGGCCTCCCAAAGTGCTGGGATTACAGGCATGAGCTACCACGCCTGGCCAAGTATTTGTTAAATGAAAAATAAAGTCGTTTCCAGTAGAGACACATACTCTGAAGAACCCGAGTGGGAGGGAATATCGGGGGAGGTGTGGGGTGAGGAGAGCCACATCAGGGAAGGTAAAAATTAGACTGCTTTTGGCTTCAAGTGATAAGAAACCTGGAAACTGGGCAGCTCCAGAACTGGCCATTTCAGGGACTCACGGACATCTTTGAAGAACCAGGCACTTTGCTGCTCTCTGTTCTGTTACCTTCAGCCTTGGCCTCAGGCTGGCGCCTCTCGTAGCCACAAGATGGCTGCCACTGTGCCAAGCATTACATCTAAGGATGTAATGCATGACAGAGGTCACTGGAGAAGAGATCATCTATTCCTGGTGATAGAGAAACTTTCCCAGGGCCGAGCGCGGTGGCTCATGCCTGTAATCCCAGCACTTTGGGAGGCCGAGGTGGGTGGATCACAAGGTCAGGAGATTGAGACTACAGTGAAACCCCATCTCTACTAAAAATACAAAAAACTAGCCGGGCGTGGTGGCGGGCGCCTGTAGTTCCAGCTACTCAGGAGGCTGAGGCAGGAGAATGGCATAAACCCGGGAGGCGGAGCTTGCAGTGAGCCGAGATTGTGCCACTGCACTCCAGCCTGGGCGACAGAGTGAGACTCCGTCTAAAAAAAAAAAAAAAAAACAGAAAAACTTTCCCAGAATTCACCCCAGTAAGCTTCACTTCACAACTCATTTACCAGAGCAGCATCACATGTTCACGCTTAAAACTGATCACCAAGGCCAGGCACAGTGGCTCACACCTGTAGTCGCAGCACTTTGGGAGGCCAAGGGGGGCGAATCGCTTGAGCCCAGGGGTTTGAGACCAGCCTGGGAACCATGTCAAGACCCTGTCTCTACAACATTAAAAAAAAATAAAAATTAGGGGCTGGCGGCCGGGCGCAGTGGCTCAAGCCTGTAATCCCAGCACTTTGGGAGGCCCATGTGGGCGGATCACGAGGTCAGGAGGTCGAGACCATCCTGGCTAACACAATGAAACCCCGTCTCTACTAAAATTACAAAAAATTAGCCAGGCGAGGTGGCGGGTGCCTGTAGTCCCAGCTACTCGGGAGGCTGAGGCAGGAGAATGGCGTGAACCCGGGAGGCGGAGCTTGCAGTGAGCCAAGATCGCGCCACTGCACTCCAGCCTGGGAGACAGAGCCAGATTCAGTCTCAAAAAAAAAAAAAAAAATTAGGGGCTGGGCATGGTGGCTCATGCTTGTAATCCCAGCACTTTGGGAGGCCGAGGTTGGTATATCACCTGAGGTACCGAGATGGAGACCACCCTGGCCAACATGGCGAAACCCTGTCTTTGCTAAAAATACAAAAAATTAGTGTGGTGGTGGGCACCTGTAATCCCAGTTACTCTGAAGGCTGAGGCAGGAGAACTGCTGGAACTCAGGAGGTGGAGGTTGTAGTGAGCTGAGATAGTGCCATTGCACTCCAGCCTGGGGAACAAGAGCAAAACTCTGTCTCAAAATAAATAAATAATTAATTAAATAAAAATTTAAAAATAAAAACAATCACTGGCAAGGTGACAGAAATCACCTGGACTGGCTTACCAATTAGGACTCGCTTCTAAACACAGGGGCCTCAGAGGAGGCATGGTAACGAAACAGAGAGAAGGCCCACAGGAAGGGTCACCACATTGTTGTTGGGTAGGCAGCCACCACATTCTGCAACAGAGGGTCAGGGAAGGCCTTGTTGAGGATGTTGATCTGAGCAGGGATCTGAATGACGGGAAGGAGCCATCTGTACAGAGATGTGAGGGAAAGATGTTCTCAGCAGACCGAGGAGCACGTGCAAAGGCTCTGAAGTGAGTCTTGTTATTCAAGGAACATAAGGAAAACCAGAGTGGTCATAGGATGGATTGAACAAGAGGGAAACAAGACAATAATAGCTTTTGGAATTTTAAATATATAGTGAGAATTTAAAAATATTAACTGTAGCGTATATATGAGGAGAGAAACAAATGAGTTAGTGTTCTAAGGTTCTTTAATTGCCTGGGAAAAAGAGAACAATAATGTTAAAACCAGACATTGACAAGAAAGGGATGCAAGTTATAATTTCTACAACTATGCTATCTAATATGGTAGCCACCAGCCATGTGACATTGAGGGGCCAGGTGAGCTGTCACATGAGGGTCAATTTACATTTAAATGAAGTAAAATTAAACAAAATTAAAAATTCAGTTTCTTCGTTGTATTAGCCACACTTCAAATGCTCAATAGCACATGTGGTTACTACACTGAACAGCAGCCACACAGAATATTTTCATTCAGTACAGAATGAAAAATTGGTCAAAACTATTCTAGAGAAATTACTAAATGAATATGGAAAAAGCAAATAACTTTCATTTCTCTTCTTTTTTTCTTCTTTTGAGACAGAGTTCTGCTCTATCACCCAGCTGGAGGGCAGTGGCATGATCTCAGCTCACTGTAACCTCCACCTCCCAGGTTCAAGTGATTCTCCTGCGTCAACCTCCCGAATAGCTGGGATTACAGGTGTGTGCCACCACGCCTGGAAAATTTTTGTATTTTTAGTAGAGACAGAGTTTCGCCATGTTGCCTTGGCTGGTCTCAAACTCCTGGCCTCAAGTGATCTGCCTGCCTCCGCCTCCCAAAGTGCTGGGACTACAGGCGTGAGCCACCGCACCCAGCCTTGAGAAAAGCTAGTAACTTTCAAGCTGATAGTGGCAAAGCATGAAATGATAAAAATAATCATTTCTTTTTTTTTTTTTTTTTGAGATGGAGTCTCGCTCTGTCGCCCAGGCTGGAGTGCAGAGGCCGGATCTCAGCTCACTGCAAGCTCCGCCTCCCGGGTTTAAGCCATTCTCCTGCCTCAGCCTCCCGAGTAGCTGGGACTACAGGCACCTGCCACCTCAACCGGCTAGTTTTTTTTTGTATTTTTTAGTAGAGACGGGGTTTCACCGGGTTAGCCAGGATGGTCTCGATCTCCTGACCTCGTGATCCGCCCGTCTCGGCCTCCCAAAGTGCTGGGATTACAGGCTTGAGCCACCGCGCCCGGCAAAAATAATCATTTCTTATTTTGCAAACTGGGCAATGGTAATGAATAAAATTTGAAATTTTTATTTTACTCATGGATTTTCAAATGAGATTTTTTTTTTTTTTGAGACTGAGTCTTGCTCTGTTGCCCAGGCTGAAGTGCAGTGGCATAAGTTTGGCTCACTGCAGCCTCCGCCTCCTGATCTCAAGTGATCCTCCCACCTCAGCCTCCCGAGTAGCCACAGTGCCAGCCTCACGCCCTGCTAATTTTTCTGTTTGTATTTTTAGCAGAGACAGGCTTTCGCCATGTTGGCCAGGTTGGCCTCGAACTCCTGATCTCAGGTGATCTGCCCACCTCAGCCTCCCAAAGTGTTGGGATTACAGGCGTGAGCCATTGCGCCCAGCCGAGATATTTTTTTAAAAATGTTTTATTAGGTAGTAGAGGTCAGGCATGGTGGCTTACACCTGTAAACCCAGCACTGTGGGAGGGCAAGGCGGGCAGATCGTTTGAGGTCGGGAGTTGGAGACCAGCCTGAGCAACTGGTGAAACCCTGTCTCTGCGAAAAAAAATTACAAAAACTAGCTGGGCATGGTGGCACGCATCTGAGGTCCCGGCTTCTCAGGAGGCTGAGGTGGGAGGATGGCTTGAGCCTGGGAGGTCAAGGCTGCAGTGAGCCAAGATTGTGCCACTGCACTGCACCCCAGGAGACAGAGCAAGACCTTGTCTAAAAAAAAGAAAGAAAAATAGAAAACAAAAAAGTCCACAATGTTCTACTAAACATTAAAGGAAGACATGGTGCCATATACACTAACTCCTTGGGAAAACATAAAAAGAGGTACATTACCCAACACTTTTTTTTTTTTTTTTTTTTTGAGATGGAGTCTCACTCTGTCACCCTGGCTAGAGTGCAGTGGCACGATCTTGGCTCACTGCAACCTCTGCCTCCTGGGTTCAAGCAATTCTTGTGCCTCACCCTCCTCAGTAACTGGGATTACAGATGCCGCCGACCATGCCCAGCTAATTTTTGTATTTTTAGTAGAGACTGGGTTTTGCCATGTTGGCCAGGCTGGCTTTGAACTCCTGACCTCAGGTGATCTGCCTGCCTGGGCCTCCACACTCAGCTACTCAATATATTTTAGAAGGCTGACATAATGTTGATACCAAACATCCAACAAAGATAGGCAGGTTATAGGCCAATCTAACTCATGAACATATATGCAAATACTAAAAATACACATTGGCAAATTTGGTCTAATAATAATTTGAAAGGTTAATGCATCTGACCAAGTTACGTTTATTCCAAAATTACAAGATTGGTTTAACATTTGAAAAATCGATGTAATTTTCTGTATTAAGCAAATAAGTTAGGAAAATTACATGATTATCCTAATAGACGTGGAAAAGCTTTTGATAAAATTTAACATCCATTAAAATTAAAACTCTTCAAGACTATGAATAGAAGAGAACTTTAATGTGATAAAGGGTAGCTGCAAAAAAGCTTACAGCAGGCAGTCTTGATGAAATATTGAAGGCTTTTTTTCCCTTTGAGACTAGCAATGATATGAGGATGTCTGCTCTCACCATATGTATTCTTACGGTACTGAAAGGTCCTGTCTAGTGTGACATCCAAGAAACAGAATTAAAATGTGCCGGGCGCGGTGGCTCACGCCTGTAATCCCAGCACTTTGGGAGGCCGAGGCGGGCGGATCACAAGGTCAGGAGATCGAGACCATCCTGGCTAACACGGTGAAACCCCGTCTCCACTAAAAATACAAAAAATTAGCCGGGCGTGGTGGTGCGTGCCTGTAGTCCCAGCTACTCGGAGGCTGAGGCAGGAGAATGGCATGAACCCAGTAGGCGGAGCTTGCAGTGAGCCGAGATGGTGCCACTGTGCTCCAGCCTGGGCGACAAAGCGAGACTTCGTCTCAAAAAAAAAAAAAAAAAAAAAAAAAACAAACAAACAAAAAAAAAACAGAAATAAAATGTGTAAGGATTGTAAAGGAAGAAAGAAAGCTATTATTATGTGTAGATTACATGATTTTATACATAGAAAATCCCAATGCACTGTGGGAGGCAGAGGCGGGAGGATTGCTTGAACTAAGCAGTTCGAGACCAGCCTGATAACATAGCAAGACCTCGTCTCTACTAAAAACCAAAAAATGTAGCTGGGCATGGTGGCGGGCACCTGTAGTTCCACCTACTCAGGAGGCTAAGGTGAGGGAATCACTTGAGCTCAGGAGATCAAGGCTGTAGTGAGCTGTGATTGCACCAGTGCACTCCAGCCTGAGCAAAAGAGCAAGACCCTGTCTCAAAAAAAAAGGAGAAGAAGAAAAGAAAATCCAAAAGAATGTATGGATCAATTATTATAAGGGTATTTAGCAAGGTTACTGAATACCAAATCAATACTAAAAAATAATTGAGCTTCTTTACAAAAAGCAGTATGTATGTTTCAACACAAAAGGCAATATATAACTAAAAAATTAAAAACTAAAAAGTTGGCTGGCAGCAGTGGCTCACACCTGTAATCCCACCACTTTGGGAGGTTGAGGCAGGAGGATGGCTTAAGACCAGGAGTTCCATCTTACAGTGTTATTTGTGCGTCACTGTAGTCCACCCTGGTTGAGAGAGTGAGATCCTATCTGTAAAAAAATAATAATTAAATTAAAAAAAAAACCAAATCAGCCAGGCTCAGTGGCTCATGCCTGTAATCCCAGCACTTTGGGAGGCCGAGGTAGGCGGATCACCTGAGGTCAGGAGTTCGAGAGCAGCCTGGCTAACATGGTGAAATCTCATCTCTACTAAAAATACAAAAATTAGCTGGACATGGTGGTGGGTACCTGTAATCCCAGCTACTTGGCAGGCTGAGGGAAGAGGATCGCTTGAACCCAGGAGGCAGAGGTTGCAGTGAGTCGAGATCAAGCCACTGCACTGCAGCCTGGGCGACAGAGCGAGACTCCGTCTCAAAAAAAAAAAAAAAAAATATATATATATATAATAGTTTCTACTGTAGACTTTATCCCTGACTTACTGTAGTCTAGATACATTGTATGTGTATACACACACACACACTTTCTCTGATGAGTGGAATCTTCATCATTCATTGTTGCTTAACTATATAATATACCTTATCAATTTCTTACACAAATCAAAACCACTATGTGAATTTAAGAACATAAATTTTTCTTCCCAAAATTATAGCTTGTGTTGCTATGATCATTTTTCTATAGAATAGATAACTTCAAAAGAGTGAGAAAACAAACTCCATGGATCCCAAAGAAAGATCATTTCCATCACTATTGGTCCCACTAATGCTGCTTTTCAACCATGTTTTCTACAAACTGGGGCTACAAAGGGAGGCTAGAATAACTTGTCCTAACTTTGTGACTCCAGACAAATGTTTTAATTTCATAAGCATGTTTTTACATGTTGAGAGAAACTGAAATTTACAGATTAAGAAAAAGATAACCTAAAAGAAAAATGGACTCAAGAGTTAAGCAGGTGCTTCACAAAAGTAGAAATCCAGGTTGCTAAAAACATATTAAAAGCTGTGCAGCCCGGGTGCAGTAGCTCACACCTGTAATCCCAGCACACTGGGAGGCTGATGCGGGAGGATTGCTTGAGCCCAAGAGTTTGAGACCAACTTGAGCAACACAGGGAGACCCCCATCTCTATGAAAAATTAGAAAATTGAGAGGCTAAGGTGGGAAAAGCCTGACCTCAGGAGGTTGAGGTCGCAGTGAGTCATGATTGCACCACTGCACTCCGGCCTGTGCAACAGAGCAACACCCTGTATCGAAAAAAAAAAGCTGTGCAATGTCATTAATAATTAGAGAATGCGAATTAAAATCACTATTACTTGCCACTACATTTTAGCCAATAAGAATTGCTAAAATTGACAAGTATAAAACTATCAAGCACTGCTGTGGATGTGGAGCAAAGGCAGCTCATCCAGTGTTGGTGGGAGTCATTCACTGATACAATCACTTTTTTTTTTTTTTTGAGACAGAGTCACACAGGCTGGAGTGCAGTGGCATGATCTCAGCTCACTGCAACCTCCGTCTCCTGGGTTCAAGAGATTCTTCTGCCTCAGCCTCCCAAGTAGCTGGGATTATAGGTGTGTGCCACTACGCCCAGTTAATTTTTCTATTTTTAGTAGAGACAAGGGTTTTACCATGTTGGCCATGCTGGTTTTGAACTCCTGACCTCAAATGATCCTCCTGGCTTGGTCTCCCAAAGTGCTGGGATTACAGTCATGAACCACTGAGCCCGGCCTGATACAACCACTTTTAACTATGATCTTGTAAAGTCAAGATAAGTTAAATTCCATCCTAGCAATTCTGCTTCTAGGTATGTGCTCCAGAATTGCGTGCACATGGGTACCTGGAGGTGAATCCTTCTGATCGCCACATTCTTCTTCTGGTTTTGATAAACCATTGGCCAGAGTGTTACTTAGTCTGGCTGGCCATCTGAGTCCTTAGGGTAACTCTGCAATCTTGTTCCTATGTACTTTGTGTCATATTATGGTTATACACTCAGGAGACAGTATTATTTCCAAGCTTGCTTTAGAGGAGTTCCTCACTCTTTCCCCAAAGCTGCTTGTATGCCTGCAATGAGCTGTTGGGCTGAGGAAAGAGCCTCTGCTGTAGCACCCAGCAAGGGTGGTATTCGCCTGCTCCCTGCTCCTGGACCAGTGAAGCTGCCTCTATTCCCCTGCTAGTACCCGCCCTTTCCCTTGGGCCTGGAGAACCCGGAATGAATTTCGTGACACTGAGAAATACGATTCACAAGGCAAAGTTTTTGGTCCGTTTTATTCATTGCTATGTCCCTGATGCCTAGCTAGTCCTAGGAAAGGGCAAAGATTCTATAGATGAAGAGCCTTAGGTTCAGAAAGCACATGGCTCCTGAACAGAGAGAACTTCTAGCTCCGAGTTCACTGTTTAGTGCTGCTTTCTGGAGCACAGATGAGCCTTTTCATCAGGATACATTATCTGAGAAAGGACAAGGTCCCCAGAGAACTCTTGCCAGGCCTATGGATCACAGTCATCAAGAAGCACAAACACTCTGGCAGGAAAGAGAACAGACGCAGATGGAAATCAATAATCAATATACCCTGTTCTAACACTTCAGCACCTTCTTTGGGTCAAAGACTCTTGACAACATCCAGTAACTCTATTCTGTAGGCCTCCGCCATCTCCTGCTCCCCTTCTGATCTGGGCTTTCCTATCCCTCTTGCATTGTGCTGGGTAGGTGAGACAGAGTCAAGGGCTTTGACACATATTTCTTTTTTTTTTTTTTTTTTTTTTGAGGCAGAGTCTTGCTCTGTCACCCAGGCTGGAGTGCAGTGACCGGATCTTGGCTCACTGCAAGCTCCGCCTCCCGGGTTTACGCCATTCTCCTGCCTCAGCCTCCGGAGTAGCTGGGACTACAGGCGTCTGCCACCTCGCCCGGCCAGTTTTTTGCATTTTTTAGTAGAGACGGGGTTTCACCGTGCCAGCCAGGATGGTCTCGATCTCCTGACCTCGTGATCCGCCCGTCTCGGCCTCCCAAAGTGCTGGGATTACAGGCTTGAGCCACCGCGCCCGGCCGACACATATTTCATAACACTCTTGCAGCAGAAACAAAACAGAGCACAACACTAAGAAAACCTTCTGTCTGCTGAGATCTAGAATTTACAAAGCACTTTTTTTTTTTTTTTTTTTTGGAGATGGAGTCTCACTCTGTCGCCCAGGCTGGAGTACAGTGGCACAATCTCGGCTCACTGCAACCTCTGTCTCCCAGGTTCAAGCAATTCTGTCTCAGCCTCCCGAGTGCTTTTTTTTTTTTTTGAGATGGAGTTTCGCTTTTATAGCCCAGGCTGGAGTGCAATGGGGTGATCTCGGCTCACTGCAACCTCCACCTCCTGGATTTAAGTGATTCTCCTGCCTCAGCCTCCCGAGTAGCTTAGATTACAGGCGTCTGCCACAATGCTTGGCTAATTTTATATTTTTTCTTAGTAGAGACGGGGTTTCACCACATTGGCCAGGATCGTCTTGAACTCCTGACCTCAGATGATCCGCCCGCCTCGGCCTCCCAAAGTGCTGGGATTACAGACATGAGCCACCACGCCCATGTAGTAGAAGTACTACAAAGTACTTTTACATCCAGTCCTTCTTGATTGGGCCTCCTTGTGAAAGGATCCAGAGGTACCTATTCATGAAAGACAGGTTCCCTAGTTAACAGATTCCAGAAAGGCCCAAGCAGAACCAACGAGCTGAAAGTGGGTAAGAGATGTGGTTAGGAACCCATGACACACGTCCCAATATGCAGCCCTATGCCACAGCAAAGAGCAGACTGAGTTCATGGCGCCAGCTAAACACCATCTGGGCAAGAGACCCAAGATGAAAACAGAGGACTTCTGTTGTTAGTAAATGGGAGACTAGGTAAATTGTACCAACTCTTGCACTAGGAGCCAAAACATTTGAAAAGCATCAAAGAGCTAACAAGATACTAAAGAATTACTAGGCTAACATCCCAGAGAGGATACGAATCCAGACAGGTGAGCCCAGCATTTGGGCCACTTGGGCCTGCAGGCAACTGCCCATTTAGCAGAGGCGATGGAGAGAATGGGTTGTGTTTCTGAAAGTTTTGTAGGGCTGGGCAGGGGGAGGTGGAGTACGGGGCCCACCAAAGGTGGAATACTGGTAAACCACTGCCTGTTTTGAGGTGTGACCTGAGAGGATTATACCCTAGGGTTAAGGATAAACCAGAAGCAAACCAGCCCTTGCATAGTCTGACAGGTCTGTGGCTTGGTTTCAGTGGCTTAGAAAATCTCCAACCTTGAATCTGGATGACTGTGACCCCAGAATTCTGGTGCTCCTGGGTACTTGACAGAAGCAAGTAAAAATCCTCTCCAGAGGGAGAAGTTGTCCTAGGCTTCAAAATATTTTAATGAACAGGTTTTCAAATACAATGTCCAGCACAAAGTAAAAAATGAGGCACATGTGAACACACATCGGGGGAACCAGCAGAAATTAGGTGACAGAAACACACAAGGATTCCAGTTATTGGAATGATCACAGAGTGAACACAGGCAAAATGTTCAAGAAAACTCCAATCGCTGGTAAGTCTGGCTATTTGAAATCTTCACTCTCTAATCCATCCCCATTCTACAATCCCCATCCTCAATCTGCCTTACCCACTGTCTCCAGAGTTGTCTTTTCACAAAACAAATCTGATCATCCCTCAGCTCTGGGCTTAAATGGCATTCAGGGCTGTTTGTAATCTGTCCTAAATTGCCCTTTTCAGCTTCATCATACAATCTCTTCATATAGACTACTTTCCTGAGTATTCTACCTTTGCCTTCAATGTCCTTGTCTCCTATTTTATCCTGAAAAATGCCTCCTTATCCTTCAAAGTCCAATTTAAGCCTCCTCTCTTTGAAGCCTTTCTGAAATATACATATATGTGTGTGTGTGTGTGTGTGTATATATATATTTTTTTTTTTTTTTTTTTTTTTTTTTTTGAGACGGAGTCTTGCTCTGTCACCCAGGCTGGAGTGCAGTGGCTGGATCTCAGCTCACTGCAAGTTCCGCCTCCCGGCTTTACGCCATTCTCCTGCCTCAGCCTCTTGAGTAGCTGTGACCACAGGCGCCTGCCACCTCGCCCGGCTAGTTTTTTGTATTTTTTAGTAGAGACGAGGTTTCACTGTGTTAGCCAGGATGGTCTCGATCTCCTAACCTCGTGATCTGCCCGTCTCGGCCTCCCAAAGTGCTGGGATTACAGGCTTGAGCCACCACGCCCGGCCTTTTTTTTTTTTTTGAGACGGAGTCTTGCTCTGTCACCCAGACTGAAGTGCAGTGCCACGATCTCAGCTCACTGCAACCCTCGTCCTCTGAGTTCAAGCAATTCTCCTACCTCCCGAGTAGCTGGGATTTCAGGTGCCCGCCACCATGCTCAGCTAATTTTTGCATTTTTAGTAGAGACGGGGTTTTACCACTTTGGCCAGGCTGGTCTCGAACTCCTGACCTCAGGTGATCCTCCCACCTTGGCCTCCCAAAGTGCTGGGATTACAGGCATGAGCCACTGCGCCCAGCCCCTTTCTGAAATCTTAACTCCAACTCTCATAGCTTTTTACACACTGACACACTATTCTAATTATTTGTACTGACACACTGTTATAATACTGACACACTGTTACAATTGTTTGTTTATGTCTGTTTCTCAAGCCGACTACTAACTTGTTGAGGTTTGGATCTATTTTATTCATTTAGTATTCCTAGCATCTAGCATAGTGCTGGCTCAGAGTAAGTGCTTAATAAACATTTTAATTTTTAGAGGTAGGGTCTTGGCTGTGTTGCCCAGGTTGGAGTGCAGTAGCTATTCACAGGTTTAATCCCATTAATGATCACCACGAGAGTTTTGACCTTTTCTGCTTCTGACCTGGGCTGGTTTGCCCCTCCTTAGGCAACCTGGTGGTCCCATGCTCCCAGGGGACACCATACTGTTACCAAACTTAGTGTGGACACCCGATCATCATAGTGCACTATAGTCCAGAATTCCTGGTCTCAATCGATCCTCCTGCCTCAGGCTCCAGAGTAGCTGGGACTATATGGTGTGCCGTGCCGCCCAGCTTACTAAACATCTATGAAAGAATGAAAGTGTATATATATTTTTTGAGACAGAGACTCACTCTGTCACCCAGGCTGGAGTGCAGTGGCATGATCTTGGCTCACTGCAGCCTCCGCATCCCAGGTTCGGGTGATTCTCCTGCCTCAGCCCCCCGAGTAGCTGGGACTACAGGCATGCGCCACCACGCCCAGCTAATTTTTGTATTTTTAGTGGAGACGGGGTTTCACCATGTTGGCCAGGATGGTCTCGATTTCTTGACCTTGTGATCCACCCGCCTCGGCCTCCCAAAGTGCTGGGATTACAGTGGGCAAGAGCTACTACGCCCAGCCAGAGTATTCTTAATAATAGGTGAAACAGACTGTTACAGGCTGAACTGTGTTCCCCCAAAATCCATAAGTTGAAGCCCCAATTTCCACTGTGACTATATTTGGAGACAGGGCTTTTAATGGGCTAAATAAGATTAAAAAGGTGATAAAGGAGGGGCCCTAATCCAATAGCATTGGTGCCCTTGTAAGAACAGGAACTGACATCAAAGATCTTTCTCTTTCCACATGCATACAGAGAAAAAGCCGTGTGAGGATGCAATGAGAAGGCAGCTATTTGCAAGCCAGGAAGACAGGCTTCATCAGAAACCAACCCTCTTGGGTTGATCTTGAACTTCCAGCCTCCAGAACCACGAGAAAATAAATTTGTGCTGTTTAAGCCACCCAGTCTGTGGTATTTTGTCATGATAGCCTAAGCAGACAAACACACAGAACATTTCTGATATTTCAAACATGTTTAAATATACATCTTTGCCAGCCTGGCCAACATGGTGAAACCCTGTCTCTTCTAAAAATACAAAATTTAGCCAGGCCTGGTGGCACACACCTGTAGTCCCAGCTACTTGGCAGGCTGAGGCATCACTTGAACCCAGGAGGTGGAGGTTGCACCGAGCCGAGATCACGCCACTGCACTCCAGCTTGGGCAACAGAGTGAGACTCTGTCTCAAAAAATAAATAAACAAATAAATAAATATAAATAAATATACATCCTTGGTCAGGTGCGGTGGTTCACACCTGTAATTCCAGCACTTTGGGAGGCTGAGGTGAAAGATTGCTTGAGCCCAGGAGTTTGAGACCAGCCTGGGCAACATAGTGAGACCCTGCCTTTCCAAAAAAATTATGTATAAATTAGCCAGGTGTGTTGGCATGCACCTGTAAAGTCCCAGCCACTCCGAAGTCTGAGGTGAGAGGATCACTTGAGCTGGGGAGGTCAAGGCTGCAGTGAGCCTTGCACTCCAGCCTGGGCGACAAGAGCGAGAGTCCACCTCAAAATAAATAAATAGATAAATATCTTCAGTGGAGGTAACTCAACTCAAACTTAAAGGAGTGGACACAATGACTAAGAAAATGAATAACTTTTTAAAAAGTTTTATTTCAAGAACTTTGTTTTTTACTGGTATTTCAAAAAAAGGTGGGTCAAAGTACCAAAAAAAGTCAGTTGAATAACAGCACAGGTTTAGAAATCACAGCAGCAGAAGCAATGTACAGACAGCACAGACAAAACAACCCAATGTATGCAATTCTGTTCAGTTTCTTTGCTTATTTTAAGTATTTTTTTTTGCCTCCTGTACAAAATACATCAAAGCATGCCATGAGATCAGAAAAAGAAAAGAGTTTAACAAATGGTTACAAGAAATAGACTCTGTACAAGAGGAGATAATGTTTCTTCCCCGTACCCCCCACCCACCAGCCCTGCTTCCTCTCTTCTTGCTCTGCTTTAGGTTAAATTATTCTGAAGACAGTTCACATCCAAGTCAGCCTGGTCACCTTTGCCACCCTCAAGTTTGGGCGACATGGAGTTCTGGATGTTAAATGACTCCTCCTCTTTCAGGCAGGATTTGAGAGCCTCCTGGATTTTGTGGGGAGCACTAGGATCATCCTGGAAGAGGGAAAAAGTTGGGGTGGGGGAAGACAATGCATACAGCCATCAAATAATAATATCAGGTTTTCCTATCTGGCTGAAGGAAGCATCACTGAAACAAGGAAAAAACTCCAAGACTTGAATTAACTAAAAGGAACCAAAGTAACTCATTAGCAGCAACTTTTTAGGAAAGTCATCCTTAAAAGCAATGGCCAGGCAGAGAGGAAAACTTGACAGTAATCAGTTTACAAATACTTTTAATTTGGGCCATGTCCAAGGTTTTCTCTTGAACAGAGATCGGGAAGAAAGAGTCCCTTGGCCCAGGTGCCTCTATAGCCTCATGTGTTGATGAGCTCTGCGTGGCCTGCTGAGCCTGGCCTTCCTCTGACCTTCCATCCTGTTGAGTTTTGCTTTCACAAAGATGTCTTGGTCAGGGAACATGTCTCATCAGTGTATACAGTGGGGTATGCATAGGACTGGTAAAGTGCAGAACTGCTCCTGGCTATGCTAGGGGCCTCTCTCCCCACAGTAAGAGCATGTCCTCTGAGTAGAGGTCAAATATATGTCAGCCTCTCATTGTCACAAGTGAACCTGCCAAAAGGTATGTCCTCAATCCAAGCCTGAATGAACCTGGCTGCCTCAATGGCTTGCCACACTCTGCATCACATGATATTCACACTGCTGATTCTAATGTAATAATCCATGTATATTGCCTAGAGCCCTGTGACAAGCTCTCTCTGACAAACTCCTGAACCTGAGATGAATTTGCATTTTATGTATATAGGTATGTATGTATGTATGTATGTATTTATTTTTGAGATGGAGTCTCGCTGTGTCGCCCAGGCCAGAATACAGTAGTGTGATCTCGGCTGACTGCAATCTTGAACCTCTTGGGTTCAAGGGATTCTCGTGCCTCAGTCTCCCCAGAACTTGGGATTATAGGCGCTCGTGACCATGCCTGGCTAATTTGTATTTTTAGTAGAGATAGGGTTTCACCATGTTGGCCAGGCTGGTCTCAAACTCCTGGCCTCAAGTGATCCACCCACCTCGGCCTCCCGAAGTGCTGGGATGACAGGTGTGAGCCACCACACCAGCCTGAATTTGCCTTTTAAAGGTTCTCAGGAAGCCCACACTAGCACGAAGTCCTCCAGGTCTACATTCTGCACATTCAGAGAACTTCTGTGGCAAATCTTGCTTTACTCATTTCCTTTAGGACCACCCTAAGGGGAATATACCTAGTACTATTCAGTGGGCTTCAGTTCTTTCTCTGGTGCCCCAAATAGCTGTTGTAAGTGCTTGGAACTCTGCTGATGGAAGAGGGTGTGTAACCACTAAGGCAGATTCATGGATGGCAAGAAGGTAGACAGTGTCCTAATCTGACCAGCTAGCTAAGGCCATTCTTGCTTCAACCACTACCAAAATTCAAGATTACCATCATGCTTAAGGACCAGGGTGTTCTCCGCAGAAGTCTGGTGAGTCCTCGTCTGTGCTGCCTGCTACTGAGTTTGACCCATAACAGCACTAGGTTATGGGAGTGATGAGTTGGAAAGAAAGTAGGGAGAGACCCCGGGCTTTCCATGGCGCTTGTACACACAGGACATCGGGGCATCCACGAGTTCTGTGCGTACGGAAATCACTGCCAGCTGCCCAATGCCCACAGCCTCACTCAGTGCTTCTCCAGAGGCCCTGATTAAGGAGGACAATTTAGTAGAGTTTCAAAGACTTCACACATGATTTATAGACAGGGGAACACGTGTTTCTTTTCCCAATGAGACAAGAACAAGACAATGAACTTCACAGAGTACTGAGGCATACGTGAGGCAAGGCAGCTGCACATAGCATGTGCAGCCAGTTGAACGGTCAATCACTGCTTAGAATCAGAAAACACTGTGCAGCGACATAAACGTCCATCTGCTGAGACAGAAAGATCTCCATGATACACTGATTGAAAAAAAGTAAGGGGTAGAACATATGTATAGCAAAATCTCATTTATGTTTCAAAAATATAGATATAGGTGTGTTTGTGTGTATATATATACACACATGTGTACTTTATGGAGAGGGAAGTGAGGGTGAAGTAGAGCTGCACTTTTTTATTTCGTGTACTTCTGTACTGTTTGGGGGAAACCATGGGCATGAAAGCTTGAGAGCTGAGCTAACACTATCGTTATATAGGATGGACTTTGAATCACACTAAAATCTGAAACAGGACAAGAGGACCTATACCCACCTCTCTTCTTACAAGGATACAACTTGCTTTTATGTCTTTCAAGATAACCTCTCACCCTCTCATATTCTTTGGGGGCATACAGGGGTACAGAAACATTCTCATAATGTGAAGAAAAGTGGACTAAGTGACTCCTCACAGACTCAGGTCTCAGAGCTCTGATGCCATGAAGGTGGGCTCCCAGATTAAACCTGACCCCTCGAGGGCTCATGAGGTCCAGATTAGAAAACTGCCTTCTGAGCCAAGGGATGGAAGAAGGATATCCCAAAAGCAAGAGATATGCAAACAGCGCTGTTAGACAAGCTGAATACCTCCAACAAACACAACAGGCAAAGGAATGTCTACACCAAGATGGGGCTCTCCTAACACAGGTGTTTGCTCTAGAACTTGATCCTATTAAGCCAAGGGTAGCTGAATTCCACAGCAGGTCCAACTGCCTTTGACTTAACAGAAGTACCTCATCACAAGGGAGCTGGATCAACATCTGGCATAAGTTTCTAGGAACCACTGTGGACTCGCTGCTCCCAGCCTTCAACCCCAGCAATATGGGCACCCTTCAACCCAGGGGTCATGTGGGTTCAGGTCTGGACCCCACTGGTCAGAGGCAAACGTCTATTGGAAGAGGGTGGGCAGTCAGTGCTTTAACAAATACATGCAAGAGGAGAGTCTGGGAAGTGAGAAAGAGTTAAATAGGAAAAAACAAACAAACAAACAAAAAGCACAGGGGCATCAATGGAGAAACCCTAGTAATAAACTAGAATCCTGGAAGGTCTGTCAAATCTTAGCACAACCCAAGTTACCCCCATGGTCTCCACAGCACCGTTGTGGGGACCACCAGGGCAGCCCAGTGTTGGGGCAGCTGCCCTGGGTTTCTGGTGGCTTCATTCACGCAGTGCGCCTGGAACGTGGGCAACTTCCTACACTCTCCGTGCCTCCTGACATACCCTTCAAGGCTGGTTGCTCAGCTACACAAGACACTCACACAGACTCAGCCTAAGGCCGGCCAGCTACAGAGCCGCACATCAGCCTGAGGGCAGAGAGGAGCGGAGGAGGGAAGGAGGTACCACTGGCACAGATACCAGCCACTGACCCTTCCCTGTCACAGGCCCAAAGCCCCAGACGTTTTTGTTTGCAATCTTTTCAGAGTGTGGCTGGTAGAGGTGATTGAAACAGTGTAGGAAATTGACCTGCTCAACCTATTTTGCTTATATAAAAGAAAGAACGCCTCCATGAAAATAAATACAACTCTCCAAAATTTTAGAGAACACCAATACCAGCAAGGAGTTTGGGGGTGGGGAGAGAAGGGTGGGGAGAGGCCACAAGGCAGGCTGGACTCCGGTGCCCCCTCGTCTCTCCTCCCGGCTCATCTGGAGGATATCTCACTCTCCCCGGCTGCTGGCACCCCTTAGAGGCAGTCAGTGTGGTGGCTGTAGCAGTGAGCAGGGCTTCACTTCATAAACAAGTGGCAACAGTGTTCATCAGCAATGCCCACAAGATCTTGAATATGACTAAGTTTGACCTTTGGGTGAGGTGGAGAGAATTAGAGATGAAGGTAGAAAATCCACCAGTACATTTCCTGCTGGATAGGAGAGTCACCCCTCACATCCACAGTGCTTTCAGAGAGGAGAGGATGATGTCCCCTTGGGCACAAGCTGACAGAAAGACACCAGCCTCAATCTCCTTGGAGTCTGGGTATTTGGTTAAAAAAAAAAAAAGTGGGGCTGGGCGCGGTGGCTCAAGTCTGTAATCCCAGCACTTTGGGAGGCCGAGACAGGCGGATCACGAGGTCAGGAGATCGAGACCATCCTGGCTAACACAGTGAAACCCCGTCTCTACTAAAAAATACAAAAAATCTAGCTGGGTGAGGTGGCGGGCACCTGTAGTCCCAGCTACTTGGGAGGCTGAGGCAGGAGAATGGTGTAAACCCGGGAGGTGGAACTTGCAGTGAGCCAAGATTGGTCACTGCACTCCAGCCTGGGTGACAGAGCGAGACTCCGTCTCAAAAAAAAAAAAAATTAAGGCATCAGCCTCAAGATCTAAGAGGAGCCAGGAGAGAACCAGAGCCAGATCTTGCTGCTTCCTAAGGGATGGCTTGAGTGCTGCCTTGGCCACCCCATCACCCCGTCTCAGGCATAGCCCACCGTGGCCAACACCCTCACCCGCCCCGTAGCTGACCCCCAAGCCCCATGCTAGATCACCACTGCCTGTGGCCAACCACCCACTGTGGCTGACCACCACCCTTCTGTGGCTGACCACCCCCTGCTCTGCTGTTTTCAAGGCTTGCCATCTTCTCAACTAAGGGTCAGTGGCAGTGTTCAGGTACAAAAACCTCACTTTCCACAAAGCTGGATCAGCCAAGAACAAGAAACCTTTGCACTGGGGGTGCAGCCAGGCCCTCCAAGAGGAGCTCTTTCTTTTCACTCTCTGGGAAGAGGAAAGGTGTCTGAAGTTATGGTACCAGAAACACAAGGGTCAGAAACTTTCCTAAGGACGCTTGCACTCTGTCAAGCAGAGTGGGAGGACTCTGTCCAACCGTGGACAGTGAACATGCTGACTACAGGAGCTCCCGCCGTGGCAGACCTGCTGCCATCTGCAGGATGGCAGATTGGCCAGTGGAACCGAGAGCCCCCGTAGCAGGCCATCACTCACTAGTATTCAGCAACTGCTGACTGTGTGCATGTTACTGAAGAGGGTAGGGTAATGTGCTCACCGAGAAGAGTGAGCGAGACTCTGTCCTGCCCTCAGGGTGCCTACATCTCTGTGGGTTGATGAACACGGTGACCAATCTTAGAGTTTATAAGACATAGTGTTTCCTTGGTGATAATAACGTTCATCTTGACCTTACTTGTTGTATCTTGGTACATACCAAGTGAAATAATCTGTTCTTTTTCTACCCTTTACATCAAAGTCTTTAAAAAATTATCCTAAGTTTACCTCTTTCACTTCATATTTAAATTCACCCATTTACTTCTCCTGTACTAGGCCAAGATTTCCTATTCTGGGGTTTTGTGAATGAGGCCACACATTTACTCTTATTCTCTCTTCCCCCTTCTGGGGCTGCAATTTCCCCATCTATAAAAGGAAAAAGGCCAGTCATGGTAGCTCACACCTGTAATCCTAACACTTCGGGAGGCTGCGGCAGGAGGATCACTTGACCTCAGGAGTTTGAGACCAGCCTGGGAAACATGGCAAAACCCCATCTTTGCAATAGTTAAAATAATGAGCCAGGTGTGGTGGCACATGCCCATAGTCCTAGCGACTCAGGAGGCTGAGGCAGGGCTATCACTTGAGCCCAGGAGTCTAGGTCTGCACTGTGTAATGTGGTAGCATTAACTACCTTTTAAGAGCTCTGCAGCTGCAAGTGGCTAGTGGCTGTTGTAGTAGACAAAGCAGATACAGAACACTTCTATTTCACAGAAAGTTCCACTGGACAGTATTGGTCTAGATTGCTGAGGCTCCTGTGAGGTCTGACACTCTATGGTCCATGATTTCTAAGAACGTCTTCTAAATTTCTTCTTAAACTCCATTGCTTCAGTCTGCAGTCTCAGTTTAGCTTGTTTATCTGTGTAATAATCTGTGTAAAAATGCATTTATCTTGAAGTATGGAACCTGCATTATATAGAGAATTCTAGGATTTGGATGTGGCACGATTTGGGATTTGGATGGTTTCTGCCTTGTTTTCGAAATTCTCTCTAGTATTTTACTGGTCAGTCTAAACCAGGCAATACACTAGGCCAGAGTCTTTAGAAAATGGTCTATTGGGATCTTTTATTGGATTTCAACTGATATTTATAAGCCCATCCTCCTAAGAACAGGATTATTCCTAGACTTAAGGCTCTGCCAGTGTTTTGTTTTCAGGCCTTGGCCCTAACCAGCTGTGTATAACCCTGCCAGTTCTTAGGGTCTTCAAATAGCAGCAAGGACACAGAACTCTTTCCACCCATCCCAAAGAGCAACCACCATTTGCTTCACTGACCATCATGAAATTCCTCAGCAGTGAAAGCAGAGCCTTTCTCCTTGATATGGAAAATAAGACAATAATCAGACTTCTAAAGCATAGATGAAGCAAAAAGTCATGAGTAATCCCAGAAAAAGATCTTCTCAGCCAGGCAGGTGGCTCACACCTACAATCCTAGCACTTTAGGAGGCTGAGGCAGGAAGACCACTTGAGGCCAGGAGCTCGAGACCAGCCTGGGCAACACAGTGAGACCTCATCTCTATAAAAATTTTAAAAAGAAAAAGACATTTTCTATTTAAAATTCTGCTTGTCAAATAAGTGATACACCATCAAGTGCTTATTCCCACCTTTGCTGCCCAACCCAGTTGCCCTAGGCTGACCTCCAGAGCTCTCTGGGGATTTCACACTTTGAAATAGACACCAGACATGGGCCAGGGGCCAAAGCATGCATAAGAGGAGAGATGTGAAGAAAACAAGTTACCTGACAGATAACGTTATCATAGTGAGCCAAGGCACGGGCATGGGGGGAGGAGGTACGGGGAGTGTTGCAAAGTTTCCTTACATTTGGGTGAGAGCCCTCAGCAATGGTGGAGAGGGAGAAGTTATCATTGTGGAGCTCAGCTGGGGTCCGGAATTTGCTGATTAAGAGAGAAGAGTGAAGGAAAAATGTAAGTGAAATAATCACGGCAAAACATGACAATGTCTTAGCTTCTGGATCAAATACTGTATTTTGGCCGGGCGTGGTGGCTCAATGCCTGTAATCCTAGCACTTTGGGAGGCTATGGCAGGCAGATCACTGGAGTTCAGGAGTCAGATTAGCTTGGTGAACGTGGTGAAACCCCATCTCTACTAAAAATACAAAAATTAGCTGGGTGTAGTGGCATGCACCTGTAATCCCAGCTACTTGGGAGGTTGAAGCAGGAGAATCATTTGAACCCGGGAGGCGGAGGTTGTAGCGAGCCGAGATTGTGCCACTGCACTCCAGCCAGGCCAACAGAGCGAGACTCCATCTCAAAAAACAAACAAACAAAAAAACCAAATACTGTATTTCTTTCTTTATTAAAAAAGTATTTTAAATTTTATTGGTAAGTGCAGAACTGTGCCTAGTGCTGGTTATCGGTTTTTAAAGGCTTTTCTTTTCTTTTCTTTTTGAGACAGGGTCTCACTCTGTTGCCCAGGCTTGAGTGCAGTGGCACAATCACAGCTCACTGTGCCTTGACCTCCTGGGTTCAAGTGATCCTCCCACCTCAGCCTCCCAAGTAGCTGGGACTACAGGTGCATGCCACCATGCCCAGGTAATTTTTGTAGAGATGGGGTTTTACCACGTTGTCCAGGCTGATCTTGAACTCCTGAGCTCAAGCAATCTGCCTGCCTCAGCCTCCCAAAGTGTTAGGATTACAGGTGTGAGCCACTGTGCCCAGCCAAATACTGTATTTTATCAAATGCCATGGATTATCTTTTTTTTTTAAATTGTACTTTAAGTTCTGGGATATAAGTGCAGAACATGTTGGTTTGTTATATAGGTATATGTGTGTCATGGTAGTTGGCTGAACCCATCAACCCATCATCTAGGTTTTAAGCCCCACGTGCATTGGCTGTTTGTCCTAATGCTCTCCCTCCCCTCTCCCAGATTATCTTAAAAC
Source organism: Trachypithecus francoisi (assembly GCF_009764315.1). NCBI lineage: Eukaryota > Metazoa > Chordata > Mammalia > Primates > Cercopithecidae > Trachypithecus > Trachypithecus francoisi. The sequence goes on from NW_022681453.1 coordinate 15,231,868, forward strand.
ATTTTCTTGTTTTTTTTTTGTAAAGATGAGGTCTTGCTATGTTGCTCAGGCTGGACTCAAATCCTTGGGTTCAGGTGGTACTCCTGCTTTGGCCTCCCAAAGTCTTGGGATTACAGGCATGAGTCACAGTATCTAGCCAAATGCCATGGATTGTAATAGGATGCACCATTATTTGATGTACCATTAAGAAAAAATAAAAACAATTCCACCACTTAAGCCATCATCCAATACTTTCTTACACCTTAGAGGGTTTTTTTGTTCGTTTGTTTTGAGACAGAGTCTTGCTCTGTTGCCAGGCTGGAGTGCAGTGGCACAATCTCGGCTCACTGCAACCTCCACCTCCTGGGTTCAAGCATTATCTGGCTCAGCCTCCCGAGTAGATGGGACTGCAGGTGCCCATCACCACACCCAGCTAATTTTTGTATTTTTAGTAGAGACAGGGTTTCACCATCTTGGCCAGGCTGGTCTTGAACACCTGACCTTGTGATCCACCCGTCGTGATCCACCCGCCTCGGCCTCCCAAAGTGCTGGGATTATAGGCGTGAGCCACCACGCCCAACTGAGTTTTTCTTATATACTTGAAGTAGTTCATTTAGACTTTAGATAAGGGACTGACAACAATATGAACAGCTCAGAACCCATTTGTGCATGCCGGGGAATTACCACTACATCATAACTACCATGTGGCCAACAGTGATCATAAGATGCCAGTGGTTGGGCACAGCGGTGCATGCCTGTAGTCACAGCTATTTGGGAGGCTGAGGTGGAAGGATCACTTGAGCCCAGGAGTTCAAGACCACCCTGGGTAACATAGTGAGACCCTGTCTCAATTAAAAAAAAAAAAAAAAAAAAGATGCCAGTGATTGTAAGACACAATCCAATTTCAGAGATGTTAATATGTGGGGGGAAAAAGGTATATTTTAGAATAAATAAATTATGGCAGTATCTGCAGTGCACCAGGCACATGTCACACCATCAAAGCAGTAACCAGGCTTGGGAAAGAAAGAAGGCATGTGGAGAAATAAGAGGGCCATGCTCTGTGAAAAACACAGGGCTGGCTAGAGGAGGAGGCCCTAGAATAGGGTCCTGCACCTGGCCTCAGCTCTTGCTTCTTCACTGCCCTGGCTGTTGTTCCTTTCCTTTCTCTCCCCCATCCTCATTAGCAACTGCTGTGATTGAAGCAGTCCCATCTCCTGTCCCCTGGATACCGCTACCCCCTTGGTGTAGGCGTGAGGAGCCAGGGGTCCAGGACGGTGTCTTTCTGGAGTGATCACGTGCGTAGATGCAGCCCGCCTCAGTGCACAGGCACAATGGAGAGGCCCTACCAGCCCCGCGGCGGTTAGCTGAAAGGCTGCAGAGAGCTGCTGGCATCTGTACATTGTGTGAGTCTACCCAGCAAAGGAGCAACAGATGGTGTTTTGTCCTTTTCCCAGGACCCAGGGAAAGTCCTTCAGTCATATTCTCAGTCATATTCTCTAGAGGGAGTCTCAGGTCAAGGAGAAGGGGATTAATGGGGCAACAGGTTGAAAGGGAAGTGGGAGCAGTTCTGCATAAATCGTTTCTGGGGTCCCAAGGAAGCTGAACTCCAATCTCCCTTTTGTGACTCCTGTGACACTTCCAAAAGGTTTTCTAACTTTGCTTAGTGATAGGAGTAATTCTCTCATAGCGTATAAGGTCACATCCTAGTGTTCAAGGCAGGGGCTTAAAGGCAAACACATGTTGATTCTCACATGAACACAATAGTCACTGCTTTGCTAAGGGAAGAGCTGAAATAAGATTCTATATCCCACATAGCCCTTAAAATCCACAGTAGAGGAAGTTAAACCTAGTTCTCCCCACATATTCTTTTCAGGAGAGGTAAAGAGGATTTCCTTAAGTTCCTTGCACTTCTGATTGGACACAGGCTTGACTAGCTTTCAAAAACCAGTGCAGTGTGGTGCTCAATAAACCCTTTCTCCTTAGCATTCACCAAGGAGGAGATGGTTTTGGGTGACAGATGTGAAAGAGATGGAGTTCCTCCACACAGAATTGTGAATGACATCTTGCACTGGCTGCTGGCTGTCACAGTCCAGGGAAGAAGGGGCTATCAGGAGGGTGGACAGACTGAGTAACTTACTTGGGGGCTAGAGGAGGAGTAGCTACATGCTGGCTGCCTTTTTAAAGCAGGCTCTCAGATGCCTAGGGCAGGGTTTTGGGAAAGCTGCTGGACAGCGGCAGTGTGCCACGGGGGCTTCACCTTTGCTGCAGCTCCAGCACATTTTGTGTGGGAACAGACGAGCCTGGGTGAATCTTTAGCACCGACAAAACAGCTGGGAATGGAGCACAGGTGCCAGAAACCCTCACGACAAAGTCCCTGGATCAGTTGGAGGGGTAGAGCAGGGTCGGGGGCCTCCCACACCCTGACCTGGGTGGATGGGTGAGTGACACAGACTCACTTGGTCCTACGCAGCTTGGTGTTCTCCGTCTTGAGCAGGTAGAGCTTCTTGGCGAAGAACACCGTCATCATGAAGAGCAGGAGCAGGACGAGGGCAGCTGAGCCCACGGCCACGCACATCACCTGGAAGTCGGTGATGATGGACTCGCAGCGCATCCCCTTGTGCCAGATGTAGTCCTGCGTGTTGCACCTGCAGCAGCGACATTGAGAAACCGTAGCGATGGAGCAGGCAACCACGGCCACAGCAAGGGCCTGGGCCCTGACCCCAGCACCTATCTCCACAGCCTGTTCCTAAGGCCAACTACAGCAACTGTAATGCTCTGAATCTGCACAGCCCTCAGAGCTGGTGTGATCACCCCCACCTTCACAACCATTCTATGACGTGGGCCAGGGAGCTCTGAGGTCTGTAATATGAATGAGGTAACCGAGGTGTAGAGAAACCGAGTGAACTGGTCAAAGTTCTCTGACTGCTAAGTGACCGAGGAGGGAAGGGAATCCTGGTCTTCTGCTGTGCAGCCTCAATGAAGACACCAACAAGATCCTCTCAGGCCTCTCCCTGCCCTTGGCTGTGGGTCAAAGAAAGATGAAAAACAAGAGGAATAAGAGCTACAACTACAAAGTCCCAGGACCTGCCCTGCACATGCAAACCTATCTTGCTGCTTTGTAGTCCCACCTAGTTCACGTGGCTGAGAAGACACTGAAAAATAAGGAAGTGACAGACAAGGACAAACAGAAAGATGGATATAGATTCTTCTATCTCTGCAGCCCCAAGTTCTGCCCCTAAAGCTCCCTATTCTAGTACTATGAGAACTGTCATGCAAGCACAGTGAGAATCAACCCTCTGGGTGGGTTTTAGTCTTTTTGTTGAGTGACTTTCTCCTGCCCTTGGGGACATTCCCAGGCTCCAACTCTTCCCATGACATTGCTGTTTCCATGGGAACTAGGCTGCTTCAAAGAGGAAAGATGTGGAAGGATACAGAGACAGGCAAAGGAGGGAGGACATGAACCTCAGGGTGAATGACAGACAAGAGAAAAGGGTCCAGAAATGGGGAAATTATGCACCAGAGAACTGGCTACTCCACATCTAGAATAGGGTGGGGAGACATGGCTAGCAAGAAATTCTTTGTTTTCCAACTGAGCCTCTGCCGTCATGGAGGGCTATCTGTTTGAGCTTGCCAGGGAATGCAGACCCCTCTAAGCGGGGCCCTCTACCCCAGTGTTCTAGAGAAGTTCCGCCACAGCTCTGCTCATTTCCCTGCAGTGGGTCAGGGTGACAGAGACAAAGGCACACTGCAGTCTGCAACCAACGGCTCAGCAGTCTCCTGTGAGTGGAATGCAAAAATAGTTTTCAAGCCGTGGCCAGGCCTGGGTGTACACAGCCAGGGGAGGAATCTGGTAGGAAGGACCGAATGTGATCCTGGGATGGAAGCTAAGCAAGGGAAGCTGGAGTGGACACGTGGAGAAGCCCTTGTGAGGCAGTGAGAGGCTGGTAGACCCGTGCTGGCAGAGCCATGTAGCTTAGTGAGGAAGACAATCTTATTTTTCTACTTGGGAATTTTCTGAGAGTTCCAGGAGATTCTGGGAACTTTTACAGCTTTCTAGAGCTGTAAAATTTCATACTATTGTGGGGAGTTCACTTTGAAGGTGAAAATTCCAGGCTTCCAACAGGATGAAAGATGATAATTTTGCAAAGAGGTTGCACAACCCCCAGGCTACATCACTATAGTCCCCCAAACTGAAGTTTGAGGAGCAAAATCACAGGGTTTCCTCATATTTCTGGTAGCCCTTAATCAATGGGCAAGTTAGTTTATTGCCATATTTTCTTTTTAAAAATAAAACTGCTATAATTTCTTAATCACAGTACCTCCTTTTGGCAGTGGCTGGACAACTCCAAGAACTGTGTGGTCACGTCCTATAAGTGACCCTAAAGTCATGACCATTTATAAAAAAGAACTTCGGCCGGGCGCAGTGGCTCATGCCTGTAATCCCAGCACTTTGGGAGGCCGAGGCGGGCAGATCACGAGGTCAGGACATTGAAACCATCCTGGCTAACACAGTGAAACCTCGTTTCTACTAAAAATACAAAAAATTAGCCGGGCGTGGTGGTGGGCACCTGTAGTCCCAGCTACTCAGGTGGCTGAGGCAGGAGAATGGTGTGAACCTGGGAGGCGGAGATTATAGTGAGTTGAGATCGCGCCACTGCACTCCAGCCTGGGCGACAGAGCGAGACTTCACCTCAAAACAAACAAACAAACAAAAAAGAACTTCATAGAAAGAAACTGGAACTCAAGTTACAATGCCAAGGACAAAATACTCATTGCTTTCTATATGTTATTCTCTGATCACTACATCAGGACTTAAGGAACTTGAATTCTTCATATACCTGGCAGAACGAACAAGAACAAGAAGGATGGAGAATGACACTTGAAAAAGAGATACCCTGGCCGGGCATGGTGGCTCACGCCTGTAATCCTAGCACTTTGAGAAGTTGAGGTGGACGGATCACTCGAGGTCAGGAGTTTGAGACCAGCCTGGCCAATATGGTGAAACCCTGTCTCTACTAAAAATAAAAGGAGACAGTCAGATGACAGAAATGCTCCACTTAGGACTAATGGAGACAACCCTCAAAGGAGTCTGAGGGCTCTACTCCACTTCTACAGCCAGTAAAGGATGGAGACAAGCAAACCACCTGATCACCCCAACCTGGGATTCTTCTGGAATCAGGCTGCAAGCTCTCCAGCAAGTTAAATACCTCACTGTGAGGGCAGTTCCCAAGAGTGAGGTGAGTATGGTAATTACTGATGAGCTGCAGACAATGCCCTTAGGGAAACTAAACTCTGAGTCTTTAAAAGGATTATGGATATGATATCCCAAGGTAGACAAACATCAAAGTAGAGAGAAAAAAGCCACCTCCCAAAGTCAAGAAACACCCCTCCATCTGCAATACGAAGACCCTCAGCTTGATTTTACCTGTGTGAGTAGCTGCATTTTGAGGTCTGTTTCCAAGAAGGTCCTGCCGTTTGAGTTTGCATGCCTACATCCCTTCTGAGGAACTGGCCCCTCCTCCCGCCGTGCACAAGGCATGGAGCGGTGTTCAGCAGCTGTCTTTATCCCACAGAGTAGGTTTATGGGCCTACCCCTCTCACCAGTACCGCCAGAACTCTCTCCAGCAAACACTCCTCAACCCAGCCCTCTTTCCAAAAGTCTTAAAGAAGTCCCTTCATTTTGCCTTTTTTTTCTTTTCTATTTTTTTGAGACAGAGTTTCGCTCCTGTTGCCCAGGCTGGAGTGCAATGGCGCGATGTTGGCTCACCGCAACCTCCAGCTCCCAGGTTCAAGCAATTCTCCTGCATCAGCCTCCTGAGTAGCTGGGATTACAGGCGCCCGCCACCACATCCGGCTAAATTTTTTATTTTTATTTTTATTTTTTTTGATACGGAGTCTCGCTCTGTCGCCCAGGTTGGAGTGCAGTGGCCGGATCTCAGCTCACTGCAAGCTCCGCCTCCCAGGTTCACACCATTCTCCTCCCTCAGCCTCCCTAGTAGCTGGGACTACAGGCGCCCACCACCACGCCCAGCTAATTTTTGCATTTTTAGTAGAGAGGGGGTTTCACGTGTTAGCCAGGATGGTCTCCACCTCCTGACCTCAAGTGATCTGCCCACCTCAGCCTCCCAAAGTGCTGGGATTACAGGTGTGAGCCACCACACCTGGCAATTTTTTATGTTTTTAGTAGAGATGGGATTTCTCCATGTTGGTCAGGCTGGTCTCGAACTTCCAACCTCAGGTGATCTGCCTGCCTCGGCCTCCCAAAGTGCTGGGATTACAGGAGTGAGCTACGGCGCCCAGCCGCATTCTGCCTTTGTAACTGAGGGTTTGGGTAAGGACACAACGCACAGAGGAAAGACAGAATCTTATTTCTGAGGAACCTCTCCTAGTGATAAGGTCACAGGAAGTGTATTTTACGAAGTAATTCTGTAGAAGCCTGAGTGAACATTTCTCCACCTGGGAATCCTACGACTTTACAACCTCTTGCAAGCTGTGCCTGTCACACTGACCTCTGTTGAGTCGGCCTCACATACACACTTCAGTGTCCCTATGCACCTGCCTGCCATGCCCTTACCTGCAGAAGGCCCCTATGTTCTCCACCAGGTAGCACTGGCCGCCATTGTGACAGTAACTTGGGAAGAGGTCGCACACTGACCGGCAGGAGCCATTATGCCGCACAAAGCCACTGCGGCACTCAGTGCCATTTTCACTGAAGGCCAGGTCCCTGCCTGGCTCTCCTGGGCGGGGCCTGAGGGCGATGCTGCTGCCAGGGACCGACCCCAGAGTGTGCTGTGGAGGGACAGCATGCCACCGACTGTTGGGCTGGCCTGTCCCGGGCCCCAGACCGGGCTTCCCAGTGGGCACTAGAAGCTCATTTTCATCTTCTAGGTCTCCACCTCCTACTGCATCTTTGTCATCCTCCTCCTCCTCCTCTTCATCCAAGTCATCATAAAAGGATGTGGTGGGGTAGAAATCAGATTCATCAAAGGGGGTGAAATCATCGTATAAGTCAAGCAGGCTCCAGGAAGGGGTCTCTCCCTCAGTATCAGGGTGGTTCTCTGAGGTTCCTGGTGACCCTGGGAAGCTCCCCAGGTCTGCGCCACGACCCTCACCATCCAATCCTTGGAAGTAGTCGATGTCAATGATATCTGATGCCGGTTGGGGCTCCAGGGTGCCCTGAAAGGGGTAAGTCGGCTCTGGCCCTTGAGGGTCGGGTGTGCTGCCCCCCAGGTTCAGCCAAACCTCCAAGGGGCTCTCCTTGGGGAGTTCAGAAGCTGGGCTCAGCTTGTCGCCCGGGGTGGGGGAGGGTGGCCCGCTGGCCTCCGTAGCCTCAGGAATGGCAGGGGGCATGATTGACTGCCCGAGGACCTCGTGGGGAGCCTGGAGCGTAGCTGGAAGGGCCTGGGCATCGCCGCTACCCGCCTCTGCGGTCACTCCTCCCAGGCCTGGGTTGTCAGCCTCCAGCCAGGCGGTGCCGGTCGCCTGCAGCACCTCCTCTGGCCCGGCCAGCTCGCCGCCAGGCGCGGTCCACGAGGCCTCATCTTCCCCAGCCGCTGGTGGGCCGGCTTCTTCCCGCGTGTCGTTGGCACGCGGCTCCCACGACGGCCTGCCCTTCACCAGCTCTTCGGCCTCCACCGCGCTGCCCGCCTCACGCGCTGCGGGCGGGAGGGCGAGGGGCGGGGCGTCAGGGTGGCGCGCTGGGGAGCCCTGGAGCCCGGGCCCGACCCGGCCAGGTCCGCTCGCCTAGACCCGGTCAACCCAGACCCCGCCACCCGCAGACGCCACCGCCCCAGTGTGACCCCAGCCACCCGGCACCTCTAAGCCCCGTCCCGGAGTCTGCCCCCAAGCCCAGGATCACAGCCTGCCCAAAGGCTCGCGGCTCGGGTCCCGCCCGACCTGCCCCGCCGTCTGAGGAGCCAGGCCAGGGAGGCCCCAGCTCGGCCCACCCAGAAGTCTCACCCTCGGGAACCCACCCTGAGCCACGTCCACAGGCGCGCTCCTTCAGCTCCAGGTTCCGCCCCGAAGTCTCACCCTCAGGCCCCGCCCCAGCCCCGCCTCCGGCCCCGCCCCCAGCCCGCACAGCGGCTCGCGCTCTTGGGTCCCGGCTACCCCCACCCGGGTCGGCCTCCACCCGGGTCGGCCTTCCCCGGACCCCCACCACCTCCTGGGACCCTTCCGCCTCCCGGCTGTGGCCAGGCGGTGCCCCGCCCCCTTGCCACAGCTCACAGCTCCACCTGTCCCTGCAGCCAGCGGGACCCCTGCCCTGGGTGGGGCGCGAGGGCCGCGGGGGTCCCGGGCGCAGTCATACCTACCCGGCACGGCCCCAGAGGCCAGGACCAGCGCGGCCCCCAGAAGCAGCAGCAGTGGCGGCGGTCCCCGGCCCGGGCCCCCGCCCCCGGCTCGCCCCATGGCGCGGCGCCCCGACCGCTGTCCGCGGTCCGCCCGGCTGGCTGCGCCCTCGGCTCGCCCGGCCGCCGCGCCTCCCGCCCGTTCTGCGGACGCCTCAGCCCACGATGGGCAGCGCGAGGAGCCGCATGCCGCCGCCGCCGTCCGCCGCTGTCCCCGGCGCGCCGCGCCTCCCCGCCTCCCGCGCCGCCGCTGCCGCCGCTGCGCTCAGCGCCGCCCTCACCCCGCCCGCCGCGCCGGCCCCGCCGCACGTAGCGCTGACGCCGGCCCCTTGGTCCGCCTGCCAGGGGAACAGACAGACCCCTCGCAGGGGACTAGGAGACACATGGACTGGGAGCGCGGGGCAAGCGTACTGCGCTGCGCGGCGCGGCGCGCGGCGTTAGGCGACAGGTGCACGGGCGGGAGACCTGTGGGATGGGGCCACGGTCCCGCCCCAGGTGAAGAGGCGGCACGGGGCCCCGACCCGGAGGAACCCACCCGCCACGCGGCAGGCATGGAGGCGGGGACGTCGCGGGCCCAGATACCCGCAGGGTCGGGGCGGGGCTCAGAAGAGCCGCAGGGGGCGGAAGCAAGAGCCCCCACTGTGGAAACAAGCCAGGCCCGGGGCGCATGGAACCTCTCGAATTTCTGCACCAATCCCATGTTCCGGGCGGGAAGGCTCTCAGGGAGGTCTCCGGGTCTCCACGAGGGAGGGGCGGGCGTTGGCAGAGCCTGGCAAGGGGGCGAAGCCGACGGCCCAGGCTCTAATCGGATCAGACATAATCCGTTCGCAGCCAAAGCCACTAGCCCAGATCTCGCACAGCCAGGCCCGCCAGAACGCATCCCTGGAGCAAGGGGTGAGACCCTCCCTGGGACTGCGGCTACCTCGCCTTCCTTCTAGCCTCCTCCGAGCAGCCTGGGGGGCGGCCTTTAATCCTGGTCCCTTCTCCGGGATACGTCGTCCCCCAGGTGTCTCAGACCACCAAGACTCAGATTCCTAGGTAGACCAGGGGGACCTAGATCCCCAGCCGGGCACACATGAACGCCTGGCTTTAGAGTATCTGTGGGGCCCATTCACAGCTTCAGGGCTCACAGGGCAACCCAAGACCACTCCCAGGAGGTCTGCTTAGTCGGGAGGAGGAACCGCAACCTAGTCACTTAGTTTATTCCCCCAAACCGACCGTCTACCCCTTAATGTGTTATTCACCCGAATGACAGTTCAGGGTATCAGCCCAAGGAGATGATAGGACAACTCCAGTATTTAAGAGATGGTCCCATTTCTGTCTTAGAGGACCAAGTAAGTGACCAAGATGGAGATTCCATCTCCTAATCTTTCTTATACATGTCTCCAGATGGAGTTGCCTTGGTTCAACACCTGTTTTTCAGCAGAACTATGGCTGCAGCCTATTTGCCTAGCCTAGCATCTCTACCTCTCCTGCCTGGTAAACTCCTCATGCCAGAAAAGCTCAGTTCTTATCACCTTTCCCTCTATGAAGCCTCCTCAGCAGTTACACTTATGCCTATCATCTCACCTTACCTACAGTTATACCTCACTGGACTGCAAGGCACTTAAGTGCACAGGGCTGGTAACACAGGGAGGCTCCATATCAGACAGGCGTAAATGAATGAATGGCAACCACCCACACCCATCCCAGAACTGTGGTCTGGAGCTCCTTGAAAAAAGGGGCAAGGCTCTTTCTTTCATAGTTTCATGCTCCTCCAGGGACCAAGTAAAATATGTTTGAAACAATAGCCTTCTCTAAACAGGACACCATGTAGGGCTTTGCACTCACCTCTTGGCCACAGAAGCAGCAACACACCCTTAATTGCCTCCAACCCATCTCGGCTTCCCTTGTGTGCAGCTTAACTCCTGTCACCTTTTACTGTATGTAGACTCTCTGTGTTCCTCTGCTTGTTTCCTCAACTCGGGTTGTGGCTGTCAGAGTGGCCTACCTCCTCCTTCCCTTCCTGAGGCCGGTCTGTGTGGGAAAACCTCATGGATGGGTTCCTTGATGTCTGGGGCATGACAACCACTCACACATTTTCAACAGGGTTTGATGGAGGAAGTTCTCCCACTCATTTTAAATATATTGTGTTAACTATTTAAGTATCTTCCCTTTCCTGGAGATGAAGTCTGCTAACACTTCCTTCAATTTTGATTTTTTTTTTTTTTTTTTTTTTTTGAGACAGAGTCTTGCTCTGTCGCCCAGACTGGAGTGCAATGGTATGATATTGACTCACTGCAACCTCTGCCTCCCAGGTTCAAATGATTCTCCTGCCTCAGCCTCCTGAGTAGCTGGGATTACAGGCATGCCACGCCCGGCTAATTTTGTATTTTTTGTAGACATGGGATTTCTCCATGTTGGCTCTGACTGGTCTCGAACTCCAGACCTCAGGTGATCCGCCCGCCTTGGCGTCCCAAGGTGCTGGGATTGCAGGCATGAGCCACCATGCCCTGCCCAATTTGGGATTTTAAATCAATTGTTGCCACTCAGTTTCGTTCTGATCTTCCCTAGTGGATCTCAATAGCAGTTTGAGAAGTGAGCATAGCACACTTGGTTGGGTAACACCTCCACAAGATGAATGGGAAAACTCAGTCAATGGAATGTGATGGGAAGGGCAGGATTCAGCATCAGTGTGACTTTGAGTTAGCAACTTGTCTCTCATATGTGAAAGTGCTTGGTAACCAGAATGTCAAATGAGTATTTCTTCTGAGCACAGTACTGTGGTAGGGTAGAAAAGAGACAGAAGATGTAGGAACCACAGAGTGAAAAAAAGGGAAACTGACATCCTTATATCCATGTCCTCATATTTATGTCTCTTGCATCTGGGCATCAGGGATGTTTTATGTGGCAACAGTTTCTTCATGCCTCTGAGGTTCTTACTGGGTTGGCAGCCTGCCTCCAGAGCTCAGGTAGGCTCAAGGTCCGTTGCCATGAAAGCAGCCAGCCTCCATCTGCATGAAAAGCCCCTGGTTTGACCAGGGGGCTGCAGTCCAGACCAGGAGTGCTACAATTGCCATGGTTGGGGGCATAGCTGCGTGGACTGGAAGTTCCCGGCTTTAAGTCCTCAGTATTACCCATTAACATTGATATGGTTTGGATGTTTTATTCTCTCCAAATCTCATGCTGAAATGTGACATGTAGTGTTGGAGGTGGGTCTAGTGGGAGGTGTTTGGGCCATGGGGGTGGACTCCTCATGAATGGCTTGGTGCTCGAGGTAATGAGTTCTTGCTTCATGGGTTCATGTGAGATCTGGTTGTTTACATGAACCTAGTACCTCCTCTCTCTCTCACTCCTGCTCTCACCATGTGATGCTGGGTCCCCTTTGTCTTCAGTCAAGATTGTAAGCTTCCTGAGGCCCTGACTGGAAGCAGATGCTGGCTCTATGTTGTGTACAGCCTGTAGAACTGTTAGCCAAACACACTTTTCCTTATAAATTACCCAATCTCAGGTATTCTTTTATAGCAACACAAACAGGCTAACACAAACGTATTAATGAGTTTTTAGTTTTCCTCGTGCTAATGTGCCTAATTCTTCACAATCACACTACAAATATCTTGTCCTATTTTACACATCTGCAAATGGAGAGAATTAGCAATTTTGTCCAAGAGTATGCTAATTAAGTGTTAAGGACAGGATTTGAACAAAGACCCTGATTCCAAACCCTTTCGTTTCAATATGGAGGTTTTCATTCCTGCTTGAGAAATCAGGACACAGAGGTAGACTATCAATTGGCAGAACAGAGGACCTCCCTCCTCCCCTCCCCAACTCTCCTACCTTCGCTTAGCCATTTAAGAAATAATGCCATGATCTCTTACCAGGGAACCAGACTCCTGGTTCTAGGCTGCATGGCAGTCTGCTCTGTGACCATTTTATGTGATGTGCCTCTTTACACCATCCCCAGAAAGGGAAGGGCTAAGGGGTAGGGGTCTGAGTTCTTTGTGCTGACCACCACCTCCGCACTGCAGAAAACTCTGGATTCTCAGTTGAGCAAGTGCTGTCATCTAAGGACATCACAACCTGAAGAAGGTGGTAATCTTGTTCAGGCAATGGGTCTGCAACCAGATGGGAAAAGCCTCTTGAATTTCATTACCCCAAAGCCAAACCAGCTGGGAGAAAGCCATAGCGCACAAGCAAACACAGGGCCTCACCATGTGGAGCAACTTCAATTTTTTTTTTTTTTTTGAGAGTTTTGCTCTTGTTGCCCAGGCTGGAGTATAATGGCATGATCTCGGCTCACTGCAACCTCCACCTCCGGGGTTCAAGCAATTTTCCTGCTTCAGCCTCCCAAGTAGCTGGGATTACAGGCATGCACCACTACACCGGGTAATTTTGTATTTTTAGTGGAGATGGGGTTTTGCCATGTTGACCAGGCTGGTCTTGAACTCCTGACCTCAGGTGATCTGCCTGGCTGGGCCTCCCAAAGTACTGGGACTACAGGTGTGAGCCACTGCACCCGGCCAAGCAACTGTTTGTCTGCAGAAGAGACTTGCTGCCTCAGCAGGTGACCTAAGCACTTCTCGGGCATCCTGTAGCTACTGTGGAATAAGCTGACTGCAAACAGGGATGCCACAGGAAACCCATCCATGTCTGGACCAAACCAGACACATCAATCAGCCTGTGCCGATTTGGTTGGATCCACCTTCTATCACCTGCTCAGTTCTGAAACTGCTACAGAAACCTGCTAGGGAGGATCAGAATGAAACTGCGTAGCTATTACCATCCAAGACTGTTCCCACTTCCTTACATTCTTCTGGACCAACTGCCTCAGAGAGCACCTTAGATGGTAGATTGCCACAGAACCAGAGCAGGAGGCATTTTCCTTGTCACTTGTCTGAAGGTGGTTGTCACACTGTATTAAGGCACGGCTATTTTCCAGAGGTCTGCAAAAGCTGTATCCTAAGGGGAGGTGGGAGTATCTCCCCTGAAGGGTAAAGTTGCTGTCAGAATTAGTCAACTGGCTGCCCTCTATAGGTTAAAAGGGCATGGAAAGGTCTTTGGGGGCAGTGGTAGTAAAGATGACTACAGTTGTGCGTGGCAGGCTAAGAGCAGAGGTTCCATAAGAATTGTAACAGGGCTAGAGCTAGCTACAGTTGGTATTGGAACCTCTGTTTAGTTTGATTCATAGCACCTTCTCTATCCCTTTAGTCACCCTTTGTGTATGACAGTCTTGCCTCAACTTTGTCCCAAGGACTTCAGGATCACAGGTGTATCCTAATGGCCAGAGTGCTGGCATACCTAAAAACAAGCCACAGGGAAATGAAGCTGCGGGGAGGAGCTGCTCACAAGGAGATCCAACAAAGGAGGTTTGGGTCTGAAGGCAGGTAGCGCTTCCTTCAGGGATATACCTTTGCATCCCATTCTGAAATGACCTTCTTAAATGGAGATAATCCATCAACAGGGAATTGAGGGTACTTTCACATTGTTTCCAGGAAGACACCCCCCTTTAATGGGAGCAAAAGAACTATGCTCCTGGAACTGTAGAAAGCAGGGCTTTTGTAATAAACAGTTACAGGCAGAGCGGTGTGCACAGTACTCTCACAAACTGGCATTATATAGACAAAAGGGTGCTCTGGGTATTCAGATGGATGTTTTTCCAGAATGAAGGTCAACCCCTCAGGCTACCATATCCAGCAGGACAGAAATCACGGGAGACCACCCAATTCACAGACTATCCACATTGTCCACCTGCAAGTTGTCCCCAGGAAACTTTTTTTTTTGAGAGTTTTGCTCTTGTTGCCCAAGCTGGAGTGCAGTGGCGTGATCTCCAGCTCACCGCAACCTCCACCTCCTGGGTTCAAGCAATTCTCCTGCCTCAGCCTCCCGAGAAGCTGGGATTACAGGCATGTGCCACCACACCCGGCTAATTTTTTTTGTATTTTTAGTAGAGACGAGGTTTCTCCATGTTGGTCAGGGTGGTCTTGAACTCCCAACCTTGGGTGATCCGCCCACCTCGGCCTCCCCAAGTGCTGGGATTACAGGCGTGAGCCACCACACCCGACCTCCAGGAAACTCTTGATTGCATTCATTTTCTTTATGAACACTTGGAAGAATACAAAACATTTTTTATTAACCATTTATGGTCTTGTACCCCACCCCATTAGAATAAATGGCCTGGATGGCACAGGCCCTGCATACTGTATTCACAACTGCAATTTCACTGTATTAATGGACCAATGTCTGGCAAATAGTGGGCCCTCAAATGTTTACTGTATGAAACATCTCATACAATAAACTGTAAGGAACTGTAGGGATCTTGCTCTATCATACAACCTTTTTTTTTTTTTTTTGAGACGGAGTCTCGCTCTGTCGCCCAGGCTGGAGTGCAGTGGCCGGATTTCAGCTCACTGCAAGCTCCGCCTCCCGGGTTTACGCCCTTCTCTCGCCTCAGCCTCCCCGAGTAGCTGGGACTACAGGCGCCCGCCACCTCACCCGGCTAATTTTTGGTATTTTTTTTAGTAGAGACGGGGTTTCACTGTGTTAGCCAGGATGGTCTTGATCTCCTGACCTCGTGATCCGCCTGTCTCGGCCTCCCAAAGTGCTGGGATTACAGGCTTGAGCCACAGCGCCCGGCCCATACAACCTTCTTAACCACTGGCTCTCCAAGGGTGGTTCCTTGACCAGCTTCATCAGCATCTCCTGGGAACTTGTTAAAAATGCGAAATTTGGGCTGCGCGGTGGCTCACGCCTGTAATCCCAGCACTTTGGGAGGCCAAGATGGGCAGATCACGAGGTCAGGAGATCGAGACCATCCTGGCCAACACAGCAAAACCCCGTCTCTACTAATAGTAAACAACAACAACAAATTAGCCGGGCGTGGTGGCGGGTGCCTGTAGTCCCAGCTACTTGGGAGGCTGAGGCAGGAGAATGGCGTGAACCTGGGAGGCGAAGCTTGCAGCAGTGAGCCAAGATGGCGCCACTGCACTCCAGCCTGGGCGAGAGAGCGAGACTGTGTCTCAAAAAAAACAAAAACAAAAACAAGCAAAATTTGGTTGGGCGTGGTGGCTCTCACCTCTTATCCCTAGCACTTTGGGAGGTTAAGGCGGGAGGATCACTTGAGTCCAGGAGGTTGAGGCTGCAGTGAGCTATGATCATGCCACTGTACTCTAGCCTGGGTGACAGAGCAAAACCCCATCTCTAAAAAAATTTTTTTAAAAAATTTTTTGAGATGGGAGTCTCACTGTCACCCAGGCTGGAGTGCAGTGGTGCGATCTCAGATCACTGCAACTTCTGCCTCCCGAGTAGCTGGGATTACAGGTGCACACCACCATGCCTGGCTAATTTTTTGTTTTTACTAGAGACAGGGTTTCACCATGTTGACCAGCCTGGTCTATTTTTTTTTTTTTTGAGGCGGAGTCTCACTCTGTCGCCCAGGCTGGAGTGCAGTGGCCGGATCTCAGCTCACTGCAAGCTCCGCCTCCCAGATTTACACCATTCTCCTGCCTCAGCCTCCCGAGTAGCTGGGACTACAGGCGCCCGCCACCTCGCCTGGCTAGTTTTCGTATTTTTAGTAGAGACGAGGTTTCACCGCGTTAGCCAGGATGGTCTCGATCTCCTGACCTCGTGATCCGCCCGTCTCGGCCTCCCAAAGTGCTGGGATTACAGGCTTGAGCCACCACGCCCAGCCGGCCAGGCTGGTCTTAAAACTCCTGACCTCAGGTGACTGGCCCACCTTGGCCTCCCAAAATGCAAGTGCTGGGGATTACAGGCGTGAACCACTGCACCCAGCCTAAACTATTCTTAATTGAATGTGGGGGAATTACTCCATGGTAAGGACCCATGGAACCTATGTAAGACTAGTTGATCATGCATGTCCTCCAATATCCTAAAAATAATTCACACTCAAGTTTATAAACCAGTCTTTAGTTTGAATAAAGGATTAACCTGCCCCATCACCCTTGAGAAAGTACAGGAATCTGGTGAGACCCAGCTGGCTTAGGCTCTCTTTATTAGAGGCACACTTTTGTGAAGAGCAGGGCATTCATCTCATGGCAGACACAGAATCCTCTTCTTTTGCTTCACTGGATTTATGAGCATCCTGAAAACAATCACTTCTTTTTTCTGCACAGGGTTTATTGTCCTTAGAGTATGTCAAGGTTCACAGAATCTTCTGCCCTCAAGGCCTGCCTCCAATTTGGGACTGCCTAAACTGCATCCTGACAAACATTATCCCATTCACTAAGGAAAGCTATTTCTCACACCAGGAGGTGCCAGGATGTTGGCCATCATTTTTGGAGAACTTCCACTCATTTTCACTTTGACCATGCAAATGAACACTGGGTGAGGTACCCTCAAAATGTATGTTCCTTACACATCATGAAGGTGGGCAGTCAGGAAGGAAGCCCGAGTCACAGAATTTTAACTGCCGACCAAACCCAGACAAGGCGGGGCCAAATGTTTAGGTTCTTCATAGGATATATGAAGAAACTGGTATATGAATGCAGAGAATGGGACTAGAATCCAGAAATGGTGTTCCATTTATTCACTGAAAAAGAGGGAGATTAGGCCTTCTTCATTCATTTTCTCCAATCTCGCCAAACTCCCTCCCCTCATTTTCTCCAAAATAACAACACACTGAGAAACATGTTTGTACAAAAACCACGTATTATTCCCCCCCTTCACAAAATCAGGTGGCTGTGAATTACAGGAATAAAACCAGATCAAAGACATGAAAAGAAAAAGCCACCACTGATACTGAAATATAACAGTGTTAAGAATTCAGGTATTTTGTAGAATTATTATTATAGTAAAAATATTTCCACCTGGATCTTTTAAATTTGAAAGTGATCACATTAAAGACCTGAGGTTACAAGGGACCACAGTATGAACCAGAATTCCATTTTCCTTCTAGGACTCCAGGGGAACAGGTAAGTATTTGGAATGAGTTTCCTTTGGGAAAGACTGGCAGGAAGTAGGGAAAACCCTGGCCACTGTCAAAAGGCACTGGGGTCTTTCTGGAGCCAAATGCATTGGAACTAAACTCCAGTAGGAATAAACTCATTCCCATCTCCACTCCCAAGAGTCCAGAACAAAAACAAAAGGACCAAGGTCTCCTCGGTTCCAGTATTCCAGTACTCTGATGGTGACCAGGGACACCTGGTTAGAGGCAAACCTGAGGGTTTGAAAGGCAAATCTCAATTGTGGTTTTATTTTTATTTTTTTGCTTTCTGATATTAAGGAAAAAAGTTCTAAAGTGTTTTATAAACACCTCCCTACACCCTCTCATATGTAAAGCTTTAGAAAATATATAGAAAAAGATATCCAAAAGATGTCCACCTTGCATTCTAAATAATGAAACTGCCACTTGAGAATGTGAAGTAAGAAAGCCAGGCGCTTTGGAAACCAAGCTCTACCAAAAACACCCTTTCCCCACACATGGAAGGACAGAAGGGAGGGAAGGACGAGAAAACCGGGAACTTTCAAGTCACTTATCAGCAGGGGTAAATACGAGCTCAAATTAAGGCATTTTTGTGGCTTGTCCTCTGGAATGGCATTCTACCCTCCCAGCCTGAGCACCCCAAACCTCAAAGCATGATGCTCTGATTGCCAAGTGAGTTCCTTGTTACCCTCAGCATCTCTTTGAAAACCCTGTGACAGATGGAATGTGAGATTCTCAGAAATGGAAGGGAGAAGGTATAAGGAGCTAATATCCTGCTTCACTTTTCCCATCCCATCCTAACCTTAAAAGTACCGGTTCATGAAATTCTACTCCCTGGCTACTGCAACAAGAGGTAGTTTGGGGACCTGTACCCCCAGCCATCCTAACCAAGTTTCACGAACTAAAATATTCAGCACTATCTACTTTTTTTTTTTTTTTCTTGTAAAGGGTTTTTTAAAGAGGGAGAAAAAAAATGCACACAAAGCAGTGAATAGTAGGCTAGACTCATTGCGGGGGTCATTACCCAAGACTCCTAACTTTCAAGGCTAGTTGAGGAAACTAAGGAATGCTTCCCAATATTACAACCCTCAAAGCTCAAACTGCCCCCAGAAAAACAAAACACTCACCCCCAATCCAATGAATCATCTGCATAGAAAACCAGAGCCAGCAGGCCTAGGAAAGGAGCGGATGTTTGTGCTCTCCTCTAGCACATACTAGTTCAGTGGTATGTTCTGCCAGACAGTGTGGAGGCCCTCAGAGGCCTCACTAGGGAATAAAATCACTGAGGTTCTCCTTCCACATCTCTTTTAATTTTCACACATTTGTGTGTGGCAAAAGTCTCAAACTTTACCATCAGCACCATTCTTAGCTCAGAAAAGCAGAAATAAGGTCACTTATAATGCCTTAAGGTTTGTCCCCTGTGGCTATCCCCCTTCTGCCCATCACTATTTTTTGGTTCCTATTAACTTAGGGTGCTCTCCTTTAAAACAATAATAACAGAAAGATAAAAAGATAATGATTATATAGCATTATCCATAGAAGCATAAGACAAAGCAAAAAACTGCAAGAGAGCAAAAATGATAAAGACATAGCATGCTAAAGTTGACAGGACCTGCAGAGAAACTGTCAGCTTACTCTCACACCAGGACAGGGGAGATGCAGGTTATTTTAAGGATGACCAGGGCACACTGTCACCACAGGTTTCCCCTTGAGTGTTGGCTGAGGACCCAACACAAAAAGTGTCAGAGGGAGGGGTGGTAAGAGGAGTGGGGAGGCACTGGACACGTGCTTGGAGCTGTGAGAAGAAAAACCCTGAAAGAAACCAAAGAAAGTTTGAGGAACACAAGTCTTGTCATCCCCACTCCAGCTCATGGTGGTGGGCGTGGATGTTCTCTGCATCTTCCAGGCTAAGGAGCAGCTGAGGTTGGTGGGCCAGGAGCAGGAGGCGGAGGGACCCCATCTGCAGGTGGTGGTGGCGGCGGCTGCTGCTGTGGTGGAGGGGGATCTGCAAACATATCCAAGAGTAACTCGTTATTGCTGGAAATACAAGGGACTTAGAGGAAAAAGCCTATTCAGTGAAAAAAAGACACAGAAGTCATTTTCTTAGTGGCAGGCAACCAATGCACCCTGTGAGGCATTGATTCCACTGTAGTCTATGCAGGTCAATTCCTTCTGAATCTCCAGGTCGCTGCTCATGTTGCTTAGCCTAACCCTAGTGGCTGGGGAGTGGGAGGTGTCTGAATTTCCCCCACCCTCCTTCCAGGCCAACTCCTTCCACGAATCGCTCAGAAGTTAATTTTGATTTCATTGTATTTCAATGGTTCTAATTTTATTTCTTCAGTTAAATAATAAGCTCCTTCCTGGGACAGTTCTATGTCTTATTTTTCTTTCTCCCACAGTCCCTAGCCTAGCTGGGCACACAATAGATGATCAATAAATTCTTGCTATTTAAATGTCTCCACCAGGGCCAGAGAGCTTCACTTGAGGCAGTTGCTGACAAACTGGATAGTCCAGGGAGGCCTCCACAGCTCCTGGACTGCAGTCCTTCGATTTTTGGCCCAAACTAGGTCATGTCCTGAAGGGAATAATTAGTATGAGTGTCTGGGACACTTTCCTATGTCAACTTTAGCTGCTTTAGTGTACAAAGGAACCCTAGAGATCATTTAATCTGGGTTTTAAAAACCCCTAGATCTTGTCAGAATTGAAAACATATGAAACAAAGTGCAGCCTTGCTCACCAATCAATTCACCCAACTCTATGCCCAAGAGGTTTCTACCAAACCCTTAAGACTCTTCAAAGCATTTTGAAACTCACTGATCTAATCCCTTGTGTCATCTTCAGTGGAGGAAATGAAGGGCTGAAGCGGAGAAGCAACTCATCCAGTGTGGCCTACTTAGTATCCTAGAACCAATTCACATGGCTCAGAATTCCCAGAGCACTGACTTATGGTAGAAACCAGGCAGCAGGTGGGAAGGTTCCACCTGAAACCCTCCATATTCTCCAGGAGCTCTATTGAGGACCCTTTGGGAAGGAATCCTGAAGTGCAAAACATGGGTGACCAGCAGGGCATGACAGTGGTAAATTGGTAAAGACCAGTGACACTACCTCTGCAACAGGGATGGAAAACTGGTCAACTCTCCTGACAGGCGAGTTCATTTATGTACAGTTCACAGGGTGGCTTGGCAAACATTTTCTTGCCAAGAAAAAGAGGTACCAACTGTACTATACAATCTCTGACCACTAGCTTAAGGAAGGTAATTAAAAAAAAAATTGTTGTGATCTTATATACCTAGATAAATTAGTGTCTTTCTTTTGTGTACCTATTTTGTCCCAGACTCTGGGGGCCAGAGAAGAGTAAGACACGTCTCAGTCCGTGAAACCTCCCAGAGTATTACAGTGTACTTAAGGCACATCATAGTCTCATGTAACCTGTGGTATGTTCTATATGCCTTCATGTAACATTTGCTAAGTTTTTTTTTTTTTTTTGAGACGGAGTCTCGCTCTGCCACCCAGGCTGGAGTGCAGTGGCCGGATATTAGCTCACTGCAAGCTCCGCCTCCCGGGTTTACGCCATTCTCCTGCCTCAGCCTCCCGAGTAGCTGGGACTACAGGCGCCCGCCTCGTCGCCCGGCTAGTTTTTTTTGTATTTTTAAAGTAGAGACAGGGTTTCACCGTATTAGCCAGGATGGTCTTGATCTCCTGACCTCGTGATCCGCCCGTCTCGGCCTCCCAAAGTGCTGGGATTACAGGCTTGAGCCACCGCGCCCAGCACATTTGCTAAGTTCTATCCAAGTTTTCATTTCTTGTTTTCCCAACTAAAGCTCCTACAGAGCAAGAATTCTTATGCTTCCTATCTCTCTGAACTATAAATAGTAGCTAAACTTTTGGCCACATGTGAACTTCTACATGAACCTAAGATTACAGATGTGGCTGGAGTACCTGACCCACTATTGGCTGCATTTCAGCATCATCCTCACTGGGAAGACCTTCTGGAGTAAAAGGCAGGCCAGGGTCTCTGAAACAACCCTCGGGCCAAGGCTCAAGCCGAGCAAGAGCCTATGGGAGAAATGACCTGGCCTCTAAACACAACCTCAGACAAGTATCACTTAGCAGCACCAGTGCTTTCTTCATTGAGCTTGCTGGGACTTCGTATTTCCTCTCAACACAGACCCTGAATACTACTTTCTTAGCCTACACAGCCACTACTAATACATCAAAAATGGCTACAAGAAACATATGTGTTATTCCAGCTCTAAACTCACTTTTCTTTACACACATCACTTTTGAACCCTGTATCCACAAAAGGCTGCTGTAGGGAAAACCACCACCAGTAGCTCTACATGTCTGTTGAGAGTCATAACGAGACAAGCTTAAACAGAGGAATATCTTTTTGGCCCCAATGCTGACAGTGCATGCCATTAAGGCATAACCCTGATTAGAAGCATTTTGTCACCTGTGCACCTGTCCATCAGGGGTGCCTAAGAACAAAGACTGAAAACTGGTCTTCTAGAAGCCACTGTCACAGACTGCATCATCCATGGACCTGCCAAATCTCGGGGAGAGAACAAAGCCTCCTTCCCTTATCTACAGCCCTCCAGAACAGACCCTGGGATAATGCATCCCCCTACCGTGTTACTTACACATGCCGTTAGGTGCTGTCAGGGATACCCGGGGTCCTAAGATGTTTCCTGGCATTGGAGGCATGCCAGGAGGGGTAGGACCACTCCCAGAGGGGTGGATGTTGGCTGCAACAGTGGGAATCATGCGGCCTGGCATGTGCTGCCCGGGCATCATGGAACCTGGGCCTGGTATCTGACCTGTGGAGGGAGATTTAAAGTACTGTAAGTATGCTAGAAAGGGGTATAAGAAAGGGATCAACTTAAATCCAACTCCTAAATACAGACAAATATCCAACCTTCCAAAGGATCTGAAATACCAATAGAGCAATAATCTCTAACAATCTCTACGTCTAGCTTTTTGTATTCTGAGTTTTTTGGAGGGAGGGTGTTAACGGGGGTAGATCTGTGGAATGACTGATTATTCTAAACACTGGCAAGAAGGTGGCTGTAAAAAGAAATGGCAAAGGTTCCCTAAAATAAAGCACTCACTCTGGTTAGTTTGGGTGAGCAGTAGATTGTCAAATGTCTTCCTGAGGATATACAATGCCAAGCATAGCCCACAGGGAACGGAGAGGACTTTAAAAGGAAGTCAGCAAGTAAAAGTCAGTAAAAGGACCACAACTCAGTCCAGATTGTGCTCCATGGCTTACAGGGAAGGTTTGTCTGAAAGGGTATTAGTACTGCGAAATCACCATTAAAAGGGGATTCTGATTTGAATCCCCAATTCCTGTCCACAACTATTTCTCCCATTAAAAGCCTCATGTATGGTTCATTTAAAAAAAAAAAATCATTCTTTATAGAGGTCACTATGAAGCACTCGCCTGATAGACTCATATGGGAAAACACAGACGAGAGCTCCATCTCTT
This sequence comes from Trachypithecus francoisi, assembly GCF_009764315.1. NCBI lineage: Eukaryota > Metazoa > Chordata > Mammalia > Primates > Cercopithecidae > Trachypithecus > Trachypithecus francoisi. The sequence continues at coordinate 15,254,597 of NW_022681453.1, forward strand.
CCTACCGTTTTCTCCCTTTCCCTTCCTTTCATTTCTTTCTTTTCTTTTCTTTTTTTTTTTTTTTTTTGACAGTCTCACTCTGTTGCCCAGGCTGGAGTGCAGGGGCATGACCTCAGTTCATTGCAACCTCCGCCTCCTGGGTTCAAGCAATTTTCGTGCCTCAGCCTCCCAAGTAGTTGGGATTACAGGTGCCTACCACCACGCCCAGCTAATTTTTTTTTTGTATTTTTAGTAGAGACGGGTTTTTTTTGTTTTTTGTTTTTTTTTTTGAGACGGAGTCTCGCTCTGTCACCCAGGCTGGAGTGCAAGTGTGCGATCTCCGCTCACTGCAAGCTCTGCCTCCTGGGTTCCCGCCATTCTCCTACCTCAGCCTCCCGAGTAGCTGGGACTACAGGCGCCCGCCACCACACTTGGCTAATTTTTTGTATTTTTAATAGAGACGGGGTTTCACCGAGTTAGCCAGGATGGTCTTGATCTCCTGACCTTGTGATCTGCCCGCCTCGGCCTCTCAAAGTGCTGGGATTACAGGCGTGAGCCACTGCACCCGGCCGAGACAGGGTTTTGCCATGTTGCCCAGGCTGGTCTTGAACTCCTGAGCTCAGGCAGTATGACTGCCTCAGCCTCCCAAAGCACTGGGATTACAGGCCTGAGCCACTCTTCCTATTGTTTTCTAATTAATGACAGAAGACCCTACAGTATTCAATACTGTTGTTCAATACTGAGGGACATGAACACTAAAGGAATCATTTGAGAGATGAGAATCATATGAGAATCAATACAGTTTTTTTTTCTTTAAATCCAGGGGCTTTACTATCTATGTAAGGACAACTGTATGAAACTGAATATAGGTTAGAAGACAGTACCAAGACAGCTAGAAATAAGAATGCTTGATCTTGAAAAATGTGGAGATGGGACCATTTGATAGCTAACTGGCAATTGAAAACTGAAGGACAAGAACACTAAAATACCTCCTGTATTCAGTTTCACACTGAGCTTTCTGACCCTTTAGAATGTTTAGCCAACTTTTTCTGTAAAGAGCCAGATAGTAAATATTTTAGTCTTTGCCAGCCATATGGTCTGTGTCACAACTATTCAACTCTGCAATGTAAGCAGGAAGGCAGTCACAGATGATACACAACAAACAGACTGTGTTCTAATAAATACATCTTTATGAACTCTAAAAGGTTAATTTCACAAATTTTTCATGTGACATGAAACATTATTCTTCTTTTGATATCCCCCTCCAACCATTTAAACTATAAAAACCACTCTTAGCTTACAAACTGTATGAAAAACAATTGATGAGCCAGATTTTGACCTAGGCTGTAGGCGATTCCTGCTTTGGATATGATGGTAAATATTTACTAGTTCTTAAACCAAGGGATTTGGCTGCTGGGCTTGTTTTCTTTTGTTGAGACAGGGTCTCATTTTCTACTGAGGTAGTGTAGTGGTGCAATCACAGGTCAGCTCACTGCAGCCTCAACAACTCAAACTCAAGTGATCCTCCTGCCTCAGTCTCTCAAGTAGCTGGAACTACAGGTGAGCATCACCATGCCTGGCTAATTTTTAAATTTTTTGTAGAGATGGGGTCTCACCATGTTTCCCAGGCTGGTAGTCTTGTTTTTTTTTTTTTTTTTTTTTTTTTTGAGACAGGGTCTCTGTCATCCAGGCTAGAGTGCAGTGACACGATTTCAGCTCACTGGAACCTCTGCTTCCTGGGTTCAAAGGATTCTCCTGCCTCAGCCTCCTACATAGTTGGGACTACAGGTGTGCACCACCATGCCCGGCTTTTTTTTTTTCCTTTGGTATTTTCAGTAGAGACAGGGTTTCACTATGTTGGCCAGGCTGATCTCGAACTCCTGACCTCAAGTGATCCACCCACCTCAGGCTCCCAAAGTGCTGGGTTTGTAGGTATGAGCCACCGCACCCGGCCGTAGTCTTGGTTTTAAAGAGTAATAAATTAAGAAGAATAGTTTAATGGGCACAATCAAGGCTTAATTTTTTTTTTTTTAGACAGAATCTTGCTCTGTCGCGATCCTGGCTCACTGCAACCTCCGCCTCCCAGGTTCAAGCAATTCTCCTGCCTCAGCCTCCTGAGTAGCTGGGATTACAGGTGTGCACCACCATACCCAGATAACTTTTGCATTTTCTGTAGAGACAGGGTTTCACCATGTTGCCCAGGCTGGTATCGAACTCCTGACCTCAAGTGATCTGCCTGCCTCAGCCTCCTAAAGTGTTGGGATTACAGGCGTGAGCCACCATGCCTGGCCTGAAATTTTTTTATGTAGGACAAATTATATTCTCTACAGAATAAGAAAAGAGAATCAATGTAGTTTTTCTTTAAATCTAGAGACTTTACTATCTATGTAAGGACAACTGTATGAAATTGAATATAGGTTAGAAGACAGTACTGAGACAGCTAGAAATAAGAACGCTTAATCTTGAAAAATTTGGAGATTGGACCAAATTAAAATACACAAAGCAGTACTGAAGATAATTCAAATACAGACTGTCACTACAGAAAGAGGTCTATTTAAACAAAGACATACAAAGCTTCAAACCACACCCTGCCTATCTCTAGTGGCTGTTCCTTGACCCAAGAACCTAAGAGAGGAGCCCCTTACTTCAGGGGTGTCAATGAAGAGAACTACAATGAGGTATGAGAATTAGGAATAAGGGTCTGGGCACGGTGGTTCACGCCTGAGGTCAGGAGTTCATGACTAGCCTGACCAACATGGTGAAACCCCATCTCTACTAAAAATACAAAAATTAGCCGGGCATAGTGGCATGCTCCTGTAATCTCAGCTACTTGGGAGGCCGAGGCAGGAGAACTGCTTGAACCCAGAAGGTGGAGGTTGCAGTGAGCCATGATTGCACCACTGCACCCCAGCCTGGGTAACAAGAGTGAAACTCTGTCCAAAAAAAAAAAAAAAGAATTAGGAATTAAGGTAGTCCAGTCTTCCAGGGACTACTTTTTTTTTTTTTTTTTGAGACGCAGTCTCACTCTGTCGCCCAGACTGGAGTGCAGTGGCACGATCTCGGCTCACTGCAAGCTCCGCCTCCCGGGTTCACGCCATTCTGCCTCAGCCTCCGGAGTAGCTGGGACTACAGGCGCCCGCCACCACGCCCAGCTATTTTTTTTTGTATTTTAGTAGAGATGGGGTTTCACCGTGTTAGCCAGGATGGTCTCGATCTCCTGACTTCGTGATCCGCCCGTCTCAGCCTCCCAAAGTGCTGGGATTACAGGCGTGAGACACCGCGCCCGGCCTCAGGGACTACTTTTTAAAGCAAAATACATCAACATTATATCCCAGAATATATAGAATAGTGAGTTTTGGGCCCTCTGGCCCATCTTTCTGCACTCTATAGTGTAACGCAAAGCTTGGCAGAGGAGTCTCAGAGATCCGCTTGCTGGAAAATAACTTGGTCAAATCACTTTGGCAAAACCAACAGCAGCTGCTGAATCTACTCCTACGTGGACACTGTCACTAGGACCAACTGACCATCATTAATTTTTGTATTTTTGTACTTGGGCCATGTAGCTAGGACAGAAATAGGCAGTGTTGGAGAGTCTGCCAATCTAGGGATTGACTCAGAGATAAAAGGGACAAATGGCAAGAATACTACAAGGCATATGAACGATGAGTGCACATAAAGGAGTGAAAGGCAAATCAAGGAAAAACTATGGAAGGAGCAAGCCAAAAAAAATGAAGACTTTCCAGCTGATCAATAAAAATTTGTGAGTAACTTGGAATTGTGGATGAGATGTAAGTAAAGTGAAGGAAAGGGATTAGGGATAGGACTAATCCTAAAAACACCTGGGACAGCAGGGACCCAAGGACTCAGGCATCCTTGTGGTGGGACTGTGAAGCCACATGCTTGTAGATCCACAAACCAATAAGAAATAACAGAAATCCTGGGTGCCTTAGCCCACCCCCAGGGAATATGCTGCAGGACAGCAGGTACACCTTGATAAGATCTGCATACCTACATCCCTACAACCCATCCTGACTCCTGCAGCCACTCCTCTATTCTCCATCTCTGACCTGTTGTTGCAGGAATGTTACTACGTAAGTGGAAGCACTGTTTGCAACGTTTTGGAATTGGCTTCTTTTTTCACTCCAGGTAATTTCCTGGAGAGTCACTGGTTGTGTATGCAGTCACAGGCTGTTCCTTCCAGTGCTGGGTGGTGCTCCCTGTTGTGGATGGACCACACACCTTAAAGAGGACATCCAGTGGTTCTCACTTTTTGGCTACTATGAATAAAGCTGCTAGAAAAGTTTGTGTATGGGTTAAGATTTTTTTTTTTTAAAACACACGGCCAAGCGGGTGCGGTGGCTCACCACCTGTAATCCCAGTACTTTGGGAGGCCGAGGTGAGCAAACCACCTGAGGTCAGGAGTTCAAGATCAGCCTGGCCAACATGTTGAAACTCTGTCTCTAATAAAAATACAAAAAATTAGCCAGATGTGGTGGTGGGCACCTGTAATCCCAGCTACTCTGGAGGCTGAGGCAGGAGAATCGCTTGAACTGGAGAGGCGGAGGTTGCAGTGAGCCGAGAACGAGCCATTGCACTCCAGCCTGGGCAACAAGAGTGAAATTTTGTCTCAAAATAAATAAATAAATAAATAAAATAAACACACAGCCAAGCCTAAGTTAAACAATCAGAAAATAATGTGAATGTCACTCCCATTATAACTGAGAGATACCATTTATATGTAGCATCTACATAAATACCATACCCTTCTGTGGTACCTTACTATCTTTCATCTGTATTACACTGAGGCTTATAAAGGTTTTTTTTGTTTTGTTTTGTTTTTTGAGATAAGAGTCTTGCTCTGTTGCCCAGGCTGGAGTACAGTGGGGCGATCTTGACTCACTGCAACCTCTGCCTCCCCAGTTCAAGTGAGTCTCCTGCCTCAGTCTCCCGAAGAGCTGAAACTATAGGCTCACGCCACCACACCCAGTTAATTTTTGTATTTTTAGTAGAGATCGAGTTTCACCATGTTGGTCAGGAAGGTCTCAATCTCTTGACCTCGTGATCTGTCTGCCTTGGCCTCCCAAAGTGCTGGGATTACAGGTGTGAGCTACCAAGACCGGCCAGGTTTTTTTTTTTTTCCCCAAAACAAAAATAAAACAAAACTGCTGGGTCTGTCATGATTCAAAGGAAAAAGGGCTACATTATTTCAAAAAAGAGTCATGCATGTAGAACAAGGGGTGAGAACTTCAATAGTAAGGCTACAGAAGACTTAGTGAAAAGTTCTGAAAAGAAGAGAAGATTGAACCTAATTTTCTGTGGGATGGAAAGCAATTTTTTAGAAAATGTTTAAGAGATGGGGTCGTGGCCGCGTGCGGTGGCTCATGCCTCTAATTCCAGCACTTTGGGAGGCCAAGGCGGGTGGATCAAGAGGTCAGGAGTTCAAGACCAGCCTGGTCAAGATGGTGAAATCCCATGGTGGTTACAGGTGTGGTGGCAGGTGCCTGTAATCTCAGCTACTCGGGAGGCTGAGGCAGGGAACTGCTTGGACCTGGGAGGCGGAGGTTTCAGTGAGCTGAGATCATGCCATTGCACTCCAGCCTGGGCGACAGAGTCAGACTCTGTCTCAAAAAAAAGAAAAGAAGAAGAAGAAAAAAGATGGGGTCTTGCTACATTGCCCAGGCTGAACTAGACCTCCTGGGCTCACGTGATTCTCCTCCCTCAGCCTCCTCTGTAGCTGGGGTTACAGATGCATGCCACCATGCCCAGCTAGGATAGAAAGCTTTAAGAAGGGATGCAGAGGAGTTAGTGCCTAGAGCAGAGAAAAAGTGCTTTTGCAGAGAAGTAAGGGCTGAATGTCAGGTTGATGAGATAGACAAGAATAGGAGATGGCACTCTGCAAGTTCCTTCTTTTTTTTTTTTTTAAATAAAAGAGATGAGGTCTTGGCTGGGGGCAGTCGCTCATGCCTGTAATCCTGGCACTTTGGGAGGGAAGGCGGGTGGATCACGAGGTCAGGTGTTTGAGACTAGCCTGACCAACGCGATGAAACCCCGTCTCTACTAAAAATAGAAAATTAGCTGGGCATGCTGGCGCACACCTGTAATCCCAGCTACTCAGGAGGCTGAGGCAGGAGTTGCAGTGAGCTGAGCTGAGATTGCGCCACTGCACTCAAGCCTGAATGACAGAGCGAGACTCAGTCTCAAAAAAAAAAAAAAAAAAGAGATGAGGTCTTGCTCTGTCACCCAGGCTGGAGTACAGTGGTATGATCATAGCTCACTAAAGCAGTGAACTCCTGGGTTCAAGTGATGCCCCCACCTCAACTTCCTGAGTAGCTAGGATTACAGGTGTGCACCACCACGTCAGCTAATTTATTTATTTAATTTTTTATTTTTTGAGACAGAGTCTCACTCTGTTGCCCAGGCTGGAGTGTAGTGGCGCAGTCTCCACTCACTGCAAGCTCCGCCTCCTGGGTTCACACCATTCTCCTGCCTCAGTCTCCCGAGTAGCTGGGACTACAGGCGCCCGCCACCACTGGGCCTGGCTAATTTTTTGTATTTTTCGTAGAGATGGGGTTTCACCGTGTTAGCCAGGATGGTCTTGATCTCCTGACCTCGTGATCCGCCTGCCTCGGCCTCCCAAAGTGCTGGGATTACAGGCGTGAGCTACCGTGGTCGGCCCACACCAGCTAATTTTTTATAGAGATGGGGCCTTGCTATGTTGCCCAGGCTGGTTTCAAACTCCTAGGCTCAATGATCCTCCTACCTCAGTCTCCTGAGTTGCTGGGACTATGGGTGTGAGCTACTGTGCCCAGCCGCAGGTTCCTTAAAAAGAGGCATCCTGGGGATTGGTGACAGAGCAAGGAGGAAGGGTGAGCATGGAACTGAGATGGAGAATGAATTTGGGTTTGGTATCTGACTGCTGGGAGTGTGAAGATGGGATGATGTGAAGAGGACACTGAACTTTTGCTTTGGGAACAGGAGATGTAGGCTGGGCAGCCATATAATGAAATACAGAGGTATGTGTAAAGGGAAGAAGGTATAGAACTCCCAGAGTTTCAAATAGAGCAGTGGCAAACACAGAGACTTACTATTCTAAGATTCTCCACAAACTGTCAAAGGGGCACCTTTGTTTTTAAGGTGGTACTGTCCCAGCTCCCTTTTGGAGGTCCCTTTTTTTGCTCTCTTCCTACCCCACATCACCTGCTAGGCCATTAATAAAAGCAATGCTTTGTTTTCCACACTCTAAATCACTACTAATGATTCTCTAATGGTATTCTAGGTGGTGTGAAGGGTGACAGATGACTTTGTTGCTGCTAAAAACATGAGGCCTACTTTTAAGCTAAAAAGTACAACACCCTAGCCTGCAGACGAAAGAACACTCCTAATGGACTTGTTGTGACAAAGGGAAGCCATATACTAGGAGAAATAATGCCGCCCGTGTTTATCAGCAGGTACAGGTTGCTTCCTTCCACCAAGTCCGACCTGGACAGAGGCCTTAAACAAGTTAGGAAGAACATATTGCCACCCTTCACAGGTCTCCTCCTCTCTCTCTGAATCCCTGAGCTTTGGTTTCCTGAGACTTTATTGAATAAAGCTGTGTGTGTGGCCCGGCACAATGGCTCACGCCTGTAATCCCAGTACTTTGGGAGGCTGAGGTCAGGAGTTCAAGACCAGCCTGGCCAACATAGTGAAGCCTTGTCACTACTAAAAATACAAAAATCAGCTGTGTGTGGTGGTACATGCCTATAGTCACAGCTACTCGGAAGGCTGAGGAGAAGATCATTTGAACCTGGGAGGTGGAGAATGCAGTAAGCTGAGATCGCGCCACTGCACACTCCAGCCTGGGCAACAGAGAGACTCTGTCTCAAAAAAAAAAACAAAAAAAACAAAAAAAACAGAGACACACACAGAGACAAAGACATAGAGAGGAGAAGGTGATGTAAAGATGGAGCAAAGAAAGACGTGGCCATAAGACAAGGAATGCTGCAAGCCACCAGAAGGTGGAAGAGAAAAGGAACAGGATTCTTCCCTATACACCCGGGAAGGAGCACGGCTTTGCTGGATATTGGACCTGATTTCCCAGTGAGTAAGAATAAATTTCTCTTGTATTAACTTATTATGACAGGTTGGGTGCAGTAGCTCATGCCTGTAATACCAGCACTTTGGGAGGCCAAGGAGGGTGGATCACCTGAGGTCAGGAGTTTGACATCAGCCTGGCCAACATGGTGAAACCCCGTCTCTACTAATAATACAACAATTAGCCAGGAGTGCACGTGCCTGTAATCCCAGCTACTTGGGAAGCTGAGGCAGGAGAATCACTTGAACCCAGAAGGCGGAGGTTAGAGTGAGCAGAGATCACACCACTGAACTCCAGCCTGAGCGACAAGAGCAAAACTCTTGTCTCAAAACAATTATAGCAGCCTCAGGAAACTATGTAGGAAACATGTGGTATGCCTTAGGCACTGTACGTAAGAGTTTTATAAATGTTAACTCATTCAATCCCCATACAACACTATAAACCAGGCACTATTATCCCTGTGGAAGAAAGAGGAGGACACAAAGATTAAGGAGCCTGCCCAATGTCATAAAGCTGTAAATGAGGGAGCTCAGATATGATGTAGGTACTCTGATTCTAGAGATGGTGCTTGCAGCCAATGTGCACCCCTGACAATCAAGGTCTGGGGGAGAGGGGTCTAACAGGTGCTCAGAGACAATGTGATGCAAACCCTGGTGTCACCAAACTGATTGACCTGTTATTTGCCCCATGCTCAGCTCCAGACAGAAATTACTTTCTGAACCAGCAATTCAGAGTGTATGTTCCAGCAGAGAAATCAACTATTCAAGAAACAATCTGGCAAAGAGGAGCATCACTGGCTGACTGACAAACGCCCATGAAGTGATGTCTACCTATCATGCACTGGGAAATGCCTGCAGGCTCTTGCTTGCTCTTAAGTCCAGTAGTACTATTTCCAAAGCTATCTTCTCAGTGGCAGTGGCCCATTTACCTATTTCCCTACATCTTTATGAATACAAGCTGGGATAGGGCAGCTTTAGGGTTTTCCAAGGCTGTTAGCCCAACAGATAAAAAAAATCTTTCTTTTCATTTATTATAAATTCTAAAGCATTGTGAAAAAGATTCTTTATCCTATTGTCACAAACAAGGTCATAAAGCCACTAGGATATAGGTGTTCTCAGTAGGAGAGGACAACAGCTTCTCAGCAGCAAAAATGAAGGTATAGAGAAAAGCAATTTACTTCTGCTTATGGCAACTTGCAAAGACAAACATCTCTCAGGAAAGCAAGGGGTACTCTAAGAGTGAATGATGTCCCTTTGCCGTCCAGAGGTTCCTTCTGTCAGACGCTATGCAACTCAGCACTGGTGTACCTGGGGCAGTGGGTTTAGAGAAAAGACAGGAAAGGAGGTAAGAATAAGGCTGAGTAAGGGTCGACCATGCCAGGTGATGTGATAGTTATCTCTTTGAAGCCTCCAGGTTGTTAGGAAGATGATGGTAAGGGCCCAGTTTTGAGATAAGGAAACTAAGCCTCAGAGAAGCTATGTAATTTGGCCCAAAGTCACAATGAACAAGAGACTGAGCTGAGATTCAAATCCAGGTCATTCTGATCCTGAAGTCCATTCTCTTTTCCTTTACCCCACCTTCCTTTCTAAGGAGTAACTTTCCCCTTAGAAAACGTAACTTCCAAGGATGAAATCTGAAATGGGTAGAATTTAAGAAGACTCAGGAGAAGATAAAACCAATTTCTCGTAAAGCAACCCTTGTCCTTATGAAACCTAAACATCCTTATGGTTTTTCTGGTGTCTAATACAGGTCTCACCACTTTTAAATGAACAACAGTGTCTGAAGGCATTTCCATTAATTCTTACTAACATTAAGAGATCGGGCCCACACAAAGATCTGAAATGCATAGGAACAGGCCTTGGCAAACAAAGTAAAGGGTGTATGTATTTTCCATTAAAAAAAAAAAAAAAATCAGGTATTTTTTTCCAAACAGACAGGGAGAGGAAGAAAATGAGAGAGAGAGCGAGTGTGCGCATCAAAACAGCAGTATCAAAGCTTAGAATGGTGGCAGTCTGACCTACATACAAGCTTTTTTTCTTTTCTTTTTTTTTTTTTTAAACAGCAGGCATCTGAAGCCTGAAAAATTAAAAGGTTTGCTAAAATTAGGTTTAACTAGTAGAAAAATCCCTCATTCTCTTTCAGGTTGATTATCTTTTACTAAAGCATTACACTCATGACACTTAATGGAATATTAGTAAAGGATCTTAATTTTATACTTTGGGTTGGGAAAGGAGGGTAGGAAAAGAGAGTTAATCTAGGAAAGGGAACCTGTGAATTTCTGGTCTTGAGCACATTTCATCAATCCATTTCTAACTGTCTATATAAGCCACATCCTCTGGCTGAGTCCCCTGGAGAACGGAAATAACAAAATCAGGGCCAAGTGAGGGGAAGCCCAGGCTCCTCAGAGACTGTGCTTTCCCCACAGCAGCTTCCTGGGGGTGCCTGTGACAGACTCTCTTTGTTGAAGACTGGGCCCTCACTGTTCTCTTTGTGAGGGTAACCTGCTACTCCGGAAAGTAGCATGGCAGCCTTGTTATCACATGATGCAAGTAGGACCAAAGGCACCACAGATAATAAAATCTTGGCTGATGTGATGGGCTATTGCTTTTTTCTTTTTTTTTTTTTTGAGACGGAGTCTCACTCTTGTCGCCCAGGCTGGAGTGGTGCAGTGGTGTGATCTCGACTCACTGCAACCTCTGCCTCCTGGGTTCAAGTGATTCTTCTGCCTCAGCCTCCTGTGTAGCTGGGATTACAGGTGCCTGCCACCATGCCCGGCTAAGTTTTGTACTTTTAGTAGAGATGGGGTTTCGCCATGTTGCCCAGGCTGGTCCCAAACTCCTGACCTCGGGTGATCTGCCCACCTCGCCTCCCAAAGTGCTAGGATTACAGATGTGAGCCACCACGCTCGGCCAGGCTATTGCTTTTCTTTTTCAGTGTGGGGTTGAGTCCAGGGGTGGGTTAGAAAGTGATGACTGGTTGTAATTCTTTCCTGAGCTTTATTTCTCATGAGGTACGGTTGTGTAAGTAGGTCTGGAGGGCTTAAAAAGCCAAGTGTAGCTGGGTGTGGTGGCACGTGCCTGTAGTCCCAGCTACTCAGGTGGCTGAAGTGGGAGGATTGCTTGAGCCCAGGAATTCAAGGCTGCAGTGGGCCATGACTGCACAACTATACTCCAGGCTGGGCGACATAGCAAAACCCTGTCTCAAAAAAAAGTCTGTTTTTTTTTTTAAAGACAGGGTCTTGCTCTATCACCCAGGCTAGAGTGCAGTGGCGCGATCTTGGCTCAACGGAGCCTCGACCTCCTGGGCTCAAGTGATCCTTCTGTCTCAACCTCCCAAGTAGCTGGAACCACAGGCGCACGCCACCACACCTCGCAAATTTTTTTATTTTCGTAGAGACAGGGTTTCATCATGTTGCCCAGGTTGGTCTCGAACTCCTGAGCTCAAGCAATCTGCCTGCCTTGGCCTCCCAAAGTGCTGGGATTACAGGCGTGAGCCATCATTTCCAGCCCATTCTAGTTTTATCATTAGAATATCATTGTATTATGTCTGCGTTCTCATCATCAGACCAATTCTATTCTGATTTTCTAGACACTTCCAAAAATTCTTACACTATTAGTAATGAGGAAACAATGAAAATATTTACATCAAACATGTTCTTTCCCTCTGCTTACACACATCGAGCACACACGAAGGCTTCCCCAATGCAGGCAGCTGACTTAAGATCCATGAGGCAGGAATATTCAAGAGTGCCTCATTTATTACAAATGCCTAGGACGGGCTGGGCCTAGTGGCTCATGCCTGTAGTCCCAGTACTTTGGGAGGCCAAGGCGAGAGGATCACTTGAGCTCAAGAGTTTGAGACCAACCTGGGCAACATAGTGAGACCTTGCCTCTACTAAAATACATCCCTGCCTATGGAGAGCAGAGATTACCACTATAATTATATACTAGATTTCTGTCTTTTCCTTCTAACTTAATGATAGGTAATCTTCCTTTAAACATGTGCTAAAGTTCCTACAGTCCTGACCATCTCAACTTAAAGGAGATCCCGCCGGGTGCAGTGGCTCACACCTGTAATCCCAGCATTTTGGGAGGCCAAGGCGGGTGGATCACCTGAGGTCAGGAGCTCAAGACCAGCCTGGCCAATACGGTGAAACCCTGTCTCTACCAAAAATAAAAAAATTAGCTGGGCATGGTTGCAGGTGCCTGTAATCCCAGCTACTCGGGAGGCTGAGGCAGGAGAATTGCTTTAATCTGGGAGGCAGAGGTTGTGGTGAGCCAAGACTACAAAATTGCACTCCAGCCTGGGTGACAACAGCAAAACTCTGTCTCAAAACAACAACAACAACACAACAACAACAACAACAACAACAAAAAACCGGAGATCCCAGGAAGTCAGAGGTGTCCTCCTGCTTGAGTAAGCAGCACACCTCAGCAAACAGCAGCTACCACCTGGGCCATTCCCCTCTATGGTTCCCCATGTGCTTTCATATTAACAGATATCATGGGCCAGGGTATGGTCAAGGGAATCACACACATGTGCTTAAGAACTGGTTTCTATTATGCCTATTCACCTTTTGCCATCTGGAATGGCAGTCTTATATGGAGAATCTTAATGTAGGCATCATTTGATACAGTTTTATAGTTAAATGAAAAGGAATGAAATGCAGTGCTGTGTATTTCATTAAGATCAACAAAACCTAAACAAACAGAACAGGTGGGGCCAACTTTCAGTTTCCATTTGCCAACTGGATACCAGAAACACTCTACTACAGATACTTCCCTTGTCTTTTTGTTTGGTAGGAAGAAACCAAGTTGGGACACTATAAGAGATAGAAACAAAACAATAAGAGCCAAGGAAGAGCAATAGAGGCATGCACACAGTAGTCTCTAAACAAAAATTGTAAGCATTTGATGAATCAAAGGTAGGCGACGGGGCAGAGGGGCTGAAGGACTTACAGAGGGGTACAGGTACGAATTAAATGGCATATGTACAGGTACCAGCTTATACCAGTTACACTGAAACCTAGAAGTCCATAAGTGTTTGAGAGCCTAGCAGATTCATAATACCAAGCTGCTACTTTAACAGGCTCCACCACTAACTGATGGAGAGTTGTGTAGAGAAAAATTACATGTAACTTATCTGCATACTTATACAGAAGCCAGAGAGATGAAAAATTAACCACTTGGTAATAAATCTGCCTAGTCCCTGCTCTCAGCACTTCCCCAACCTTACTGGCATTCAGAAGCTGATTATTCCCATCATATATCATAAAGTCTAGCCAAATACCAAAGACAGCCAACTGACCCAGATAATCTTCAGCTCCCAATGTAAGCTGTGGCCTGTTAACTTTTCTGGAACTTAGGAATCATAAGTTGGAAGGACCTGCTCATAGTTCTTACCTTACCCTGTGGCAACTCAGAGACTAAAGCCATTCTGGCCCCAGAACGCTATGGACAATCTTACTTGTCCTGGTTTGAAAGTACTCTGTAGCTGACCTTTAGAATATGGTCTATCAGACCTACCTGTTAGAACCAGCTTTTTCTAAACTGATAACTTTAAAATAGCGTGTTTAATTTACTTTTTATTTTTGAGATAGAGTCTCTCACTCTGTTGCCCAGGCTGGAGTGCAGTGGCATGATCTCAGCTCACTGCAACCTCTGCCTCCTGGGTCCAACCAATTGGGTCCATGCCTTGGCCTCCTGAGTAGCTGGAATTACAGGTGTGTGCCACTATACCCGGCTACTTTTTCTATTTTTAGTAGAGATGTGGTTTTGCCATGTTGGCCAGGCGCTGGTCTCGAACTCCTGGCCTCAAGTGATCCACCTGCCTCGGCTTCCCGAAGTGTTGGGATTACAGGCATGAGCCACTGCGCCCAGCCTAATTTGCTGTTGCTCTTAATTTTACTCTTTAATAGACTTAATTTTACATTCAAACTCCGAAGCAACCCAACAAAGGGGTAATTTGGGAAAATTATTATCTTGAATTGCTGGAACTCTCACATACTGCTAGAGTGTAAACAGGCACCACCACTGTGCAAAAAGTTTGGCAGCATCTATTAATCTGAACATATGCATATCCTATGATCCACTCTTAGGTTCATAAATACTCAATTCTATACCTTAGGGATATATACAACAGACATGTACATATATATCTTATCAAAAGACATGTGCTCATGTATTTCACAACAGCACAAACTATTCGTAATAACTAAAATCCAGAAATCAGTCAAATGTCCAACAGGAGAACAGACTAGTAAATAATACAGCCACAGAACACCGTATAGCACACAGAAGGAACAAATGTACAACCATTAACAATGTGGATGCATCCCAGATACACAGTGTTGAGTGAAAGAAGCCAGATGTGGCCGGGCACGGTGGCTCAAGCTTGTAATCCCAACACTTTGGGAGGCAGAGGTGAGAGGACTGCTTGAGCCCAGGAGTTCAAGACCAGCCTGGGCAATATAGTGAGCCCATGCCTCTACAAAAAAATTTCAAAAGCAGTGGGGTGTGGTGGTGTGCACCTATGGTCCCAACTACTCAAGAGGCTGAGGGGGGAGGATGGCCTGAGCCTGGCAGGTTGAGGCTGCAGTGAGCCCTGATGGTGTCACTGCACTCTAGCCTGGGTGACAGAGTATGGTCCTGACAAAACAAAATAAAACAAGGAAAGCAGCCAGATATAATAAATATCATTGTGGTTACATTTAGATAACATTCAACCAGCCCAACTAGTCTACGGTGCTAGAAGTCAGGAGAGTTGTTATCCTTGGAAGGGAAGGCAACTGAGTATGATGAGGGCCTCTGTGTGTTCGTTACACATGAATATTCTCTGTTAAAACTCATCAATTCTGTAAGTATAAAGGAAGTAAAAAAATTTAAAAAAAAAACCTCAGCTGAATATTTATGATTGTGCATTATCCAAAATGTACATTTTATTTCAACAAAAAATCATAAGACTATCTTGTCATAGACTAAAAATAAAAAAAAACTCTCATCATGTACTGCACTCAATAATTCTTTCCTTTACAAATTCACTTTAGAAAAGTCTATTTTTGTGAGAAAGTAAAAAGATTAAAATGACCTATTTCTCTTCCAAAGACTATTTTTATGAACTCTAGTTTGCTGGCACTGCTTCACTAGAATAGCTGTATCTGAATCTGCTGTAAATCCCCTTAGTCTTCTGTCACGGGAGGCAGCACTGTGGCATTGGCCTCACTTTGCAATTAGATGGAGCTCAGTGTGAATCCTGGCTCCACCATGCAGCAAAGTTCTGTGGCCTTGCCATGCTTTGTAAGGTGAGAATGACAAGTAAGTGAAAAGTAAATGAAAAGTAAGTGAAACGATGTGGGTGAGGGGCATGGCACACAAATACCTATTATCACCAAAATCTCATTTAGGGAACAAAGTAGATGCACCTCTCTGCTCATCTTTTACAAACTAAATGCAGATGCTAGTGTTCCTTAGATGTTCTGTGAGAGTTAATGTGAATATGATGCTTTAGTACCATTAAGAGCCAAATACTATGTAGCTACAGTCAACTTCCTCTTAAAAGTTTATCCCAGTGTTTTAGAAACTGAATTTTTATTTATTTATTTATTTTTAGAGACAGGGTCTCACTCTGTTGCCCAGGCTGAAGTATAATGGTGCAGTGTCACAATCACAGCTCCCTTGCAATCTCCAACTCCTGGGTTCAAGTGATCCACCAACCTCAGCCTCCTGAGTAGCTAGGACTACAGGTATGTAGTGCCACCACACCTGGCTTTTTTTTGGTAGAGACAGCTTCTCTCTATATTGCCCAGGCTGGTCTCAAATTCCTGGGTTCAAGCGATCCTCACACCTTGGCCTCCCAAAGTGCTGGAATTAACGGTGTGAGCCACCAAGCCTGGCCTAGGAATTTTTAAATAACTACTGTTTTTGAAAAATTATTTTGAGATCTGCACTCTGTTAAGCATTTGTATCTTTCGAAAGCTTAACCCTGGAGAAAATCAGATTCCATACAGAGAATTTAAGATCCACTCAAGCAGATAGAGAAGAAGACTGAGAAAGAAAGCATCTTGTTGTGAGCAGGGCAAACTTCTAAGGCTTTCTCCGCAAATGTCATTTAGAGTGGCAAGTCTGGTGATGGTAGTAAATCTCATGATTGCTCATTAATCCTCTGAGTGTGTCTAAACAAAAGCTTCCCAAAGTAAACTTAGCCTTGTTTTTCAGTAAAGCCAATAAAAACTACTAAAACTAAGGCCTAAAATACATTTTGGGTTGTGAATAAGTGTGTTGATAACACCATAACTTGGCCAGAGAATTTGCATCCCAACCCCAAAAGCACAAACTTTGGCTCTGGCTAAGCACTTGGTATATTACTGTTGATAAACAAACTATAAAAATCTTACAAGATGACTTTCACTAGACTAACAATACACAGCACACACCCACACATATTGCCCTCTAAGAAGAGAAGGAATGTGGGGTTGGGGGTTGAACTGGAGTTAAAAGTACATCTTAGGTTTTTTTTTTTTTGAGACGGAGTCTTGCTCTGTCGCCCAGGCTGGAGTGCAGTAGCCGGATCTCAGCTCACTGCAAGCTCCGCCTCCCAGGTTTACGCCATTCTCCTGCCTCAGCCTCCCGAGTAACTGGGACTACAGGCGCCTGCCACATCGCCCGGCTAGTTTTTTTGTATTTTTTTTTAGTAGAGACGGGGTTTCACCGTGTTAGCCAGGATGGTCTCGATCTCCTGACCTCGTGATCCACCTGTCTCGGCCTCCCAAAGTGCTGAGATTACAGGCTTGAGTCACCGCGCCCGGCCACATCTTAGGTTTTAATGATGCTGGCAGTTAAGCTTGAAGGAACTATGAGTTCAATTTCCAAAGTGGTTAAAATGTAGTAAATAATAGCCAACTCGAAACAGCTCTCACAAGCTACAAATGGGACAATTTTAGCATAAGAAAATGCCAAGCACAGTGGAACATGCCTATAATCCAGCTACTTCAGAAGCTGAGGCAGGGGGATTGCTGGAGCCCAGGAATTTGGGTCTAGTCTGGGCAACTCAGTGAGACCCAACCTCTTTTAAGAAGCAACAAGAAACACAAATAGTATTTATGATAGACTGAAACACACAAAATATTTAAAAATTTATAATTTTACAATGTTAAAAATATACACAAAAAACCTTCACTGGTCACCTTTGGTGACTGGGGGGCAGCAACTCATTATACAGATAACCAATAGAGGGAAAATATGACGCATTTATCCAGGTTTTCCTATGAGAACTGATTTTCAGGGTAACTAATTGAGACACAGTCTCACTCTGTCACCCAGGCTGGAGTGCAATGGCGCAATCTTGGTTCACTGCAACGTCTGCCTCCTAGGTTCAAGCAATTCTCATGCCTCAGCCTCCTGAGTAGCTGGGACTGCAGATGTGTACCACTATGCCTGGCTAATTTTTGTATTTTCAGTAGACACGGGGTTTCGCCATTTTGGCCAAGCTGGTCTCGAACTCCTGACCTCAGGTGATCTGCCCACCTCGACCTCCCAAAGTGCTGGAATTACAAGCATGAACCATCATGCCCAGACTAAAATAGCTAATTCAGGAAGCAATTCTGAATGCTAAATTCTAAAACAATTAAGTTGAATGGGAATTTTTATAATGGATGAATCCAACTGATAACACCAGAACTACTGATCAATCTTAATATCACAAAAAGAAAAACTGACATTACAAGAATGCCTGACCTCGTAAGTTAATCTTGGCTGGGTGTGGTAGAGCTCATGCCTGTAATCCCTGGACTTTGGAAGTCTGAGGTGGGAGGATTGCTTGAGCCCAGGAGTTCAAGATCACCCTGGGCTACAAGGCGAAACCCTATCTTTATAAAAACAAAACCAAACATTAGCCAGGTGTGGTGGTGTGCGCCTGTAGTCACAGCTACTCAGGAGGTTGAGATGGGAGGATTGACTGAGCCTGGGGGGGTTGAGGCTGCAGTGAGCCATGATCATGTCACTGATGTCACTGCACTCCAGCCTAGGCAACAGAGCAAGACAGTGTCTGAAAAAAGAAAAAAAAAAAAAAAGGTGAATTTGAACCTGATAAAATATCCAGAGCAATCCTCTGGTTTATAGGAAATGTGTGTTTGTGTGTAGGCGGGGTGGGAGTTAGGACATACGACATGACACTATGCACCTTTGGTGTATAATCAGGCATAGCCACATTGCGGAAAAACCCTGGTTTCTTCAACACATAAATGGCACAAAAAAGGGAAGGTGAATTATTACATAGATTTTTAAGAGACATGTCAACAAATGTGTGAATCTCAATTGAATACCGATTCAAACAAACTAAGCACTCAAAGATATTTAACGAAAGATATTAGGAATTATGGTTACTTTTGTTTGATGGTGATGATAGTTATGTTAAAGAATAAGACTCCCACTGGTTAGAGATATATTTGAAGTCTATCTCATTTCCCAAAGTGAGGAGGAAAAGATAAAAACAGACTCGAAAATGTTGATAATTTTGAAGCTGTCCAATAGGTACATGGGGGATTATCATACTATTCTCTCTACTTTATCTATGGTTGAAGATTTCTGTAACAAAAAGTAAAAGTGGCAGAAAGATGATGGTTGTTGCAACCAGGTCATGGGAGTTTGCTGTGTTATGTGTGTTTATCTTTGAAAATATCTATAAATTTTTTAAAGTATCAATAATCCAAAGATAAAAACTGAATGAACTCTGAGATATTACTGTCCATTCAGAGACCGACCTACTCAACAAAAAGGCATCATACCAAGAGAAAAGAATATGGAAGGCTTTATATGGCGATAACCCTAAATCTCACATGCCTACACTTTTCTAGATGACAATGAAAATTTTGAACAGTCTTCATCAGAAAACACCAACTGTGTGGTTGGCCCCAATGATGCTCTGTGCCTCTGTAGTGACCAAAAGCTTTTTCCAAGAGCAGGGCCTTCCTCTTACCTGGCTGGGGTGGATGAGGTGGTGGCATTTGGTGGTGCATCAGAGGGTAAGGAGGGGGCTGTTGATGAGGCATCATGCCA
This sequence comes from Trachypithecus francoisi, assembly GCF_009764315.1. Classification (NCBI taxonomy): domain Eukaryota; kingdom Metazoa; phylum Chordata; class Mammalia; order Primates; family Cercopithecidae; genus Trachypithecus; species Trachypithecus francoisi. The sequence continues at coordinate 15,273,701 of NW_022681453.1, forward strand.
GGGTGCCCTGCTGCTCCAAGTGGGGCCAGGCCAGGTCCTCCTGAGTGCTGGTGGGCCTGTTGAGGGTTCTGGCCATGCTGCTGCTGTTCCATTTGCTGTCGTGCTCGTAACTCAGCATACTTGAGCTGTTCCATGTGGAAGTTTTGGCGTTCAGTAAGCAACTGCTGCCTCTGTTGTTCTAGCTGTAAGCAAAGAAAGTGGAAGAGAAAAGACACCAGAAGAGGCTTTCAGGATTGGATAACACAAAGAACAACTACATAATGCCTGAATTCCCTCTATCCCATCACACTGACATCACCACCTCACTTCCTGCACCTTCTACAGTGAGAACAAAGGCGTTATTTCTTGAGTAGCATATTTCCATTTGGACATCTGTTACCATGCAACGTCTTCTCCATGTCGAGTCTAAGTCTTTCCTTGTAATCTTCCTGCTCTTTGGGGTCACTTGGACACATGTAATCCCCTCTATGTTTGGCAGGCCTTTAGATAACTAAAAATACTTCCTATGGCTGTCTGAGTCTTCCCCAGGTAAAATGAGCCTCTGTTGTCCTTGTAATAGTTCCTCAGATGTTAACATTTCAAGTTCACCCAACTTCCTATGTGCTCTCTTTTGGATGTGATACTCTTTTGGTTATCGTCTATTTTAGAACATAACACCAGAGTTAAATTACTCTGCATGAGTTGATGTGGCCTTAGCTGCAAAGATATGCATTTCTCTATGTGGAACTTTGGCAGTGCCACCGCAAATCTTAGCTTTCAAGTACCCAAAATTATACTTGGTGACACATTCACGGAATATTTTAGTTGCCTATAAAAAAATCAGCATGAATCTTAGTTTAACGACTACAAACATTTCAATATTCAAGATAATCTTTCTAGCACCCAAATGAGAATAAAGAGAAATACAATATTATATGTTTAGTTCAGAGAATGAAGCCTATCCTAAATTAATTTAATACAGGGATGATAAAGAAAATCATGCAGGAAACCTGAACATGCAGGAAAATGAAAATCCAGATCTCTGAAAGTAGTATAAAAATCACAAGCATTAGGAGGGTTAATAAACCCACTTCTTTTCAATAATGTCTCCATCCCATCATTTTCATAGAAAAATCTGAGTCATTGGGCATCATTTTCTTGTGCGGTGTTGTCCAATACAGCAGTTACAAGCTACACACAGCTACTCAGCACTTGAAGCGTGGCTAACACGAAATGAGATGTGCTGTCAGTGATGCACAGTAAAATGTGAAGACTTAATATGAAAAATTGTTCATATAGATTACATATAGAAACAATGTATATATGTAGGTTTTACATATACTGAATTATGTAGAACACTTCACCTGTTTTTAATTTGGCTACTAGAAAATTTCAGTTATATATATGGCTCACGTATTTCTGTCAGCACTATTCTGAGGCATTCAATAGGTTAGGGAAGTAGAACATTTTTGCTTTTGGGGGCAGCCAGTTCTGTGGATAAACACTACACACTATTATTTGCAACTAGATGGAATAAGCATGAGAATTAGCCTAAGAATCTGGGTCTTTGGCAGAGGGCCAACTGGGGAAAATCCCTGTGAAATTGAGTGAGAAGCATCACTGGTTACAGGAGTAGCAACTAGGGTATTTCCATGGACAGATGGGGTGTGGGAAGACAGGCCATGAACACAGTATGAAGAAAAGACGCATGAGCAGGCGAAGAGGAGAACACATAAAGAGAGTAAATGGTATAGCTTATGTCCTGGATTTTGGTAACTGGCTTGTAGACTTTCCTTAGGGAGAGGGAGATCTTCTGAAACAAAACATTTTGAGAGAGGTTGACGGTTACCAGGAACAAGCAAGACAGGGGTCTACTGGTCCTAATAGTCTAGTGTGGGCTCTTCATTTTCTGGGAAAGGTGATCTGAGGAGGGTAAAGCCTGGCCTGGTTCAGTTTCCTGTGTGCATGATGAGAGGGGAGCTGTTAAGATGTAAACAGCAAGAGAATCTTCTGGAAGTCCAGTTCTGCAGGAAGACTAATAAGATTAGTAAGTAAGAGGCAAAATGATTGTAAAAGGTGGGGTGGGAAATCTAAATATTCTGGCTACAGATCCTTGGTTTTGCTTTCTTCTTATCATTCTTTCTAGGAATTTAGGACTCGAATTTGCTTAAGAGGTAGCCAGAAAACATCCTCTTATCTATGTTTTTGTTGAGTGACTACTGGTCTGAACAGCTTGGCTGTAGTCCTACCGTTATGTAAGAACTACGGAATTTAGGTCAAGATATGCTTTATAAGGAAGCTGAACTGCTACTGGAGGGAGCAGTGACACAAAAGAAATTTTGGTCTCTGCATTATCTAGCTGAATTTTGGGTTCTGTTTTTAACCAAACTTGTCTTTCTTTGGGGGCTTACCTTAATATCAAGGTATTATCCTTGAAAACAAAAAAATAACCTACTAATAAGATGAGAGGGCCAAGCTGGGAAGAAAAAATTGCCCAATTTTCCTTGCCTACAACATGAGCTAGCCTGTATAATCCTCTTTATTTTCTGAGTTTCATCCATCATTTTAAAACTTAGAAGGTAATTTAAAAAAAGTAATTAGAAGAATTAGAAAGGATAAGAGATTAAACACATACATAAACCTGAAAGAGAACCCAGTTTAAACCAAAAGTTCCAATGTGGGGCTAAACAGATCCTATGAGTTGAGAGCAATGTCCAAATAACAGGCTACCAGTTGGCTCCACGAGGGCCATCTCTGCTCTGGGACAGATGCAGCAGAGCTTGCCACCATGTACTGGCCTCATTATGCAAATAAAATAACTTTTCTTGTTCTAGACATCTTATTTTTATTAAATCAAGTTGAAGACTGCATTCACTTTTGTGACAATCAGAAAGAATGTTAACTAGGAATTTTTGAGGGAAAATTGCCAGTACTGGTCATATTTTAAATGCACTTAACCAATGAACCAGTGATTAGGCATCTGGAAATACTGTCCTAGAATACCATATGTATGCACGTGTAAGGATGGTCATCAAGGCATTCTGTTTGATATTCAATTACATAAGATAACCTGAATGGGGAAAAAAACAAGTTGCAATAAAAATATTTATAAGATAATCCAAATATATAAAAATGACTTTGTGATCATGTATAAACACATTTAAAATGTTCTGAAAGATACAAACTATTAACAGTGATCATCCATAGAAATGAAACTGGGAGTAGGAGAACTTTTCTCTTTTTTTTTGAGACGGAGTCTCACTCTGTCGCCGAGGCTAGAGTACAGTGGCCGCCTTCCAGGTTCAAGCAATTCTCCTCCCTCAGCCTCCCAAGTAGCTGGGATTACAGGGGCCCACCACCACAATCAGCTAATTTTTTATTTTTAGTAAAGATGGGGTTTCACCATGTTGGCCAGACTGGTCTTGAACTCCAGATCTCAGGCGATCCACCCGCGTTGGTCTCCTAAAGCGCACAGGCGTGAGCCACCGCACCTGGCCAGAACTTTTTATTTATGATTTGAAAATTTAAAGTAAACACATAAATATTTTTTAATAACAAAAAAATAGGCTCCAGCAAACCCAGTTTTTCATACAAGGCAGCCTATGGCCCTGCTCTGAAGACACATCCTGAGTCCCCACTTCCCCTGCTTTCAAAAACCCTGCCTTCCTCTCCCTCTTCACTGTATATGCATAAAGCAGCCGTATCCAAGCGAAATCTAACACAACAGAGCACTTTTCAACACCAAGACACCAAACACAGACACAGCTGCAAGTGCAGCTGAAGTTCACACAAAGCTCTTCTCCCTTCTATTTGCATAAAGCAGGGAGGGGGGTGGGAAAGAGTAAAAGACAGTGAGGGTCACAAAAATTTATCTATAATGCCAAGGACTGAAATACCAGCTGAGACTTGAAGCCTCAGAGTTAAGTAAATAATCACACCTTCCTTTTCAATGCTTTGTATCAGTGATGAGAATTTCAGTGAAGAAAACCCAAATCCAAAATAGACATATCCATCCCTTTTTATACCTGAGGTAAAAGAAAACAATGTAATTGCGTTTTGCTGCTTCCATGTGTACTTCTGGAAGCAGAAATCAAAAAAGGGAGCCTGCATCATTATTGTGGGCTGGTCATTTTATCTTTGTTACAGTGTGCTTGCTTCATGAGGCCACATGTCTTTCTGCTTCAGAACTGAACCTGCTACTGGGTACAGCTTTCTAATCTCAAATAAAACTACCTTTAATGTAATAGCAAATGTTGAACAATAGATTCAACTGTATGACAAGCAGCACAGAGATGATTTACTACAAATACACAGAAAACAAAGTTAAATATAATTACCCTGGGACAGTATGAAATTCTTTTTTGCTGTTCTTTCTTCCTTAGTTTGTCATAAAATATAACAAACTTTTCTAAACTTACTGTTTGTGAGGATAGCCCATTATCTCTATCTTCAAAATCCATCCAGAACTTCACCATTTCTCTTAACTTTCATGGCTGACACCCTGGTCCGAGCCACCGTATCTCACATGCATTAACCTAACAGCCTCCACACCCAGTCTCCCTGATTCTGACCTTGCTGCCTTATAATTTATTCTCTCTACATAGTAGACAGTGATTCCTGATAAACTGTAAGGAAGATAACTTCAGTCCTCAACTCAAGGTCCCTCAATTATTCCACATTTCAGAGTAAAGCAAAAGGCTTCTGGATGGCTTTCAAGAATTTCTGTGACTTGGTCACCATGATCTCTTTGACTTTAGCCTCCTAACTCCCTTGACTCATTTATGCTCCAGCGCACCCACCTACTCCCTTGTTTTGGAACATGTCAGTCATACTCCTGCCTCACCGCCTCTGCACTGACTGTTTCCAGCACCTGGAAGTGCTTGCCCATCAACTGTCAGTTTCTCAATAAGGCCTAATCTGATGACACCACTCAAAACAGAAATCCCTTCCCTGCCACTCCTAATCTCCCCCGACTCAACCCGTAACATACACACACAGTTTGTATGTATACCTATATATATGCAGCATATACTTTATTACTTATATAACTTCCTTAATTCACTCATGATTTCGAAATATTTGAGATTCACCAAGGCAGAGATCTTTGCTGGGTTTTATTTACCACTGTATCCTCACTAGCTACATGCCTGGATGACAGCAGATGCTCAGTGAGTATTTGGCAAATGAACAAATCATTTTATCCACCACAAAAACTATCAAGGCAGGCTGACTCTCCAGTCTCCTAAGCAATCATTCTTTTCATATTTCAAGAGCTGGACCTTTCTTACAAATCATTATCAGTCCTCCTCTTCCAGGACCTTACCTTGATAATCTGAGCTGACCATGAGACCTCCCTTTTCTCTGAATTTTCTTAGCTCCATCATCTCATTGTATTTGGTTTCTTTGTGTCAATGTCTCATCCATCCTTTAACTTCCTTAAGTACAGAGTCTGGGTTTCTCACAGCTTTGAGTTCCCTAATAGTCCCTCTTTTCTGAAGGTAGACAATTTCTTTTTTCTTTTTTTTTTTAAAGACAGAGTTTTGCTCTTATTGCCCAGCCTGGAGTGCAATGGAGCAATCATAGCTCACTGCAACCTCTGCTTCCTGGGTTCAAGGGATTCTTCTGCTTCAGCTTCCCTAACAGCTGGAATTACAGGTGCCCACCACCATGCCCGCCTAATTTTTGTATTTTTAGTAGAGATGGGATTTCACCATATTGGCCAGGCTGGTCTCGAGCTCCTGATATCACGTGATCCACCCGCCTCATCCTCCCAAAGTGCTGGGATTACAGGCGTGAACCACTGCACCCAGCCTCTGAAGGTATAAAATTTCTATACCTAGCCAAATGAACTTCAGAGACACAGACAACATTTAGTCCAAAAGGTATAAATGGAATCAGCTCATAGATCCATTCTCAATGGCCTGAGAGTGTCTTTTAAAAGAAAACATTTAAATGTAAACGGCTTACGTGGGGCCCAGGCTCTTCAATTCTCTCCAGGTAGTTCTAGTCTAAACACAACCCATGTCTGAAACCTGCTCTGTTGACTGCTGCTCAGTCTACAGACACAATGAGTGGCAGACCCACTGGCAGCTCAACACCTTCTCCTGAACTCAAGTGCTTTTCTCATGCCAACTCCCTGATAGACTTTGTAACCCATAACTGCCTTTCCTTTAATATTAATGCTTTAAAATATGAGGAAGCTGGAATAGCTACTAATTATAGCTGAGTTCATGATACCTATAACAAATTGGGATTTTTTTTTTTTTTTTTTTTTTTTTAGACAGAGTTTTGCTATTGTCACCCAGGCTGGAGTACAATGGCATGATCTCTGCACACTGCAACCTCTGTCTCCCGGGTTCAAGTGATTCTCCTGCCTCAGCCTCCCAAGTAGCTGGGATTACAGGTGCCCGCCATCACGCCCAGCTAATTTTGCTTTTTTAATAGAGACGGGGTTTCACCATGTTGACTAGGCTGGTCTCGAACCGCTGACATCAGGTGATCCTCCTGCCTTGGCCTCCCGAAGTGCTGGGATTACAGGCATGAGCCACCATGCCTGGCCCTGAAATTTTTATATGATTACATTTAATTACAATTACTTAAGACTAAAAAGAACATCTGGCTTTAAGTCATTAGAGAAAAAAAAAGGCTTTATATTTGACTGTGAGTCTTAATTTCTGAAACCCATTGCTATTTAAACAAAACCAAACGTTCCATTTAAGAAAACGTTATCCTAAAGCTACTGCTTACTGAGTTAAGATGAGCAAGAGTGCACCCTAAAATGAACTGAGGCAGTGTGGGAGGTGGAGAGTTAGGTGCCTCTACTCCTAGCTGATCTATTCACTGTCTGGAGTATCAACTTTATTGATTCACAACAGAAGGATGACAGAAGCTGCATATGTATCTCAGAGTCCCTAGGTTAAAATGAAATAGCAAAAGCTCATTTCTTTATAAATTATGAAGTACTAGATAAATACAGAGAGCTGAACAAACAGGTTTGATATCTGGCTCTGTCATTTCTGACCCATGTGATCTGAGGTACATAACCTACCAGGTTCAAGCTCCAGTCTGGAATGTAGGAAGGGCTAACAAAGAAGTGGCTTATGTTGTCATCCGACATCACTGCTGGATTCTTGAATAAGGGGTTTCAAAGCAAACATTATTTTCTTGCTTATGGCTTCCTCACATAGTATGCCGGGAAATAAACTGAGTAAATCCATTTAAAGTGCTTTGGCATAGTAACTGACCCAATAAATGCTCACAAGGCCAACAATAGCTTATGAATCTTTTTTTTTTTTTTTTTTTTTTTTTGAGACGATGTCTCGCTCTCTCGCCCAGGCGGGTGTACAGTGGCGCGATCTCGGCTCACTGTAACCTCCGCCTCCCAGGTTCAAGCGGTTCTCCTGCCTCAGCCTCCCGAGTAGCTAGGACTACAGGTGCCCGCCACCTCGCCTGGCTAATTTTTTTTATATGTTTAGTAGAGATGGGGTTTCACTGTGTTAGCCAGGATGGTCTCGATCTCCTGACCTTGTGATCCACCCGCCTCGGCGTCCCAAAGTGCTGGGATTACAGGCGGGAGCCACTGCACCCAGCCGGCTTATGAATCTTAAGAATTTTCTATATATTTGTTGATTACTGGTTTGCATAATGGGAGGCATATATTTACCAAACACTATGTATGTGCTAGACACTGTGCCAAGGCATATGTCATACTTCTCTCAATTTTCAAAAGAATTCTGTGTGGAAATCATCAGTAGAAAAACATTCATAGCTTTGCTTCCCACAGGAAAGGATAGCATGTTAGTGCTAGGGTGAGAAAGAGGTTATGTCTTAATTATACACAAAATGAATGGGTGGCATTTTGAAGTTCAAATGACCCATTTTTGTTGGTCTGAGAACGAGTCTCTAAGCTGGTTGCCAACGATCCTGCTTTCTAACATTTACACCGTCCCCACTGAAAACCTTCACCTACCCCAGATCCAGAGTTGGTCTGTGCGACCAACAGGATGTGGCAGAAGGGATGTGACTTGCATGTTTACATTATAAAGAACATTACAGCTCCCATTTTGGGTGATTTTTCATACTTACTTTTTTGAATCACTTAGAAACCATGGCAACTTGGCCAGGCGCGGTGGCTCAAGCCTGTAATCCCAGCACTTTGGGAGGCCGACACAGGCGGATCACGAGGTCAGGAGATCGAGACCATCCTGACTAACACGGTGAAACCCCGTCTCTACTAAAAAGTACAAAAAACTAGCCGGGCGAGATGGCGGGCGCCTGTAGTCCCAGCTACTCGGGAGGCTGAGGCAGGAGAATGGTGTAAACCCGGGAGGCGGAGCTTGCAGTGAGCTGAGATCCGGCCACTGCACTCCAGCCTGGGCGACAGAGCGACACTCTGTCTCAAAAAAAACAAAACAAAACGAAACGAAATAACGGTCGACCATGAAAGAATTCAAGCAGAGCAGCCTTGTGTATTGGGATGGAGTTCGGAGAGTATTTTCGCAACATTTTCAGCTGTGTTATTTTATTGAGAAAATATTTATGAAATATTGTGTGTGATCTGATTAGAAAGCAACATTTGTTAAAAGTCAAAAAGTTGGACACAGCAGCTCATGTCTGTAACTCAAACCCCTTGGGAGGAGGAGGCAGGAGGATTGCTTGAGGCCAGGAGTTTGAGATCAGCCTGGCAACATGCCAAGATCCTGTCTCTATTTAAAAAAAAAAAAAAAAAAAAAAAATTAGCTGGGCACAGTGTCTCATGCCTGTAGTCCCAGCTGCTTGGGAGACTGAGGAGGGAGGATCACTTGAGCCCCAGGAGTTTGTGGCTGCAGTGAGCTATGACTGCACCACTATACTCCAGCCTGGGCAACAGAATGAGCCCTGTCCCCCCAAAAAAAGTCAAAAGAGAAAAAACAGTGAAGTTACATAATTTAAGTAGTTATTTAAAAAATATACACCACACAAGGAAACTTCTGCAGGCCTGAGAGAAGTGAAGCAGTTATACATTGCCCCTTGGTGTCTGGGAGCCAGTGGACAGAAGTGGAAAGGGGATACGAACTCTGCTATTCTTAGGGGACAGACAACAGATGCATCAGAAGGTTTAAAAAACTGGGGGACCAGCAGGTTCGTTCTTTGAAGAGAAAGCAACTTAGTGCTGAGGAAAGAGCTCCTTGCCAAACTAGATATATTCTTTAAGTGCTCAGGGTCGTCTCAATATTCAAGATTAATGGATCAGTTATACTTTGCAAATGACAGCAAGACGTCTTGTTGCCAGTGGGATCTACCCAACCATCATTTGAATTCTGTATATGCCAATAATCCACTCCACTATATTACAGCCCCCTATTACTCCAGGTCCTCTAAGAAAATCCGTAAAATGTCAAAAGGGAAGCTTATTAGAGAAAGATAAACACAAAGACTCATCCCCCAAAGCTCCACCTGTAGGACATTTTCTCTGATAACTTCTCCCTCTCCCCATCTCCTAGGGATGCCTCCTTTCTGTTCCCATAGCAGCATCTGTACAACTGCTGTACTATACAAGCATACTGTATTGTCATTATTTGTTGACTGTTTCTCCCATTAAACTAAGTCTTTAAGGGTGGATTATCCTTTCCACTTTCCCTACTACGCCAACAATGCTGGCACACATTCATTTAAGTAAGGGCCTCTGATGTGCTACTTCTGTGTTAAAAAAGACATCTGATTAAGTCCTTGCCCTCAAAAAGTATACACTCTGGTACAGAAATGCGAACACATGAACTGGTGATTACAGAACAATTAAGTGCTTTGTGAGGCTGCCATAGCAGTAAATGTGAAGGCCATGCCATCCATAGCTGAGGAATGCAGGAGGTAGGCAAAAAGTGGGGCAAAGGGCCTTCTTGGCCAGAGAAGTAGAAAGCAAACAGGTGGCAAAGAGAGTAAGGCCGCGAAGTAAGCCTACATTTGGTCTAGCATACACAGAGGGTGACAGAGATGAAACAGAGGTCTCATGAGCTCCCAGGGCAGGAGAGGGTCAATGGTGTGAGAGATGCTTACATAGACAGAAGCTCAATGACAGATGTAGAGCATGGAGTGAGAGGCACAGTAAGTCTCTGATTAGGCTCCTTCCTAATCAGGGAACTGAGGGTGGGGTGGTATAGAGTTGGGGTAGGAGAGCTACTGAAGCAGCTTCTTCCTACTCATGGGGCCAGATGGTCTTAGGATAAAATGGATAGGGCTATGGTGACTGGGCTACTCATCAAGAGGAGTTCAACAGAGGACTTGCTTGGATTGGCCACTAAGAAATACTTTAAATAATGCAAGAAGATACTTAGGCAAATGTAAACAGTGATCCTAAAATGATCAGTATTCTGGAATAATATCTTTTTAAAGTTCTACCATTTGGAGTCAGAATCTCACATGCAGATAAAAAAGTCAAAATAGTCAGAAGGAAAAAGCCCTAACTAAATGCTCAAATTTAGCCTATGCTTAGGGAGTCACTAATTCTTTCTCCAGTCAACTCAAAAAAATGTACTTTTGGCCAGGTGCGGTGGCTCACGCCTGTAATCCTAGCACTTTGGGTGGCTGAGGCACGCAGATTGCCTGAGCTCAGGAGTTCGAGACTAGCCCGGGCAACACAGTGAAACCCTGTCTCTACTAAAAACAAAAAAATTAGCTGGGCGTGGTGGTGCATGGCTATAATCCCAGCTACTCGGGAGACTGAGGCAGGAGAATCACTTGAACCTGGAAGGTGGAGGTTGTGGTGAGCTGAGATCATGCCACTGCACTCCAGCCTGGGCGACACAGCAAGACTCCGTCTCAAAAAAAAAAAAAAAATTTTTTTTTTCCCACAAAGAGCTTACTTAATCTCTTTTTCTCTAGAACTTCTCCCAAGATAACCAAATGCTTCGCGCTGCTTCTAAATTTCTTATTTTTATGCGTTCCACTCTCACTTTTGGCCCTTTTCATAATTCTCTTGGTCCTGTTTGGGCCATGACCTTATGTCAAAAGTTTCTGTTCCAGGGAATGCTAGGTACAAGACTCCAGATGGGCCTAATTTCAGTTACCATTCAGTATAGGAGAGAGAAGAGAAGTGTGAGAAAGCCCAAGGATGGATCTGAGGGAGGATAAGAGAAAATGTGGTTCCTAATTCAAGATGAGATTAAGTTCTACTTTCTAGTATTTATTTTGAAGAAGTCAGGGAATCAAGAAAATCTCTGAATACTTATATACTGCTGATGAGACCGTACATTAGTTCAGTGTGGAAAGCAGTTTGGAGGTTTCTCAAAGAAATAAAAATATTATTCAACTATACTACTATTTAACCCAGTAATCCCATTACTGGGTATATACCCAAAATAAAATAAATTGTTCGGCCGGGCATGGTGGCTCATGCCTGTAATTCCAGCCCTTTGGGAGGCTGAGGTGGGCAGATCACGGGGTCAAGAGATAGAGACCATCCTGGCCAACATGGTGAAACTCCATCTCTACTAAAAATACAAAAATTAGCTGGGCGTGGTGGCACGTGCCTGTAGACCCAGCTACTATGGAGGCCGAGGCAGGGGAATCGCTTGAACCTGGGAGGCAGAGATTGCAGTGAGCTGAGACTGTGCCACTGCACTCCTGCCTGGCAACAGGGCGCGACTCCGTCTCAGAAAGAAAAAAAAAGAAAAAAGGAAAATACATCAATTTACCAAAAATGCACCTGCATGTGCATACTTACTGCAGCTCCATTAGCAATAGCAAAGATGTGAAATCGAACTAGGTGCCCATCAACAGTGGATTGGACAAAGAAAATGTGGTACATATACATTATGAAATACTACACAGCCATAAAAAAAAGAATGAAATTATGTCTCTTGCACCACCACAGATGCAGCTGGAGGCCATTACTCTAAGTGAATTAATTAACCCAGAAACAAAAAATGCCACATATTCTCAGTTTTGCTTTTTTTTAATTTTTTGAGATGGAGTCTCGCTCTGTGGCCCGGGCTGGAGTGCAGTGGCCGGATCTAAGCTCACTGCAAGCTCCGCCTCCCGGGTTTACGCCATTCTCCTGCCTCAGCCTCCCGAGTAGCTGGGACTACAGGTGCCCGCCACCTCGCCCGGCTAGTTTTTTGTATTTTTCAGTAGAGACAGGGTTTCACCGTGTTAGTCAGGATGGTCTCGATCTCCTGACCTCGTGATCCGTCCGTCTCGGCCTCCCAAAGTGCTGGGATTACAGGCTTGAGCCACAGCACCCAGCCATATTCTCAGTTTTAAGTAGGTGCTAAACACTGGGTATACACAGACATAAAGATGGAAACAATAGACAATGGTGACTCCAAAAGGGGAAGAGGAGAAAAGGGTGAAAGACCAAAAAGCTACATACTGGGTACTATGTTAACTATTTGGGTGACAGCTTCAATAGAAGCCTAAAACTAAGCATCATACAGTATATCCATGTAATAAACCCACACAAGTACCTCTGAATCTAAAATAAAAATTAAAACTTAAAAAAAAAGAAAAGAAAAGAAAAGAAAATCCCTGAATCAGATAATGGAGTTATACAGTTTCTACTTTATTGGTAACAAGTAGGTAATGAAATAACTCTAAGTTTTATAGAGGGAGGAATTTAATATCATCATGTATCTTCACAGCCAACATGTACAAGAAGCTGAGATTTAGAGAATTAGCTTTAGAAAGTTAACAGAGTACCTTCTACTTAACATCACTGGCTAATAATCCTTTTGAAATGGCAAATCAAATATAGGAAAAAGGACAGAAGTTAGCCATGGAGACCAAGAGAACAGGCTACTATTTATTTTACCTAACTTGTGTTTTGTGAAAAGTGACCAAGGTTTAATTGTGAAAAAGCCACTATAAAATTCCAAATACTTACAGCTTCTTTCTCTCTGTCCATGATAGTTTCCAGCTCTTCAAAATGTCGAAGTTTGATCTCTAGTTTCTTCATTTGTGTCTCAACCAACAGAGCTACCAGGGACTTGATCTTTCTTTCTTCCACTGCAGCCAGGTGCTAAGGGTAAAGATCATTCAAGCTATTTAGGTAAACATTTGCTTAAAGAACATTAAGAAAATGCTGACAATATGCAAAGTGGAGATTATATAATTTACAATGGTACCCTATATGTCTCCTTTGTACGTTTCTACTAAACATTTATTTCGATCTAAAATAACGTCTCTGAATTTCTGGTCCTTATACAGATAAATCAACCCTTAAAAGATTAATGGAAATGCCTCATGTGGTAAACTACTACCTTCAAAAGGCCTATCAAGAAGGAGAGGGCAAACTAGGACCCTGATGGGCCAAAGATGAGGACAGGAGGTACTTTGCCACCTACCATCCCATCCTAGCACTCGGTCTGTCCCCTCACTATCCTTTCCTCCCTAAGACTTTTCCACGGGTGGGCAGGCAGGCAGGCAGTGATCTCCTCAGCACCTGACACTCTTACAAAAGCCTCTCCCTTCTCTTTGGTGAGCAGATCTCACGTGTGGAAACAAAAGGGAAAACAATATTTCACCTGTAATTCCAGGTCCAGATCCATAGCTGGAAAAATAAATACAGTACTAAACAGAAAGGTACTCTGGAAGACTATCACTCCTTTCCACAAGACCGATGGTGACTCCTACTCATGCCAACTCAACAGCACAAAGAGGAAGATGCCACATTACTTATATCTGCTTAAGACCCTAACTACTAGCCAGTAATCAATCCCACCCTCTACAGACTTCCAAGAACTTCCCCAACAAACTCCCAGCACCATTTTTCATTCACTTTTATTATGTCTGCTGAATTTATGTGTTTATCTTGCTTCTGCACAAGACTTAAAAAAAAAAAAGAAGAAGAAGAAGAAGCAGGGTCATTTAAAAAAAAAAAACCTATGTTGCTCAGGCTGGCCTCCAACTCCTGGGCTGAAGTGATCCTTCTGCCTAAGCCTCCTGAGTAGCTGTGACATGCCACAGCTGGGCATGTCACAGTACGCATCTTCCCAAGGTCTTAAGAAACAGCATGGAGCGGCTACTTTACCGATCTCTTAATGATCTTAGGTTTCCTATAGAACCTAGGAGCAACCATGCAAGAAGAACTTAATATAGGCTTTTGGAAATTATGCTGAGACCTAACACTTAGACGAAAGCCTAGTTTTTCGTTCATCTATAGTTGAAAATAAAAACTGTAGTTTTACAGATATGGAGACCCATTTGCAGAAAGATTCAGAAATGTAGACAAGAGGTGACAATGAGGTTTTATAGCTATTAATGATCATGTGTGCCACCCTAAACTACAATGAGCTACATCAATGACACCAAAACTTTAAACAATTACATAATTCAAGCCATTATCACTGTACAATGTTATACAATTTATATTTTTGAACAAAAAAATTTATGCACATGATATAAACTGAAAAGTTACAAACAGGTATAAAATAAAAAGTAAGTCTCCTCACTTCTGTCAGCTATACATCAGTAACTCTTCCTTTGAAGATAATAATGTTATCAATTTCTGGTCTATTTTTATGAGAATATGACTCCTAGAACTCAGCTGGTTTGAAAGAAAATGTTTCTGTTTTATTTTTTTTTTTGAGATTTATGCAGGAACTGGGGGGGGGGACGGCAGGTGAAAAGGGGGTCCTCAAGTGTTATTCATAAAATAATACAAAAATAGGGTCTTCAAGTATTATTCAATAAAATAATATGAAAATATTTCCTTTTAAAACTGCAGGTCACTGGTCAGCCGTGGTGGCTCACGCCTGCAACCTCAGCACTTTGGGAGGCCTAGGTGGGCAAATCACATGAGATCAGGAGTTGGAGACCAGCCTGATCAATATAGCAAAAACCCTGTCTCTACTAAAAATAAAAAAATTAGCTGGGCGTGGTGGTGCACGTCTGTAATCCGTTACTTGGGAGGCTGAGGCATAAGAATCGCTTAAAGCCAGGAGGCAGAGGTTGCAGTGAGCTGAGATCCCTCCACCGCACTCCAGCCTGGTGGCAGAGCAAGACTCCATCTCAAAAAAAAAAAAAAAAAGAGGCTGGGGAGGCAGCAAGTATCAAAAAAATTAAAAAGATCTATAGGAAGAAACATTACTGAAATTTTAAGAACACAAGACATAGACAATCCTACAAGCTTTCAGAAAGGCACCCTCCCAAAAAAAACAGGTTACCCCAAAAATTGGACTGTATCAGACTTCTTAAGGGTAAAATCAGATGTTGAAAACAATGGTAAAATGCCTTTCAACTCAGAGCTAATGAATTTCAAACTAGAATTTCCTGTACAGTAACCTGTAACAGTGTGAATATAGAACAGACATTCCTGAAATCAAGGACTAAAAAGTTCACTTCCTACACATGCTACTGAGATATGTGTTCTAGCTCAAGTAATGTAATACCAGAAAAAGATAAAGACCTTAGATTCAAAAGTCACAGACCCAACCTAAGAAAGAGTTTATACGGCAAGCAACGATTCAAAAATAAACTGAGGTTGGGCACAAAAGCTCATGCCTATGCCTATAATCCAAGCACTTTGAGAAGGTGGGTGGATCACAGAAGGCCAGGAGTTCAAAACCAGCCTGGCCAACATAGTAAAACCCTGTCTGTACTAAAAATACAAAACAAAACAAAACAAACATTAGCTGGATGTAGTGGCACACACTTGTAATCACAGGAGGCGGAGGCTGTGGTGAGCCAAGACCGCGCCACAGCACTCCAGCCTAGGCGACAGAGCAAGACACTTTCTCAAAAAATAAAATAAATTGAGACAAATGAAACAAGACTGGTAAAAACTTGATAACCAAAGCTAGATAATGTGTACACAGAGACTCATTTTACTACTTGGTCTACTTCTGTATATATTCTTTTCTTTTTCTTTTTTTCTTTTTCTTTCTTTCTTTTTTTTAAAGACAGAATCTGGGCAGGTGCTATGGCTCATGCCTCTAATCCCAGCACTTCAGGAAGCTGAGGTGAGTGGATCACTCGAGGCCAGGAGTTTGATACCAACTTGGCCAACATGGCAAAATCTCTTCTTTATTTTTATTTTATTTTTACAGTTTAAAAAAAGAAAGGGAAAAAAGAAAAAAGACCAGCTGCCCAAGTAGCTGGGACTACAGGTGCACACCACCACACCCAGCTAACTTGTATTTTTGGTAGAAACAGGGTTTTGCCAGGTTGCCCAGGCTAGTCTCAAACTCCTGAGCTTAAATGATCTGCCTGTCTCAGCCTCCCCAAGTGCTGGGATTACCGGCATGAGCCACCATGCTCAGTCTACTTCTATATATATTTTAATACTTCCATAATAAAAGTTTAAAGGTGGGTTGGGGTAGGTCAACAAATGGAGCTGGGAAAACTGAATATCCAAATACAAAAGAATGAATTTAGACTCCTATCTCACATCACCCACAAAAATTGACTTAGTGGATCACAGATCTAAATATAAAAGTATACAATAAAAAATTCTTAGAAGAAAAAACAAAGTACATCTAAATGATCTTAGGTTAAGCCAAAGATTTCGAGACATGTAAAGAGCACAAACGATAAAAGAGAAAATTAGGTTGGACCTCATCAAATTAAAAACATTTGTATCACCAAGAAGTTCACTGAAAACACACCAGGTACAGTTGCCCACATCTGTAATTCCAGTGTTTTGGAAGGCTGAGGCAGGAGAATCACTTGAGACCAGGAGTTTGAGACCAGGGCAACATGAAACCCCATTCTACAAAAAAATTAAAAAAAAATTAGCCAGGCATGGTGGCACATTCCTATAGTCCCAGCTACTCAGGAGGCTGAGGAGGAAGGATCGTGTGAGTCTGTGAGTTTGGGGCTGCAGTGAGCTGTGATCTTGCCACAGCATTTCCAGGCTAAGTGACAGAGCGAGACCCCGTCTTTTTTTTTTTTTTTTTTCCAGACAGAGTCTAGCTTTGTCGCCCAGGCTGGAGTGCAGTAGTGTGATCTCGACTCACTGTAACCTCCACCTTCCAGGTTCCAGTGACACTCCTGCCGCAGTCTCCCGAATAGCTGGGATTACAGGCACCCACCACCAAGCTCGGCTAATTTTTGTATTTTTAGTAGAGACATGATCTGCCTGCCTCCCAAAGTGATGCTCCCAAAGGGATGGGATCACAGGTGTGAGCCACTGTGCAGGGCGAAACCCTGTCTTAAAAAAAAAAAGAAAAAAGAAAAAGGAAAAAGAGACTAGTAAATGGCAGAGCTGGAACCAAAAATTTAATTTCCAAACCCAAAGGCCCATGAATTATTTTCCAATGCATCTTTGGAATAACTGATACTTCAGTGGATACTTTGCTGGGTAATTCTTAGAAGGGACTTGTGGTAGATTAAAGATAGCCACAAGTTCACTGGCCTTTATTTCATTAAGAGGCAGATCAAGACAGGCTCTCTGCCCTGCCCAATAAAAATCAGTGGTAGCCTTTTCTAAGCCCAGGCCTTACAATCTTGGAAACTTTCATGTCCTGTTCTTGAAATGTTCTCTCTGGGAGTCTCAAGTTGCCATGTACAAAGTATGATCACCCTGCTGGAAACACCACAAAGAGAAATTCTGAGACTACATGGAGCGGAAAAAAACCTCAGTTACCCCTGCCAAGGACTAGGATTCTAATGAAGCAGTCTCATACCTACATAAACCTACCTATGAAGTTAATACTGCTAAATGACTCAACTGATACATGAAGCAGAACTGCCCAGTTGTTCGGTATTAAAATTTAACAAAATTATGAGATTTAATAAAATTGTTATGTTTTAAACTACTCAATTTTGCTATTGTAAAATAATTTGATTATCTGGAAATGGGGAGCTTCTGTAACAGAAACCTAAAATGCTCCTCTTTGGCTTTGGGACACATAGTGGGTGTAAGCTGAAAGGGCTTTAAGAAAACCATCAGTAGGTATGTAAAGAGAGGAAAACAGTATTGAAGGTTGAAGAAGTAGATCTTTATTATCTAGTAGCACAACTTTTGGAAACACCATCATCTCTAGTCATGTGGAAATAGAAAGGGTAATTAATATACTTGAGGATATGGTTGGGGCATTTCCAGGCAGAATGGAAAAATTCTTTTTCTATTTTGTTGTAAGCAGGTAGAAGAATATGGAAGTAAAGAAAAACTATTAGGTTTTCAGGCAGAATTCAGAGGAAATATGAAAGAGCAGGGTTTGAATAAAACATTATTTCTCATGTCTGGTTCCTTCCAGCAGAGTCTGAAGCTAAGAAATGGCTTTGGGAGAAAGATCCAATCCAGAGCACTACCAACAAAGGACAACCTCAGGGTAAATAGCTCAAGGTGCAGCTATAAAGCTTTTTGAATGGTATTTATAGTAGGACTTCTAAGAGTCTTGAGTATATGCCTTAGACCTTTCTACTAGACATGAGGGCCTCTAAGCATCTTTTAGATGTTTTTTTTGAGACAGGGTCTCACTGTCGCCCAGGATAAAGTGCACCGGTGAAATCACAGCTCGTAGTAACCTCAAACTCCTCGGCTCAAGAGATCCTCCTGCCTCAGCCTCCCGAGTAGGTAGGATTATAGGCATTACACGACCATGCATGGCCAACTTTTAAAAACTTTATTTGTAGAGACAGGGTCTCTCTCTGTTGCCCAGGTTGGTCTCTAACTCCTGGCCTCAAGCAATCCTCCTGCCTCAGCTTCCCAAAGTGCTGGGCTTATGGTGTGAGCCACTGTGCTGGGTCTAAACATCTTTATAGCATGTCTCCTACATATATATTCTTTTATTGAGCTTCTTAGGTCTGGAAGTTAAAGTTTTCATCAAATTTGGAAAGTTTTCACACAGCCAATATTTATTTTTATTCTGCCTACATCACTCTTTCCTTTCTTTCTGAACTCCCATGTTTGGACACTTAACTTTTCCCACAATTTCCTAACCAAGCTTTTTATGATCTTTCAGGAATAACTGCCTCTGCTTTTGTTTTCTGCCTAGTTCATATCCCTGTGCTGAAATATTTGTTTTTAGCCACAGTCCCTAGTTTTCAACTAGTTTTCTGTGTCACCTCTACAAGTTCACCTCTCAATTTCTTTGTATCATCATTACTGAAGTTACAAATCTAAGATCCCTCCAACTAGACAAAAAGGGATCCAAAAATTAAGGGCTTTCTTCTCATAACATCTTAACCAAGACTAGGCAAAAATTGAGGGCTTTGTTCTCATAACATCTTAACTAAGACTAGGGCAAAAAGGGAACTATGTAGGCAAGAAAATATAGGTATGGCTTTTGTCTAATGGGAATTACTTTTTTTTTTTTTTTTTTTTTTTGAGACAGAGTCTCACTCTGTCCCCAGGCTGCAATGCAGTGGCGTGATCTCAGATCACTGAAACCTCCGCCTCCCAAGTTCAAGTGATTCTCATGCCTCAGCCTTCCAAGTAGCTGAGACTACAGGCACGTGTCACTACGACTGGCTTAATTTTTGTATTTTTAGTAGACATGAGGTTTCACCATGTTGGCCAGGCTGGTCTTGAACTCCTGACATCCCTCAAATGATCTGCCCACCTCAGCCTCCCAAAGTGGGGATTACATTTTAAACACAGAATTCCCACAAAGTTCTTAAAAAGGTATAACACCTTGAACTGAAGTAGAAAGAATATAAACTGGGCCTAAAAGTAGAATGCAGGCCAAGAAGCAAAACTCTGCTAATTTTTTAATGGAAAATGAAAAAGACTCAGAAGAAAAAACTGAAAGCCCAGAGGGCCGAGTCAAACTGTGGAGAACAATTCTGCGAGTAGGACTGGGCCCTGATGAAGGAACTGGAAATGTGTGCCTGGCTAGATTTCAAATTTGCCATGAACTATGACTGTTTTGTGTCAATTCAAACCCTCCTTGAACGGAGTGCAGTTAACCTTGATGTGCCTCACCCGTTATACTAGTCCAGAAAATCTTCAAATTACAGTATCAGCATTCAAGAAGCTGTAAATAGGAACCACTCCTAAAGAGCCTCATCTGTATGTGGACCTGATTTACATAAGATCTGAAACCTCCAACCTCAGCTTGATACCATAATGAGATAAAGTCATGAGAGATCTATTTTTCAGTGGGGGAAACGTATACAATTTATGACAAGAGAGCAGACTGTGGTGGGTTAAGGTGGCACATCTTCTACCTTGAGGGGTGCTCTGTGTCCCCTTACCTTGAATTTGGACAGAACATTTCACCAGTAGAGTAGGGCAGAAATTATGCTGTGTCAGTTTGGGGCTCCAAGTCGTAAGCCACTGGCAGAGCCTCCTCCTTGCTGCTTGTGACATTCTTCTCTCAAAGTTCTAAGCTTTGTAAAAAGTCCAACTACTCCTGGAGACTACCTTACACCTGCTTCTTAGAAAGGATGTATAGAGAGTGATGGTAGCCATCTCAGCCTAGGCATAGGCATATAAATGAAGTTGTCTCTGGCACTCTATAATAGCCCAGGCATGAGGTAGTACTGAGTGACTCTGGTCAATGCGACATGGAGCACATTTTGCCAGCTAAGCCTGCCCAAGTTCCTCACTGCAGTATCATGACAGATAATAAAATGACTGAGGTTTTAAACGACTGACTTCAAGGGTAGTTACATAGTTTACATAGCAATAAATAACTGAAACAGGAATATTGCGGATGCTCAGATTATGGATTCTTGAAAGGTCTGGCAACAGTGATGACCAGGGTGTTTCAGGGAGAAGCTACAGGGAGAGGCCCAACCTCTCCCTGTAGCTTCAATAAAGCCAACATATTGGCTTTACAGAATAAAGCTTCAATAAAGCCAACATATTGGCTTTACAGAACCTGAGAAGAATGATGAGGTCTGGGATGGTGTCACAGAAGATATACGGCAGCAGTCCCTAACCTTTTTGGCAGCAGGGACTGGTTTCATGGAAAAGGGTGAAAGACAATTTTTCTACGGGGCAGGGTGGGGGTAGCGGGTGGTTTCAGGATGAAACTTTTACACTTCAGATCATCAGGCATTAGATTCTCACATGAAGCACACAACCTCGATCCCTCGCATGCACAGTTCACAAAAGGGTTTACACTCCTATGAGAATCTAATGCCACCACTGATCTGACAGGAGGCAAAACTCAGGCAGTAATGCTTGCTATCACTCGCTCTGACACTCACCTCCCGCTGTGTGGCCTAGCTCCTAACAGGCCACTGGGGTTGGGGATCCCTGATACATGGAACATAGAAGAAACAACCTGAGATAAATGATTAATGAGAAGTAATAATCCAGCTGGAATAGGGTTGAGGCAAATTTTGCATTACAAAGCATGAATTCCAACAAGCAGAAGTAGTTTCTATGTAGTCATACAAAAATGAAACTGAACAGGACTAACTGTAGGCAAAATGATCCGATGGGCTATTTTTTCTTTCTGTCTCCTCTCAATAGGATTATTAAGGTATGGTAACAATCAACATGCTTAGTGTATATCAATTTCAATCAACCCTTGTCTGTTAAAGCCTTGTGACTAAAATATATAATGACAATTTTCACACCTCCAGAAAGAATTTCATGCTGGAAGCAGTGGCTGACACCGGTAATCCCAGCACATTGGGAGGCTGAGGTGGGAGGATTGCTTGGCACCAGGAGTTTGAGACCAGCCTGGGCAACATAGGGAGACCCTGTCTCTACAAAAAATTTTAAAATTAGCTGAGTGTGGTGGCACATGTCTGTGGAACCAGCTACTCGAGAGGCTGAGGTGAAAGGATCTCATTTGAGCCCAGGACATGAAGGCTACAGCGAGCCGTGATCACATCACCACATTCTAGCATGGGCGACAGAGCAAGACCCTGACAAAGCAAGCAAGCAAGCAAGAGAAAGAAAAAGAGAGAGAGAGAGAGAGAAAGAAAAAAGAAAGCAAGAATGAATGAAAGAGAGAAAGAGAGGAGAGAGAGAAAGAAAAGAATGAGAAATTGCAGAAACAATGCATCAAGTTATGAGACGTTTCTGAGGGGTAAGAAAGAGTCTTCCCGTTGTCCCAGAGCTAATATCCAATTACCATGTTGCCACGAATACAAACCTACTTACGCCATTTTGGAAAACGTGGACATGGGGTGGTTTGTAGAATAAATCCAAAGGAAGTATCTGTGGTTTTAAGAAAATGTGATCTCTGCTTTCTTGGAAGAACTGAACCTACTATTGCTGACAAAAAGAGAACATGCTCTAATATGGTGGATTTACAGTTTATTCTGGCAATAGTTCTGGGGTCTTCCTTCTCCTCTAAGCCTAAAGACCCAGATGGAAAGGATCCAAAGCACCCAAACAATGGTACTTCTGCTTACACCCACACACCACTCCTTTAGTTGAGACAATTCACAGCCTGTCAGCAGGTGCAGTGAAAAATGGACATGCTCTTGAAGAACCTTTCAGGGGGCAATAGTAGAAGCCATAAAGCATGCCACCTCATCTATTTAGGAGACAGATCTAGAATCTCTAATTATCACTCCACGTCTGTATGACAAAAGATTCTTACAGAAAACTTTTAATAACAAAGCTGTTTATAGACACAGAAGAAGAAAATGAGAATAAGAGAAACTTGGATTGGCGACATAAGTTAATATTAATTATAGTAATTTCAGTGGAATCCTTACCCCCCTAATTACCATGTAGTATGAAAATGATTATGTGTGCTATCAAATTTATCAGATCCAGCTGTAAGTGGCACTGAAAGGTTCACATGTGCCAAGTCGTGCAGCATGAGCATTTGTACACTTTCGTAACTCAGAGGGAAACCTAGGTGTTTTGAGTATGAAGATACGAGTTCCTAGTAAATAGAAGGAAGAATGAGTGATGACGAGGGAGTGAAAATTCAGTGACCTGGAGAGAAATTCTTCTTTGGACACCTTTTAAATTTTGTATGGAATAGTGAAGAGGCAGGCCAAATGATCCATAAAAGTAGTTTCTCTGCAGTGAAGGAGTCAAGCCATCGTAAGATAATCAGTAGTGCATACCAGGCAAATCTTTGTGCCCAAAGTTGCTCATATTAACAGCTATGAGGCCAGAGGAAAACATGAAGCATTTGTGAAACTTTAAAAAAAATTATTTTTTGTAGAGATAGAGTCTCACTATGCTACACAGGCTGGTTCTGAACTCCTGAGCAAAAGTGATCCTCCTGCCTTGGCCTCCTAAAGTGCTGCAATTACACGTGTGAGCCACTGCACCCAGCCTCGTGAAACTTTTAAAAGGTAATCTACCATTTAAGTTCTTCCTATGGCAACATATACTGAAGCATAGCAGAGTGATATCAAGAGGAGACACTGGGCAGGTGAGGTGGCTCACACCTATAATCCTGACACATTGAGAGGTCAAGGTGGGCAAATCTCTTGAGCCAAGAGCTCCAGACCAGCCTGGGTAACATGGCAAAACCCAGTCTCTACAAAAAAAATTTTAAAAAGAGAAGAAATAATAGAAAGAAAAAACCATGCTCTGTAAGAAAAGAATGTCCGAAAAAGCTTAACTAGAGATAAAAGAATAAATTCTGTTTCGCAGAACTACAAGAAACAGTTCAGGAAGGACAGGTAAGAAATGAGAGTTGAGAATTAAGTAGGGTCCTGATTACAGAAAAATCCTAAATTCTCTACGAAAGAGTTTGAAATTGTAGCCTGAGAGAGATAGGGAGGTTACTGAAGAAAGTAACATGCTCCTATTTGCATTTTTAAAGATTTCTGTGAATAATGTAGATTCCATTTATATGAAGTGAAAAAAAAAGGATAAACTAATCTATAGTGTAATGAGACAGACTAGTGACTACTCTCCAGGGAACACAAAGTAACTGGAATAAGAGGAAGCTTCTGGAGGGGCTGGTATGTTGTTTATTAAAATGGATGCTTGTGACATGGGTGGGCTCAGTTTGTCAAAAATTCACAAAGGTGTAGGCTTAAGTATGTCCATTTACTTGAATGTGAGCTATACTTAAGAACAAGTTAAAAAGCAAAAAGATTACAACGGCTGCAGGTTAGAGAATGGGACTGAGAAGACAGGCAAAAGATTAAGAGATGCTGACCTGAGTTAGCAGTTGAACATTAGCCAGTGATCTAAAGCACCATGAAGGATTTGCTGGCTGAATAGCTTTGGAAAATGAAGGAACCAAGAATAAAAAATGAGCTGAGGTTGCAGGTTTGAAGACTGAGGAAGGGCACAAAGGAGAAAGCCCTTTCCACCTCTAGCTCCTCATTTATAAGGTGAGAGTCTGGGCACGGTGTCTCATGCCTGTAATATCAGTACTTTGGGAGGCTAAGGCAGGTGAATCACCTGAAGTCAGGAGTTCAAGACCAGCCTGACCAACGTGGTGAAACCCTATCTCTACTAAAAATACAGAAGTTAGCCGGATAGTGGTGGGCGCCTGTAATCCCAGCTACTTGGGAGGCTGACACAGGAGAATCGCTTGAACCCAGGAGGTGGAGGTTGCAGTGAGCCAAGATCACACCACTGCACTCCAGCCTGGGGAGTAGAGTGAGACTCTTATCTCCCAAAAAAAAAAAAAAAAAAAATCCTTAAGATCTCTAAAACACCTAATGACAGTATTACAGTAAGAACTTCAACAGCTCAGAGACAAAGAGATGCCCAAACACTCCAGGGTGGCAGAAGACAGACTAAAAAAGATGTTTGCAATGAAAAAGCAAAACCAGACAAATGGTGAAAAAGAGTCAAGTTATATTAGCCATCACTTAAGCAAGCATGTACCTCAAAACTTCCCAGAGGTGAGGGGGATGTAGGGGAGATAGAACAACTAAAATTAGTTCAAGAATCAGAAAGATCAGGAGATATCTTACTGATTCTTGAGCTAATTTTAGTTATTAGGAAGTATTAGCTAGTTTTAGTTATTAGGAAAAAGGCAGGTAGTATGAATTTGTAGGACTTCAAGTTAGTATAGTAACAATGATCAGCCAGGTAACTGTCTGGGTTGACTGAGCATTTGCTGCGGCCTGTAAACACCTCCCTAACCTCCACTGTCTCTATCTATGTCAGATGGGTGGGCATTCAAAATAGTAATCTTACAGTTTGAATTGGTACATCACATCAGATTAAACACTTACAGAAGTAGTTCACAGTAGCTGAATGATCCAGGGAATTAAAAGACCATGAAAAAGCATCTTTATTAAGAGATCAAAAACAGTTCAAAATAAAATGATTAGCAATATTCTAGTAATCACTATTTCTTGAAATGTGGTATCCTATAATGGAAAGAAACTACTTCTGAAGTAGAATGAAGAATAGGGGAAAAGATTTTTCAAAACTTTACATATTCATGTTTAGAATTACTTAAAATGTTAAATTAACACAGAGAGGAAAATAACATTCTCATGTCTTCTTAAATATGCTCTGCAGCTAATACTATAAATAGAAAAAACCACCCCCAGAAAAGCTGGCAAATTTCAAGAAGAAAAAGAGCTATTTTAGGGTCTCTCCTTCCAGTCTGTAAGATCAGGGTGAAGTATTTAAGCAAGGAAACGGGTTTTTGTCTTAAAAATCATAAATATTTCAATCTGATAGAAATTATTGGTACAATAGTCCAAGATAAGTTCTGCAGGCAAATTAAAAACAAAATGACAATCAGTTCCTTAAAGAGACTTCAAAATTTGCCTTCATTCTCTGTAGTCTTTACAAGGCTAAATGATACAATGAATGGAATGGAAGAAGTCACCCTTTAGACTGAATCTACTATTTCTATCGCCCTCCTCCTTCCTGTGGATTTCTTAACCTAGAAATGCCATTCAAGCAAATAGTCATCTTCTATTGGGAGCAAAGCTCTTTATACTAAATGTTCCCAATTAACTAAAAACAATACGACCATTCATGCCTTAAGAGAGCACTGGAAAAGGGCTGTCAGGGGCAAACCTTGGCTTTGGTAGCCGCTGAGGCAAGAGCAGCTGCTGCGGCTGTGGCAACATTTCCTTCGGAAATTTCATGTTCTACTTTCTTCTTCCCAGTATCGCTTTCTCTTTCTTTACACATATCAGTGAGTTCTTTGTTCTCCTCAGTCTCCTTTTCTTCTGAAAATATCAGAAAGCTTTATTACTAATGTGCCCAGTCTCGAAAATCCATCTTTCTCCTCACCTCCACCACTGTAACAAACTAGGACTGATGTGACAAAGAGATGTCAATGCTTTTTTCTTTTTTTGAGACAGAGTCTCGCTCAGTTGCCCAGGCTGGAGTGCAGTGGCAAGCTCCGCCTCCCAGGTTCATGCCATTCTCCTGCCTCAGCCTCCCAAGTAGCTGGGACTACAGGCGCCCGCCATCACGCCCAGCTAATTTTTTGCATTTTTAGTACAAACGGGGTTTCACCGTGTTAGCCAGGATGGTCTCAATATTCTGACCTCGTGATCTACCCGCCTCGGCCTCCCAAAGTGCTGGGATTACAGGCGTGAGCCACTGCACCCGGCCAATGCTTTTTTCTTTTTAAGAGTTCTGTTGGCCGGGCGCGGTGGCTCAAGCCTGTAATCCCAGCACTTTGGGAGGCCGAGACGGGTGGATCACGAGGTCAGGAGATCGAGACCATCCTGGCTAACACGGTGAAACCCTGTCTCTACTAAAAAAATACAAAAAACTAGCCGGGCGAGGTGGCGGGCGCCTGTAGTCCCAGCTACTCAGGAGGCTGAGACAGGAGAATGGCGTAAACCCGGGAGGCGGAGCTTGCAGTGAGCTGAGATCCGGCCATTGCACTCCAGCCTGGGCAACAGAGCGAAACTCCGTCTCAAAAAAAAAAAAAAAAAGAGTTCTGTTGAGCCATTCCATGCATTTAGGTTTGCCTCTATTAGGGGACATGTTTTCTAAACAGTACACTTGTTTTCCTATCATTTTGCTAAGTTCTATGTGGAGGTCCCTTGGATATATATATAAAGGAAAATTCAGGGGAACTAAGTCTAAAACCAACATACTTGCTCATCAGTCAATGAAATGCTCTAGGAAGTCTAGGGTCTGTAGGAAATCAGAAGCTGACAACAGATTACTTCTATAAGCCTGACAGGCATGATGGGGTGTATCAGCAACTGACACAGAAAATAAAATGGCAAGTCTGTGAGGTGACTTCAATACTGCTGAATAACTTGTTGTTCTACATATTAAAAGCACAGAGAAAAAGCGTACCCATCAGCATTAGTATTAGTACCTATGTGATAAATGAAACTCAATTACATACTTACTGTTACATTAAGAAACAAACTCAAAATAAAGGGGAAATATTTCTATATAAACCACCTTCATTTCTCCAGTGCCTTTTACAGTTTTATATAAGAGTATCTAAGGAGTTTCCTCAAATTACCTGATTTGGTATCCTCACTCACTTCACTATCCTGTTCCTTTTCACTATTTTTTTCATTTTCTCCATCTTGTGCTTTATCACCTTCATCTGTTTCATTTTCCACTTTGTTTTCTGCCTGAAAGGGATACAAAGCAAGAGGACAGGCAGTGAGCAAAAAAACCCCAGACCTTTTTATGAGTAATTATCTTAGACTAGCAAAAGGTTCCAATATTTTTGGCAAGAAGTAGACTAGATTCAAAAGTGACTTGTAGAGAACCGCTGGAAAAGAACTAATAAATTCCGAGCAATACTTTCTACCACTTCAACACTTGAGTGCTCACAAGATATTCCTCCAAAGCACAGAGTCGCTGCCCTCTCTGTACACTCTGCTGTAAACCAAGGTTTACAATGCCCAAAGGAAAGTGAAGGGAATGAACTGATATTATTTGTTGACTAAAAACAGGCCAGGCCAGGTGCGGTGGGTCATGCCTGTAATTCCAGCACTTTGGGAGGCTGAGGCGGGCGGATCACCTGAGGTCAGTAGTTTGAGATCAGCTGGCCAACATGGTGAAATGAAACCCTGTCTTTACTAAAAATACAAAAAAGAAATTAGCTGAGCATGGTGATGGGAACCTGTCATCCCAGGTACTCGGGAGACTGAGGCAGGAGAATCCCTTGAATGCCCGGGAGGCAGAGGTTGCAGTGACCCAAGATCACGCCATTGCACTCCAGCCTAGGCAGCAAGAGTTCAGACTCCATCTCAAAAACAACCACTACCGGCCGGGCGCAGTGGCTCACACCTGTAATCCCAGCACTTTGGGAGGCTGAGACGGGTGGATCACGAGGTCAGGAAATTGAAACCATCCTGGCTAACACGGTGAAACCTCGTCTCTATTAAAAATACAAAAAAATTAGCCGGGCGTAGTGGCGGGCGCCTGTAGTCCCAGCTACTTGGGAGGCTGAGGCAGGAGAATGGTGTGAACCCAGGAAGGGGAGCTTGCAGTGAGCTGAGATTGCGCCACCGCACTCCAGCCTGGGGGACTGAGCAAGACTCCGTTTCAAAAAGAAAAAAAAAGAAAAAGAAAAAAACTCCACCACCATCACATATATATATCTGTGTGTGTGTGTGCGTGTACTTAATAATTACTGATTGATTTAAAGAATTAAGAGCTTTTAAATTTCACACCATCAACAAAGAAGTTGAAATACTGCTGGAAAAGTTGACGAAGTCTTTTAATACAGCCATCTGCTAATAGTTTCAGGAAGAACCATGAGAGAACATCAGTGATCATGCTTTAGAAACTGAAAAAACCGCAACTGACTATCACTGACTTCATGAGGCTATATTGTTTGCTTAGAGGTAGGGTCCCCATACAGCGCCTAGGGTGGTTTCAAAGTCCTAGTGTCAAGTGATCCTCCAACCTTCCAAGTAGCTGGGACTACACGTATTAGCCACCACACCCAGCTGAGACTGTTATAGGAATTAAATGAAATAAACAATGTGAAGTACTATCATCTTTAGAATACTGCAGGAACTATAATCAATTTCATTATTACCCTCACCCTCCCCTTGACTATATACAATTTTAGAATACCACATGTAATCAAGACCTTCAATCCTGGCTTATATATATTCACTCAAATAGTGACTGACTGCTCACTATGTGCAGTAAAAGTATTAGGAATACAAAGGCCCAGAGGCTGGGCGTGGTGGCTCATACCTATAATCCCAACACTTTGGGAAGCCAAGGCGGTGGATCACCTGAGGTCAGGAGTTTGAGACCAGCCTGGCCAACATAGTGAAACTACGTCTCTACTAAAAATACAAAAATTAGCTGGATGTGGTGGTGCGTGGCTGTAATTCCAGCTACTTGGGAGGCTGAGGCAGGAGAATCGCTTGAACTCAGAAAACGGAGGTTGCAGTGAGCCAAGGTCGCGCCACGGCATTCCAGCCTCGGTGACAGAGTGAGACTCTGTCTCCAAAAAAAAAAAAAAAAGGAATACAAAGGCCTACATCCTGACTTTTGTAACCTCCTGTTCTGCCGCACTCATGATGCATTTACAGTCTCCTACAGAAGAGAGATTGAGCCACTAACACACTGGCTTTAGTGTCTCTCCTCCCCAACTAGTGTGAATCTTTGATTTTCTAACCTCTATTTCAATCTTTATATTTCTACCTACTCTTTAAAACCTACCTCAAATGTCATCTTCTCATTAATTATTTTCTTTTTTTTTTTTTTTTTTTTTGAGGCGGAGTCTCGCTTTGTCGCCCGGACTGGAGTGCAGTGGCCGGATCTCAGCTCACTGCAAGCTCCACCTCCCGGGTTTACGCCATTCTCCTGCCTCAGCCTCCCAAGTAGCTGGGACTACAGGCGCCCGCCACCTCGCCCGGCTAGTTTTTTTTGTATTTTTAGTAGAGACGGGGTTTCACCATGCTAGCCAGGATGGTCTCGATCTCCTGACCTCGTGATCCGCCCGTCTCGGCCTCCCAAAGTGCTGGGATTACAGGCTTGAGCCACCGCGCCCGGCCTCATTAATTATTTTCTAAAGATTCTTCCGCAGGCAGTTAGCCCTCATAGCAAATCACTTATCATTCTGTCATTCTCTTCCGGCACAAGTATAAGACTCAAACCTTACAATTCGATATTCACAAGAACCACAACTTTTATTTTTTGTTGCTGAGACAGAGTCTCACTCTGTTGCCCAGGCTGGAGTGCAGTGGCACGATCTCGGCTCACTGCAAGCTCCACCTCTCGGGTTCACACCATTCTCCTGTCTCAGCCTCCTGAGTAGCTGGGACTACAGGCACCCACCACGCCTGGCTAATTTTTTTGTATTTTTAGTAGAGATGGGGGGTCTCACCATGTTAGCCAGGATGGTCTCGATCTCTTGGCCTTGTGATCCGCCCACCTCAGCCTCCCAAAGTGCTGGGATTACAGGCGTGAGCCACTGCGCCTGGCCAAGAACCACAACTTTTGTATTCATATTCCCAACTTGTGTATTCATATTCCCTCTTCTTTTGTGGGAAATTTGTATTCCTTCTTCTTTTAATACAATGAAATTAGATGTTTAAAATATAAAAGAAGAGGATAGGGAGTGAATATACCTTCTCCCCAGTGAATAAATGAAAAATGTCCTATATTATATCTTGTGAGAACTATTCCTTAAACCAGCAAAGTCCAAGTAGCAGATAGAATTACTTACAGTTCCCTAAGAGGGACTCAAAAACACCAAAAAAAAACCCATTATGCTCCAAAAGGCATGCTATCTGTGGTTTTATTGCTGTGAGACTTTACCTTTTCAGGCTGCTGACCATCAGGGTCGGCTTCCATTTTTTCCTCTTCAGCTCCTTCTACAAGTAAAAGAATAAGAACAAGTACTCCAATGTGGAAAAGGTAAAACTATTATACAACTGTGAGCGTGTCTGAAATACAAATATACACAGTAAAACATATGAATATCATAGCCATACAGTCAGGAACAAAATACACACTGTATGATAAAGTTCAAAGACAGGTAAAACGTAATCTATGGTGTCAGAACTCAGAACAGTGGCTAACAGGGCGAAGAGGTGAGTTATACAGAAAGCAGGTTCAGTGGGGAAATGGGAGGTCCTAGGGTGCTGGTACTTCTCTGTTTCTAGGTCTGGAATTTGTAGTAATGAACTAGGCTGTCTGCTTATGATTTTCGATTTTCTGTACGTATTAAAATATAAACGCAAAATAAAAATAACTCATTATTATTTAACAGATGCTTGACAAGTATATATTTTGACTCAGGTACTGGGGGAAACACTGCTGACCTAGATGTTCACTGAAATCTCAAGAGGATAACATTTTGGCTAGATAGGACACAAACCAACAAGTCCAGCACAGTATAACAGAGGCACGTATCAACAAATTACAACAGAAAATTATTTCACATATGAGAAAATTATTAATTTTCTATAATTTTAGGAACCTAATAAACTAATGTCAAACTATATAAGCAGCCAGGCATGGTCGCTCATGCCTGTAATCCCAGCACTTTGGGAGGCTGAGGCGCCTCGATCACGAGGTCAGGAGTTCGAGACCAGCCTGGCCAACTTGATGAAACCCTGTCTCTACTAAAAATACAAAAAAATTAGCCAGGTGCGGTGGTGTGCACCTATAGCCCTAGCTACTCGGGAGTCTGAGGCAGGAGAATTGTCTGAACCAAGGAGGCAGAAGTTGCGGTGAGCCAAGATTGCAACACTGCACTCCAGCCTGGGAGACAGAGCGAGACTAACAAACAAACAAACAAACAGACCAACCAACCGTATAAGCAAAAACTGAGGGCTGGGCACAGTGGCTCAAGCCTGTCATCCCAGCACTTTGGGAGGCCGAGACGGGCGGATCACGAGGTCAGGAGATCGAGACCATCCTGGCTAACACGGTGAAACCCCGTCTCTACTAAAAAATACAAAAAACTAGCAGGGCGAGGTGGCGGGCGCCTGTAGTCCCAGCTACTCGGGAGGCTGAGGCAGGAGAATGGTGTAAACCCAGGAGGCGGAGCTTGCAGTGAGCTGAGATCCGGCCACTGCACTCCAGCCTGGGTGACAGAGCGAGACTCCGTCTCAAAAAAAAAAAAAAAACTGAGAATGGCAGGGAAGAAACAAAGACAAACATCATCATAAAGGATTTGAACACACCTCTCAAGATATAGAGCAGATATGAACACAGAAAAATGGTACAAATGTACATATGCTGAATTCTACATCCACTAATTAGGCAATAATACACATTAATTTCAAGCTCACACAACATTTTAAAAAT
This sequence comes from Trachypithecus francoisi, assembly GCF_009764315.1. Taxonomy (NCBI): domain Eukaryota; kingdom Metazoa; phylum Chordata; class Mammalia; order Primates; family Cercopithecidae; genus Trachypithecus; species Trachypithecus francoisi. Next base: position 15,305,664 of record NW_022681453.1, read on the forward strand.
AGTGATTACAAATTAGGTCACAAAGTTTTGAGTCCTCACAAATTTCAAATAACCACTATCATACAGATCAATTTATCCAACCACAATGCAAAGAAATCAGATGTTTAAAATATAAAAATAAACTTCTCTATGCATGGAAACTTAATTGTGGGAAGTAAAAGTAGTAATTACAGAGAATGTAAAGTCTTAGGCTTAAATCAGAAAAGAAATAAAGGCTCAAAGTATATGAGCTCTATGTCCTTTATGATATAGCAGAAAAAGAAAACAATATAGAAGATAGGGAGAAAAAAAAGAAAACAGGAAAAAAATACACTGGAGATTTAGAAAAATATACGAGAATTAATATTTCCAAATGTTGGTTCTTCAAAATGATTAATAAAAATGATAAATGTAACTGATCAAGAAAAGAGAGAGATGGCATAAACAAACTATATGAGGAATGGAAGAAAGATCATGACAGAACAAGGTCAAAAAGGAAGTGATAATATATTCTGAAAAACTTTATTCCAAGTAAAATTTAAAACTTAGATCAAATGGGAAAATTACTAAAAATTTATTTTTATCAAACTGATTCCAGAAGACAAAGAAGTCCTGAATTGTCTTTATATTAGTTAGAAAAACTGAAATAACTATAAAACTTAAAAATACACTAGTCCAGATGTTTTATACTGGGAAATTGTACCAAACTCTTTGGGAAAAGATGATTACAATCTTACATAATCTTTCCTAGAGAATAGAAAAAGAGGGAATTCCCCTACCTCAGTCTATGATACCAGTATAACTTTGATTCACAAATCAAATAGGGATAACGGGTAAGAAATATTAGAGGACACTAGGCTAAATCTCATTTGTAATCACAAACAAAAAACTAAGCAAATTATATGAAAACGGAATACAGCAATGTGTTAAAAAAGAAAACCTACACTAGACAGAGTAATATGAAGGATGACTTAATATTAGTACTCTACAAACCTATTTAATTAAATGCATGTAAAGTATCTGACAAAACTCAGTATTGTCCATTATAAGCTCCTGGAAAATAAAGGCTACAAGGAAGGTTCCTGATCTCCAAAAGGCTGTTCTCAAAAATCCTACAACAAATAACATTATTCACTGAAAGATGCCAACAGTATTCTCTATATAAAATTAAGAGCAAGATAAGAATACAAGTATTACTATTTCCCTTCAATATGGTCATAAAGGCCAAAGCCAACACAGTTAATTAAGAAAAAAAATTAGGCTGGCCATAGTGGCTCATGCCTCTAATCCCAGCACTTTGGGAGGCCAAGGTGGGTGAATCACTTGAGTCAAGGAGTTTGAGACCAGCCTGAGCAACACTGTGAAACCCCGTGTCTACAAAATATATAAAAACTAGCCAGGCATGGTGATGAGCACCTGATCTCAACTACTCAGGAAGTTGAGGGAGGAGGATCGCCTGAGCCTAGGAGGTCAAGACTGAAGTGAGCTGAGATCTTGCCACTGCACTCCAGCCTGGATGACAGAGTAATACCCTGTTTCAAAGGAAAAAGGAAAGAAAAAAGGAAAGCTGAAAAGATATGCAGAGAGTAAAACTGTCTACATACAAAAATCTGCAGAAAACTTATCAGAAATAATGATAGGGTTTTGGAAGGGAGTGAGTTATAAAATTATCATATAAAACCAACTGCTACATTTTGATATGTTAACAAGAAAAATCTAGATAAAGAGACATGAAAAAATAAAACTTGAATGTTATCTTAAACAAGACACAAAAAGCACTTCGGATAAAAATGACAAACAACACTTTTAAAAAATTACTTTTATGTATATTTTTAAGAGAAACGGTCTCCCTCTGTAATGCAGGTTGAAGTGCAGTGGTGAGATCATAGCTCACTGCAGCCTCAAAATCCTGGGCTCAACTGATCCACCCACCTCAGCCTCTTCAGTAGCTGGGATTACAGGCGTGCACCATTGTGTCTGGCTAATTTTGTTTCTTTTTGATAGAGATGGTGGTTTTGCTATAATGCACAGGCTAGTCTTAACTCATAGCCCTAAGCAATCCAACCACTTCTGCCTCTCAGAGTGCTGGGATTACAGATGTGAGCTATCACATCCATCCCTGAAACATACAACTATTAAAATCAAGGACTTCTCTTCATTACAAGACCCAAAAAGAAAAAAGAAAGAAGTAGCACGTAGTGTAGTAACTTACAAAAGATTAGTACATAAGATCTATACAGAAAAAGACAAATACTCTACAAAAGTAAGGAAGTCAGGAAGAGTTGCTTTACAGGAGTACATATGACCAATAAATATAAGAAAAGATACTAGGTTTTGCCCGGTGCAGTGGTTCAGACCTGTAATCCCAACACTTTGGGAGGCCAAGGCAGGCGGATCACTTGAGGTCAGGAGTTCGAGACCAGCCTGGCCAACATGGTGAAACCCCGTCTCTACTGAAAGTACAAAAATTAGCTGGGTGTGGTGGCACATGCTGGTAATCCCAGCTACTCAGGAGGCTGAGGCAGGAGAATGGCTTGAACCCAGGAGGTAGAGGCTGCAGCAAACCAACATCGCGCCACTGCACTCCAGCCTGGGCAACAGGGCGAGACTTTGTCTCCAAAAAAAAAAAAAAAAAAAAAAAAAGAGAGAGAGAGACAGATACCTAATAGAAGACCACGATGAAATGTCATTTTACGCCTGCTAGATCAGCAGAGTCTAACACCAGAAAGGACTGGATCAAGTGTTGCTGCCTGAAATGTAAAACAGCACATACACTTTGGAAAAAAAACTGAAATTTCCATCCCACGTGTGGTGGCTCATGCCTATAATCCCAGCAATTTGGGAGGCAGAGGCAGGAGGATCACCTGAGTCCAGGAGTTTGAGACCAGTCTAGGCAATGTAGTCAGACTCTGTCTCTATCAAAAAAGCAAACAGACAAAAAGCAATTAGCCACGCATGATGATGCATGCCTGTAGTCCCAGCTACTCAGGAGGACTGCTGAGCCTGGGAAGTTGAGGCTGCAAAGAGCTGTGATCATCCCACTGTACTTCAGTTTGGATGGCAGAGCGAGACCCTGTCTGAAAGTAAGCAAACAAACAAAAAAACTAGAATTTCCTAAAATGTTGTTACTCACAGAACCAGTTCACAACAAAACAAGGATTTGAGCAAGAAGTGTTCAAAGTTCAATATTCAAGAACGTTCACTACTCTTCCTTCACTGACAAATTCATCTGATGAAAAAGTGACAATGACATAGACAGCAAGCTTAGTGATGCAAGCTCCTTATCTTGGCGTGTCGGCTGGTCGATCAACCACACTTTGAGTAGCACTGCATCTAAGAGACATCCTGTGCGTGTGCACTGTGAGGTATATACAAGACAGTACATGCATGTGTAACACAGAAACCACTGGATACAACCCAAACTGCTCATTCAATAACAGAATGGATAATTAAACTGGATTAGAATCACATAAGAGGATTTTACAGCAGTGAAAACAAACGGCTACATGCATAATGTAACCACATGAATAAATCTTAAAAACATAATATGGAGTGAACAACAACAAAAAATCAAGTTTCAGAAGTCTGACACGGTCACTTAGAGGTCCAAGAAAAAAATAAAGTCTGAATATACCATGTTTTATAAACTTTAAAAACAAAATTACATGTCACATAGTGCTTAAGTACATTTATGTTTGTGATAAAAGTTATTTTCACAGTACTTAGAATGACTCAAAATTCAAGATGCTTAGTGCTGGGAAAGGGAAAGTGAGAGAAGATATGGGAGGAACAGACTGATTCAAATTATTGGTAATGTTCTAATACTTAGTTCAAATGAAATATATAACCTGCATTAACACACATTGTAATATAATAACGAAGAGAGCTGAACAAAAAACTAAACAACTAAATGCAGATGGGATTATAAAAAAACCACCAAATGCAAGGCATGGGTGGCTCACGCCTATAATCCCAGCACTTTGGAAGGCTGATGTGGGAGGACTACGGCCAGCAATTCAAGACCAGCCTAAGCAACAAAGCGAGACTCCATCTCTACAAAAAAATTAAAAATTAGCTGGGCATCGTGATACATACCTGTGGTCCTGGTTACTTGGGAGGCCAAGGAGAAAGGACTGCTTGAGCCCAGAAGTGCAAGGCTACAGTGAGCAATGATTGCCACTGCACTCCAGCCTGGGTGAAACAGGGAGACCTTGTCTCTAAACAAATAAAAATTAAGGGCCAGGCACGGTGGCTCAAGCCTGTAATCCCAGCACTTTGGGAGGTCGAGATGGGCGTATCATGAGGTCAGGAGATTGAGATCATCCTGGCTAACACGGTGAAACCCCATCTCTACTAAAAAATACCAAAAAAACCCCCAAAAACTAGCCGGGCAAGGTGGCAGGTGCCTGTAGTCCCAGCTACTTGGGAGGCTGAGGCAGGAGAATGGCATAAACCTGGGAGGCGGAGCTTGCAGTGAGCTGAGATCTGGCCACTGCACTCCAGCCTGGGCGACAGAGCGAGACTCTGTCTCAAAAAAAAAAAAAAAAGGCTGGGCGCAGTGCCTCATGCCTGTAAAGCCCAGTACTTTTGGAGGCAGGGGTAGGACAACTTGAGGTCAAGAGTTTGAGACCAGCCTGGTCAATATAGTAAAAGCCCATCTCTACACAGAAAAAAATTAAAATAAAAAACAAAATTAGCTGAGCACAGCAGCATACACCTGTAGTCCCAGGTACTTGGGAGGCTGAAGCAGGAGGATCACTTGGGCCTAGGTGTTTGAGGCTGCAATAAGCTATGACTGTACCTCTGTACTCCCGCCTAGGTGACAGAACAAGACACTGTCTCAAAAGAAAAACTTTTTTTTTTTGAAATGGAGTCTTGCTCTATCACCCAGGTGGGAGTGCAGTAACATGCTCTCAGCTTACTGAAACCTCTGTCTCCCAGGTTCAAGCAATTCTCATGCCTCAGCCTCCTGACTAGCTGGGATTACAGGTGTCAGCCACCAGGCCTGGTTAATTTTTGTATTTTTAGTAGAGACGGAGTTTCACCATGTTGGCCAGGCTGGTCTCGAACTCCTGACCTCAAGTGATCCACCCGCCTCGGCCTCCAAAAGTGCTGGCAAGAGGCCACGGTGCCCGGCCAATAATAACTTTTTTAAAAATTAAAAATTTTAAAAGGTTGGTTTTATGCAAATAGGAAACGAGGATGAGATTAATTTCTGTATTTCTCAGTATCTTTATTAACTGTATCATCCTCTTGGTATTCCATGAAATAGCAAGGTAGGGGAGTCAACCCAATCTTGACTTTCTTCGCTCTCTCATCTTCCAGTAGCAATTAGTCAATAATTTCTATCAACTCTATCAGTGAAAATATCTCAGGCTGGGCGTGGTGGTTCACTAGCCTAGGAGTTTGAGAACAGTCTGTGTAACAAAGTGAGACCCTATCTCTACAAAAAATTAGCTAGACGTAGTGCTGCATGCCTAGGGTCCCATCTACAAAGGAGGCTGTGAAAGAAGGTTGCTTGATCCCAGAAGGTCTCTTGATCCTAGGTCAAGCCTGCACTGAGCTGTGTTCATGCCCCTGCACTTTAGCCTGGGTGACAGAGTGAGACCCTGTCTCCAAAACAAAACAAAACAAAAAACAACCCTCAAATATGCAGCCATACAGTGAATATGAGCAGACATTAGATGAAGATAAAGGTTCAACCTTCTTAAAATGAGTAAAATTGAAGTTAAATAAAACTGAAATAAAAATGACAGTAGCCTTAGGCTACCTGGGAGGCTGAGAAGGCAGGAGGATGGCTTGGGCCTAAGAGTTTGAGGGTACAGCAGGGTATCATTGTGCCACTGCCCTCCACACCAGGTGACAGAGTAAGAACTTGTTTATTAAAAACAAACAAAACCCCCAAACTTCACGTTACTTTTAAAATTTCTAAGCCCGTGACAGATTAAGTACAAACTACTTGTAAATAAATATGCATTCGGTCACCTTGACTGAGTTAGCTTAGAGACTGAATAAGTATAATGTGGGAGAAATGCAGTATGATTTTTTTTTCTCACAAAGATATCTGCTTTTGAAATGACTACCCACCATCTGTAGGTCCACATTCCAAAAGGATGACACACCCACTTTCTGTATTGGTAAGGCAAGCCAAATTTGAAATCAATTCTTTAATTAGCTATGATTCCAAGATGAAGTTACATAATATTAATAGCTATTTACATGGTAATAGCACAGTTAGAGACAGACTCTCTATAAGTGGAAAAATCCAGAGACAATACTCAGGTGGTTGTTTTGGTTTTTAAGATGGGGTCTCGCTGTGTTGCTCAGGTCCACCTGACTCGGACTTTTAAGGTGATGTCTGTTAAGCATTTAATGGTAGGGCCAGGTGTGGTGGCTCACACCTGTAACCTCAGCACTTTGGGAGGCCGAGGTGTGGGAATCGCTTGAGCCCAGGAGGTCAAGAACAGCCTGGGCAACAGAGCAAGACCCTGTCTCTAAAAAAATAAAATAAAGAATTTAATAGTGTGTTGTCCATCTCTCAAGATGCTATGTGGAACAGTATGTAAAGCAATTTCTATTCCACAAAATACTTGTTTAAATCTGCTATGTCTTCTTGAAAAAAGAAAAAGTCTCTCTTTGGTCTAAATTCTGGTCTGAATCATAAACCCTTAGGAGGCTGCAGCCTCTCCATGAATCTCATGTCATTTTGTTGTGGTTGATAAACCAATAGGTTAAAAATCCTTCCCCAAAAACATGTAATCTGACCATCTGATCCGTACCTGCAGCGTTAAAGAGGATTGAACGACTTAAACAAGAAGGCATATAACTTAAACTAGTGGGTCATGTGCCAAAGACATTCTAGTAATAACATGGCTAGCAAAAACAGTATGAAAAAAGGTCTAATAACTATTTCCTAACAGGTTAAAAGAACTGGGAGAGGCATACTGGAGAAGAGATTTAAATGTCTGCCACATAGCTGCCTTTAATGTAAGAATGTAATAATCATGCACTATGACTATTTGGCAGGAACCACCCTCCATTTTCCGCACTTCATTTGTAAACTGCCAGCAGTTATTTTCAAAAACAGACTGAATCATGCTACTTCTATTTTCTGATGACTTCCTAATGTCTGCAAGGTAACAACCCTTCAAAATCAGTCCCATAGCCATCTCCACAGCTGCATGCACTTGACCAGAGTACCTGCTCCCCACAGACCTCTTGGCAATCATTCCAGAATATGCCACCTACATTCTTTTTTTTTTTCCTTATTTGTTCCTGTATAAAAGGTCACATCCTTTGTGAAGACTTCCCTAAAGGACTCAAACAAAACTAATAGTGTTTCTTCTGCATGAGCCTCTACTTAAAGTCAAAACTATTTTCAAAATAACATTAAGATGTTATTTGCCTTTGCATTCTCATTCTCACACAGATATAGAGTCTGACACTTTAGAGGCTGCATAATGCACAATGAAGTGATCAGTCAGATAGCGAAAACAATGCACTCATGAATTCTTTCAAAAGTTCCTCAGTCTTGATTTATATTACAGATGGTACCTGACTTATAATGGTTTGACTTGTGGCATTTCAACTTTACAATGCTGCAAAAGCGATATGCATTCGGTTGAAACCATAATCTGAATACCCATATGATCATTCTGCTTTTCATTTTTGATGTAACTCAGTAAATTACACGAGACATTCAATATGTTAGCAGGCTTTGTGTTACACGATTTTGACCAAATGTAGGCTAATGTAGATGTTCTGAGCATGCTGAAGGTAGGCTAGGCTAAGTTACATTTGGTAGGTTAGGTGTATTAAATGCATTTTCGACATATTTTCAACTTATAATGGGTTTATCAGAACATAATCCCATTGAAAGCCAAGAACCATCTGCATAGCAAACATCAACAAACATAATCCATATAAACTGAAGCATCTGGGGTTCTCCTAGATATTTTTTAAGAGTATAAAGGAGTCCTGAGACCAAAAACTTGGAGAACTTACAGTCTCATAGATTTCTGTCTTGTCAAGAGCAGAATGAAGCACATGGCAGGAACCCAGTCAATACTTCTGTGAGACTGATCACGTCACTCCCTATATTTAACTGCAAGGATTTCATAAAGCCAGCAATACATAGCCCAAGCTCACAACCTTTGGCATCACAATCTCTATAACCTAGCTACAACCTACCTTTGTAGGCTATTCTTTCTCCGTCCTTATTTGAACTTTGTATTGTGGCCAATCTAGTTTATTTCCCATTCTCTAAATAACTTTCCATTTCTGTTTCTGTGACTTCAATCACATTGGTTTATAGAATCAAATACTTTCTCGAATCTGCTCAGTGACATTCTAAACCTCTTTTACTTTTTTTTGAGACAGAGTCTCACTCTGTTTGCCCTGGCTGGAGTGCAGTGGCACGATCTTAGCTCACTGCAGCCTTTGCCTCCTGGGTTCAAGTGATTCTTATGCCTCAGGCTCCCAGGCTGCTGAGATTATAGCGATGCGCCACCACACCCGGCTAACTTTCGTATTTTTAGTCGAGACGGAGTTTCACTGTGTTGCGCAGGCTGGTCTCCAACCCGACCTGAGGTGATCTGTGTAACTCAGCCTCCCAAAGTGCTGGGAGTACAGTCATGAGCCACCGCGCCCAGCCTTCTAAACCTCTTTTTCTACGTTCAGCTCAAATACTACTTTCTTTGTGAAGCATTCCTCCATCAAAAATTACACGACCCCTTTTAAGAATTCTTTTTTTATTTTTTAAGAGATAGAGTCTTGTTCGGTCACCCAGGCTGGAGTACGGTGGCAGAAGCAGACCTCACTGCAACCTCAAACTTCTGGGCTTAAGCAATCCTTCCATCTCTGCCTCCCAAGTAGCTAGGACAACAAGTGTGCATCACCATATCTGGCTAGGTTTTTTTCTTTTTTGTAGAGACGAGGTCTCACCATAATATGTTGCCCAGACTAGTCTCAAACTCCTTAGCCCAAATGATTCTCCCACCTCGGCTTCCCAAAGTGGTGGGATTACAGTCATGAGCCACCACACCTGGCTCCTGTGTAATAATTCTTATAGCCCTTCTACGTAGAGTCTTCCATGAACAAATAATACTACACTTCATTTTATTGCCAACCCCCCAAATGCTGAAATTATTTTTTTCATGTATGCGTAGCACAAAAAAATAGCTTCAATTGGTAGAGGGTATTAACTGTATGTCACATGACATGATTTGCCCACAGCAAGAGGCATATATCAAATATCCAAAATGCCTGATTTGATGAAACAATCCCCCAAAGGCAGACAGTTATATTTTGTAACAAAAGTCAATTTCTTCCTGAAAATATACATCCTACTACCTAATAAGTATGAGGAAAGTCAGGTAAATCCTAGTCAGTCCTTAGAAATTAAATGTCCAATTATGAGCTATTCAGAAGTTTGAGTATATATTTCAATATGTTTTTACAATACTTGAAAGAGCCCTTTAAATATAACAAAGAGAAAGCAGCCCATTCCACATGATGTAAGTCTGATGATCAAATATGGTTCCACATTTTTCTTACATGCATTGGCCTAGGGTATTTTCACACATGGTGTTTTAGAAGTGCCTGACTTTAAAAATAATGTTATGGAAATCCTCATGGTGAGAAGAGTGAGGCTACTTATAAGCTATGAATAGTATCTGAGGCGAGAATTCTAACAGTCATTTCTGGGCTGTATGTTCTTAGAAAGTTACTTCTTCAGTATTATTTATTGTCAGGATTATCTTAATCTCATAATGTCTAGACTAGTCCTTAACCTTCTTAAAAACTAGGAATGATTAGCTGGGTTAACACAGAGCTGTGACAACTGGCTCAAGATGTACTCATTGGAAACCTGTATTCCATAGGTTATTAAGGAGCTCAGTAGACAATCTACTCATTGACATATTTTTAAAAACTCTGATTATTCTATTTGTGATTAAATTTCACCAAAAGTCATCAACTTGCAAGAAAAACACTTCAATTAACCTAATCCCTCAAAATCTGTCCAAACCAGAACTGAGATGCAGACAGTAAATCCACTCAGTAGCAAAAGAAATGAAACCAATACTTGAGATCAGGAAATATAAATGAGGGTAACAATAAAAGGTTTTTGACAAACCCTTGACTAGCCCTTGAATGTACAAGTACATTCCAACTCTCTTGAGGGAAAGCGCTGGTGTCCTAAAAAGGGACTAAAAATCATTGTGTTAAATAACTGGTGTAGGAAAGTGTCCTTATCCTTAGGAAACACATGGTGGACTATTTAGGCTACAAAGAGTCATCATGTCTTCAAATTACTTTGAAGTAATTCAGGCTGGGCGCCGTGGCTCACGCCTGTAATCCCAGCACTTTGGGAGGCCGAGGCGGGCATATCTTGAGGTCAGGAGATCGAGATCATCCTGGCTAACACGGTAAAACCCCGTCTCTACTAAAAATACAAAAAATTAGCTGGGAGTAGTGGCGGGCACCTGTAGTCCCAGCTACTTGGGAGGCTGAGGCAGGAGAATGGCGAGAACCCAGGAGGCGGAGCTTGCAGTGAGCGGAGATGGTGCCAGTACACTCTAGCCTGGGCGACAGAGCGAGACTCTGTTTCAAATAATAATAATTCAAGAAAAATAACATTTATTTAGAAGGCTAAATAAATATCAAAAAGTTGAACCTAACTAGTAGGTATACAAGATTTCACTGTGCTATCCTATCAATGTATCAGTATGTTTGCTATAAGTAAACAAATTATAAGATAGGCAATTTTGTTTAGTTTCCAAGTCATGTAAAAAAAATCTACCTGTAATCCTAGCAAAACACAAGCATAAAATGTGGCCTTGGGTTGAGTGCAGTAGCTCATGCCTGTAATCCCAGCACTTTGAGAGGCCAAGGTGGGATGATGGCTTGAGCTCAAGAGTTTGAGACTAGTCTAAGCAACATAGTGAGACCCTGTCTCTACAATAACTAAAATAAGTAGCCCAGGATGGTGGTGCATGCCTGTAGTCCCAGCTACTTGGAGGCAGAACTGGGAGATCACTTGAACCCGGGAGGTCAAGGCTGTAGTGAGTCATGATCATGCCACTGTATCCAGCCTGGGAGACATAGCAAGACCCTGTCTCTTTAAAAAATAAAAATAAAAACACAAAGAAAAATTTAATAAAATCTTTAATAGAGCTTTCTAATAAAAGCCTTAGTTATGTAGTGAAGAAAATTTTCTTTGAAAATCAAATATATGTTATCTGAATAATATATCAATTTAATGACTTTCACATGGGAGTATATTCTCACATGAACAGTTAGAGTAAGACTTGAAAAAATATAGGTCAGACTCAGGCCAGGCGTGGTGGCTCACGCTTATAATCCCAGCACTTTGGGAGGCTGAGGCAGGCAGACTGCTGGAGTCCAGGAGTTTGAGACCAGCCTAGGCAACATGGCAAAACCCCGCCTCTATAAAAAAACAAAAAAATCAAGGTGTGGTGATGCACCCCTGTGGTCCCAGCTATTCGGGAGGCTGAGCTGGGAGAATCACCTGAGCCCAGGATGCAGAGGTTGCAGTGAGCTAAGATTGTGCCACTGCACTCCAGTCTAGGCAACAGAGTGAAACCCTGTCTCAAACACATATGTCAGACTCTGACATTCTTTTGGTCAAACTGCTCCACTTCCTCCACTTTGCATAAAGTAAACATCACAATAACCCACAAATTACCTTAACAGCTCATATCCTCCCCTCCCCCACCAATCGAGCTATTATAACGTTACATGAGCCTCCTTGCTGTTCTTCAAGTATGCCAGGTAGCTCCTGCCCAGTGGGCTTTACACTGGCTTCTCCCAATACTGGGAACACTCTTACACTGCATGTCTACATAGCACTCTTGCTCACCTTATTTACATCTTCGCTCAAAAGTCACTTTCTCAATGAGACTTTCCCTGATCATTTAAAATTGTAATTCCCACACTTCACTCATATTCTTGCAACCCTGCTTTGCTTTTCACCATAGCACATCAGCCAACATACTCTTCATAAATAATTACATCTATACACGCTAAGTTTTACTTATTTGATTAGATTGCTGTCCATCTTACACTCTATAAATATACAACATAAAGGGGAGAAATTTTGGTTTACTTTACCAGTATCCTAGCATCTAGAACACAAAGAAATGATGTGACAATATGATACACTGAGTTTGATTTTTTGTGATTATGTCCAAGAAAGCTTCTCTGGCACAGGCTCATGCACTGAATGACACTGACTGAATTTTGGTGTAAGGTTTTTGGTTTTTATTTGAGACAGGGTCTCGCTTAGTCACGTAGGCTGGAATGCAGTGGTGTGGATCACAGCTCACTGTAGCTTGGGCTCAAACGATCCTCTCACCTTGTGTTCCTGAGTAGCTAAGACTAAAGGTTTGCACCACCATGCTCAGCTAATTTTTTTATTTCTATTTTTTTGTACAGATGGGGTCTTGCTATGTTGACCAGGCTGGTCTCTATATCCTGGCCTAAAGCAATCCTCCTGCTGGCCAAAGTGTTGGGATTACAAACATGAGCCATAGCACCCAGACTTCTGTGGGTTTTGCTGGCATTCAGTGGCATATAGAGGAAGTCAACCACAGCTGCTCTGACTGATGCATTTGCCTATTTCAGGAGACAGGTGTTAAGTTCTCAAGAGAGCTTGGGCTCTTTAGTATTATATTTCCCATAGTATCTAAGACAGAACAGTAATTTGGAGCTATTAGGCCTTTAAAGATGCTTGTTCAGTGAATGAAAACCACACAGACAAACCTACGTATTTTACTTCTGGCAGCCTGCTACAGTGAAGAGAAGCAGAGCTTTGGGATTAGAGAGATTTAGGTTAAATTTCTGGTTCAGATACATACCTATGTAACCTCTCCATGCCTCAGTTTACTTGCTTTTGCCAAAAAAAAAAAAAAAGTTACTTCCTCCAAATGATTCTCCTAAAAAGAAACTCAAATGGCCAGTCAAAAATCCCTATACAATGTGGACTAAATATGGGTACTCAGAAGTATTTTTTGTGTGCCCAGAATGGTCTAGTCAACGAAAAACAAAAAATATATAAATGTACAGAAATTAATAGTTCTTGGTGAATGACCATAGTTAAAAAGATGGACTGAAGACGACCCTTCTCATAAGCAAACACTCATTTCCTAAATAATTCCTATGGGAAATCACTTAAAATATGAATGTAAGAGGTGTCTGAGTGTTCATCCAGCTTTACTTTCATTTCACCATATACATCGTATATTTCTTCTCTAATCCAAATTCACAATGAAATGTTAGATAGGTTAATGACAAGAACCCAAAACAAGTACTATATTTCTTAAGGAAGCTTATTTTCCCTATAGTATGATTTTACCATAGATAATACCTATGTGTACATATTTGTAACACAGTAAATTATCACAATAAATAGTACCATGAACTCACCACCCAAGTACACTATTATCTTGCTAAGTAAAATCCTTTATCACTTGGTTTCAAACCAGTGTGCTACACAATAAGGCAGTATTTGTGACATGAAATGTAAGAGATACACTGTTGACCTTCTACAATTCTGTTGAGCCAATTCCGAAGGGAGAAACATTTGCTGTTTCTCAATTTATTCCATTTGTTGGAATCCAATATAAATCATATTATCTATAATAGTCCAGCATAAGTTACAGAAACCTATTCTCAACTCATTTGAAATATTCATATTATGGTCTGTTTTCCTTACCCTTATTATAAGAGGACCCAAATTCCGTTGCTGCAATTAGTGAGTATGGAACACACTTGAAAGAGGTTAACTGGGAGGCTACTTCCAGATACCGTGAATGAATTTTACTGTTAATGCCACTCAAAGGTCAGCCCTTGTAGTCTCATGTGCCTCCTGTAGCAGTCTAAGCTCTGCATGCTCCACAAACCATAAATTCACTAATGAATCAGGAATCAGGAGAATCCAGCCCCAAAGAAACCAAGGTTGCTAGGTACTTCAGTCTTGTTTCAAATCTCAGTAAACTAGAAATGGCTAAATTTGCAGCCTATTTCATAGCCACTAATGGTCTATGATATAATCTACCAAAATATGTTTTCAAAACATACATGTAAAAACACATCCCTCATTTGGCAAAGTACACAAATCTCACTGACTCAAAACATTTAGGAAATTAAGACCCAGGCTTCATTAGTCCCAGGTTTTTCCAGCCTATGCTGGGTACTGTCTGATGGTGAATCAACAAAGAAGAACAGAGAAGTGACTTGGCCTGCTAAATTCAGTCTTCATATAAGAAAAAGAACATAAGTTAATTTCAAACTAAGAATTATTGATACTCTCAAATTGCTTTTAAATCAAAGAGCTGGTACTCTAGGTGTAACAATGTTAAGAAGAGTTAAAACAATAATTTGCGCAGAGGGCTGGTATCTTAGTCCATTTTGTGGTGCTATAAAAGCATATCTGAAACTAGGTAATTTACAAAGAAAAAGGGTTTATTTAGCTCACAGTTCCACAGACTTAGACATTCAAGGGCATGGCCCCAATTCCTAGCAAAGGATTTTATTCTGTGTCCCAACATGGCAGAGGAGGTCAAAGGAGAAGCAGACAGGTGTAAAGAAGAGAAACCTGATGAGGGTCCTGAAATTATAACAACCCACTCTGAGGGGAATGAATCCATTACTAGGAGAACGAATCCAATTCCCCAAGAGTGAGAATGGAAACTCATTCACTACTACAAAAATAGCACCAAGCCGTTTATGAAGGATCTGCCTCCACAACCCAAACACCTCCCAACACCATCACATTGGGGATCAAAGTTCAACACAAGTTTTGGTGAGGACAAACAAACCATATCCAAACCCCAGCAGAAGGGATGAGAGGCTTCATTAATCTGAAAAAATGTTTCTGTATAAGCAAAATGAGATGGCTAGATTGGCACTTAATTCAAACAAAGTAGAAAGAACAACAAGGGTAGGCCCTATGCAAACTCATAAAAAATGGTAAGATTTGAGACTTGAAAGGACCTCACTGATATCCACTTGAACTGCCAAGAATGGAGCACTAGGTGTTCAGATGGTATGTTCTGGAGAGCAATAGCTAGCAATTTTAACTTTTACTTCCTATTATCTTTATTTTAAGAATAAATGAAAAAGACAATAGCCAGGAATGGTGTCATGTGCCTGTAGTTCCAACTACTTGGGAGGCTGAGGTGGGAGAATCACTTGAGCCTGGGAGGTACAGATTGCAATGAGCTATGATCATGCCACCGTACTCCAGCCTGAGTGACAAAGCAAGACACTGTCTTAAAAAACAATAATAACACGCCAGGCACAGTGGCCCATGCCTGTAATCCCAGCCCTTTGGGAGGCTGAGGCGGGTAGATCACTTGAGGTTAGGAGTTGGAGACCAGCCTGGCCAACATGGTGCAACCCTGTCTCTACCCAAAATACAAAAATCAGCCAGGCGTTGTGACACACACATGTAATCCCAGCTACTCGGGAGGCTGAGACAGGAGAATCGCTTTAATCTGGGAGGTGGAGGTTGCAGTGAGTTGAGATCACACCACCATACTCCAGCCTGGGTGACAGAACGAGACTCTGTCTCCAAAAATAAACAAACAAACAAACAAACAAACAGACAAATGAAAATCATTGTATCTAAAGCACAGTGTATATAAATTTCATACAGGTGAGATAAAGATGGAAATAATTAGGCAAAATGACACCTATAATTCTTTAATCAGCAGAAGGAAAAAATGAAGATTAGAGTGGAGAGAAATTATAGAACAGAAAAACAGAGAATCAATGAAACAAAAAAGCTGGTTCTTTGAAGAGACAAAATTGACAAGTCTTTACCTGGACTGACTTTAAAACAAGAAAAGCAAGTGGATGAAATTACTATAATCAGTAATGAAAATGAGGACATTACTATTGACAGTTATGAGAGGACACTGTGAACTTAAAAAGATAGCTTTGAGATATAATTCACATAATATAGAATTCACCAATTTATTAAGATGTAATTCACATAATATAAAATTCACCCATTGAAGGAGTACAAGTCAATGAAATTTAGTATATCAACAGATACGTGCAACCATCCCTATGGTAAAATTTAAAACATTTTCATTACTTCAAAGAGGTATCCTTTTGCAATCAACCCCAAATCCTCCCTTCCACCTATACAGAGCAACCATTAATCTACTTTGTTTTTACAGATTTCCCTCTTCAGGACTTTTCTTATAAATGCAATCATATAGTATACTGGCTATTTTCACTGGCTTTTCACTTACCAAATGTTTCCAAATTCATCCATGATGTGGCATATGTCAATACTTCATTCCTTTTTATAGCCAAGTAATATTCCATTGTATGGATATACCACATTTTGCTTATCACACATCAGATGATGGACATTCCAGTTGTCTCCCCTTTTTGTTGTTATAAATTTTTTGCCAACAAATTAGATAGTCTACATAAAATGAATAAATTCCTATAAGACACAAACTACCAAAACTGACTCATTAAGAAATGTTTAAATCTCAGTAGAATGATAAGGAGTTAAGAGACAGAATCAGGGCTGGGTGTGGTGGCTCACAACAGTAATCCCAACACTTTGGGAGGCCGAGGCGGGTGGTTCACAAGATCAGGAGATCAAGACCAGCCTGGCCAACACAGTGAAACCCCGTCTCTACTAAAATACAAAAATTAGCCCGGTGTGGTGGCATGTGCCTGTAGTCCCAGCTACTCCAGGGGCTGAGGCGGAAGAACTGCTTGAACCCAGGAGGCAGAGGTTGCAGTGAGCCAAGACCACACCATTGCACTCCAGTCTGAGTGAGAGTGAGACACCGTCTCCAAAAAAAAAAAAAAAGAAAGAAAACGGAGACAGAATCAATAATCAAGAAAGTAAGAAAAGCCCAGGACATGATGGCTTTACCAGTAAATATTATCAAATGCTTAAAGAAGAATTAACTCCAATGCTCCTCAAACTTTTCTTAAAAAAAAAAAAAGAACAATTCCTTATTCTTTGAGGATGGTATTACCTTAATACCAAAACTGGACAAAGATATCACAGAAAAAAAAACTACAATCTATGAATACAGATGCAAAAATCTTCAACAAAACACTAGCAAACTGAATCTGATAGCATGTTAAATGGATTACTTACAAAGGCCAAGTTGGATTTATCAAAATAAAAACCAAAAAACAAAAAAAAAGGTGAGGGTGGTTCAGCATGTGAGAATCAATTACAGAATAAACTAAAACTTTGGACTGCAGTTGATGATGATGTGTTAAAGTAGGTTTATCAACAAATGTACCACTCTGGTATGGGATATCGATCGTGGGGGAAACTGTGCATGTGGGGGGTAGTCAGGTGGTATGCAGGAACTCCGTAATGTCTATCAAATTTTGCTATGAACCTAAAACTGCTCTAAAACATAAAGTCTACTAAGAAAAAAAAAGGGGGGGGGTGGGACATGAATCTGAGTAGGTATTTCCCAAGGAAGACATAAAAATGGCCAATAAACACATGATATTCAAGATCATTAATCATCAATGCAAATACAAACCCCAACATCAAACCACTAGACTGGCTATTAAAGGTAAAAATAGAAAAATAAGTATTGACAAGGATGTGAAGAATTTACAAATGTCATACATTACGGGTAGGAACATAAAATGGTATAGCCACTATGAAAAACAGGCTGGCAGTTTCTCAAAAAGGTAAACAAAATTACCATGTAACTCAGCAATTCTACCCCTAGGTATATACCCAACCAAAAGAAGTGAAAACCCTCCGTTCACAAAAAAGCTTGTATATAAGTGTTCATAGCAGCATTTTTCATAGTGTAAAAGTGGAAACAAAATGTCCATGAATTGACAGATAAATATAATTGGGTATATGACAGATAAATATAATTGGTTATATCCACCCAAAGAAATAGTCAGCACTGACAAGAATGAGGTACTGATGGATGCTACAACATGGATGAACCTTGAAAACATGCTAAGTCAAAGAAGCAGACACAAAAGGCCACATATTACATGATTCTGTTTATATATTAAATGTCCAGAATAGGCAAACCCATAGAGACAGAAAGTAGATTGTTAGTGGGTACCACAGCTGAAGAGCAAAAGGACTGGGGAGTGACCGCTTAATAAGTATGTGATTTCCTGTTGGGATGAGGAAAATGTTCTGGAATTAGATAGTGGTGACAGACACACAGCATTGTAAATAAAGCAGAAGCTATTATATACTTTTAAGCAGTTAAAATGAGGAATTTTATGTTACAGGATTTTCTCCTCAGCTAAGAAAACCCCCAAAACAATGAACTGAAACCCATTCAGCAACATATAAATTAACATAATCATAAGTCATTTCTTTGTTTTCACCTACAGTTCCATGCATCTTTCAGTATTCTTCTGTCTATTCAAAACCTGGATCTACAAACAGCAACCAGATAATTCACAACTGTAATACCATTAACAATTACAAGACAATTTTTTTAGTTCTAGCTACCAAAAGAAACAGACAAGAGAAAAAAAATCATAATCTTAAAAAACTAATCTTAAAAGACAAGTTTATACTGATCATTGTACTCACTTTTTAGTGCAGGTAAACCCAATTACTTGAGTAAGCTGACAGGAATACAAACATATATTAACCCTGTCCCTTGAAAGCAGCAGTGACTCACCAAGCTTCTCTGGCTCATCGGGCCCTGTGCCCGCAATGCAGCTGCTCTCCAGGCCGTAGGTGGGATCCACTTTCCCAGAGGCTCGTGCTGCTTCTTGTACTTTCTTAACATGAGCTTCAACCAATTCCAGTGGTACCTCCTCCCGGACCCGAGAAAACTCCTCTGGTTCAAGAATAAAAATGGAACAGCAATCTAACTTTGCACAAAAATTTGCTTCAGTGTAAAACCACCATCGGGAAACCCAACACAATATTATTGTCTTAGGTGTAGCAACCTCTTCAGGCTCTCAGTCCCTCTACACCAGCAAAATGAGAGGACTAAACGAGATTAAAAAAAAAAAAAAAATGAAATTCTATGGCTCTACATTTTATCCTACACATCACAGAGCCTTGAAATAAGAGATCTTTCAACTCATACCAGCAATAATCAAAACTGCTGTCCATATTTTAACTTTGCTTACTAGATTAATAAATCAAAAAAACAAAAACAGCAAGGATTAAACATCCATAAAACCAAGAAAGTTCTATGATGTGACGAAGTTCTAGTTATAATTAATGTGTAACCCATGAATATCAAATGACTTCCTTTGCTAGTTATACCAAATTATAAATTAATCACAAAATATACAATAAAAAACCTCTGTTCCTCCAATTCCTAAAGCTCTTAATTTTAAGACGCATTACTTAAAAATTTTGTAATACTTTTATAAAGAATATGGTATCTTTCACAGGTAATATCTGATTTTTGTTATTTACATTAAAAGAAATGAATGTAATGGCTGGTAATATTCAAATTGAGATAAATTGAGTTTTTCTGTTGAGGAGATGGTTTAGGGAAGTCCATACCCAAAGCCGCTTTTGCTGCAGCAGATGCCACGCGAGGGTCCACCACAGATGCCAAAAAAGCAACAGTGCTCATGACCGGATTTCCTGACTGACTAAAGGGGACAGGCTGGTAGGCCAAAGGCCCAAGGGAAGCATCTGAATTCTCAAGGTATGGGTCCTCAATGGGAAGTCTCAAAAAGTGGAGGATGCATTCATCCTGAGTACGACTTCCAACATGTTCCGACACTTTGTTCCAATCATCCTTATACATCTCCAGGGCCTAAAACAGAAAAAACAGATGCTTTCATGTCAGGTAACAAGAAAGTAATGTGTAATATTAGAAGTTCTTTATATAGCTTTTTTAAAAAAAAATTAATGCAATAGTTCTGCATAAATAGAAAGATTTGATGGCTTTCCTTATATTATTTTCAATCAGGCAAGAAAAATAAATAAAAGACATGCATACTATAAAGAAAGAAGTATTCCAAGTATTCCAAGCATGGTGGCTCATGCCTGTAATCCTAGCACTTTGTGAGGCAGATCACCTGAGGTCAGGAGTTCGAGATCAGCTGGCCAATGACATGGTGAAACTCCATCTCTACTAAAAATACAAAAATTAGCCGGGCATGGTGGTGTGTGCCTGTACTCCCAGCTACTCAGGAGGCTGAGGTACAAGAATCGCTTGAACCCAGGAGGCAGAGGTTGCAGTGAGCAGAGATTGCGTCACTGCACTCCAGCCTGGGCGGCAAGAGCGATAGAAAGAAAGAAAATAGGGAAGGAAGGGAGGGAGGGAGGGAGGGGTTAGGGTTACTAATACAGACAGACATGACTGTTTATATAGAAAATTCTAAGGAAGCTATAAAAAAAAGTACTAAAACTAAACAGCTGAGCAAAGTCAAAGGATAGAAGGGCAATAGAGAAACTCAACTATATATCCATACATAATAGCAATGAACAATTTTAAACAGGAAGAAAAAAAGTATTTAAAGTAATATAAAAACTGGGTGTGGGGGCACACATCTGTAGTCCCAGCTACTCAGGGGGCTGAGGCGAGAGGATCTCTTTAGCCTAGGAGTTCAAGGCCAGCCTGACAAACACAGCAAGACTCTGTCTTAAATAGCATAATTAAATACTTAGGAGGAGGAATAAACATAATAAAGAATGTATAAGAGCAACAGACTGGAATGAGTAAAACATGAGAGAACTAAAAGACCCAAATAAAATAACGGAAGAGATATATTGTGTTCATTCACTAGAAGTCTCAGTATTAAGATGTCAATTATTTCCAAGTTGAACTTTAGATTCAATACAATTCCAGTCAAACTCCAAGTAGGCTTCTTTTTAGTAGAAATTGATAAACTGATTCTAAAATTTATAAACTACATACATTTCTAGTTTTATAATTTATGATTTTTTCAGAGAAAATCCTGAAAGAAACCAACAAAAAGTTTAAAAGGAGTCTCCGAGGGAAAAATGGATAGAACAGTAGAAAGAAAACCACAACTATGTGGTGCTAAGAAAGTTGAGGAATTAATTGGATAACAAGAATTTATTTAGTGGCATACTGAAGTTGGTACTCTCACACCATTCTCTCCAGGACCATGGTTCTCAACGAAGGGTAATTTTTGCCCCCTTGAAGACATTGGCAATGTCTGCAAACATTTTTGGTTGACCCAGCTGGGGAAGTGCTGCTGGTATCTAAGAACAAGGAGGGGCAATATATGCTGTAAAACATATATGAACCCTCCATTCCAACAACAAAAAAACTGGCCCAAATGTCAATATTGAATGCTCCAACTGAAAAACCTTACATTAGAGCCTAATTTGCTGATCTGCACTGTGAGATTGAGCTTTCTATAACAATAGTTGTCTCCATGTTTTACTTTTTCAGTTAATTATTTTACTTCAAAGTTTGTTTGTTTTTAATTTTTAGAGACGGGTTCTCACTATATTGCCCAGGATGGTCACGGACTTTTGAATTCAAGCAATCCTCCCACCTCAGCCTCCCAAAGTGCTGAGATTACAGGTGCTGAGATTACAGGTGTGAAATACTGCGCCTGGCCATCAATTAATTCTTAACTCGGGGTTCCAACTGCTGCTCAGGCTTTCATTTCTGCTGGAATGGTACAGGACTTCTTAAAACCCAAGCCAGCAAACAGTCTGACTCATTAAATCCCTTGAAAAACTAGGCTAATTCTGGGTTTCCTCTGGATATTCAGTGACCTCTGGATATTCAGTAACCTCAGGTAGTTTGAGAAGGAATTACTTTTTGAAAGACCCAGATTGTTAGAAAAAAGAAAAATATATCTATCTCACGCAGGTCCACGGAAGTAGAAATATATCTACTGGGGCTGTACTATGTTTCTAATTATAGATAGGGATTTTCTAGGCATGCTCTATCACGCCCTTTTCCAATGAAGTTTTTATTTAAAAAATATTTTTTCATGTTCCTTTTGCCAGGGAACAATAAGAAAGTTCACCAAGTTTTTTTTTTTTTCCCAGAATAAAGGTGGAGTTGGGGAACCTTCTGAGATACAAAATCCAAGCAAGAATCAGCATCCAGAAGAGCACAGAGTTGAGAATCAGTAAATGTCTGAGCCCGGGAACTGACAGTAATGTTAATAAGAGAGGCAAAAAAATAGATATTTTGAAAAGAGAACAATGCGGTGATACACTGGCCAGGAAGGAGAATTATTCAATTAAAGGTTTTTAGTAAGTATCTTATAATACTACAAAACAGCTTCATTCATCCTGCCATAACCCAGGTTCAGGTCTTCATCATTACTCAACCTGGATACGTTCTCTCTCTCTCTCTCTTTTTTTTTAGAGACACAGTCTTGCTATGTTGCCCAGGCTGCTGTCCAACTTCTGGCCTCAAGTGATCCTTCCAAATCGGCCTCATAAATTGATTCTTATAATTACCTTTTTATACTTAATTTCATCCTTCTCCAAGCTGCTAGAGTGAAATATGTTTTACGTAAAACACTCTTTCTCTCCTGCCTAAAACTATTTTATTATGTGTCATTATCTTATGAAACTAAGCCAGACATGATCAGGACACTGCCTACTTCTCCCACCCTATTCCCTACTCTTTTTGTTTCAAGAATACACAGGTCCCACTGATATATCCCTACTAGGTATTGTGCCTATGAACCATTTGTTCTGCACTGGAAACATCATGTTTTAGGACCAACACAGCTAGCTATACCATTCCCAGAAGGCTGTTCATTGACTTATCTACCTGGTCTGTTTGCAAAGCAACTCCTCTGTACAGCTCTTGTGCTCTGGACATACCTCTAATCATAAAGTTGGGAATTCTGCATTCAAGCTTTGTGTTTTATCTTTCTGTCACCTAAGTAGACTATGAATTCCTTAAAGGTACAGACTGTGTCCTATAGATCTCAACATGCAGTGTCTGTCATAGTGTCCAAAGCACAATACCTAATAAAGTTTACTGAACTCAAACCACAGGAAACTGAACTAAACCAAAAAAGAAATCTGACTTTGCTAAGGCTCTCAAATGTAAAAAGGCTGTTTTTTAATTTTAAAAAAAAGCTTCTCCTAAACCAAGCTTGTCCAACCTGCGGCCTGCAGCCCGCATGTGGCCCAGGATGGCACTGAATGTGACCCATACAAATTCATAAACTTTCTTAAAACACTATGAGATTTTTGGGGGGATTTTTTTCTTTTAAGCTCATCAGCTATTGTTAGTGTTAGTGTATCTTATGTGTGGCCCAAGACAGTGCTTCCAATGTGGCCCAGGGAAGCCAAAAGATTGAACATCTCTGTCCTTAAGAAAAGTTTTTTAATAGAAGATTTACTATTTCTCTTAGTGTAGTTCAAAAGTACATAGAATTAAATATTTCCTGAGTTGCGTATCAAGAAAAAGTATGTAAAATGCATGCACACTATGAGGAAATCTTGCATGTTGGTTACTGAATATCTTCTAATGCTATGTTTCCTGTAATTTAGCTGGCATAAAAAAATGAGAGAAGGCTGGGCGCGGTGGCTCACGCCTGTAATCCCAGCACTTTGGGAGGCCGAGGCGGGAGGATAACAAGGTCAGGAGATCAAGACCCTCCTGGCTAACATGGTGAAACCCCGTCTCTACTAAAACTACAAAAAAAGTAGCCGGGCTTGGTGGCGGGCGCCTGTAGTCCCAGCTACTTGGGAGGCAGAGATAGCAGAATAGGGTGAACCCGGGAGGCAGAGCTCGCAGTGAGCCAAGATCATGCCACTGCACTCCAGCCTGGGTGACAGAGCGAGACTCTGTCTCAAAAAAGAAAAGAGAAACTCTTACAGTGATACATAAATGTTAATAAATTATAAGTTTTATTTGCAGGTATAGCCTTTATGTCTATTAATTATCTAAGGGAAAATAAATAGCATGAGAAAGCAAAGCATACATGACAAACACTAGAGTTATCAAGGGAGAATCAGTGAGCTTACAAATTCAAGTCTTGTCACTTTAAAGCCCAGGAATAATTACAAATGAACAGGAAGAATACTGCAATCAGTTGTGGACTTAAAAGAAACTGTGAAGGCCAGGCGCGGTGGCTTGCGCCTGTAATCCCAGCACTTTGGGAGTCTGAGGTTGGCAGATCACGAGGTCAAGCGATCGGGACCATCCTGGCCAACATGGTGAAACCCCATGTCTTGTGAAAATACAAAAATTAGCTGGGTGTGGTGGTACGCATCTGTAGTCCCAGCTACTGGGGAGGCTGAGGCAGGAGAATCGCATGAACCCAGGAGGCAGAGGCTGCAGTGAGCCGAGATCATGCCACTGCACTCCAGCCTGGGAGACAGAGCAAGACTCCGTCTCAAAGAAAAAAGAAACTATGTACCCAGCACAGTGGCTTACATCTATAATCCAAGCACTCTGGGAGGCTGAGGCAGGAGGATCACTAGAGACCAGGAGTTCAAGACCAGCATGGGCAGAGTAGCAAAACCCTGCCTCTATATTAAATATGTGCAAAAATATATAGATATGTATGTACATATATATTAATTTGAAAAAAAATTTTTGATCGCCTTAATCACTGTGGAATAGAGTGGCTCCATTATCTCTCTTTCCTTCTGGTGCCCTGATTCTAACAACAGAATTTCAAACTTCCATAAAGACTGTGGTGGTCTTTTGTAGCTACTTATTCTTTTTTGTTGTTGTGCTATTTTGTTTTTTCACCTCAAACTTCAGACTTTATATGCCTACTCATTCTAATGACACATTTTCAAGTAGAAATTCCCCATACCTTTTTACAACTGAAGTCTTATTCAAACAAGCCGTCATCATCTCGATCTTACAGAGTAATTTCTTTTTAAAAAGTTAATATAAAATCTTGGCCGGGCGCGGTGGCTCAAGCCTGTAATCCCAGCACTTTGGGAGGCCGAGATGGGTGGATCACGAGGTCAGAAGATCGAGACCATTCCGGCTAACACGGTGAAACCCCGTCTCTACTAAAAAATACAAAAAACTAGCCGGGCGCGGTGGCAGGCGCCTGTAGTCCCAGCTACTCAGAAGGCTGAGGCAGGAGAATGGCGTAGACCCGGGAGGCGGAGCTTGCAGTGAGCTGAGATCCGGCCACTGCAATCCAGCCTGGGCGACAGAGTGAGACTCCGTCTCAAAAAAAAAAAAAAAAAAAAAAAAAAAAAATTATATATATATATATATATATATATATATATAAAATCTTACATTATCCTTCATTTCCACCAATTAAAGATCTTTCTTTTTCCAACTGTATTCCTTTATCTATTGTATACATTCCACTTTGACTATTTCCAAAATTGAAATGTTGCCTCCAATATTTACAATAAGATAACAAGGAAATGAACATGACCAGATATTAACCTTTAGCATTTACTCAAAAACTGTGCTTTGATACAAGACTTTAAGAAATAAGGTCTTTTAAAAATCAAAGGGGTGGGCTCAAGAATACAAAAAATATTTGGAATGCTTCCTGTGTGGTATATTTGTTTAATAAAATAGTATGCCCGCCTGAGCAACAATGCCGAAACCCCATCTCTATTAAAAATACAAAAAAACTAGCCAGGCATGGTGGTGCACACCTGTAGTCCCAGCTACTCGAGAGGCTGAGCTGGGAGGATCGCCTGAGCTCGGCAAATTGAGGCTGCAGTGGACTGAGATTGTGCTACTGCACACTAGCATGGGGGAAGGGAGTAAAACCCTGTCTGGGAAAAAAAAAAAAGTACGATGCTATTTTGAAAACAGCAAATCCCAATGAGTCTACCAGATTTATCAATATATTAGAAAGAGACAATATTTGATTATAAATCCATTTAAAAATACTCATCTGACTTCATATTCTTAAGCTATTGAGTATCTCTAAATAAACTATATAAACGGAAGATGCTAGTGGTAAACACTGATGTGGAGAAGTCTTTTATTTCTCTTTGTGTAATTGCAAACAATTCCTGTTGACTGAATTGCAAGTTTAAAAGAAAAATCAAACACTGCACAGATTCCACCTGCAGGAGAGAAAATGCACTCTTGTGTAAGAATACTGTGGTTTTCTTGGATGTTTTGTTTTTTGTTTTTTTTTTTTTTTTTTTTTTTGAGACGGAGTCTCACTCCATTGCCCAGGCTGGAGTGCAGTGGTGTGATCTCTGCTCACTGCAAGCTCCGCCTCCTGGGTTCCCGCCACTCTCCTGCCTCAGCCTCCCAAGTAGCTGAGACTACAGGCGCCTGCCACCACGCCTGGCTAATTTTTTGTATTTTTAGTAGAGACAGAGTTTCACCGTGTTAGCCAGGATGGTCTTGATCTCCTGACCTCGTGATCTGTCCGCCTTGACCTCCCAAAGTGCTGGGATTACAGGCGTAAGCCACTCCACCCGACCTCTTGGATGTCTTTAAACAGTAGTTCAGTTATTTCTACCTCACTTTTACTACCTACTAATCTTAAATATGAAAAAGGAGAAAAGTTTCAGCGTCAATGTGCAGCAAGAAAAAGAACAATTGTTGTCCCAGTCATTGTTACACAACTTACTTTCTCTCCAGAGCCCAAAGATTCCAAAATAGCAATACAAAAGTGTGTTTATAGTCACCCACAAGTACTGAAAACACGATTCATTTTAATTAATATTAAAATCTAGTAGATATGGCTAAATAGTCCTGAAATTAAAAGTGAGTCAGTCAGTACCATAGGAAAGATAGTTAAATAAATAAGAAAAAAGTAAGTCAGCAAAGCTCTCTGCATATCACTGATACTGAATGGGCATATGAGAACATATCAAAGTAGAGGCAAAAGAACACACAACAAGGGATTCTTTTGATTTTGATCACAACAGAGAAAGACAAGGTTGGGGGGAGAAGCAGAAAACAGCAAGAAAAAGTAAAAGAGGAATGCAAAAAAGAAATGAAAATAGTTTGATGCACCAAGGATACTTCTAGAGTAATCACAACAATTGGAACAACCTGAAAAACCAAACCAAAGCAGTACAGCAACCAAAATGTCACCAAGTCCACTCTACGTGGTCTGGGAACCCAGAGGGCATCGGGCTCTTTTAGGACTGTGATGTCAAACAATTTCCTTGATAATACTAAGACACTACTGTCTTTTTCATTATGTCGACATCTGCATTCATGGTGCAAAAGGAGCGGCGACATCTTAGCATAAATCCAAGCAATGACACCAATTGTCTTAGTAGTCACTTTATTCCTGTCACACACTCACAACTTATTTTGTTGTGAGTGTGTGACAATTAGGAATTAGCTTCACTTAAACATCCTCGATGAATCTATAAAAATTATCAATTTAATCGTCTAAATATCTAACTACACGGTTTTAAAATTCTGTACTATCAATGGGAGACACAGAAAAGGATTTAAGTATCAACTATTAAAGCACGATGGCTGTTCTAAAGGAAAACACATGTGTGATTGAGTTTTGAGCTCCAGTGGACACTTTTTTTTTTTTTTTTTTGAGACGGAGTCTCGCTCTGCCGCCCAGGCTGGAGTGCAGTGGCCAGGTCTCAGCTCACTGCAAGCTCCGCCTCCTGGGTTTACGCCATTCTCCTGCCTCAGCCTCCCAAGCAGCTGGGACTACAGGCGCCCGGCATGTCGCCCGGCTAGTTTTTTGTATTTTTTAGTAGAGACGGGGTTTCACCATGTTAGCCAGGATGGTCTCGATCTCCTGACCTCGTGATCCACCCGTCTCGGCCTCCCAAAGTGCTGGGATTACAGGCTTGAGCCACTGCGCCCGGCCGGCTTTTTTTTTTTTTTGAGACGGAGTCTTGCTCTGTCGCCCAGGCTGGAGTGCAGTGGCCAGATCTCGGCTCACTGCAAGCTCCGCCTCCGGGGTTTACGCCATTCTCCTGCCTCAGCCTCCCGAGTAGCTGGGACTACAGGCGCCCGCCACCTCGCCCGGCTAGTTTTTTGTATTTTTAGTAGAGACGGGGTTTCACCATGTTAGCCAGGATGGTCTCTATCTCCTGACCTCGTGATCCGCTTGTCTCGGCCTCCCAAAGTGCTGGGATTACAGGCTTGAGCCACAGCGCCCGGCCCAGTGGACACTTTTTAAAACAGAATACTAAAGGTGAATTTAAAATGCTAGTCACAGTCCAGGCACAGTGGTTCATGCCTTAGTTCCAGAACTTTGGGAGGCCAAGGTGGAAGGATTACTTGAGTCCAGGAGTTTGAGACCAGCCTGGACAACATGGTGAAAGCCCACTGCTACAAAAAATACAAAAATTAGCCAGGCATGGTGGCACATGCCTGTAGTGGCTGCACTGAGCCATGATCAGGCCACTGCACTTCAGCCTGGATGACAGAGCAAGACCCTGCCTCCAAATAAAACAAAACAAAATAAGATGCTAGTCACAGAATCTTAGCACACATCCCATATGCATTAATCTGCTTACCTCCAGGAGTAGAAGGGTCTCCTGTTCAGTCCATTCTCTTCCAGCACTAGCACCTTTACTCTAAGGAAACAAAATCAGAAATATTTTGCTCATTTTTAAAGCTGAATATGGAGCTCAGTAGAATTACTTTCCAAGCTCAAGTGACTGTGTTATACAAACTATCAACGTAAGTCTTTGACTAACAGGAATAAAACACTTTAAAGAGCCTAAACTTCTAAAAGAAATGCTGGCTTATTTCAAAGACTGGCTGGGCGCAGTGGCTCACGCCTGTAATCCCAGCATCTGGGAGGGCAAGGTGGGTGGATCACTTGAGGTCAGAGTTCTAGACCAGCCAGGCCAACACCATGAAACCCCATCTCTACTAAAAATACAAATTTAGTCGGGTGTGGTGGCTCTTGCCTATAGTTCCAGCTGCTCCGGTGACTGAGGCAGGAGAACCCAGGAGGCAGAGGTTGCAGTGAGCCAAGATCGCGCCACTGCACTCCAGCCTTGGCAACAGAGCGAGACTCCATCTCAAAAAAACACAAAAACAAAAACCAAAAAAGACTTCCTGCTGTCAAACAAGGACTCATAACTATTTGGATATGTTATTTCTATTATTTTGATACTTAACAGTATCTTCAGCAAGCTAAAAAGGCATATTAATTTACTGCATACCATAAATCAGCTGTAATATCACAAACATAACACACATCTTGGTAATAACTTAAAGAGAGTACTTCTTCCAGGATTCAAGGATCAGATGTACTACAGACATAAAACACTGACAGGTTCTTGATTCCAACCGCAGTAAGTCCATACCATCTCATTTTAAAACATCTCTCAAATATAAAAGAATCTCCAAGTGAGTCCATAAACTCAAAATCACCTTTTCCATGTGAGTCCCTTATAGTTTATGATTCATGTGACAATGTGAGTATAAGAGAAGTGTGACTGGCTGGTGTAAAAACTACAATTTAATCGATTAATTTATATTTCTTGATCTGCAGACCCTGCTGCATTCACTCATCTTCAGGAGACTTGATTTGTAGTATAGTTGATATTATCATGCGGCTATAAACATTACTAATTCAAAATACACATTCTAACGTATTTCCCTCTCTCAAAACTCTATTTTGAGAGATTACCATTTAATAAATAAACATTTCGGCCGGGCGCGGTGGCTCAAGCCTGTAATCCTAGCACTTTGGGAGGCCGAGACGGGCGGATCACGAGGTCAGGAGATCGAGACCATCCTGACTAACACGGTGAAACCCCGTCTCTACTAAAAACTACAAAAAACTAGCCGGGCGAGGTGGCGGCGCCTGTAGTCCCAGCTACTCGGGAGGCTGAGGCAGGAGAATGGCGTGAACCCGGGAGGCGGAGCTTGCAGTGAGCTGAGATCCGGCCACAGCACTCCAGCCTGGGTGACAGCGCGAGACTCCGTCTCAAAAATAAAAATAAAAATAAAAAATAAAAATAAAAATAAAAAAATAAAAAATAAATAAACAAACATTTCTACAATCCATGATTTTCCTGTATATGTCAACAGTTTCTCAGTTTAGATAATTAAATCTCTTAGTGCAATAGTGCTACACACTGCATGAAAAAATTAAATTCTGTATGAAGGAAGAAAGAAAAAACAAAAATAAAACAACAACAACAAAATTAAACCCTGATTTGCTACATCTCTGGGGCATTCAATTCATAGCATTCTGACACACCCTGTTCACTTGCAAAAAAAAAAAAAACAAATAATGCATCAAAAATGAGTAGTCTTTTAACTAAAGAATAAAAACAGTTGAGCTAAGCTTTGCAGAATAATTAAACTCCTACAGTATGGCTTTGTGAGAAAGAAAAGATGCCTGTATCTATAACACAGAATATACAGCTGAGATCCCCAAGGATTACTTTAAGATAACCAAAGGTTCTTTTAAAAAACCAAAATCAGAGGTAATCACCAATCAGATTTGGAGCCCCAAGAAGAACAAAATTCATTAACATTTAATCTAAATTCTGAAGAAACAAAACCTGAGCAAACATAAGGAAGATCTCTACAACCTAGACAGAGACATTTATTTATAGGGAAGGTCCTCAACAACCATCTCTCCACTTCTCAGCCACAAAGTGTAGAAAGAATTTTTTCTGCCCCACAGACTTAAGTCAATGTTTCTTCCTCTTCTTTTTTTTTTTTTTTAAGATGGCATCTTGCTCTGTCACCCAGGCTGGGGTGCAGTAGTGTGATCTCAGCTCACTACAACCTCTTCCTCCTAGGTTCAAGCGACTCTTGAGCTTCAGCCTCCTGAGTAGCTGGAATTACATGCGGCCGCCACAATGTCTGGCTAGTCATTGTATTTTTTTTTTCTTAGTGGAGAGGGGTTTCACCATGCCCAGCCTGTTTCCTCTCTTGATAACAACTGGCTCGGCCGGGCGCGGTGGCTCAAGCCTGTAATCCCAGCACTTTGGGAGGCCGAGACGGGCGGATCACGAGGTCAGGAGATCGAGACCATCCTGGCTAACATGGTGAAACCCTGTCTCTACTAAAAATACAAAAAACTAGCCGGGCGACGTGGCGGGCGCCTGTAGTCCCAGCTACTCGGGAGGCTGAGGCAGGAGAATGGCGTGAATCCGGGAGGCGGAGCTTGCAGTGAGCTGAGATCCGGCCACTGTACTCCAGCCTGGGTGACAGAGCGAAACTCCGTCTCAAAAAAAAAAAAAAAAAAAAAAAACAACTGGCTCTACAACATAAGCCTCATCAGAGCCCACAAAATTATTGCTGAAGCTTCCATATGATTTAAAAAACATTTTTTTTTATTAGGCTGGGCATGGTGGCTCATGCTTGTATTCCTAGCACTCTGGAAGGTCGAAAAAGGTGGATCACTGGCGCTCAGGAGTTCAAGACCAACCAGGACAACACAGTGAGATGTCCTCTCTTTAAAAAAATACAAATACAAAAAAGCTAGGTGTGGTGGCTCACGCCTGTAATCCTAGGACTTTGGGAGGCTGAAGCAGGAGGATCATCAGAGGTCAGGAGTTTGAGACCAGCCTGACCAACATGGTGAAACCCCATCTCTACTAAAAATACAAAAATTAGCTGGGCATGGTGGCACGTGCCTGTAGTCCCAGCTACTTGGGAGACTGAGGCAGGAGAAACGGTTGAACCCAGGAGGCAGCGGTTGCAGGGAGTTCAGACTGCACCACTGCACTCCAGCTTGGGCTACAGAGCGAGACTCTGTCTCCATAAAAAAAAAAAATGCCGGCCGGGCGCGGTGGCTCAAGCCTGTAATCCCAGCACTTTGGGAGGCCGAGATGGGCGGATCACGAGGTCAGGAGATCGAGACCATCCTGGCTAACACGGTGAAACCCCGTCTCTACTAAAAATACAAAAAACTAGCCGGACGAGGTGGCGGGTGCCTGTAGTCCTAGCTACTCCGGAGGCTGAGGCAGGAGAATGGCGTAAACCCGGGAGGCGGAGCTTGCAGTGAGCTGAGATCCGGCCACTGTACTCCAGCCCGGGGGACAGAGCAAGACTCCGTCTCAAAAAAAAAAAAAAAAGCCCAGGCCCAGTGGCTCACGCCTGTAATCTGAGCACACTGGGAGGCCAAGGTGGGTGGATAACCTGAGGTCAGGAGTTCAAGACCAGCCTAGTCAACATGGAGACACCCTGTCTCTACTAAAAATATAAAAATTAGCCAGGTGTGGTGGCACACGCCTGTAATCCCAGCTATTTGGGAGGCTGAGGCAGGAAAATCACTTGAACCACAGAGGTGGAGGTTGCAGTGAGCCAAGATCGCCCCACTTCATTCCAGCCTGGGAGAAAAGGGCAAACTCAGTCTCAAAAAAAAAAAAAATTATTTTGTATTTCTGAAGGTATGATACATATACAATAAAATACACAAATTAGTATAAAACTTGATACAATTCAACTTATATGACAATGTAATACTACTCAAATCAAAACCCAAAAGGCTCCCTCCTTTAAACCTCAAATTGATAGCCACTCAAAAAAGTATATACTAGTCTTTTACACAAAAGTATATACTAGTCTATACTTACAGAAGTATACACTCACAAAAGTATATACTTACAGAAGTATAGACTAGTATATACTTTCTGTAACTATAGGTTAGTTTTTCTCAGATCTGAATTTTACATTAACAAAAACAGGCATGAGCCACCGTGCCTGGCCAGAAGATGTCTTTTATACTGACTCACATGTTGACCTTTTTTCTAGCACTCTTTATTCTTCCATTAGATCCAGTCAGGTCCCAAAATGTTGTGTCAAATTATAGTTTACCCTGAATCAGGACTTTTGTCATGTTTCCAAATAATGTAAACTTTGTAACAATTTATTCAATTTAATCTCCTTCTGCCTTTCTGCCATTCTTGTAATTTCTACCATTATAAATCCCAAATATTATTGTTTAAACAATCTGTATTACTTTATATTTAACCACATAGATTACCCTTTTCTCTGCTCCTTATTCCTTCATGGAGTCATGTGCTTTCATCTGGGACCACTATCCTTTATGCTGAAGACATTCCTTTACTTTTCTTAGACTGTGTGCTAGTGATAACTTTTCTACATTATGAATGCCTACAAACGTCTTTATTTGAAAGTAGTATCTACTGGATACAGAATTCCAGAGAGATAGTTTTTCTTTTACAATTGAAAAATGTTATTGTATTTGTCCTTTGGCTTTAATCATTTTTGTTGAAAAGTCAGCTATCAGTTTTATTATTATTCTCTTGAATTTAGTATGTTCTTCTCTACCCTTACCCCCACCCTCCATGTCTGCTTTTAAGATGTTAGTTTTTAAGAGATTAAGCATAATGTACCCGAGTGTGGTTTTCTCTATATATAAATCTGGATCTGTTCTTTTTGTGTGTATTTTTCAGTAGAGGCAAGACTCCTCTTGAACTCCTGGCCTCAGGCAACCCTACTGCCCTGGTCTCCCAAAGTGTTGAGCCCGGCCTGGCTCTGTCTTTCTTGTTTTGTGAGTTGGTATCTTTTAATTTGTTCCAAAGTCTTTTTGGCTATTATACATTCAAGTATCACTCCTCCTTCATTTGTTCTCTTATGGGTCTCTAATGACAAACATTAATTCTTTGGACTGTATCATTCTTTTTTCTTTTTCTTCTTCTAATAATAGAGACACACAGTCTTGCTGTATTGTCCAGGCTGGTCTCAAACTCCAGGGCTCAAGGGATCCTCCTGCCTTGGCCTCCCAAAGTGCTGAAATTACAGGTGTGAGCCACCATGTCCAGCCTGAACTGTATCTCACGTATCTTTTCCACTCTCCTCTCTGTCCTGGCCCCGCCCTACCTCAATCCAGTTTCTTTTTCTCTTGGTACTTCAGTTTCAATATATCTACTAATTTGTCTCTGAGTTCACTAACCTGTCTTCTGCTGTATGCAGTCTGTTTTTAAACCTATCAAATAATTTCAAGTATACTTTTCAGTTCTAAAATATTCACGATTCTTTTTACAGATTCCAATTCTCTCTTCAAATTCTCCATTTTCCCCTAGAATTTCTCTAATAGTGTTATTTTAAAAATACCTATCTACTAAGTCATATGGGAATATAAAAGGTAAGATAAACGATAATTGTTTTTAAAAATACCAAGGGATTTGAGTAGAAAGCTCATCTGATGTATCTTAGAAGGACTAAGATGTGCTGGATTGCAGCCTACATGTGATTAGAAAAAAAATCCTTACCTTTGCTAATGTTTTCTTGGAGTAAATGTCAGTACGTAGACCAAAGTTCTGCAAATCAATTGGTTTTTCCTTGTTTTTCTCAGGAAAATTTAGCATCTGTTGAGCAGCAGGAACCTGAGTCAAATAAATGATAAACGGCTGAGTTAGCCTCTTTAAAGTCAAGAGGGTAAATGTTTTTTAAAATTTGTTTGGGCTGGGCGTGGTGGCTCATGTCTGTAATCCCAGCACTTCGGGAGGCCGAGGCGGACGGATCACAAGGTCAGGAGCTCAAGACCAGCCTGACCAAAATGGTGAAACCCCGTCTCTACAGTATACCAAAACACACATACAAACAAGCATCAAAGAAACAGCACTAACAATAGCATTCCTAAATAGATATGCTATAAACAGACATTTGTTACTATTCAGGTCTGATGAAAAGTCAACATTAATTTACCTGAGGTGATCGAAGATGCAGAGGCACAAGCCCAGAGGGAGTATCAGCTAATACATTAAAATGAGGAGTAGGAGGAGGTCCCATTGCCATGGGTCTGCTTTCCGGGTCAACTTGGTAATTAACGAGTCCCCACTGCTCTAAAAAGGCATGGACCCTAAAGAATAAAGCTCGGAAAGTTAAAATCTAAAGAATCAATTTCATGTGCTTTATTATCATCATTACACCATTAAAAAACAGAAACAATAAAGCAAGTAAATGTGCTCAGCAGGCTATCAAACACCACAAATTACTTGACAGATTTTGTTTGTTATGTGGGGAACAATTTCTACAAGCCACCAATAATGTTGGTAACACAGCACCCCCCCAAACCTATTACAAAGTTTAATCATTTAAATCACAGAAATGAGAGCACAAATATGCATTTAGGTCCATGGTAATAAAAGAACCCACACACAGACCAAATACACACATAGAAAAAATCCACATTTTTCTTGACAGAGTCTCGCTCTGTCTCTCAGGCTGGAGTGCAATGGTGCGATCTCAGCTCACTGCAACCTCCTCCGCCTCCTCAGTTCAAGCGATTCTTCTGCCTCAGCCTCCCAAGTAGCTGAGAGTACAGGTGCCCGTCACCACGCCCAGCTAATTTTTGGTATTTTTAGTAGTAACAGGGTTTCGCCATGTTGGCCAGGCTGGTTTCGAACTCCTGACCTCAGGTGATCCACCCACCTCGGCCTCCCAAAGTGCTGGGATTACAGGTGTGGGCCACCGCACCTAGCTGTTTTTTTTTTTTTTTTTTTGGGCAGAGCTAGGTCGCAGAGTTTATCCACTCCCAACCTGAATCTACTCCTTCCCTGGTTATTTTATGATTTGACTAAAAAAATTAAAATGTGAACTGTAAAATCTAGAAAGCTAAATTAAATATTTATTTATCTTATTTATTTTATTTTTTTTGAGACACAATCTCGCTCTGTCGCCCAGGCTGGAATGCAGTGGGACAATCTCAGCTCACTGCAATCTCTGCCTCCTGAATTCTCCTGCCTCAGCCTCCCCAATAGCTAAGATTACAGTCATGTGCCACCACGCTCGGCTAATTTTTATATTTTTAGTAGAGAAGGGGTTTCGCCATGCCGGCCAGGCTCGAACTCCTGACCTCAGGTGATCTGCCCGCCTTGGCTTCTCCAAGTGCTGGGAATATAGGCATAAGCCACTGCACCCAGCCTAAATTAAATATTTTAAATTTTCAACCACTAATGCTGAATACAGTGCTCACGCCTGCAATCACAATACTTCAGGAGGCCAAGGCAGGAGAATTGCTTGAGGCCAGGAGATTGAGACCAGCCTTGGCAACATTATGAAATCCCATCTCGACAATAAAATTAAATTAATAAAATAAAATAAAAATAAAATAAATTGAATGAAATGAAAGGAAACAAAATACAATCAACCCCTAAATGACACAAGTAAAATTAGGTGTTTTACCCAATTGAAACAACCAATTTAATCAAGCAAACATTAGACGACAGCAAAGCATAAGTAAATTCCTACAGTTAAATGTCTCAGAAAAAGTCAAACATTTTACCTCATCACAGCACACACATCTCCAGTCAAGTTCCTCCGACAAGCAGTGCTAGTTAAATACTCTTGGGGGTTTAGGCGATACGTGTCAATCATAAAATTTCGATATGCCAAGTATCTAAAAAGCAATGGCAAAATTCATAAGGTGGACACGTATCCTTTCAGAAACAATGTTACTCAGAAACTCAAAAATCTTCAGATTCCTTAGAAATACAACAAATTAAGACGAGAGCATAAAAAACAGTGATATTATACTGCGTAAAGTTATGAGTGAATTTAGAACCACAAATATGCAAAACAACTGTTTATTAATGTATAATAACAAGTAATGTAACGACATTCATGTGAAGTAACAAATTCAAACTTGGTCATGGTAGTAGTTAACTGCAGAATTTGAAACTAACACATGGTTACATAGGCTATCTGCCTCAGTACCACATATCTATACTTTACTGTGTGCAGGGCACTGTTATAAGCAATGTATGTCTGACAATTGAATCCTCATAATCGCTCTATATTGCAGGTAGGGTCTACTATCATCTCATTTATGGGTGAGGAAACAAACACTGAGTTGTGAGAGAATTTGTCCTAGCCACAGGGTTGGTAACTGAAGGAGCCAGAATTCATTGCAGCCAGTGTGGTGGCTCTTCAATCTATGCTCTCAACCTCTGTTGCCTATCACTTCTGTATTTCAAATGTGGCACGTAGATTTGGCTCTGAAAATAGCTATGTAACTTCTCGTGGCAGTTTTTTTTTTTTTTTTTTTTGAGATGGAGTCTTGCTCTGTCGCCCAGGCTGGAGTGCAGTGGCCGGATCTCAACTCATTGCCAGCTCTGCCTCCCGGGTTTACGCCATTCTCCTGCCTCAGCCTCCCGAGTAGCTGGGACTACAGGTGCCCGCCACCTCGCCCGGCTAGTTTTTTGTATTTTTTAGTAGAGACGGGGTTTCACCGCGTTACCAGGATGGTCTCGATCTCCTGACCTCGTGATCCGCCCGCCTCGGCCTCCCAAAGTGCTGGGATTACAGGCTTGAGCCACCGTGCCCGGCCCTCGTGGCAGTTCTTTAAGGGAGATCATGGCTGAGCAATAAGTAGAATCCATGAGACCAAATCCAGAAAAGAACATACGAAAATGGAGAGAGAAACTGAGATTCTGTTACAGCAGATTCCAATGACTTCTGTCACAAAATATAGTACTTAATAACAAGAGTGTTAAGGACTTTGAGACCTAGCAACAGTTCTTGGCACACAAGGAAAACAAAACTCAGGCAGCCAAGATCACGCCACTGCACTCCAGCCCGTGTGACGGAATGACTTTGTTCCCCCGCCAAAAAAAAAAAAAAAATCAACAGATTATACCCTGATTAATACATGGGAGGGTATCTACAGTACTGAAAGGTGTGTACTTATATATAGGGACAAGGGTTCCAGAAGTATATACTGATGAATCATCAGGGAAAAACAAAAAGTACTTCCTGCCAAACTTCTTCCTTCCAATAAGAGTTTCTCTATTTCCAATGCAAAAGCACAAAAATCCTTTATGTAATTAAGCTCAATTCACATGCAGCTATATCATCATGTCTTTTAATTAGCAGTCATGCATCAGGAAGATAAAGATTTATTTTCTCCTGGATGAATAGAACATGCACACACAAGCTGAAAGTTGTTAGGACACACTGGGCGTGGTGGCTCATGCCTATAATCCTAGCACTTTGAGAGGCCAAGGCAAGTGGATCACTTGAGGTCAGGAGTTCGAGACCAGCCTGGCCAACATGGTGAAACCCCATCTCTACTAAAAATACAAAAATTAGCCAGGTGTGGTGGTGCATGCCTGTAGTCCCAGCTACTTGGGAGGCTGAGGCAGGAGAATGGCTTGAACCCAGGAGGCGGAGGCTGAAGCGAGCCAAGATTACAACACTGTACCCCAAGTCTGAGCGACAGAGTGAGACTCCATCTCAATTAAAAAAAGAAAAAAAAAAGTAAGTTGTGAGGATAAATCTGAATTCATTATAGTAAAAATTGGTTTAAAATCCAAACTTAAACTCCAAGAGCTGATGTCCATACAGTTCAAGGCTTAGAAATAAAAGAATACCCTAGGCAACATGGTGAAACCCCCGTCTCCACCAAAAAATAGATAGATATATAGACAGACAGACAGACAGAGAGAGAGATATCAGCCAGGTGTGCTGACATGTGCCTGTTCTCCCAGCTACTGAAGAGGCTCAGGTGGGAGGATCCTTTCAGTCCAGAAGGCAGAGATTGCTGTGAGCCAAGATCATGACACTGCACACTAGCCTGGGCAAGACAGTGAGACCCTGTCTCAAAAAAACATGAAAGAAAAACCCCCAAAAAAACAAAAAACAAAACTAGATACAATTTCCTTTGTACCATGGAATGCTATACAAATGAGATATGAACACTGTTCTGAAAGGAGTATTTGCAAACTTCCAAGAATCAGCAATAAGAAACTCAGGTGGATGCTTGAAGAGCCCCTACCACACACAGGCAAATAAACAAGTTTTCTAAAACACTGGCCTCACATTTCTGGAGTCTTGGATTTGTTTTTTCCATTGAAGAACTCAGGAAGAGCACGCCGTTCAATCACATGAATACTGAAAAGAAGAAGAAAAAAAAAGGTTTAGGAGTCTTCTTTCTAAAAGAATAAAATCATTAAATATTCTAAGTAAAAGTGATGAATCCAAAACCTGAGTACTGCTTGCCAAAATTAATTGGCTTACACTAGTTTCTATGTATTAACAGCATACAAGAAAGTTAAGGAAAGCTTTCTCTTTCTTACTCCCAATACTTACTGTAGTTTTTCTATTCCCATAACCAAACTAAAAAACTACTACTGACACACTGAAAACTATATATTTTATTATTTTTTGGCATAATACATCATAACTAGATAAGAAGCCACAAGATACGAATAATTCTTTGAAAAATGTTGACAAAAACAAAGTAGCTGGCATGGCATGGCAACAAACTGATGAAACAAATGACCAGAGTAGAGACAATAAATTTGCAAGTCTCAGCTTCTCAGGCTATTAACATAAATGAGCCTTTGTCCAGCCCTCAGAAACACTGTGATAAATTACTTTTTAGTTTTTAGTTTTGGTGGAGGTGCTGGGGAGATAAATTAATTTTTAAAAATTTTCAGTATCAATTGCTTTTAATAATATCATAGAAGTACATTTTAACAATATATACAAATACTAATAATTTTATGAAATGTTATAGGTCATAAGCAGAGATCAGGTAAAATGATCAGGCCTAACAGTATAAAAATGAACCAACTGTATATCTAGCACAAAGTTTTTGCTGCTAATGCAAGTGTCATCTTCCTGATGACATTTTAAGTTTCTCAGTGGCTTTCCAGATATGCAACATGTAAGTATTGGTTGCATGGCAAAGAGCAAATCGATGGTCTGGGAATATAACTCAAATTATTCACTCTTTGAGTATTTGGTAACATTTAAATTAAATTGGATTTGTAGGGTAAAATACTATAAATACAATGAATTACCTGCAAACTTCTAGAAAGACAATTTCTAAGATGAATTAATGCTATATAAATATATATATAATGACTTCTAAAAGAATAACCGTAAGGAACTAATTACATAATTCTAATATAACTCCCAATGTTTTCATTGTTACAGGTTAGGAAGAGCCCACTTTTAAAAAAATTCTGTTTATCTTTGGAATGTGTTTGTGTTTTTTTGTTTGTTTTGTTGTTGTTGAGATAGAGTCTTGCTCTGTCACCCTGGCTGGAGTGCAGAGATGTGATCTAAACACACGCGTGAACCCGGGAGGGGGAAGCTGCAGTGAGCCGAGATCACACCACTGCACTCCAGCCAGGGCGACAGAGCAAGACTCTGTCTCAACAACAAAACAAACAAACAAAAAAACATAAACACATTCCAAAGATAAAAATCACTTTCCATCTCCCTTCGTCAAAGGTGACAGTAATTTCTGATGAGGAACATGGGCAGAAAGGCACAACCTGATTTCAAGGAAAGTTATTGTACTGCTCAATACCATGCTCACAGATGAAGTGGTCACTCACCAGTTATAATCAAACCATGATGCATAACTAGGAATAATAATGTGATTGGTCTGCTCTGTCACATTATCTTCCCCAGGGTCAACTGATCGACTCTGATCACCTTTGGCAGGATCTTCATCTTCCTACAGAAAAGAAGACAAAGTTGAAAGAAAGAAAGAAAGAACTACAGATATCTATCTATCTATCTATCTTGATATATATGTATCTATATATAACATCTCTCACACTTTAGTTGTTAGGTTAAAGAAAATGAAGCTCCCTGGGCCGGGCACGGTGGCTCAAGCCTGTAATCCCAGCACTTTGGGAGGCCGAGACGGGCGGATCACGAGGTCAGGAGATCGAGACCATCCTGGCGAACATGGTGAAACCCCGTCTCTACTAAAAAATACAAAAAACTAGCCGGGCGAGGTGGTGGGCACCTGTAGTCCCAGCTACTCGGGAGGCTGAGCCAGGAGAATGGCGTAAACCCGGGAGGCAGAGCTGGCAATGAGTTGAGATCCGGCCACTGCACTCCAGCCTGGGCGACAGAGACTCCGTCTCAAAAAAAAAAAAAAAAAAAAAAGCTCCCTGATTCGATCAGATATTCAAAAAACAAATTTCAAGTAAAAACAACCTTTCACAGTATTTAAGGTTTAAGGTACAAGGTAGCCAGCTGACAGATAAGGTTTTGTTGCTCATTTATGATAATGAGGGAATCAATGCAGAGAAGATAGGTCTCTCATAATAAGATTAACAAGTTGATTGAATAAAAGTCTGTTTCAATGCACAGGACTTCAGACTAAATAAATAACTCATAACCTAGATCTCATTCCATAACAGCTTGCTTCTTCCTTGCCCAGTTTTACTTAATCTAAAGTAAATGTTTACTTGATATACATTTTTATCACATACATTTAAATGTATTTTAAATATGTTTTTTGATATTGAAATGTTCTCCAATTTTCTCTCTGTGGTGATTTTATTATTTGTAACCTTATGAAATTCTTTTCTATTAAAAAAACAAATTATGGGCTGGGCAAGGTTGTCTCACGCCTGTAATTCCAACACTTGGGAGGCTGAGGCAGGAGGATCACTTGAGACCAAAAGATCAGCACCAGCCTGGGCAACACAGTCAGACTTTGTCTCTACTAAACATTTAGAAATTAGCTGGACATAGTGGTGCATGCCTGCCGTCCCAGCTACTTGAGAGGCTGAAGTCAGGAGGACTGCTTGAGCATAGGAGGTCAAGGCTGCAGTGAGCTGTATTTCCACCACTGCACAGCACTCCAGCCTAGGCAAGACCCTGCCTCAAAAAAATAAGCAAAAACCCAAATTTTGAATCAGTTTTCTTTTACAATGGCTTCAAAATTTAATTTCTACCTTTAACTTAATTCAACCTAAATTTCCTGTTCAGTATCTGAAGTGACGATCTAGTGTTACTACCTATAAACTTAACAGTTTCTATAAGAATAGTAAAAAGGAATAAATTTAAAGCTGAAAACACCAAGGACTCTAGTTATTACTTAAATGATATTGAATACAAACATGATAATAACGATGACAAGGGTAACAAATTTTATTTCCCAAATCACAGAAGCTAGCAAAAAATATTCTCAAGGCTGACCTCTTTTTATTATAGCTTTAGTTAATACATTTTTGTGGTACAGACTTTACAAATCATTTAGGACACAAAACATTTCCCTTATTCAGAAAAAACAGAAAGAGGCTGGCATTGCAATTAATGAAGGACAACAGTGACCTCAATCAGAAAACAATAAGGAGGATGACATTCTGGGAGACTGCTTTAGAGACAATACCTCTAATCCTTTCAAGCTATATAAACGACTGGTATATGGCTTCAAATCCTCTTATCTTTGGCATTAAAATGAAGGAATTTGACTTTCCTTTTTAGCTGGGACCACAGGCAGATGTCACCACACCAAGCTAATTTTTTAAGTTTTTGTAGACGCAGGGTATCCCCGTGTTGTGCTGGCTGGTTTTCAACTCCTGGGCTAAAAGTGATTCTCCCACCTGGCCTCTCAAAGAACTAGGATTACAGACATAGCCACTGCACTCAACACTTTACATTAAAAAAAGACAGAGTGTCTTGCACTGTTGCCCAGGCTAGAGCATAGTGGCAAAATTTTGGCTCACGCCAGTATACAATTCCTAACCTCAAGCAATCCTCCCATCTCAGCTTTCCAAAATGCTGAGGTTATAGGTGCCAGTCACTATTTACTCTAAATAACATCTTTTTGTACAGGTAATGTTCATTAATAAGTGGCTCTTTGACTAAATAACTTTTATTTTTGTTTTTTTAAATCATAGCACATCAGGGACACTAGCAGGGAGGATGAAAATTTCCTCTAAGTAAAATCTTGGGGTCCAAGAAAGTCAAGTATTTTGCCAAGCGCAGTGGTTGTCACCTGAAATCCCATCACTTTGGGAGGCTGAGGCAGGCAGACTGCTTGAGCCCAGCAGTTCGTAACCAGCCTGGGCAACATAGAAAAACTCCATCTCTACAAAAAATAAAAAAATTAGTTGGGTGTAGTGGTGCACACAAGTAGTCTCAGCTACTCGGGAGACTGAGGTGGGAGAGGGATCACCTAAGCCCAGGAGGTCAAGGTTACAGTGAGCTGAAAGCCTGTCTCAAAAAAAACAACTAACAAAAACACCTTCCAGAAATGGTTCTTATGCTGTATTTGTTTTCCTTGGGGGAAAAACTAAAAAATAAATAAATAAATAAATAAATAATTCAAAAACCA
This sequence comes from Trachypithecus francoisi, assembly GCF_009764315.1. Taxonomy (NCBI): domain Eukaryota; kingdom Metazoa; phylum Chordata; class Mammalia; order Primates; family Cercopithecidae; genus Trachypithecus; species Trachypithecus francoisi. Next base: position 15,348,549 of record NW_022681453.1, read on the forward strand.
GAAGGGCTTCATAGTCCAAAAATTGGTCTACGTACAATTCAGTGCTTCTACTGTTCGGTACACAGGACCCTTAGAGAAGCTCTCTCACAACAGGCTTAACTGAATTGTTACCTTTCCTCCTGCTGTGACTGTTTCTTCATCCTGCTCATCTGCAAAACCAAAACACACAATTCATTTTCAAAACAGGTAAATGTTCTTTGGGTTATATGGAAAATTAATGGTCTAAGAACTGAAACTAGACAAAGAAAAGGAATGAAATAGAGCATTATAAAAGCAAAATCACTCTGAATAATTCACTAAATTAGAATTTTACACAGAATCACAGACGTAATTAGAAATTCAAAGCAAAGATCATTAAAAATTTCAAACAGTAGGGAATTTAATTACTACTTGAGCTAACATCATAGTCATGATCTTAATAACAGACAAAGGACTTGATTATGATTCTTGTCTCCTGGGTTTTGCTAAAATAACAACATTTTGGGTTCCAAAAGAATTGAGTAAAGAATGATGAGTAAAAAAACAAGTGATAACCAATCCCTTACTAACCTTAGTAAGACAATGCCTTCTGAGGATACAGGGCTCCGCATGAGAGAAAGCCCAGGTAAAATTTCTAAACTAGACAGTTGATTTCCACAGTGAAAAGCAAAACTGCCAGTACAGAATAGGAAAGAGGTAGTATTAAAGAACAACAAATTACATTATTATATGTCTGCAATATTTAAGCTTTTTATGACTACTGTGACAGTTGGCACTAGGTAAGGCATGATGAAGTTCAAAAAGAACACGGATGCTGGGTGCAGCAGTGCACATCTACAGTCCCAGCTACTCTGGAGACTGAAGTGGGAGAATCACTCAAGGCCAGGAGTCCAAGTCCAGCCTGGGCAACACAGCAAGATCTTATCTCTTATTTAAAAAAAAAAAAAAAAAAAAGGGTAGGGTGCGGTTGCTCACAGCTATAATACCAACACTCTTGGCCGGGCGCGGTGGCTCAAGCCTGTAATCCCAGCACTTTGGGAGGCCGAGACGGGCGGATCACGAGGTCAGGAGATCGAGACCATCCTGACTAACACGGTGAAACCCCGTCTCTACTAAAAAATACAAAAAAACTAGCCGGGCGAGATGGCGGGCGCCTGTAGTCCCAGCTACTCGGGAGGCTGAGGCAGGAGAATGGCGTGAACCCGGGAGGCGGAGCTTGCAGTGAGCTGAGATCCGGCCACTGCACTCCAGCCTGGGCGACAGAGCGAGACTCCGTCTCAAAAAAAAAAAAAAAAAATACCAACACTCTTGATGGCTGGTACAGCATATAGCAAAAATAAACAGAAATTTATCAGATTTTGAAAAATGCTATACAAAGAATAAACATGAATATAGTAGAGAGGAAGTGGGTAGGCGGATACTTCAGAGCAAGTAAAGAGGTGTCTCTGAAAAGGTGGCCTTTAAGTTGAAATGTTAAGAGATGAGAAAGACAAGGTAATTATTCCACAGAAAGGAAAAAACCAAATCAAAGGGCCTCCAGTTGGATTGGCTTGGTGACTTCACAAAACAGAAAGCCACTATGAAAACGCATAAAGGCTGAGCAAAATAGACAAACCACAACAGCAAGTGCAGTGATACAAAGCATTGGCAGGAAACATAAGACAGACCAGGACCGAAATTGGGATTCTGCAAAATATTTGGAAAGAGGTTACTGAACCTCTTTAAATCTCCATTTCCTCATCAATAAAACAAAACAGTTTTAATAGTGAAGTGCAAACACACGTAGAACAAGATCCGACAACTACTCATGCCACCCAGAGATGGACATGGTGGCTTAACGTGTTAGTCACAAATACTTGCTAACAAGGAATAGGCGATTCTGGATGTGAAAAAAATATGGTATTAATTACCAGTAGGAGTTCTGCAGCTCTGCATAGTGACTATTTTTATCTAGGAAGTAACTAACAGAAACAAATCTAGGTAAGGCTGCCAAAAACAAACCTGGTACATTGGACAATGGTAAACCATAGGATAACCAACCTCTTACTAGAAACTATTAGTTTGACTTAATAATCTCTCCCATTACTCAAATTACACATTTTGTCTGACAAGTTTCATTCCCCAAGGTAGTCTTGGTACTCAATGGAAAGATACTTCTGATAATACTAAATTAGCTGATCCCTAAATGGTAATATTCAATAAATGTTCTCTTCCTTCTTTCAGATGTGAGAAAATACGCTCCACACCAAACAACTGAATCCTTCAGAGACCTGAAGAATGAAAGACCTGTATTTGACGAGGTAGCATATAAGGCAGAACACAGAGCAGTTAAAACAACAGCTCTGGTCAGGCACGGTGGCTCACGCCTGTAATCCCAGCACTTTGGGAGGCTGAGGTGGGTGGGTCGCCTGAGGTCAGGAGTTCGAGATCAGTCTGGCCAACCTGGTGAAACCCCATCTCTACTAATAATACAAAAATTAGCCGGGCATGGTGGCACGTGCCTGTAGTCCCAGCTACTCAGGGTGCTGAGGCAGGAGAATCACTTGAACCCGGGAGGAGGAGGTTGCAGTGAGCCAAGATCGTGCCACTGCACTCCAGCCTTGGTAACAGACCGAGACTCCATCTCAGAAAATAATAATGACTGCAATTTATTCAAATACAGAATTCCTTAATTAGAAGATAGAATTGACGTCTCATTTTCTAAAAAAGGAGATCTTGAAAATCCCTTTCAGGTTTAAAATTCCATAAAGTCAAACATTTAGTATATACCGAAAACATCAGGTTCTCCTTTACAAGTGAATAAAAGAAATCAAGGCTATTGTCTCATCCACAACTCTCCAGAACAAAGATGTTTAAAACTACCCCTATTTAATTTTTAAAGAGAACAAGTGATTATACTTTTCTCTATTTTCCTGCAAAATCACTCAAGAATTACACCTTGTGAAAATGTACTCTAAGACTTGGAAATACTAGGAAAAGATGATGTCATTCTCATTTCATACTGCTTAGAAACTTTAATTTGACTTACAAAGTATTAACACTCCACAGATTTTTGTTCTAACAATACAATATCAATTTGCATACTATGTTACAAAAACAATTCTTTCAGCGACATTTGAAAAAGTACTTTAATTAGAATTATTTCGTTAAAACTCATATTCATGGCCGGGCGCGGTGGCTCAAGCCTGTAATCCCAGCACTTTGGGAGGCCGAGACAGGCGGATCACGAGGTCAGGAGATCGAGACCATCCTGGCGAACACGGTGAAACCCCGTCTCTACTAAAAAAATACAAAAAACTAGCTGGGCGAGGTGGCAGGCGCCTGTAGTCCCAGCTACTCGGGAGGCTGAGGCAGGAGAATGGCGTGAACCCGGGAGGCGGAGTGAGCTGAGATCCAGCCACTGCACTCCAGCCTGGGCGACAGGAAGAGACTCGGTCTCAAAAAAAAAAAAAAAAAAACTCATATTCATATTCAATTACAGTATTACCACCTTTGCTAGTTTGTAGAAAAATATGCTCCAACAGGGGGAGATCACTAAGAATGGCAACAATGGATCACAGGAAATGAACTTTCCTACAACAGTAGCTACCCAAATTATAATGGCACTAAGAGTAAGCCACAGCTAATATCCTGCAGTGGTTAAGCACAAGTCTCACTTAAGAAAGGAGTATCGGCCAGTCATGGCGGCTCACGCCTGTAATCCCAGCACTTTGGGAGGCCGAGACAGCCGGATCATGAGGTCAGAAGTTCGACACAGGCCTGATCAACACGGTGAAACCCCGTCTCTACTAAATATACAAAAATTAGCTGTGCGTGGTGGCATGTGCCTGTAATCCCAGCTACTCAGGAGGCTGAAGCAGAATTGCTTAAACCCAGGAGGCAGAGTTCGCAGTGAGCCGAGGTCGTGCCACCGCACTCTGCCCTGGGCAACAGAGCAAGATTCTGTCTCAAGAAAAAAAAAAGAGGGAGGAGGGAGGGATTGCATTGGGGAGTTATACATGATATAAACGTCATGCACATGTACCCTAGAACTTAAAGTATAATAAAAAAAAAAAAAAAAGAAAGGAGTGTATCAAGCTGGGCATGGTGGTATGTGCCTACAATCCAAACTACTTGGAAGACTAAGGTGGGAAAATCGCTGGAGCCCAGACGTTTAAAGCTGTGGTGGTCTATATTACGCCACTGCACTCTAGGCTTACCAACAGAACAAGACCTCGTCTCTAAAAAACAGATAAAAATAAAGAAAGAATAGACTATCAAAGGAGATGACATATTCAAGAGAGAAAGCACAGACCACTGTATATTTTTTGGGGGGGTGCTTACCGAGATCCGCTACAGTTCCTCCTTTAACAGGTGTATTTTCACTATCTTTCTTTAGGTTCACTAGAAAAACAAAAGAGTTATGTTTATGTGGGAAAGTTGTACTTGTTTTAGAAAGAAAACAGAACAGGACATGATTAAACGACATGCATCTCACTACAACTGCAACACAATTCCATATTTTCAGGTAAAAATCATAAGTCCAGATATGAAATATTTAGTAGATTATATTCTAATTACCCAAGCACCATGTATTTTCATCATGAAAGTAAACAATACAAAATACTCAACAAAACATGAAAATAATCTTTCAATCCCTTCCATAAAGTTTTTTTATTGAAGTTTACGTTGCATTTGTTTTGATTCTCACTTCTATTCCATTCATTCATTTAAAAAAAAATTAAGGAAGAACTAATACCTTTTCAGTTTGTTTTGAGACCGGGACTCAGTCTGTCGCCCAAGCTTGAGTGCAGTGGTACGATCATGGCTCACCGCAGCCTTGACCTCCCAGGCTCAAGCGATCCTTTGATCTCAGGCTCCTAAGGAATTAGACTATGGGCACATGCCACGATACCTAGATAAATTTTTTATAGAAACATGGTTTCACCATGTTGCCTAGGCTAGTCTCGAACTCCTGAGCTCATGCAATCCACTCACATCAGCCTCCCAAAATGCCGGGATCACAGACATGAGCCACTGCGTCTGGCCAAAAGAATCTTTTATACATCCATATGGACGTCAAAATATATCCTGAGGGTTTTTTAACTCTATGTAAATGTTATCAATACTGTGCTTAGTTCTTAGCACTGACCTTCTTTTCACGTAAGAACTTTGAGTTACATTACATTTCTCTCATTTTTACAAGTCCACTGTGTCCATGGGTGGATGTAAGTTAACTGGCCCTACATTTGTGGAAATCATGTTTATTTTGAATATTTAACTGTTCAAAAACATTATTTTGTAATTATCATTGTGGGCACATGTAATTATTTAAGATAAATTCTTTTTTTTTTTTTTTTTTTTTTTTTTTTTTTTTTTTTTTTGAGACGGAGTCTCGCTCTGCCGCCCAGGCTGGAGTGCAGTGGCCGGATCTCGACTCACTGCAAGCTCCGCCTCCGGGTTCACGCCATTCTCCTGCCTCAGCCTCCCGAGTAGCTGGGACTACAGGCGCCCGCCACGTCGCCCGGCGGGCGCGGTGGCTCAAGCCTGTAATCCCAGCACTTTGGGAGGCCGAGACGGGCGGATCACGAGGTCAGGAGATCGAGACCATCCTGGCTACCATGGTGAAACCCCGTCTCTACTAAAAATATTTAAGATAAATTCTAAAAATAAAACACTGCAACTAAAGGTACACATTTCAAACTTTTAAAAACACAGTCAAGGCCGGGTGAAATGGCTCATGCCTGTATTCCCAGCACTTTGGGAGGTTGAGGCAGGTGTATCATTTGAGGTCAGGAGTCTGAGACCAGCCTGGCCAACATGGTGAAATTCCGTCTATACTAAAATACAAAAACTAGCTTGACCTGGTGGTGTGCATCTGTAATCCCAGCTACTTGGGATGCTGAGGCAAGAGAATCACTTGACCTGGGAGGTGGAGGTTGCAATGAGCGAGACTGTGCCACTGCATTCCAGCCTGGACAATACAGCAAGACTCAGATTCAAAAAAAAACAAACAACAACAACAAAAAAATACAACCAAATTGTGTTAAATGTCTTCATTAATTTACACTTTCCATCAACAGCATTTGATAGTAGTACTCATTCCTCAAAACTTTCACACTTTTCCATCTACCTTTTAGGTTTTGAAAATCTTATTGATGCAAACAGTGATCTGAAGAACTTGCATATCTTTAAGTGACCATCTGTTCACACACTTCTTGGCCATGTATTTCTAACAAGTTACCAATCTGACATAAGCAACAGTAAATACTTACTCTAAGGAGTTCAGACTCTTTATACATTTTTAGGATTCTAGTCCTTTGTTAAATGGGTAAATACTTTCTCCCCCCCCAAAAAAAACCTGTTTAAAGTGCTAAATTTCTTGTATTTTAACCTCAACTAGTTAACAGTGATTCTAAATATATTTGATGAGCTAAACACATAGTAACAGAAAAAAATGTGTGCCCATAAAATTCTTATGTTGAAACCCAACTGTAGTATCCTGGCATTTAGAGGTGAAGCCTTTGGAAAATAATTAAGTCAGGAGGATAGGCCCCTCAAGAATGGGATTAATGCCCTTATAACTGGGTGTAATGGTTCATGCTTTTAAGTCCTAGCTACTAGGGAGGCTGAGGCAGGAGAAACGCTTGAGCCTAGGAGGTGAAGGCTGCATGAGTTATGATTGCACACTGTATTCCAGTCTGGGTGGCAATGCAAGTATGCACTTTTAAATAATTAATTTTATGTTAGGTGAAATATATCTCATTTAAAACAATGCTATATTATGCATAAAATCATACACTGGAAAATTGAATGCCTGTTTTCTACTTCACCCTTAGCATCTGTCCCTGTAGTGGTTGAAAAAGTCATCCAGGCGCAGTGGTTCATGCTTGTAATCCCAGAACTTTGGAAGGACAAGGCAGGCAGATCACCTAAGGTCAGGAGTTCTGACCAGCCTGGCCAACATGGTGAAAGCCTGTCTCTACTAAAAATACAAAACTTAGCTGGGCATGGTGGAAGGCACCTGTAATCCCAGCTACTAGGGAGGCTGAAGCAGGAGAATCACATGAACCTGGCAGAGGTTGCAGTGAGCAGAGATTGTGCCAATGCACTCCAGCCTGGGCAACAGAGCAAGACTCTGTCTCAAAAAAAAAAAAAGGTCAGGCACAGTGGCTCACGCCTATAATCCCAGCACTTTAGGAGGCTAAGGTGTGCAGATCACTTGAGGTCAGGAGTTAGATCAGCCTGGGCAATACACTGAAACTCTATCTCTAATAAAAATACAAAAACTAGCCAGACATAGTGGTGCACTTCTGTAATTCCAGCTACTCGAGAAGCTGAGGCAGGAGAATCACTTGAACTCAAGAGGCGGAGGTTGCAGTGAGTCGAGATCATGCCACTGCACTCCAGACTGGGTGACTGAGCAAGATGCCGTCTCAAAAAAAAAAAAAAAAAAAAAAAGGGCCAGGCGAGGTGGCTGATGCCTATAATCAGCACTTTGGGAGGCCGAGGCGGGTGGATCACCTAAGATCAGAAGTTCAAGACCAGCCTGGCCAACATGGCAAAACCCTGTCTCTACTAAAAATACAAAAACACTGGCCAAGCGTGGTGGTGGGCGCCTGCAATCTCAGCTACTCAGGAGGCTGAGGCAGGACAATCACTAGAATCCTGGGGGCTGAGGTTGCAGTGAGCTGAGATCACACCACTGCACTCCAACCTGGGCAACAGAGCCCAGACTCTGTCTCAGAAACAAAACAAACAAACAAATGTATACAACACTAGACTCAAAAACTGTACAACACATGTCCTTTTCAAGTAGTACAAGCAAACGTTCACCGAAATAAACTATATGCTGTGTAATAAAACAAGTATGAATAATTTTTTTTATTTTTGAGACAGAGCTTCGCTCTTGTCGCCCAGGCTGGAGTGCAATGGCGCAATCTCGGCTCAATGCAACCTCCGCCTCCTGGGTTCAAGTGATTCTCCTGCCTCAGCCTCCTGAATAGCTGGGACTACAGGCGCCCACCACCACACCCGGCTAATCTTTTGTGTGTGTTTTTAGTAGAGACGGGGTTTCACCATGTTGTCCAGGCTGGTCTTGAACTCCGGACCTCAGGTGATCCACCCGCCTCGACCTCCCAAAGTGCTGGGATGACAGGCATGAGTCTCCGTGCCCGGCCAAGTGTGAATAAATTTCAGAAGACTAGATTTTCAGTGAATGATTTTGGGTTTTTGTGAATCAGGGTCTCACTCCTTAGCCCAGGCTGTAGTGCAGTGGTGCAATCCGGCTCACTGAAGCCTCAATGTCCTTGGTTTCCAGCAATCCTCTCACTCAACAGCTAGGACTACAGGGAAAGACCACCATGTCCAGCTCTGCCATAGATTTTAATTAGGAATTAACTACAAAATAAGCCAGACATGGTAGCTTGCACTTTGGGAGGCTAGACCAGTTTGGGCAATATGGCAAGACTGTGTCTCTACAATGAATAAAAATTAGGCATACGTGGTGGTAAGCACCTGCATCCCAGCTAAAACGAGAGGCTGAGGTGGGAGGATCACTTGAGTGAGCAGTAAGTCATGACTGTACCAATGCATTCCAGCCTGGGCGACAGAGCGAGAGACCCTGACTTTTTTTTTTTTTTAATTCCAGGAATGCAAAGTTGATTCAACCACTACAAAAATCACACAATGTAATTAAATAATATTAACCGATTAAAAGGAGAAATATCATGGCTGGGCGCGGTGGCTCAAGCCTGTAATCCCAGCACTTTGGGAGGCTGAGATGGGCGGATCACGAGGTCAGGAGTTCGAGACCATCCTGGCTAACACGGTGAAACCCCGTCTCTACTAAAAAGTACAAAAAGCTAGCCGGGCGAGGTGGCTGGTGCCTATAGTCCCAGCTACTCGGGAGGCTGAGGCAGGAGAATGGTGTAAACCCGGGAGGCGGAGCTTGCAGTGAGCTGAGATCCGGCCACTGCACTCCAGCCTGGGCGACAGAGCGAGACTCCGTCTCAAAAAAAAAAAAAAAAAAAAACAAAAAAGGAGAAATATCATTACATCAGTGGATACTGAAGAATGGTATCAAAATTTGGCATTCATTCATAAAAACTCACAAAAATCCAGGAAGAAAGCTTCCTGAAATTGATGAAACATCTATTGTGTGATATCACACGTCATGGTAAAATATAAATGTGTTCTTTCGAAGACAGAGAAAAAAGCAAAAATGTCTGCTTTCTAAACCTGCTATTAAAATTATAGTGGAGGTATAACGTAATTGGAGGTTTGTATAACAGAAAATCCTAAGAAATCTACAAAAAAGTGCCAGAATACATGATTTTTTAAAAAGAAACAGAATACACGGTCAAAAATTAAGGAATATTAATTCTCTTTCTACATACTAGCAAAACATAAGTGGAAAATTTTAAACTTTCAGTAACAAAAAAAATTGAGATATAAATTTAACAAAATGTGAAAGACCTCATAATAAAACATACAAAACACAGAAGAGGAAAAATTACATTAAATGCTGGTGCTAAGACTTACATGGAAAAGCTAAGAGCTATAATAGCAAAAACAATATTGAAAAATGTGAACAAAAGTTGAAGTTTACTCAATTTCAATACTTACTAAAAAAACCTATTAACTCAGGCCCTGTGGTATTAAGTACGAGATGGTTAGAATAGAATACTGAATCTAAATGTAGACATGTGTGATGATTTTCAACAAAGGTATCAAAATAGTTCAATGTGAGAAGTAGTGTCTTTTCAGCAAATGGTGTACAAACAACTAAATACCTATGCGGGGATTAAAATAAACTTCGACCCGTAATTCATAACATCCTCAAAAACAACTTTAAATTGGGTCACAGACCTAACTATAAGAGCAGAAGGCATAAGCCTTCTGCAAGAAAAACACAGAAAAACACATTTACAACACTAACATAACATAGGCAAAAAATTTCTTAGGACACAAGAAGTTAAGAGCACCTGTCCTCCCAAAAAAAAAAAGTGTTGGCCGGGCGCGGTGGCTCAAGCCTGTAATCCCAGCACTTTGGGAGGCCGAGACGGGAGGATCACGAGGTCAGGAGATCGAGACCATCCTGGCTAACACGGTGAAACCGTCTCTACTAAAAAAATACAAAAAAAAAAAAAACTAGCCGGGCGAGGTGGCGGGCGCCTGTAGTCCCAGCTACTCGGGAGGCTGAGGCAGGAGAATGGCGTGAACCCGGGAGGCGGAGCTTGCAGTGAGCTGAGATCCAGCCACTGCACTCCAGCCTGGGTGACAGAGTAAGACTCCATCTCAAAAAAAAAAAAAAAAAAAGGTGTTAAGAAAATGAAAATCCAAGCAACTGTGAATAGGGGCTTGAACTGGTTATACTTAAATTCAGAAAAATCAAATGCTTGAATGGTGTAATTTATAAATTCACTAGAGAAAAGAAAACCAATAAAAAGGACAACTATCAATTCTCCTGCTTATTTTTTTTTTTTATCCTTTAATCCCTCCATCTGGATGTCAAGAATTGCTTGGGACACTTTCCTTGCCATCTTTGTTACCTTTAGCCTTAGTGCTTTAGCCTTTGACCAGACAACACACCATCAGCTGAGTGCAAAATACAGACAGACCAATGCTGATTAGCCTAGCTTCTCCTGGTATTCTTAACTATCCTGTATGTATATACATATACATATGTATATACATATATACACCCAGTGCCCATCTTATACATATGTATATTGTCCTATGTCTATACATATGTATATTCCTATATGTGTGTATATATATACATACATATGCATATTGCCCTACATGTATATACCTATGTATATATACATATATACCCAGTGCCCATCTTAATTATTTATCAACTGCTCTGTCCTTAGTGCCATATAAACCATATAGTCTTCTTTATCAACTGCTCTGTTTAGTGCCATATAAACCATATAATCTTCTCTTATTTTTAACTGTATACTTCCTGAGTTTTAGTAACTCATCTTACTTTTAGATCCAGATGGCTTCCTATATTTTACAAATTTCTCAACAATGTACAAATAATGTTCTGGTTTTTCCTAGGCTTTTTATAATATTCTTTTCTGTCACTGCACAAGTTTAGCACAGGAGAGATAGTTACATGCTTCATACACATCTTAATCTAAATCCTAGATTTTTTTTCTACTTTTTCATTATTTTTCATGCTCACAGAATAGTAAAATAAAAAAGAGATACCTTATAATTTACTACAATCCTTCATCTTAGGCTGTTTTGAAGAAATTGTAATTCAGCTTCTAATAACCAGAAAAAGTTCTAATTCCTCCTATTATTTCAATAAAGTATATTTTAAAAAAAAACTACTAATAACTTTAATGACTTAGTTTCTAGTCCCCAAATTTTAAATCTCCACTTTCTAGATTCCAGTGAAATTCTATAAACTCAGATGATTAGTATGAGAGTTATAATTCACCAACTGATATATATAGTCATATATATAATCTCTTATTTACAAGCTGCACCCACAAAGATGGGTGGAGAAGGCTAATAAATCATAAAATGCCAATCATAGGTCTTTACTTTTTAAAGTATGCTAGAGCAGCCGGGCGCGGTGGCTCAAGCCTGTAATCCCAGCACTTTGGGAGGCCGAGATAGGCGGATCATGAGGTCAGGAGATCGAGACCATCCTGGCTAACACGGTGAAACCCCGTCTCTACTAAAAAGTACAAAAAACTAGCCGGGCGAGGTGGCAGCGCCTGTAGTCCCAGCTACTTGGGAGGCTGAGGCAGGAGAATGGGGTGAACCCGGGAGGCGGAGCTTGCAGTGAGCTGAGATCCGGCCACAGCACTCCAGCCCGGGTGACAGAGCAAGACTCCGTCTCAAAATAAATAAATAAATAAATAAAGTATGCTAGAGCTTATTTTTTTAAAATCTGATCACTGGCTCACTGAGGACACAAACATTTAATGGTCAATAAAAAATACCTTATCAATATTTAAAGAACATTTTGGCTTTTTTGTGTTTGTTGTTTTTGTTTTTGAGACTGAGTCTCACTCTGTCGCCCAGGCTGGAGTGCAGTGGTATGATCTCAGCTCACTGCAATCTCCGCCTCCTGGGTTCAAATGATTCTTCTGCCTCAGCCTCCACAGTAGCTGGAATTACAGGCGTGCACCACTGTGCCTGGCTAATTTCTGTACTTTTAGTACAGATGGAGTTTCACCACGCTGGCCGGGCGGGTCTTGAACTCTTGACCTCAAGTGATCCCCCTGCTTTGGTCTCCCCAAGTGCTGGGGTTACAGGTATAAGCTACCATGCCCAGCCCACTCTGAATTTAATTACATTGAATAGAAGTCAGGTCAGAATTTACAAAACTGGTAACTAAGGTTCATCACACTTAGAAGAAATTCATTACTGGAGATCTTCAAATCTACATTCACATAAAGCATTCCCTAGAGATTTCAGTAAGTTAAACTGTATATAAGTACATACTCCACTTTTTCATATGAATATGATTCTGTTGCAATTTAAAAACCATTAATTTTGGCCAGGCGCAGTGGCTCAAGCCTGTAATTCCAACACTTTGGGAGGCCGAGGTGGGCAGATCACGAGGTCAGGAGATCGAGACCATCCTGGCTAACACGGTGAAACTCCGTCTCTACTAAAAATACAAAAAATTAGCCGGGCGTGGTGGCGGGTGCCTGTAGTCCCAGCTACTTGGAGGCTGAGGTGGGAGAATGGCATGAACCTGGGAGGCGGAGCTTGCAGTGAGCCGAGATCGCGCCACTGCACTCCAGCCTGGGCGACACAGCGAGACTCCATCTCAAAAAAAAAAAAAGAGTAAAACTACTTAAATGATTACAGAACATTCAAAAATGATATCCATAAAAGGGACAATCTATTCATACTTGAAAGTCGAGAACTGTGGACCCACAGCAAGCATTGACTCATCCCATGGTATTGCTGAGAATGACTAAATTACGTCTAACACTCTCATGCAGAATAATACAAACCATTTTTGGGAAGTACTACTTCTTCTATATTGGGTACAGGTGTTGGGTCTTCCATATCCTTGGTTAGATCTTCTTGCTCGTCTTCCTCTTTCTGACTTCTGCGCTTCCCATAAAGGCTAGCTTGGCTAAAACATACAAGGTATATGAAATATAAACAAGATTGATTATTGCTACTTATATCAAACAGTTTTTGAGGCTGCACACCTTCATTATTTGTAGAATATATGCTCAAGATCACTTTTTTAAAAGACAAACAGTAAGTCGCAGTGGCTCATGCCTGTAATCCCAGCATTTTGGGAGGCTGAGGCAGGTGGATCACTGAGGCCAGGAGTTTGAGACCAGCCTCGCCAACATGGCAAATCCCTTTCTCTACTAAAAATACAAAAATAAGTCAGGCATGGTGGCGGGCGCCTGTAATCCCACCTGCTCCGCAGGCTGAGGCAGGAGAATCGCTTGAACCCGGAAGGTGGAGGTTGGACTGAGCTGAGATGTTGCCAGTGCACTCCCACCTGGGTGACAGAGGGAGACTCCATCTAAAAGAATTTTTAAAAATAAAAAAGGTGGCCGGGCGCGGTGGCTCAAGCCTGTAATCCCAGCACTTTGGGAGGCCGAGACGGGCGGATCACAAGGTCAGGAAATCAAGACCATCCTGGCTAACCTGGTGAAACCCGTCTCTACTAAAAAAAAAAAAAATACAAAAAACTAGCCGGGCGAGGTGGCGGGTGCCTGTAGTCCCAGCTACTCAGGAGGCTGAGGCAGGAGAATGGCGTAAACCCGGGAGGCGGAGCTTGCAGTGAGCTGAGATCTGGCCACTGCACTCCAGCCTGGGCGATAGAGCGAGACTCCGTCTCAAAAAAAATAAATAAATAAAATAAAAAAAATAAATAAAAATTAAAAAGGCAAACATTAAAAAGAAAAAATTAGATAACTTCCCCCAAATTACATCTAACCAGCCAATAAAACAAAAATAAAAGTTAACAGGCATAAAAAATGGGCAAAAAATCCTACTAGACAATTGCTGGCACTATCACAAAAGGGACTTAAATTAGTGTAATAAAAGAAGAACTCCTAAGGAAATATGATATATACTAAGATTATAAGCAATCACATATGTGATCAAAGAGATGTACCACTGTGTTTTAATGGCCATTTTATCATCCAAATATCAGGAATGGCAAGTAGAATCCCTAAATATAGTACTAAATCTTCCGTATAAAATCGTCCACTGCTCTTGCACCAAAAATTCAATCAAATAATTATTAATTTTTAAAACTAATAAATGCCAGGGGGCTCAAAAAAATAAACCCAGTAATGATTCTTTACCTTTAGGGATTACAAGGGATATACAACAGAAACCCTTACCTCACATAACAGGATTCACAGAAACACAGAGAAATACAATAGAAGTATTATATTTCAGTGCAGAGAAATGAATAAAAGTACCAAGAAAATACATCACAGAGAGGTTGTAAAGATTGAAGGTTAGAGTTAAGTTGAACCTTGAGAATTGTTTAACAATTCACTAAGATGTAAGGGCTGGGTGTGGTGGCTCATGCCTGTAATCCAAGAGCAATGGAAGGCCAAGGCAGAAGAACTGCCTGAGGCCAGGAATTCGAGACCAGCCTCAGAAACAGAGCGAGACCCCATCTCTACCAAAAAACAAAAAATTTAAATTTTGAGACAGGGTCTCACTTTGTTGTCCAAGCTGGAATGCAGTGGTGCAATCACAGGTCACTGCATCCTTGAACTCCTGGGCTCAAGTGATCCTCCTTCCTCAGGCTCCTGAGTAGCTGAGGCTATAAGTGCACACCATCATGCCCAGACTATTTTTCTTTAATTTATTCTAGATACAGGGTTTCACTATGTTGCCTTAGGTGATCTCAAACTTAAGCGATCCTCCTACTTTGGCCTCCCAAAGTTCTGGGATTACAGGCATGAGCCATGACTCCTGGCCCAAAAAGTTTTATTTTCTTTTCTTTTGTTTTGGTGGGAGCGGGGGAGGAGACAGTCTTGCTCTGTTGCCCAGGCTGGAGAGAAGTGGCACAAATCTCAGCTCACTGCAACCTTTGCCTTCTCAGGTTCAAGCAATTCTCATGCCTCAGCCTCCCCAGTAGCTTGGATTACAAGGGTGCGCAACCACGCCTGACTAATTTTTTTTGTATTTTTAGTAAAGATGGGGTTTCACTATGTTGCTCAGGCTGGTCTCTAACTCCTGAGCTCAGGCAATCTGTCCACCTCAGTCTCCCAAAGTGCTAGGATGACAGGAATGGACTATTGCACCAGCCTCCAAAAAGTTTTTAATGCTAAGCCAGGCATGGTGGCATGCACCTGTAGTCCTAGCCACTGAGGAGGACTCCTTGACCTCAGGATTTTAAGGTTACATGATTGCACCACTGCACTCCAGCCTTTATTCTGCACCCTGAATATTCTGCATTGTCTTTTTTTAATGATTATTTATTCTTCAGCAGATGTTGTTATACTAATTTAAGCCCCTAATTTATTTGTTATTGTTTTTTATTTTTTCCTGCCAAAGAGCAAGATCTTGTCTGGCAAAAATAAATAAATGAAATAATAATAATAAAAAAGACAATGCTTCAGGATGCAGAATAATGGCCAAAAGGTGTAAGAAAAGAAAAACACACCTACTTTGGGAAGTACTGCATAGCAATCTAAAGTGCACTGTGAAGTGAGAGTGGAAATGGAGAAAAAGCTGACTGAAACAGCATGCTGGGCCAGCCTGAGTTCTACAGTGCAGAAAGAATGCTCAAAGTTCCCTCTGAGGGATGACATATTGGCTTAGGTTAGAATAGGATACATAAAGTAAAACTGTTTTCCAAATAAAAATCACGAGTTTTTTTGTTTGTTTTTGTTGTTGTTTTTTTTTTCTTTGAGACGGAGTCTCGCTCTGTCACCCAGGGTGGAGTACAGTGGTGTGATCTCAGCTCACTGCAAGCTCTGCCTCCCAGGTTCACACCATTCTCCTGCCTCAGCCTCCCCCGAGCAGCTGGCACTACGCCCGGCTAATTTTTTTTTGTATTTTTAGTAGAGACTGGGTTTCACTGTGTTAGCTAGAATGGTTTCCATCTCCTGACCTCGTGATTCACCCATCTTGGCCTCCCAAAATGCTGGGATTACAGGCGTGAGCCACGGTACTCAGCCTTTATTATTTTTTTAAACAAAAGGAAGGAAAGTACACTTGGAAGAGGGCTAAGCAGGCAACTTGAAAGACAAGTGCTACATGATGCTTTTTTAAAAGCCTATAAACCTAAAGGCAGCAGAGAGATAAAATACTTAAAGGGGAAGAAAACATACAATGCAGATGAATGAAACAAAAGTTGGGAAAACAGATTTCAAAATATTTTCTAATTATATTTTCAACAATTCTAAGGAGAAATGTAAAATGAAAAAAGGTGTGGTCATTACAAGGCAAATGTATTCCATTAAAGTACATGCATACATATATTTTAGAGAACTCAATCTGGTATGCATTATATTCAAAGTAGAGGGTACATGTCACCACTGTGAGCCTCAAGCCTCCTAGGGATCACATCTCGGTTCAATAAACACTGGTGTCCCAGCACCCCATTTTATCTCATCACAGTTGACAGTGCTCTCCCTGCAAAGATCTCATGTAGCTCCAAAATCTCTGAACAGCAACAGCAACATTCTGACTAGAAATGTAAGAAACAGGCTAGGTGTGGTGGCTCATGAAAATAATCCCAACGCTTTGGGAGGCCGTGGTGGAAGGACTGCTTGAGACCAGGAGTTTGAGACCAGTCTGGGTAACAAGGAGAGAAACCATCTCTACAAAAACTACAAAAATTAGCTGAGTGTGGTACTGCGTACCTGTAGTCTCAGCTACTCAAGAGGCTGAAGTAGGAGAATTGCCAGAGCCCAGGTGATAGAGGTTGCAATGGGCTGAGATTGCACCACTGTGCTCCAGTCTGGGCAACAGAGCAAGACACTGTCTCAAAAAAAAGATGAAACGTTAAATATATATAAAAGGAATGTAGGCCAGGCATGGTGGTTCACGACCCTGTCTCAAAAAAAAACATGAAATGTTAAACATATATAAAAGTAACGTATGCCAGGCACGGTGGCTCACGCCTGTAATCCCAGCACTTTGGGAGGCTGAGGCGGGTGGATCACGAGGTCAGAAGATTGAGACCATCCTGACCAACATGGTGAAACTCCGTCTCTACTAAAAATACAAAAAAATTAGCTGAGCATGGTGGCGCGAGCCTGTACTCCCAGCTACTTGGGAGGCTGAGGCAGGAGAATCGCTTGAATTTGGGAGGAGGAGATTGCAGTAAGCTGAGATCGCGCCACTGCACTTCAGCCTGGCAACACAGCGAGACTCCATTTCCAAAACAAAAAGAACTGTAAAAAATAAAAAGTTACCCCATAAACAGCTAATGAAAAATCTATTTTTATAATTTCAATTTTCATGTCATAATACATATGGGCTCAAAAACTAAGTTTTTAAAGGTTTTTTGCTGACTGTAACTTGCTTAATAATATATGAAACTAAGGGGTTTTTAAACGCACCTAAAGACTTCTATTAGTAAGAGTGTTGTCATAACTACCCTTCAGGAAGTAATATGATTCAAGGAATCTTCTGGGAACAGAAATGCTAACTAGGGTAGGGAGGAAAGTCTATATAAGGAAACTGCAGGAGAGATGATGTCAGTTGAACCTTTACACTTCAATCAACATCCAAAAAGTTGACTGTCACATGAAAATAATCAATTTACAGACCATAATTATCTTACTAAGTCTAAACTATAAAAATTGTAATGAAAATATTTTAAGCTACGCAAACCAGAAATTATGTATCTTAATATATACCAATTAATAACTACCATTTACCATTTATTAAGTGTGTATTTAAGGCCAGGCAATGTGCAAAGGCTTTAAAGTCTCATTTAACCCTCAAAACAATCTATTCAGTAGAAATCATAATCCTCATTCAACCAGAGCTCACTAAGTACAAAAGTTGTACTGCCATGCTTTGCCGAACATCAAGCAGCCACGTATTCACCTCTTCTATGAGTTCATTTGGTCACAAACGGGACAAATGGTAAAATCAGAAAAGGAGACACTAAACTTGGTGAATATAATGTCTTAAACTCCTTACCAGCCATGCTTCTCAATACATACTTAGATACAAAAAAAAAAAAATCCAAGTGATTTTCCAGGCTCAGCCTCCCAAGCCTCATAAATCCAACAGCCAGTTCCACATCTCCTCGTGTAGAACGTCTAACAAGCATTCCAAACCTAACATTCAAACAGGCGTGCACCACCATGCCCAGCTAATTTTTATATTTTTAGTAGAGATGGGGTTTCACCATGTTGGCCAGGCTGGTTTTGAACTCCTGACCTCAGTTGATCTGCCTGCCTTGGCCTCCCAAAGTGCTGGGATTATAGGTGTAAGCCACCACATCCGGCCTGTTTTAATGCCCTTTGAATCATGTAATCGTTCTTACCCTTTCTTGCCACTTTTCTTCCGTGATTCTGTTGGTGTCGGAGGGGGAGGCGAAGGCGAATGTTTCCTCTTTCGAGCATTAGCTGATGCTTTTCTATCTCTTCTTTCTGGACTTCTGACTGGCTAGGAAGAAGTAAATGGAAATAAATATCAGCTATCTTTGCTCCTCAGTTTCTACAAATCCTTGGCCAAAGGTGAGTCTCCACATACAAAGACAACAGCATATTCTTGGTTCAGAGCAAATGAAAAGAATATCATTAATCATCCAGGAACACCAGTAATCAAGAAACTTTCCCTGACCTTTCAGGTGATATATATCATCAATGGAAGTATCAGCTATCAGTTATTCAAACTATGCTATAACCTTGCATGCTGAAACCTTGCACAACTAAAAACTGGTACTGTTCACGTTCTATGTTTTGAGGTGGGAAATGTATTTCAATAACTGCTGGAAAAATATGAAATACACTCTATTAAATTGACAAAATACAAAGGCCAAATGATCCTGTGAAAATGCAGCATTATAGGAATTATTCTTAATCTCTAAAATAAATAGAACATAGCTTTATGTCATAAGAAATGTTAAGCAAGATGGCAACATAATTTAAAAGTCAACGTCTGGCCGGGCGCGGTGGCTCAAGACTGTAATCCCAGCACTCTGGGAGACCGAGACGGGCGGATCACGAGGTCAGGAAATTGAGACCATCCTGGCTAATATGGTGAAACCCCGTCTCTACTAAAAAATACCAAAAAAAAAAAAAAAAAAAAAACTCGGTGGCGCCTGCAGTCCCAGCTACTTGGGAGGCTGGGGCAGGAGAATGGCGTAAACCCGGGAGGCGGAGCTTGCAGTGAGCTGAGATCGGGACTGCACTCCAGCCTGGGTGACAGAGCGAGACTCAGTCTCAAAAAAAAAAAAAAGTCAAGGTCTAGGGGCAGGTGCCATGGCTCATGCCTGTAATTCCAGCACTTTGGGAGGCTGAGGTGGGAAAATCACTTGAGGCAAGGAGTTCAAGACCAACCTGTCCAACACAGGGAAACCCCATCTCCACTAAAAATACAAAAAAATTAGCAGGGTATGGTGAAGCATGCCTGTACTCCCTGCTACTCAGGAGGCTGAGATATGAGAACTGCTTGAACCCAGTAGGCGAAGGTTGCACTGAGTTGTGATCATGTCACTGCACTCCAGTCTGGGTGACAGAGCAAGACTCTGTCTCAAAGAAGGAAAAAAAAGTCAACCTTTATAAGTAAAAACTATCCCAGTTTGCAGATAGTACAATTTTATACATAAAAAAAACTACCAGACCTAATGAACAAGTCAGGAAAGTTGCAAGACATAAGATCAACATACAAAAGCAAGCCTGCAGACAGTAACTACCAATTTAATAAAACAGACTATTATAAAGAAAAAAATACCTAAATGATCAGTACTAGATTAGGTAAAAGCATGAGAGGCATAAGTAAATAACCTAAAATTAAAACATCAATTAGGCTGGTCATGGTGGCTCACACCTGTAATCCCAGCACTTTGGGAGGCCAAGGCGGGGGAATGCTTGAGCCCAGGAGTTCAAGACCAGCCTGGGAAACATAGTAAGACCTTGTCTCTACAAAAACAAACAAACAAAAAGTTAGCTGGGTTTAGGGGTGTGCGTCTATGGCCCGAATTACTCAGAATACTGAGCCGGGAGGATAGCTTATGCTCAGGAGGTCAAGGTCACAGTGTGCTATAATTGCGCCACCATTCAGCGTAGGTGACAGAATGAGATTCTGTCTTACGCCAAAATGAAAAAAATCCAGGAATTAAACGTTAATTTTCTCTGCTGCCATCCTATTCTTTTCAACTGCATTTCCACTGAGAGGCTCCATGGCATCAAACTGAGAACCTTGAACACCTTATGAGTATGTAATAGCAGTTTGAAAAAAATCTAAAGGATATACACCTTTGAATGATACAATAAATCTGAAGTTGAATTTTTTTCTTTTTTTTTCTGAGACAGGGCCTCACTCTTGATACCCAGGTTGGAGTGCAGTGGCATGATCTCAGCTCACTGCAACCTTCACCACCCGAGTTCAAGTGACTATGGATCACTGCAGCCTTAACTTCCTGGGCTCAATTGATCCCCCTCACCTCAGCCTCTCAAGTGGCTGGGACTTCAGTTGCGCACCACCAAGCCCAGCTAATTTTTGTATTTTTTGCAGAGACAGGGTCTTGCCATGTTGCCCAGGCTAGTCTCAGACTCCTGGGCTCAAACACTCCACCTACCCTGGCCTCCCAAAGTACTGGAATTACAGGCGTGAGCCACCATGTCCAACCCTAAATTTTTAAACAAATATCCATTTTTATATAACCTTCTAAAAATAAATGAATAAACAAACTAAATTGGAACAGAAACGGGTATGAACTGGTTGGTTAAAGAACGTAATGTAGAAACTGGAATATTCCTAATGACAAAAAAGCCTTGGATTAAAATATATTAAGGGAAAGCAAATATGTAAGTATATCTTCTGGAAAGGTTAAAATAAGAGAGTATCAGCACCATAAGACTGGTGGAAAAAAAAATCTGAAGAGTCCAATTCCAAAACAAACAAGAACCAACTGCAAGTAAAAAGGTATGACAAAGACTCAACTGTAAAACATTTTTCTCTTCTTTTTTTTTCTCTAATTTTTTTATCATTTGAAGAGATGAGGTCTTGCGACATTGCCCAGACTGGTCTCAAACTTCTGGGCTCAAACAATCCTCTCACTTCGGCCTCCGAAAGTGCTGGGATTAGAGGTGTGAGTCGCTGGGCCCAGCCATTTAACATTTTTGTTTCCTAATATTTTTCCTAAAAATTGGCAAGGCATGGTGGCTCATACCTGTAATCCCAGCACTTTGGGAGGCCAAGGCTGGTGGATCAACTGAGGTCAGAAGTTCAAGATCAGCCTGGCCAAGATAGTGAAACCCCATCTCTACTGAAAATACAAAAATTAGCCAGGTGTGGTGGCGCGTGACTGTAGTCCCAGTTACTTGGGAGGCTGAAACAGGAGGACAGCTTGAACCCAGGAGGTGGAGGTTGCAGAGAGCCAAGATAGCAACACTGCACTCCAGCCTGGGCAACAGAGTGAGAATCTGTCTCAAACAAACAAACAAATAAACAAACAAAGTCAAACAATACCCCAGGAAAAGGAATCAGAAGTCTCTAAATCCAATACTAACACCCCTTCTTCTCAGTGTCGTCTTCTAGTGACACCTACCGCGCAAGTTGTGCCTTCCACAAGTTGTGCCTTACAAGGAATCACGGGTAAATATCTAAGCGACTGAACTTCTCAAAGGATTAAATGATAAAATGTCAAATCACCCACCCTCAGAAAAGCGGATTGAACTATAACTGTTAAGATGTTTAAGGCCTGTACTTTACACTACCTACCATCTGTGGATTAACAGTTATTTAAGAATATTAAACAGGTCAGGCGTGGTGGCTCATGCCTGTAATCCCAGCACTTTGAGAGGCCAAGGCAGGTCACCTGAGGTCAGGAGTTCGAGACCAGCCTAGCCAACATGGAGAAACCCTGTCTCTACTAAAAATGCAAAACTTAGCCAGATGTGGTGGCAAGCGTCTATAATCCCAGCTACTTGGAAGGCTTGAGGCAGGAGAATCGCTTCAACCCAGGCGGCAGAGGTTGCAGTGAGCTGAGATTGTGCGTGCCACTGCACGCTAGCCTGGCCAACAGAGCAAGACTTTGTCTCAAAAAATATATATACATATTAAACAAAATGAGTTTTCCATAGGAAAACCAACAGCTACATTAAATTCTGCTGTGATGATATTACACTTCAGATCTAGTGGGCAAAATCAGCTATACCACTACTCTTCTGCACGGGCCACTTTAAATCTTAATAACCTTTTAAGATTTTCATACCCCTTTTTGGGAGGTTATTAGCTTCTGAGATGGCTGTTACAGCCACCTAGGAACTTTCACCTGATGGCGCATCAGCCATCAGGTAGATGTGAAAGTTCCTAAGTGGTTTGTATATGACAATTTATTGATGAAGATTTAATAATATTTAGGCCAAGAAGACAGACTTAATGGTGAGAAATCATGCCAAAGAAAATACCTCTTCATTCTTGGTTGAAATCCGCTGACGAAAACTCACAGGCTTCCTATTTTCATCCACCTCATAATCCTCCTCATTCATCCATTCATTGAAAATATCAGTGTCTAAAATCCATTTCACATGAACCTAAAACCATATCAAATCATGAATATCTACATAAATAACAAAATCACTCAAGGTTTTAAAGTATTGAAAAGGAAACAAGCTGATTTATTTTCAAAGCCTCAAATGCATAAAACACATTAATAACTTAATACTACTAATGATATATGAGGTATACTCTGGAGCCTAGTTTCCTTCCTAACAATGTGATACCATAGTAAGTAATCATTCCCAGTCTTAAACTTCTGATACTATAATCTACAGGGCAATAGATGTCTACAAATCCTTCAGTAGTACTTCACAACATTACATGGCTCACGAGTCATATGGCTTACTCCTTTACTATTAGATGATAGTATAATTTCAACATTTAATTTCCAAAAATAGTTAAAAATAGAAAAATCTGGAAGAAGAGTACAAAGTAGTGCTTTTGTTTTGGACTACTCTTGTAACCTGTAAAATTAATCTTTGTTTTGAGACAGGGTCTTGTTATAAAGGCTGGAGTGAAGTGGTGCAATCATGGCTCACTGCAGCCTCAACCTCCCCAGCTCAAGCAATCCTCCTGCCTCAGCCTTCCAAGTATGTAGCTAGGACTATAGGGAACTTGACATTATGCTCAGATAATTTTTTTTTTTGGTAGCTCAGGTTGGTCAAGCAATCCTCCTGCCTTAGCCTCCCAAAGTGCTGTTATTACAGGTATGAGTCACCATGCCCCACAAAGTTTAAATTATTTCCACATCAAAAGTTGACTAACAAGTCAGTGTATGGACTCTTATTACATTATGGTAGAAATGATTAATAAAGTAAGTCTACATCCTTCTAAAAGTCACACAGGCACTGCTTCCAAGCTTTCCAAATGACATCATCAGTGATGTTCAACTCTACTCCTCACACTCCTCTCTCACAAACCACAATCTGACCTGCCTTTCGATTCTCCTCAAACATCAAGCACTGCAGACATCTCATCTAAGACCTAGATAACAAAGTCTTCGTAGCCATGCATATCTTGTAAATGGATGACAGGAAAGGGAAACCAACATTCTGTATCTCCTTAGAGAGACTGCTTAGAAAACAGCTGAGAAGAGCTATTAGATTATTATAATAATTTTTTTGGCCGGGCACAATGGCTTACACCTACAATCCCAGCACTTCAGGAGACCGAGGCAGGCGGATCACCTGAGGTCAGGAGTTTGAGGCCAGTCTGACCAACCTGGTAAAATTCCATCTCTACTAAAAATACAAAAATTAACCAAACATGGTAGCGTGTGCCTGTAGTCCCAGCTACTTGGGAGGCTGATGCACGAGAATCACTTGAACCCGGGAGGCGGAGGTTGCAGTAAGCCAAGATCGCACCACTTCACTCTAGCCTGGGCGACAGAGTGAGACGCCATCTCAAAAAAACAGAAAAAAAAAAAGAGATTATTATAAGATTTTTTTTTTTTTTTAATCATTTACCTTCCATGGCTTTTCTGGAATTGGTGGATCTTCAATTTCAGCATCAACATCATTACTATGGACCCAAGTATCATAGCTATAAAGGAACAGAAAAGAGAAAAACAAATTAGAGTCAAAGGTAATTTATTAGAAAGACTTTTACAAATAGTAACATATTTTAGAAATACTACTAAAATCCCAGCCTGGTCAATATGGTGAAACCGCGTCTCTACCAAAAAATACAAAAATTAGCTGGGCATGGTAGGACGTGCCTGCAGTCCCCGCCACCCAGGAAGCTGAGGTGAAAGAATCGCTTGAACCCAGGAGGCAGAGGTTGCAGTGAGCTGAGATCATGCCACTGCACTTCAGTCTGGACAACAGAGTGAGACCCTATCTCGAAACAAAACAAAACAAGAAACTAAAAGAAATACTACTAAAATCTATTAATAGCAACTTATTAGACACTTTTGTCCTTACTATTCTGCCAAGAAAGCTCCTCTGTAGAGGTCACCAGTAAATAACGTATATATTGCTAAACCCGAAGTTGAAGACTTAAAGACCAAAAAATTTGAAACAGCTGCTTGCTCTTTCCTCAAAGCATTTCCCTCACTTGGCCACCAAGAAAGTACTATATCACCCAATAGTCTTTATATTCGCCAGCCTCTCTTCAAATTTCCATGCCAGTTTCTGGTCTTAGTCTCAAACGTCTTCAACCTTCAAAAGTTCCGAGGTTCAGTTTTTGGAAAAATCCTTCTCCCCTGCTAATTTCATTCATTCCTATAACTTTAAATACACACTGATGACTTCAAATTTTATGTCAGCACTCTCCCATGTATTCTGAACTCATAAATCCAACAGCCAGTTCCACATCGCCTTGTGTAGAACGTCTAATAAGCATTCCAAACCTAACATTCAAAGCTCAACTTGCAATGCTACCCTGGCCCCAGCGATGTACTCTAGCCAAGCTGTCGGGGGTTGTTCCATACATCTATTTGGTTGGCTGAATAAAAACTGGATCCCACTCAACGCAGTTAAGGTGCCAAAAGCTCCCTGGTATAACACAGAGGAAAGAATCCAAAGCCTTAAGAAGATGTATTCAGGCCGGACGTGGTGGCTCAAGCCTGTAATCCCAGCACTTTAGGAGGCCGAGACGGGCGGATCACGAGGTCAGGAGATCGAGACCATCCTGGCTAACATGGTGAAACCCTGTCTCTACTAAAAAATACAAAAAACTAGCTGGGCGAGGTGGCGGGCGCCTGTAGTCCCAGCTACTCGGGAGGCGGAGGCAGGAGAATGGCGTAAACTCGGAAGGCGGAGCTTGCAGTGAGCTGAGATCCAGCCACTGCACTCCAGCCTGGGCAACAGAGCGAGACTCTGTCTCAAAAAAAAAACAACAAACTACAAATAAGGTGCAGTGTATACCGCTTGGGTGATGGCTGCACCAAATCACCATTAAAGAATTTACTCACGTAACCAGATATCACCTGTACCCCAATAACTTATGAGAAAATAAAATAAAAACATAAAAATTAAGCAGGTGAAAGAAGACTGACTAGACCTGTAGAAACCACAATGAAAATCTCCACTTTACATGACAAGAATGAAATGAATACTAAAGCTGCTCCACTATAGGTTTAGAAAAATAAAGCACAAGGAATGTTATCCCTATTTCCATGTGCACTACGCAGGCATTAATATTAAATAATTTTTATTTAATAAATTTTAAAAAATTATTTTTTGAGACAGAGTCTTGCTCTGTCTCTCAGGCTGGACTGCAGTGGCGTGATCTCGGCTCATGGCAAGCTCCGCTTCCTGGGTTCATGCTATTCTTGTGCCTAAGCCTCCCAAGTAGCTGGGACTACAGGCACCCACCACCACACCCGGCTAATTTTTTTGTATTTTTAGTAGAGACAGGGTTTCAATATGTTAGCCAGAATGGTCTCAATCTCTCAACCTCATGATCCGCCTGCCTCAGCCTCCCAAAGTGCTGGGATTACAGGCATGAGCCATCGCGCCCGGCCCCACTATTTTCACTAATATCTAGCTCTTGTTTATAATACTCATTATACATACTATAGATACTGAAACCAGTATGGGTTATAACATGTAAAGCCACAACAGTACTAGGCAAATAAATTTCTGATGAGAAGAAAAACTCAATTTTCGACATAAATTAATTTCATCCTTAATGGTTTGGCATGAGTAGTTTTTGAAAAAAGCAAACTGATCAGACTGGACGCGGTGGCTCACACCTGCAATCCCAGCACTTTGGCAAGCCAACGCAGGTGGATCACCTGAGGTCAGGAGTTCCAGACCAGTCTGACCAGCATGGTGAAATCCGGTCTCCACTAAAAATACAAAAATTAGCCAGGCATGGTGAGGCACACCTGTAATCCCAGCTACTAGGAAGGATGGAGGCAGAAGAATCACTTGAACCTGAGAGGTGAAGGTTGCAGTGAGCCGAGACTGTGCCATTGCACTCCAGCCTGGGTAACAAGAGTGGGACTCTGTCTCAAAAAAATTTAATCAGTAATAAACACTAGAAAAAATTCTTTTTTTTTTTGAAGACAGAGTGAGACTCTGTCACTAAGGATGGAGTGCAGTGGCATGATCTCGGTTCACTGCAACCTCCGTTTCCCAGGGTCAAGTGATTCTCATGCCTCAGACACCTGAGTAGTTGGGATTACAGGCGTGTGCCACCATGTCTGGTTAACTTTTTATAGTTTTAGTAGAGATGGAGTTTCACCATGTTGGCCAGGCTGGTCTTGAACTCCTGACCTCACATGATCCATCCACCATGGCCTCTTCAAGTGCTGCGATTACAGGCATGAGCCACCGTGCCCGGCAAAATTCATTTATTAAAAGAAACAAATATAAATTAGCAACCTAATACCACACAGACTTTCTTGGCAAATACATAAAAGACACCAGTTTTGGGGGGTTTTTTTTGAGACAGAGTCTTACTCCGTCATCCAGGCTGGAGTGCAATGGTGCAATCTCAACTCACTGCAACATCTGCCTCCCGGGTTCAAGCAATTCTCCTGTCTCAGCCTCCCGCGTAGCTGGGATTACGCCCGCCACCACACCTGGCTAATTTTTATTTTTAGTAGAGATGGGGTTTCACTATGTTGGCCAGGCTGGTCTCGAGCTACTGACCTCATGATCCACCTGCCTTAGCTTCCCAAAGTGCTGTGATTACAGGCGTGAGTCATCGCGCCCAGCGCTGATATCGCTTCTTTTTTCAAAGATAAATAAAGCCATTTATGGCTTATTCATTCACCATTTAATGGTGATCTCATTAAATTCTGTACCTTAAGAAAACAGTCAATGAAAGACTCTGGAAGTGAGAAAAATGACTACACACAAATCAACAAATTGTCACTATTCAGAAAATAAAACTATAAATAAATGTGCCTTCCTTTCACAGAAATCTTTATACCAGGTCTCACAGCAAACGAACATTACCTGTCTGGGTAAAAGCCCCAATGCACTAACACTTGCTTGTCTTTTCTCATCACCGGTCTCAACCATTCTTCTGAAAGAGAAAAAGAAAAAAACTTTACTCAAACTGACAAAATAATGAAGAAACTATTATTTTTAGCCTTATTTTTTACTAAGATGTTTTAGTTTGCTAATGAACAACATTTTTCCAACATGCCATTGCTGGTTTAGAAAGAAAAAGTTTTCGGCCGGGCGCGGTGGCTCAAGCCTGTAATCCCAGCACTTTGGGAGGCCGAGACGGGCGGATCACAAGGTCAGGAGATCGAGACCATCCTGGCTAAACACGGTGAAACCCCGTCTCTACTAAAAATACAAAAACTAGCCGGGCGAGATGGCGGGCGCCTGTAGTCCCAGCTACTCGGGAGGCTGAGGCAGGAGAATGGCGTAAACCCGGGAGGCGGAGCTTGCAGTGAGCTGAGATCCGGCCACTGCACTCCAGTCCGGGCAACAGAGCGAGACTCCGCCTCAAAAAAAAAAAGAAAGAAAAAGTTTTCAAATTGAGTACTATCTACCAGATTAAAGGGAAATTTCTCAGTCTTTCAGACTTACCAAACTGTAGGTCTACTATCCATCACTCTTGACAAAACCAATTATCCACTGCGGCAAAATACTCCCATCCCATTCTCCTGCCAGCCTCCCCTCTCTCTTCTACCCAAGTAATAATCATCATATTATTTAATACTTCACTTCTCTGGTGAACCTCTCATCCCTCTTTCTGTGAGGCTTAGCAATTATTACACATCTTTCCAGATGTAAACTGTACTTCATTTCATTGATGAAAGTTTTACTAACTACTCTGCTTCCTCTAGATTCCCTTTTCCTGATGTTCTGTAAGTTATACAGTGCTATATCAAAGTTTTTATCAAAAATACTATTTTTACTATTCTTTTTTTTTTTTTTTTTTGAGACGGAGTCTCACTCTGTCCACCAGGCTGGAGTGCAGTGGCGCGATCTCGGCTCACTGCAAGCTCCGCCTCCTGGGTTCACGCCATTCTCCTGCCTCAGCCTCCCTAGTAGCTGGGACTACAGGCGCCCGCCACCGCACCCGGCTAATTTTTTGTGTTTTTAGTAGAGACGGGGTTTCACCGTGGTCTCGATCTCCTGACCTTGTGATCCGCCCGCCTTGGCCTCCCAAAGTGCTGGGATTACAGGCGTGAGCCACCGCGCCCGTCCTATTTTTACTATTCTTTAACTGCCTCATACCTGTTAATTTAGCCCTCCCAACAAGAGTGTAAACAATGTGATTACATATTGTAGACTTTTTTTCTCAAGTTTGCTTTCCGAAGATAAGTGCAAATTATACAATAAAGTGATTTTTATTATTCTAATCACAGTTAAATTACCTCCACATTTCAACAATGGTTATCATGTGCTTCTTTGGTAGTCTGAATTTAGCTTAGAAAATGTATGCCTAATAGCAAGACAGATGTTTTGAAGCAAGCCTCCTTAAAGCCCAAGAAACAGCAAAAAAAAAAAAAAAAAAACCAAACAATTAGCCAAGTAAAAATTACTTTCCAGTGCCAGTTTTAACAAGATATAGCCTTGTTTTCACTGAATAAAGCCATGAAGCCCCTACACCTGTGCTGTTTTTAAAGTTATACAATGACTCACCTAACCATCTCAAAAGAAAGTCAAAGGGGGCCAGGTGTGGTGGTTCAAGCCTGTAATCCCAGCACTTTTGGAGGCAGGGGCAGGAAGATCACTTGAGCCCAGGAGTTCAAGACCAGCCTGGGCAACAAAGTAAGATTCAGTCACTTAAAAAATTTAAAAATAAAAATACCTAGGCATGGTGGTGTGCATCTATACTCCCAGCTACTCAGGAGGCTAAGGCAGGAAGATCACTTGAGCATTACAGTTAGAGGCTGCAGTGAGCTATTAATAAGTGCACTCTTGCACTTCAGGCTGGGCAAGAATGAGTCCTCACCTCAAAACAAAAGGTGAAAATGACAGAATCAGGTCCTGTCCCCTAACCTGGTAACTCAACATGGCAGAGGAAAAAAGAAAAGAAGGGGCCAGAGGATCTTTCTAAATCCCCACTACCTAAACTACCTGTCCTGTCCTGTTAAGAGTGTCTTGGTGGTGTTCTGACTAGTAAAAGCTGACTTTCAGAATACTGATTATCTTGTCAAAGACTTTAATGAGAAAAACAAGAAAACGTATCTTTCCTAACCACAGCTGACTTTGATACAAATTTTGACTTGTTTTTCTTTTTTGAGACGGAGTTTCACTCTTGTTGCCCAGGCTGGAGTGCAATGGTGCGATCTCGGCTCACCGCAAACTCTGCCTCCCAGGTTCAAGCGATTCTCCCGCCTCAGCCTCCCAAGTAGCTGGGATTACAGGCATGCACCACCACGCCTGACTAATTTTTTGTATTTTTAGTAGAGACAGGGTTTCTCCATGTTGGTCAGGCTGGTCTCAAACTCCTGACCTCAGGTGAACTATCACCTTGGCCTCCCAAAGCGCTGTGCCCAGCCAAAAAATTTTTTGATTTTTATCAAGACAATTTTTTTGTTTTGTTTTGAGACAGAGTCTCGCTCTGTAGCCCAAGCTGGAATGCAGTGGCACGATCTCGACCTCGGCTCACTGCAAGCTCCGCCTCCCGGGTTCGCACCATTCTCCTGCCTCAGCCCCCTGAGTAGCTGGGACTACAGGCGCCCGCCACCGCGCCCAGCTAATTTTTTGTATTTTTAGTAGAGACGGGGTTTCACCGTGGTCTCGATCTCTTGACCTCGTGATCCGCCCGCCTCGGCCTCCCAAAGTGCTAGGATTACAAGCGTGAGCCACCATGCCTGGCCAAGACAATTTTTTTAATTGTCTTTGAAAAATTTCCTAATAGCAGAAACAACAAGAGGTGTGAGATGTAAACTCACTCTCTTCCCAGGTATTATAAATTTATACCCAGGAATTAATTTATAGAAGTATGGCTGAATGACAAGAGTAAGGCCAATGCCACTAAAAGATGAATTACTGGCTGGATGCGGTGGCTCAAGCCTGTAATCCCAGCACTTTGGGAGGCCGAGACAGGCGGATCACAAGGTCAGGAGATCGAGACCATCCTGGCTAATACGGTGAAACCCCGTCTCTACTAAAAAAAAAAAAAAAAAAAAAAAAAAATACAAAAAACTAGCCGGGCGAGGTGGCAGGCGCCTGTAGTCCCAGCTACTTGGAAGGTTGAGGCAGGAGAATGGCGGGAACCCGGGAGGCGGAGCTTGCAGTGAGCTGAGATCCGGCCACTGCACTCCAGCCTGGGCGACAGAGCGAGACTCCATCTCAAAAAAAAAAAAAAAAAAAAAAGATAAATTACTTACATATCCCAAAAGAAGGGAAAGAACATACCATGCAGAGCCACTGCAGAGGCATCACAATAGTCAAGAGATAGAAGACAGGAACAAGGGGGAGCCTAAGCCAAACCCTGTATTGGGGTTTCCATAGAAAAGGTAACATGGGGCAGAGTAAACAGCTTAGGGTGGGCATGGGTGAATAATTCCAAGAAACATTGGGGCACAGAGGTTGTCTCTAATTGCCTAGTACCTCGCCCTGGAATGATTTAGAAAAGGGGAAATATTGGTTTGGTGTGTAAGTTAGATAAGGAGATGGTTACAGCTATATACTCAGATTGGTTGGTTTACATATGAAAGATGTGCTCCTAGAGAAGTAATTATCTTTAGAAATTAGCTAGCCCTCAAAAGGGCAATCTCTCCCCAGGGCATCAAATGCCAGAGCAACATGAATACAGAAAATAAAAATACACAGTTAATATAATAATTAGTACAATATAAAATACAGTTAATAATTAGCATATCATACAGTTAATATAATAATTAATTGAAATTAGCTAGAAGAACAGAATTGGGGTTTTTTGTTGGTTTTTTTTTTTTTTTTTTTTTGAGACGGAGTCTCACTCAGGAGGCTGAGGCAGGAGAATCACTTGAACCCAGAAGGCGGAGGTTGCAGTGAGCTGAGACTGCACCACTGCACTCTAGCCTGGGTGATAGAGCAAAGACTCTGTCTCAAAAAAAATTAAAAAAAAAAAATTCCACTGTATGTATATGCCACATTTTGTTTATCCATTCATCTAATTATTTTAACTTAGGTTTTGGATATTTTCCTCTTTTACCAATAGGAATCTTCTTTTTTTTTTTTTGTAAGGGAGAGTTTCGCTCTTATTGCCTGGGCTGGCGTGCAATGGCGCAATCTCAGCTCACTGCAACCTCCGCCTCCCAGGTTCAAGCGATTCCCCTGCCTCAGCTTCCCGAGTAGCTAGGATTACAGATACCTGCCACCACTCCCGGTTAAATTTTTGTAGTTTTAGTAGAGACCAGGTTTCGCCATGTTGGTCAGGCTAGTCTTGAACTCCTGACCTCAGGTGATCCACCTGCTTCAGCCTCCCAGAGTGCTGGGATTACAGGCCTGAGCCACAGCGCCAGGCCTTGTTTTTTAAGACATAAGATTTCACTATGTTGCCCAGGTTGGAGTGCAATGGCTATACACAGCCACAATCATCACACACCACAGACTCATACTCCTGACCTCAAGTGATCCTCCCGCCTCAGCCTCCAGAGGAGCTGAATACAGGCACATATGACCACACCTGGATTTAACCACCTTATTAGTCCGTTTTTTTTTTGTTTTTTTTTTTTTGAGATGGAGTCTCCTTCTGTTGCCCAGGCTGGAGTGCAGTGGTGAGATCTTGGTTCATTGCAACCTCCACATCCCAGGTTCAAGTGATTCTCCTGCCTCAGCCTCCCAAGTAGCTGGGGTTACAGACGGGTGCGAGCACACCCAGCTAATTTTTGGTATTTTTAGTAGAGATGGGGTTTCACCATTTTGGTCAGGCCGATCTCAAACTCCTGACCTCAAGTGATCCACCTGCCTTGGCCTCCAGAAGTGCTAGAATTACAGGCATGAGACACCACGTCCAGCCCTTATTAGTCTTTCATGAGAACCACTTGACATTGCTGAATATCTCACTAATGTGTATTTTCTACATCATTAATTTTTGCTCTTTTATTATTTCCTTTTTTTGTTAGGTTTAATTTGGTGGTGTTTTTCTAATTTCTTGAGAAAGATGTTTGGACCACTGATTTCTAACCTTTCTCCTTTCCTAATATAAAGAAATAAATGTTCCTCTAGGCACAGCTTCTACTACATCTTTTAAAAGTTAATGATGGCCGGGTGCAGTGGCTCACACTTGTAAACCCAGCACTTTGGGAGGCCAAGGTGGGCGGATCACAAGGTCAAGAGATCAAAACCATCCTGGCCAACATGGTGAAACCCCATCTCTAATAAAAATACAAATATTAGTTGGGCATGGTGGCGGGCGCCTGTATTCCCAGCTACTCAGGAGGCTGAAGCAGGAGGATCTCTTAACCCAGGAGGTGGAAGTGGAAGTGAGCTGAGATCGCCACTACACTCCAGCCTGGGCAACAGAGACTCTATCTTAAAAACAAAACAAAACAAAAACAAAAAGCTGGTTATTCTGTTTAAGTCTTTGAGGATATGACATAAAATCCGTATGGTATGATGTATGAGCTTATCCGTTCACAACACAAAACCAACTTACCATCATCTTGTGAGGAAGAATATGGGTAAATGTGGTGGGAAGCTTTTGACTTCTCATCCGTAAATGTTCCCTGGAAAGCAAATGAACAAAAACCACAAAAATAAAGCACATGGCAAATGAACTATGAGATCCCAGATACAAATTCCATACAAATTCTAAAAGCATGGTTTTACTTACAGACTTTATTTTAAAAGTATTGCTTATTTTTAGTCAAATAAAAAAAATAGTGATTAACAACAATAAACCAAGAAATTGTCTATACAGTTTAGACTGCTGTATAGAAAAAGTAATTTGAGCATCTATTAGCTAGTTCTCTACAGATTTCTCTCTCTCTCTGGGTACCCATATCAGTAATATGGGTACTACTAATTCTTTTTTTTTTCTGAAATGGAGTCCTGCTCTGTCACCCAGGCTGGAGTGTGTGGCAGCACGATCTTGGTTCACTGCAACCTTCTCCATCTCCTGGGTTCAAACAATTCTCCTGCCTCAGCCTCCTGAGTAGCTGGAATTACAGGCACCTGCCACCACACCTGGCTACTTTTCCTATTTTTAGTAGAGAGGGGGTTTCACCATGTTGGTCAGGCTGGTCTTGAACTCCTGACCTTAGGTGAGCCGCCTGTCTTGGCCTTCCAAAGTTCTGGGATTACAGGTGTGAGCCACTATGTCCAGCCAGGTACTACTACTTCTTAAAACTACTTCCAAGGTCATCACAAATTATCATTATTTAAAGTGAACCAATGCCGTTTCTGGCCTTGAGCCATAAGCTAGGACTATATGCAAGCATAACACAGAAATATCGTCAAGTTCAGTTTCAGACCACTGTGATAAAGCATTACAAAATTAGTTGCACAAATTTAGTTTCCTGACATATATAAAAGTTACACTTATGGCCAGGTGTGCTGGCTCATGTCTGTAATCCTGGCACTGTGGGAGACTGAGCCAGATGGATCACTTGAGGTCAGGAGTTCGAGACCAGAGTGGCCAACATGGTGAAACGCTGTCTCTACTAAAAATACAAAAATTAGCTGGTGTGGTGGCACATGCCTGTAATCCCAGCTATTCTGGAGGCTGAGGCAGAAGAATCACTTGAGCCCGGGAGGCAGAGCTTGCAGTGAGCCAAGATGGCACCACTAGTTTAGGGGACAAAGCGAGACTCCGTCTCAAAAAAATAAAAAATAGGCCAGGCGCGGTGGCTCAAGCCTGTAATCCCAGCACTTTGGGAGGCCGAGATGGGCAGATCTCGAGGTCAGGAGATAGAGACCATCCTGGCTAACACGGTGAAACCCCGTCTCTACTAAAAAATACAAAAAACTAGCCGGGCAAGGTGGCGGGCGGCCTGTAGTCCCAGCTACTCGGGAGGCTGAGACAGGAGAATGGCGTAAACCCGGGAGGCGGAGCTTGCAGTGAGCTGAGATCTGGCCACTGCACTCCAGCCTGGGCAACAGAGCAAGACTCTGTCTCAAAAAAAATAAATAAATAAAAATAAAATAAAATAAAAAATAAGTTACATTTAGGCCAGGCACAGCTGCTCACACCTGTAATTCCAGCACTTTGGAAGGCTGAGGTGAAAGGATCACTTGAGCCTAGGAGTTCAAGACTAGTCTGAGCAACACAGTGAGACCTTGTCTCAAATTTAAAAATTAGCCAGGCAGGCTGGGCGCGGTGGCTCAAGCCTGTAATCCCAGCACTTTGGGAGGCCAAGACGAGCAGATCACAAGGTCAGGAGATCGAGACCATCCTGGCGAACACGGTGAAACTCCGTCTCTACTAAAAAATACAAAAAAAAAAAACTAGCTGGGCAAGGTGGCGGGCGACTGTAGTCCCAGCTACTTGGGAGGCTGAGGCAGGAGAATGGTGTACACCCGGGAGGTGGAGCTTGCAGTGAGCTGAGATCCAGCCACTGCACCCCAGCCTGGGTGACAGAATGAGACTCCGTCTCAAAAAAAAAAAAAAAAAATTAGCCAGGCAAAAATGCCTGTAGTCCCAGCTACTCAGGAGGTGAAGTGGGAGGATCACTTGAGCCCAGGAGTTCAAGGTTGCAGTGAACTATGATTATGCCACTGTACGTTAGCTTGGGCAAGAGAGTGAGAGAGACCCTGTCTCTCAAAACAAAAATCAAAAGTTATGCTTACACGGTTTTAGAAAACAACGTACATACCTTAATTTACAAATATTTTATTGCTAAAAAATGCTAACAATCACAGCTGGACCCAGTGGCTCACGCCTGTAATCCCAGCACTTTGAGAGGTCGAGGCGGGCGGATCGCCTGAGGTCAGAAGTTTGAGACCAGCCTGGCCAACATGGTGAAAACCGTGTCTACTAAAAATACAAAAAATGAGCTGGGTGTGGTAGCAGGTGCCTATAATCCCAGCTACTCAGGAGACTGAGGCAGGAGAATCCCTTGAACCCCGGAGGCAGAGGCTGCAGCGAGCCGAGATCACGCCATTGCACTCCCGCCTGGACAACAAAAGCAAAATGCCACCTCAGAGAAAAAAAAAATGCTAACAATCATCTGAGACTTAAGCAAATCAGTCTTTTTGCTGACAGAGGATACTGCCTCAATGATGCTGGCAGCTGACTGATCAGGGTGGTGGTTGCTGAGGGTTAAGGTGGCTGTGGCAATTTCTTAAGATAAGTCAACAGTAAAGTTTGTCACATTGATTGACTACTTTCACAAACGATTTCTCTGTAGCATGTGATGCTGACAGCATTTTACACACAGAATTTCTTTCAAAACCCTGCTGTTTGCTTTATCAAGTAAATTTATGTAATATTTAAAATCCTTTGTTCTCATTTCAACAATGTTAACAGCAACTGTGCCAGGAGTAGATTCCATGTCAAGAAAGCACTTTGTTAATCCATAAGGAACAACTCTTCCATATGTTCAAGTTTGGTCATGAGATTGCGGCAATTCAGTCACATGTTCCGGCTTCAATTCAAATTCTAGTTCTCTTATTTGAACCACGTCTGTAGCTAAAGTCTTTAACCCCTCAAAGTCAACCATGAGGGTCAGAATCCACGTCTTCCAAACTTCTGTTACTGTTGATATTGTGACCTCTGATGAATCACATGTGTTCTTAGTGGCATCTAGAATGATGAATCTATTCCAGAAGACTTTCAATTTACTTTGCCCAGATCTATCATACGAACCATTAACTATAGCAGCTATATCTTTACAAAATGTATTCCTTAAATAACAAGACTTGAAAGTCGAATTTCTCCTTAAAACATGGCTGCAGAATGGAAGTTGTGTTACTATGCACGGAAATAACATTAATTTCCTTGTACATCTCCAACAGAGGCTTTGGTGACTAGGTGACTGTCAATGGGCAGTGGTATTTCAAAAGAAATTGTTTTTCCTGAGCAGTAGGTCTCTACAGTGGACTTAAAGTATTCAGTAAACCATACTGTAAATAGATGTGCTGTCATCTAGGCTTTGCAGTTTTTTTTGGAGCACAGGCAAAGAAGATGTAGCATAATCTGTAGGGCCTTAGGATTGTAAGAATTGCAAATGACCATTGGCTTTAACTTACAGTCACCAACTGCATTAAACCCCAAAACAGCCTGGCTGAAGCTTTAAAGCCAGGCATTGACTTCTCTAACTATGACAGTCCTAAATAGCATCTTATTTTAATAGAAGACTATCATTTACATTGAATATATGTTGTTTGGTATAGCCAGCTTCACCAATTATCTTTGCTCAATCTTCTGGATAACTTGCTGCAGATTCTACATTAGCACTTGTTGCTTCACCTTGCATTTTTATGTTCTGAAAACGGCTTCTTTCCTTAAACCTCATTAAGCAACCTCTGCTATCTTCAAACGTTCCTTCTGCAGCTTCCTCACCTCTCTCAGCCTTCACAGAATTGAAGAGAGTTAGGCCTTTGTTCTGGATTAGAATTTAGCTTAAGAAAATGTTGGGCTGCTTTGATCTCCTATTCAGACCACTGAAGCTTTCTCAGTATCAGCAATAAGCATGTTTTGCACCGTATCATCTGCATGTTCACTAGAGTTCCACTTCTAATTTCCTTCAAAAACTTTTCCTTCGCATTAAAAACTTGGCTGTTTGGCTTAAGAAGCCAAGTTCTAGGCCGGGCGCGGTGGCTCAAGCCTATAATCCCAGCACTTTGGGAGGCCTAGACGGGCGGATCACGAGGTCAGGAGATCGAGACCATCCTGGCTAACACTGTGAAACCCCGTCTCTACTAAAAAATACAAAAAACTAGCCGGGCGAGGTGGCGGGCGCCTGTAGTCCCAGCTACTCGGGAGGCTGAGGCAGGAGAATGGCGTGAACCCGGGAGGCGGAGCTTGCAGTGAGCTGAGATCCGGCCACTGCACTCCAGCCGGGCGACAGAGCGAGACTCCGTCTCAAAAAAAAAAAAAAAAAAAAAAAAAAGAAGCCAAGTTCTCAGTTTATCTTGGCTTTTGTCATGCCTTCCTCACTAAACTAAATCACGACTAGCTTTTGATCTAAAGTGACAGATAAGCAATTCTTCCTTTGACTTGACCAGCTAGAGGTCATTGTAGGGTTATTAATTGGCCTAATTTTAACACTTGTGGGTCTCAGGGACGAGGTAGAGAGAGGAGTAGCCAGTCAGTGGAGAAGTCAGAACACATACATTTATCAATTAACTTCACCATCTTCTATGGGTGTTGTGCTAAACCAAAGCAATTAAAATAATATCAGATAGCATCTATCACAGATCACCATAACATATACAATAATACTAAAAAAGTAAGCCAGGCGCGGTGGCTCACACCTGTAATCCCAGGACTTTGGGACGCCGAGCCGGGGAGGATCACGAGGTCAGGAGTTCAAGACCAGCCTGGCCAACATGGTGAAACTCCGTATCTACTAAAAATACAAAAATTAGCTGGACGTGGTGGCGGGTGCCTGTAATACCAGCTACTCAGGACGCTGAGGCAGAGAACTGCTTGAACCCAGGAGGTGGAGGATGCAGTGAGCTGAGATCGCACCATTGCACTCCAGCCTGGGTGACAAAACAAACAAACAAACAACCAACTAAAAAAGTTTGAAATATTGTGAGAATTACCAAAATGTGATACACAGACACAATGTGAGCACATGCTGTTGGGAAAATGGCACCAACAGACTTGCTTGACACAGTTTCCACAAACCTTCCATTTAAAAAAAGGAGTAGGGTGGGGGGGAGGGAGTGTGTGCTACAGGGTGGGTTCTGTGGCTCATGCCTGTAATCCCAGCATTTTGGGAGGCCGAAGCAGCAGGGAGAATCTCTTGAGGCCAGGAGCTTGAGACCAGCCTAGGCAAGACCATGTCTCTTCAAAATAAAACTAAAATAGCCAGGTGCAGCGGAGCACACCTGTTGTTAAAAAAAAAGAACAACAACAAGGCCGGGCAAGGTGGCTCATGACTGTAATCTCAGCACTTTGGGCGGATCACAAAGTCAGGAGTTCGAGACTAGCCTGTCCAATATGGTGAAACCCTGTCTCTACTAAAAAATACAAAAATTAGCAGGGCATAGTGGCGCATGCCTGTAGTCCCAGCTACTTGGGAGGCTAAAGCAGGAGAATCGCTTAAACCCGGGGAATGGAGTTTGCAGTGAGCTGAGATCACGCCACTGCACTCCAGCCTGGGAGACAGAGTGAGACTCTGTCTCAAATAAAGAAACAAAAAAGAACAACAACAAAAAAGAAACAAAGTAATAACAATAACACCTATATCATTAGAATTCTTTACAACTGAATTAACAAATACAATGAATTAAGGCATTAGGAACACCGAAGGTACTCAATCAATATAAGCTGTTGGTTCATTTACTTATCATCTTGTAGAGGTTTCGCCTTGTTATCCAGGCTGGTTTTGAACTCATGGGCTTAAGCAATCTGGCTGCCTTGGCCTCTCAAAGTGCTGGGACTACAGGCGTAAGCCACGGTGCCCAGCTTGTTAATTCATTTAAAATACTTACACATAGGCCGGGCGCGGTGGCTCAAGCCTGTAATCCCAGCACTTTGGGAGGCCGAGATGGGCGGATCACGAGGTCAGGAGATCGAGACCATCCTGGCTAACACGGTGAAACCCCGTCTCTACTAAAAAAAAATACAAAAAACTAGCCGGGCAAGGTGGCGGGCGCCTGTAGTCCCAGCTACTCGGGAGGCTGAGGCAGGAGAATGGCGTGAACCCGGGAGGCGGAGCTTGCAGTGAGCTGAGATCCGGCCACTGCACTCCAGCCGGGCGACAGAGCGAGACTCCGTCTCAAAAAAAAAAAAAAAAAAAAAAAAAAAAAAAAAAAAACAAAAACAAATAAAATACTTACACATAAAGGCCTGATCATCAGAAATCAATGAAGGTACTATTATTATGACCTATTAAGGTCTCTTTCCTAAGATTCTAAGAAGCCAGTTAGACCTCTGCATCCCTCTGGAGGGTATCCCCAGAAAACAATCACTAAGGCAGGTTTCATTAAAAATATAACAGCTAAGGCCAGGCGCAGTGGCTCATGCCTGTAATCCCAGCTCTTTGGGAGACCGAGGCAGGTGGATCACAAGGTCAGGAGACCGAGACTAATACGGTGAAACCCTGTCTCTACTAAAAATACAAAAAAAAAATTAGCCAGGCAAGGTGGCGTGCATCTGTAGTCCCAGTTACTCGGGAGGCTGAGGCAGGAGAATGGCTTGAACCCAGGAGGCAGAGCTTGCAGTGAGCCGAGATCGCGCCACTGCACTCCAGCCTAGGTGACAGAGCGAGACTCCACCTCAAAAAAAAAAAAAAAAAAAAAAAAAAAAATATATATATATATATATGTATATATAAAAAACAGCTAAATATTCAGCATAAACTGTAGGACAATACATAAAATGTTTCCAGTACAACCTGGTAGCAAAAAGAGTAGGTAGCCGGACACGGTGGCTCAAGTCTGTAATCCCAGCACTTTGGGAGGCCGGGATGGGCGGATCACAAGGTCAGGAGATCAAGACCATCCTGGCTAACCCGGTGAAACCCCGTCTCTACTAAAAAATACAAAATCTAGCCGGGCAAGGTGGCGGGCGCCTATAGTCCCAGCTACTCAGGAGGCTGAGGCAGGAGAATGGCGTGAACCCTAAAGGCGGAGCTTGCAGTGAGCTGAGATCTGGCCACTGCACTCCAGTTTGGGCCACAGAGCGAGACTCCATCTCAAAAAAAAAAAAAAAAAAAAAGAGTAGGTAATTTCAGCTTCAAGGCAAGAAATAGCAATCAATTTGTTGCACTTCTGCCCTGGTAACATTCCACATATAAACTGCATTTGACAGTCAATCCAATAAAAAGATATTCCAGGCTGGGCACGGTGGCTCAAGCCTGTAATCCCAGCACTTTGGGAGGCCGTGACGGGCGGATCACGAGGTCAGGAGATCGAAACCATCCTGGCTAACACGGTGAAACCCCATCTCTACTAAAAAATATGAAAAACTAGCCGGGTGAGGAGGCTGAGGCAGGAGAATGGCGTGAATCTGGGAGGCGGAGCTTGCAGTGAGCCGAGATCGCGCCACTGCACTTCAGTCTGGGCGACAGACTCCGCCTCAAAAAAAAAAAAATATTCCAAAAGAGAGAGGTTTAAGGGATCTGTTCAAAGCCATAATGCTAGTAAAAAAAAGGAACTGGACTTCAGATTGCTCAATGTGATAAAATAATTATATTACTTTACACTTTGAGATGTCATATATAAAAGAAAGAATGTACTCAATCTTTAATTGTATGCAGTACTAGAAACATTAACTTTCAGAACATGCAAGATATTTTACTAAATGCTAAAACATAATTCAATTGGTAATCTCTTTTGCAGCAGGAAAAAAAGACATTTCATGAGGCTTCTCAACCAATTCTAAGGATACATAAAGCTCAGTCACACAAGGAATGTTTCAGAAAATTATCTTCTACATAAGTCTCCTCAGCTAGATTACTATGTGATGGGCTTAATTACAGTTTAGTCACGTGTAATCGTAAACTTACATGTAGTAAATACCCAAAGTCTCAGCCTAAAAGGAAGTCAGAAGAAGAAGGCTAAGATGTCAGAAGACAGTACTAGTACATATGTATCAAGACAAAGTAAGCTTGAGGGGGCAGAATTTTTCTGAGACACAGTCTCGCTCTGTCACCAGGCTGGAGTACAGTGGCGCCATCTCAGCTCACTGCAACCTCTGCTTCCCGGGTTCAAGCAATTCTCCTGACTCAGCCTCCCCAGTAGCTGGGACTACAGGGGCGCGTCACCATGCCCAGCTAATTTTTAGTAGAGACGGGTTTCACCATGTTGACCAGGATGGTCTCGATCTCTTGACCTTGTGATCCACCCGCCTTGGCCTCTCAAAGTACTGGGATTACAGGCATGAGCCACCACGCCTGGCCATCAATTGCTTTTTTTTAAATCATGTATGTAACAGAATACATAAAATGCGGGGTTAAGGGAGACAGGATTACTTGAGAGTAATATGTCATTTCTTCCTACCAACAATTATGTTACCAACTCTATTTGACTTTATAATCTCTGTGATGTAGATAGAGTTCTGTGATACAGAATACATTGGTTTCCTTAGGTTTATGTAAGCATATTTCACAATAAGACTAAAGACTAGGCCGGGCGCGGTGGCTCAAGCCTGTAATCCCAGCACTTTGGGAGGCCGAGGTGGGCGGATCACAAGGTCAGGAGATCGAGACCATCCTGACTAACACGGTGAAACCCCGTCTCTACTAAAAAGTACAAAAAACTAGCCAGGCGAGGTGGCGGGCGCCTGTAGTCCCAGCTACTCAGGAGGCTGAGGCAGGAGAATGGCGTGAACCCGGGAGGCGGAGCTTGCAGTGAGCTGAGATCCGGCCACTGCACTCCAGCTTGGGCGACAGAGCGAGACTCCGTCTCAAAAAAAAAAAAAAAAAAAAAAGACTAAAGACTCCATACCAATGACTTTATTAAATGCTACTCTAGGCTAAAAGCTAAAGATGAGTGGAGAGAAAAAAAACACTGCTACTTTAAGAACTCAAAAAGAGGCCAGGTATGGTGGCTCACACCTATAATCAATCCTAATACTTTGGGAGGGCGAGGCTGGAGGATGACTTGAGGCCAGGAATTCAAGACCAGCCTGGGAACATAGTGAGAAACCATCGTGGCCGGGCACGGTGGCTCATGCCTGTAATCCCAGCTCTTTGGAAGGCTCAGGTGGGCAGATCACTTGAGGTAAGGAGTTCGAGACCAGGCTCACCAACATGGCAAAACCCCATCTCTACGAAAAATACAAAAATTAGCTAGGCATGGTGGCACACACCTGTAGTCCCAACAATTCTGGAGACTGAGGCATAAGAATCGATTGAACCTCAGAGGCAGAGGATGCAATGAACCGGGATCGCATCACTGTACTCCAGCCTGGGCGACAGCACAAGATTCTCTCAACAACAACAACAACAAACACACACACACAAAAACTGGAAGATCTCTTGAGCCTGGGAGTCCAAAGCTACAGTGAGCAAGGATGCTAGGATAGCGCCACTGCACTCCAGCCTGAGCAACACAGTGATACCTCATCTCTAAAAAGAGAAATAAAAACTCAAGAAAAAAATTTATTTTGATGTAAATATATCAAGAAATACAAAGCATTACTATGGTTGACATTTATTAGAGGCTTACAATTACAAAATGAAGGGATCGTGTCTATTGTTATCTAAAGTGATTGTGTCTATTACCTGATGTCGTTTGATGATATCTTTCAATTTGTTAGCCAACTTCAGATCAATGTCTGGAATGAGGTAGATGTTGGGTCTGGTCAAACAATTGTTCTGAGGATGAAAAGAACAGACTTTCAAATTCTCTTGGTTTTGAAATAATATCACATTATTTATGTAATACACAAACCACTCCCAGATAACCTTTTCTGCCACAAAAAATATTGAGAAGCATGACCTAAAATTCAGCAGCTTTTTCATTAAGATACCACACCAGATTGCCAGATTAATCCTCCTCCCCAATTTTACCCAAATTTACTTTAATGGTCTAATGTAGTGTTTTTAGTTATGGAAGGGGATTACAGTTAATCTTAAAAATAGCAATGACAAAACATGTATGTTGACTCCCCAAATCATGAAAAAAACTCTCACCCAACAAACAAAACATATCCAATTGTTTCTCTAGCTAAGAATCTGTGAGACAAACAACTTTCACATATTAAGTTAACAGTAATATCTAACTGAAGTTTTGCCAGCTACCTCTCCCCAGGAAGGTTAATTTAGTGATCACCATAAATTATCAAACAATAAACATATTAGGAAACACAAATAAGGACATTAAGCATTCTTTTTTCCAGGTTATAATACAGTTAGAGAAATAATATGTGTATTTATGGTACAACCATGGAACAAACCCAAAGAAAATATTCAGTCAAGTGAACAGTAGGATGGAAGAGTGCTTAAACCAAATAAAATGAAGGCAGGCCGGACTCGGTGGTTCATGCCTGTAATCCCAGAACTTTGGGGGACCAAGCAGGCAAATCACTTGAATTCATGAATTCGAGACCAGCCTAGTCAACACGGCAAAACTTCACCTCTACAAAATACACAAAAAATTAGCCAGGTGTGATAGCGTGTGCTTGTAGTCCCAGCTACAGGGGGAGGCTGAGGTGGGAGGATCACTTGAGCCCGAGAGTTCAAAGCTGTAGTGAGCCTAGCTAGGACTGCACCACTGCACTCCAGCCTGGGTACCAGAGTGAGACCCTGTCTCAAAGCAAATAAAAATAAAATAAAGGCAATTCGGCCGGGCGCGGTGGCTCAAGCCTGTAATCCCAGCACTTTGGGAGGCCGAGACGGGCGGATCACGAGGTCAGGAGATCGAGACCATCCTGGCTAACACGGTGAAACCCCGTCTCTACTAAAAATATACAAAAAATTAGCCGGGCGAGATGGCGGGCGCCTGTAGTCCCAGCTACTCGGGAGGCTGAGGCAGGAGAATGGCGTAAACCCGGGAGGCGGAGCTTGCAGTGAGCTGAGATCCGGCCACTGCACTCCAGCCTGGGCGACAGAGCGAGACTCCGTCTCAAAAAAAAAAAAAAAAAAAAAAAAAAAAAAAAAAGGCAATTCAAACAATACATTAGGTAAAATTAATGAAGAAAATTGTCATAAATTATTTCACCATAAAATTTAATAGTCTTAAAGACAAGATTAATCATAGCTCTAATCCCCAAACACCCATAAAAATAATAAAATACCTTTCAGAACATTTTCTTCCTTTGTTCTTTTGGCAATCCAATAAAGCCAATCTGTTTGTGTTTTGTTTTGTTTTTGAGACACAGTCTCGCTCTGTTGCCTAGGCTGGAGTGCAGTGGCGCAATCTTGGTTCACTGCAAGCTCCGCCTCCCAGGTTCCACGCCATTCTCCTGCCTCAACTTCCCAAGTACCTGGGACTACAGGTACTCGCCACCACACGCAGCTAAATTTTTGTATTTTTTTTTTTTTTTTAGTAGAGACAAGGTTTCACCGTGTTAGTCAGGATGGTCTCAATCTCCTGACCTC
This sequence comes from Trachypithecus francoisi, assembly GCF_009764315.1. Taxonomy (NCBI): domain Eukaryota; kingdom Metazoa; phylum Chordata; class Mammalia; order Primates; family Cercopithecidae; genus Trachypithecus; species Trachypithecus francoisi. The sequence continues at coordinate 15,393,184 of NW_022681453.1, forward strand.
GTGATTTGGGAGGCCTGCCTCAGCCTCCCAAAGTGCTGGGATTACAGGCATGAGCCACCGTGCCCGGCCCGCCAATCTTAAAACTTAAAATATATTAAAGGCAAACTTTTTAAATAACCTAAGTTTCCAAGTTACCTGCACCAATGTTTTTTCAATGTTCATAAACATTTCCACATTACGATCCATTCGGGATGGGTTCTGTAGGTCAAACCTCCGCCTAAAAAAAAGGAAAAACCCTAGTTAATTTGTCTCCCACCTTAAACACAAATGAAAACTTGTTTTAGAATTCAATGCAAATGAGTTAGAAATATTTGGAAATTAAAATAACACTCTACAAAACATGTGAGATATTCTCTAATATAAGAATACACAGTATCAACAGCTTTATAAAAGAGATATTAAGATCCACCTCAGTGAAAATGAAGTATCAATTCCATGACATATCTATCTAATTTTCCTTAAATCTAAGACATCTTACATCTTACAGAAAAGTAGTTCACAGATCCATGCTGGGTACAGTGGCTGACGCCTGTAATCCCAGCACTTTGGGAGGTGAGGCGGGTGGATCACAAGGTCAGGAGTTCAAGACCAGCCTGGCCAACATGGTGAAATCCCATCTTTACTAAAAATACAAAAATTAGCTGGGCATGGTGGAGCACGCCTGTAATCCCAGCTACTCTGGAGGCTGAGGCAGGAGAATCGCTTGAACCCGAGAGGTGGAGGTTGCAGTGAGCCAGGATCATGCCACTGAACTCCAGCCTGGTGACAGAACAAGACTCCGTCTCAAAAAAAAAAAAAAAATCATTTGTTCAAATTCAGCAGTATCTGTGTTCTCTTAGATAAAGGAAAGCATCTTGGGTATTTAATTCTGATACAGCTGTAAGACGTGATTTAAACAGACGAGGTTTCTCCAAATAAAATTTTTAACTGGCCACAGTAACAGTCAAGAGCAGAGATTATCCCTTAATCTGAAATCACTTGATTGCTGGGGGTATACCAAACCCGCAAGTATGAATAACAAGCACTGTTTTCCTAAATGTGGTAAAATTGATCTATTTACCTTTACTTGAAACTCTTCTCCAATGTCTCTTTACATTAAGTTCCCAAGCATGTCACCTCCATGTGGTTAAATCTTTACAAAGTCTAATGCCTGTTTCTCCTTACTTTTTATTCAATACCTACTTTGTTTTTGCTCTGTTTTAGTTCTTTTAACACTAACATCCAGGAGAGGAGTAGAGCTTAGTGACTGAAAGTAAGGATTGAGGAAAACTACATTAGTCTTGAGCAATTTGTTAACCCCAGGATCGACTGCTTCATAAATGTAATAGCCTACTGTGGGTTTTTGTGAAGGTTAAATGAGGTATATATTACAACAGTGCTTAAATTTAATATAAAGTAACTGATCAATAAATGTTAGCTGTAGTTATAATTTTTGTTTTTGGAGGCAAAGTCTCACTGTGTCATCTAGGCTGGAAAGGTCTGGTGCAGTAAGAGCTCCCTGTAACCTTGAACTCCTGGGCTCAGGGGACGCTCCCACCTCAACCTCAGCCTTGAGTAGCTGGGTCCATAGGCACCAGCCATCATACCCAGGTAATTGTTTTTTATTTTTATTTTTGTAAAGCCAAAGGTCTCACTATGTTGGTCCAAACTGGTCTCAAATTCCTGAGCTCAAGCAATCCTCCTGCTTCAGCTTCCCAAAGTGCTGACATTACAGAGGTTAGCCAACATGCCTGGCCCAGTTATACTTTTCTTAATCATTACCAGATACTACCTAGCATTAGGCAGTCTGAGTCCAGAGCTCATACGCTTAACTCACACGTCATGCTATTTTATCCTGGAGATGTTCCCCACACTTCCAATCTTTCTTTTTAAACTCTATAGCCTTTCCAGGATGTTACTACCCACTCAATGGGCCTGACACTATTACTTCCAGAATCAGTCCCCAAGTCACTTGCTCTATGAAGCTAAGCCTATCTTCTATGTTGTTGTTGTTGTTTTAAATGGAGTCCCCCTCTGTTGCCCAGGCTGGAGTGCAGTGGTGTGATCTTGATTCACCACAACCTCTGCTTCCTGGATTCAAGTGATTCTCCTGCCTCAGCCTCCCGAGTAGCTGGATTACAGGCGTGCTCCACGACACCCAGTTATTTTGTATTTTTAGTAGAGGCAGGGTTTCACCATGTCAGCCAGGCTGAACTCCAACTCCTGACCTCAGGTGATCGTATGCTTCGGTCTCCCAAAGTGCTGGAATTACAGGTGTGAGCCACCACGCCCAGCCATCTTTCATGTTTTTTTCTTTTCTTCTTTCTTTAATAGAGATGGGGTCTTGCTATGTTGGCTAGGTTAGTCTTGAACTCTTGACCTTAAGTGATTCTTCTGCCTCAGCCTCCCAAAGTGCTAGGATTATAGGTGTGAGCTACCACACCTGACCCTACTAGGATGTTTGCCACCCTTTTGGGGTACAGCATACTAGACCATCCTGTGGGGGTGGTCTCCAGGGTAGTATAGCTTGCTGTCATCGTACAAAGCTCCTTATTTGAGACTGGCTTTAGTAACTTCCCCACAAAACTGTTTGGCTCTATTGTTGTCTTGCGCTTGGCTCAGTGCATTTTTGTTTTTCCCTTTAGAAGTTTCCTTCTGACCCCCTTTTACACGACTTCTATGGAATAAACTCTTCACCTGGGATCCATCCAGTGTTAAAGAATCTGATTAGGCTGGGCACAATGGCTCACGCCTGTAATTCCAGCACTTTGAGAGGCCGAGGTGGGCGGATCATGAGGTCAGGAGATCAAGACTATCCTGGCTAACAGTGAAACACTGTCTCTACTAAAAATACAAAAAAAATTTAGCTGGGCGTGGTGGCAAGCAACTGTAGGCCCAGCTACTCGGGAGGCTGAAGTAGGAGAATGGCATGAACCCAGGAGGCAGAGCTTGCAGTGAGCCAGACTGCGACACTGCACTCCAGCCTAAGTAACAGAGTGACACTCAGTCTCAAAAAAAAAAAAAAAAAAACAGACTATTTTTATTCGGACCATTTTCTTTCTTTCTTTCTTTCTCTTTCTTTCTCTCTCTCTCTCTCTCTTTCTTTCTTTTTTAAAGACAGAGTCTTGCTAGTCTTGCTCTGTTGCTAGGCTGGAGTGCAGTGGCGTAATCTTGGCTCACTGCAACCTCCACCTCCCAGGTTCAAGTGATTCCCCTGCCCCAGCCTCCCAAGTAGCTGGGACTACAGGCATGCATCACCACGCCCAGCTAATTTTTTGTATTTTAGTAGAGATGGGATTTCACCATGTTAGCCAGGATGGTCTTCATCTTCTGACCTTGTGATCCACCCACCTTGGCCTCCCAAAGTGCTGAGATTACAGGTGTGAGCCACCGTGCCCGGCCCTATTCGGATCATTTTCTAGAGGTAGCCCTAAATATACTCACGAGAGGCAATAAAACTGGAGGAATACAGTTAGTAGAGGAACTTTTTAAAAATTTTCAATTTTTATTTAATATATATATTTTAATAGACTCTTGCTCTGTCATCCAGGCTGGACTGCAGCAGTTCAGTCATAGCTCACTGTAGGTAGCCTTGCACTCCTGGGGTCAAGCAGTCCTCTCAGCTCAGCCTACTGAGAAGCTTGAACTACAGGTACATGCTACCTTTCTGGGGTAGTATTTTAAAATTTCTTCAAGAGACAGGGCTTCTCTATGTTGCCCAGGCTAGTCGCCAACTCCTGGGCCCAAGTGATCCTTTCACCTTGGCTTCCCACCAGCCTGTAATTCCTTTTGACACACAATGCATATTTATTGTCTTAGATTGAAAGGCTACGGCAAGATATTGCCTAGTGGATTGACAAAAGGAAACAATGCAGAAGACTTTTATAATAATTAGTAAACCCTCAACTGAGAGCTTGCATTTACAGTTTAAATGGCCAAAGATTGAAAAAGTCAGAAAGGCGGGGCGCAGTGGCTCACTCCTGTAATCTCAGCACTTTGGGAGGCCTATGTGGGCGGATCATGGGGGCAAGAAATAGAGACCATCCTGGTCAACATGGTGAAACCCTGCCTCTACTAAAATATAATTAGCCAGGCATGGTGGTGTGTACCTACAGTCCCAGCTACTCGGGAGGCTGAGGCAAGGGAATAGCTTGAACCCGGGAGATGGAGGTTGCAGTGAGCTTCGATGGCGCCTATGCACTCTGTACTGGCGACAGAGCAAGACTCTGTCTCAAAAAAAAAAAGCCAGGCACGGTGGCTCACGCCTGTAATCCCAGCACTTTGGGAGGCCGAGACGGGCAGATCATAAGGTCAGGAGATCAAGACCATCCTGGATAACACAGTGAAACCCCCATCTCTACTAAAAATACAAAAAAATTAGCCAGGCGTGGTGGTGGGCACCTGTAGTCCCAGCTACTCAGGAGGCTGAGGTAGAAGAATGGTGTGAGCCCAGGAGGCAGAGCTTGCAGTGAGCCGAGATTGTGCTACTGCACTCCAGCCTGGGCAACAGAGTGAGACCCTGTCTCAAAAAAAAAAAAAAGTCAGAAAAGGAAAATGTATTTATTTGCTTTTCTCTATAGGACTGTGATAACATAGGGCAAGAATATCTCTTTCCAGTTGATTTTGTTTTTGTTTTTTTTCTAGAGCCCTCCTATGGGATTTTTCTAGAACCTAGTACTAGTCAGATAGATTTGTAAGGAATTTGAGATACTCAAGTTGAAATAATAAGAAACATAATACAAACGTAACACAACTGGCAAAATCATCTTCCAATAAAATGGTACTCATTTACAGTTCCACTAAGAATGTATTATGCCTTTCTCCCTCTCAGTAGCCAACTGTGTACTTATTTTTATTTTACATTACCTCACCTTTTAATCTCTGTCAATCTGCGATAGATTTTAAAATATTTAATGATTATAGTTTTTGTGGTTTTTTTTTTAATTGAGATGGAGTTTCACGCTTGTTGCCCAGGATGGAGTGCAACAGTGAGATCTCGGCTCATTGCAAGCTCCACCTCCCGGGTTCAAGCGATTCTCCTGCCTCAGGCTCCCGAGTAGCTGGGATTACAGGCACCCGCCACGATACCCGGCTAATTTTTTGTATTTTTAGTAGAGACAAGGTTTCACCATTTTGGCCAGCCTGGTCTCCAACTCCTGACCTTAGGTGATCCACCCGCCTCGGCTTTCCAAAGTGCTGGGATTACAGGCGTGAGCCACCACGCCGGCCTAATGAGTATAGTTCTAATTTGCATTCCTCTTTCGGGTTGAAGCTTGAACACGTTTCTGCATTATTAGAAAGCAAAACTTGGGCCGGGCGCGGTGGCTCAAGCCTGTAATCCCAGCACTTTGTGAGGCTGAGATGGGCAGATCACGAGGTCAGGAGATCGAGACCATCCTGGCTAACACGGTGAAACCCCGTCTCTACTAAAAAATACAAAAAACTAGCCGGGCGACGAGGCAGGCGCCTGTAGTCCCAGCTACTTGGGAGGCTGAGACAGGAGAATGGCGTGAACCCGGGAGGCGGAGCTTGCAGTGAGCTGAGAGCCGGCCACTGCACTCCAGCCTGGGCGGCAGAGCAAGACTCCGTCTCAAAAAAAAAAGAGAAAGCAAAACTTAATTTAAACATTCTTGGTAAATTCAAGACAGGGTTCCAGCCCGCTGGGTGACAGAGCAAGACTCCGACTCAAAAAAAAAAAAAATGTAACAATCTCTTTAGAACTGTAGGAAAAAATAAACAACATCCTAATCTCTGGGCACGTGGGCACTAACGTTAATTCTCTATTACTTAATTGAACTTGGTATTTAATCTCTTCTCCTTTGGGAGATCTGTTTGGATTTCCATGAATAGGTCAAACTTGTTATCCTTCAGTTACATATAACTACACTTCAAATCTATACAAAGTTTTATCCTTCAGGAGAAAAACCATTAATAAGACACTCACTGATTCTGCCTATTTAGAAACATCCAGAAAGATCAAACATAACATTTCAATTCTGTAATTTCTCTTTTTTTTTGACACAGGGTCTCTGTCACCCAGGCTGGAGTGTAGTGGTGCAATCTTGGTTCACTGCAGCCTCTACATCCTGGGCTCAAGTGATCCTCCCATCTCAGCCTCCCAAGTAGCTGGGACTACAGGCATGTGCCACCATACCCAGCTAATTTTCTACTTTTTGTAGAGGCTGAGTTTTTCCATGTTGCCTGGGCTGGGTTCAAACTCCTGGGCTCAAGCAATCCGCCCACCTCAGCCTCCCAAAGTGCTGGGATTACAGGCATGAGCCACAACAGCTGGCCAATTCTGTAATATTAATATGTACAGTCTCTTTACAAATATGCTAGTAATTACCAGGTATTCCCATTCAACCTCATATGCATAACATTAGAGCTTCATGTCATTAGCGACTAAAACAAAGACTACTGAGAAGTCAGTAAGAAAGCAGAACCACAATGAAATAAGAAGAAAATAGTGCTTGCCATAATAACGAAACCAGCAAACTTTGGACCTAAAGCCAGAAATGCAACCTAGACTGTGAGGTTCAATTAAAGAACACAGACAAGGTTCTGAGAGGCATGTTAGGCATGGGGCAAGTCAGGGCATGGTCAGAATGACAGGTCAGCATTCAGATATCCAAACAGAGTGGGGAAGTTACTAACATATGCACTCACTTCAAGTGTGAGGCACAAGAAACGAGAGAAGGTACACACTGAAACTGGATACATAACTATACCTGAAAGGAAATAACTGTGGCACAATCTGCATAAGAGACTTGGAAAAATTCTTATTCCTGACAATGCTAACCCTATCCTTTATGTCTTTTTTAGCCCCACTTTTAATTTTAAGGAAATCATATTACATATGTATCTCTCTTTTTTTTTCTTGAGACGGAGTCTCGCTCTGTTGACAGGCTGGAATGCAGTGGCGCGATGCCGGCTCACTGCAACCTCCACCTCCCGGGTTCAAGCAATTCTCCTGCCTCAGCCTCCCAAGTAGCTGGGACCACAGGCGCATGCCACCACGCCCAGATAATTTTTGCATTTTTAGTAGAGACGAGGTTTCACTATGTTGGCCAGGATGGTCTCTAACTCCTGATCTCGTGATCAGACCACCCTGGCCTCCCAAAGTGCTGGGATTACAGGCATAAGCCACTGCGCCCGACCTGTATTACACATATCTTTCTAAACTACTGCAAGTGATTTCAGATAAAAATATTTCACTGTGGCCGGGCATGGTGACTCAAGCCTGTAATCCTAGCACTTTGGGAGGCCAAGGCAAGCAGATCACCTGAGGTCAGGAGTTCAAGAGCAGCCTGGCCAACATGGAGAAACCCGGTCTCTACTAAAAATACAAAAATTAGCCATGTGTGGTGGCGGGCGCCTGTAATCTCAGCTACTCAGGAGGGTGAGGCAGGAGATTCGCTTGAACCCGGGAGGTAGAGGTTGCAGTGAGCCGAGATTATACCACTGCACTCCAGCCTGGGTGACAGAGCGAGATTCTGTCTCAAAAAAAAAAAAAAATTTTTTTTTCATTGTGCAGAAACTATAGACACAAAGCAAGTTCCACAATACGTGACCTATGAAAAATCATATCACTTTGGAATTCTGTCCTTAAGTGTCCAGGTCAGGACTTGTGATAGAAGCTGAAGAACCAGGGACAGAAAGAGTTCCAACCGGGAACCCAGAGTCAACAGTAGGATACAAACCATCTCTACGAGTACTCAAACATGCCATTGGTCCTAGATCAGGGAATATCCTCGTGAGAGGTCCAACATCAGAGCTAGACACAGAACTGGAAAACAGAGAGCTACCTCTGAAAACAAAAACAAAAAAGACTCATGCTTTTAGTCAGTATCTTTTTTTTTTTTTTTTTTTGAGACAGAGTCTTGCTCTGTTGCCCAGGCAGGAGTGCAGTGGCACAATCTCAGCTCACTGCAACCTCCGTCTCCCGGGTTCGAGTGATTCTCCTGTCTCAGCCACCTGAGTACCTGGGATTACAAGTGCCCGCCACCAAGTCTGGCTAATTTATTTTGTATTTTTAGTAGAGACGGGGTTTCGCCATGATGGCCAGTCTGGACTCCAACGCCTGACCTCACCTCAGGTGATCCAAATCAACATCTATTCAACACCATCCATATATAAAAAGTTTCAGTAAATACACCTGTTAGTTTATATGTCCTATTTACTATATAAATAATTTAATTGCACACTTGTCCTTATTGCTGATCTAAATATTTATTTGCACTTCCCAGCCATAAGTATGGGGTTAGCTTAACTTTGAAAGTAAAATATATAAATTACATGTGTATTCTCCTGGAAAGATGCTAAGCTTATAAACTGTGCACAGCTAACTCAACTGAAAATACCAAACAATTTCAAGACAATATACTCCACTCCCCCAACCCTACCCTGTGAAGTACGTCCCTGACAACCCCACAGCTCAGGACCATCATCGTTAAACATCACTAGTCCCAGAAACTGATGGAAACCCCAGAGTTCAAGGGGAAAAAAAAGAAACAGTACCAAGAGAGACAGCTAGAAAGGGAGCAAAATGGCAGGAACATCTGCAGGGATTCTCAATCTATCTCCAACACTGACCTAGGCAAAGATATGTATTTCTCCTTTTATCCCTGTCCTGAGGATAGCAAAATGGAACACTCTTGAAGGCCTAGCTAACTTGATCTCTTAAAACTGCTATCTGGCCAGGCACAGTGGCTCACACCTGTAATCCTAGCACCTTGGGAGGCCGAGGCAGGTGGATCACCTGAGGTCAGGAGTTTGGGACCAGCCTGGCCAACATGGTGAAACTCCATCTCTACTAAAAATGCAAAAATTAGCTGGGTGCATGGTGGCAGGTGCCTGTAATCCCAGTCACTCAGGAGGTTGAGGCAGGAGAATCACTCGAACCTGGGGGCAAAAGTTGCAGTGAGCCGAGATCGCACCACTTCACTCCAGCCTGGGCAAAAGAGCGCAACTAAGTCTCAAAAAAACAAAACAAACAAAAATACCATCTATCCACTTCAAACATAATGTATGAGTTCATTATACACATTTATACATTTCCTGGCAAGCCTACCTTCTAATTTGCTAATAATGTACACCTGTTACTATAAAAATCAAATATAAGAAATCACGCTGGGCGCAGTGGCTCACGCCTGTAATCCCAGCACTTTGGGAGGCCGAGACAGGCAGATCATGAGGTCAGGAGATCGAGACCACCCTGGCTAACACGGTGAAACCCCGTGTTAGCTAAAAATGTAAAAATACAAAAAATACTAAAACATCAGCCAGGCGTGGTGGCAGGCACCTGTAGTCCCACCCACTCAGGAGGCTGAGGCAGGAGAATGGCGTGACCCGGGAGGTGGAGCTTGCAGTGAGCTGAGATGGCGACACTGCACTCCAGCCTGGGCGACAGAGTGAGACTCTGTCTCAAAAAAAAAAAGAAAGAAATCACTTGCCTAATAAATACATGGTTGTGGCCAGGTGCAGTGGCTCATCCCTATAATCCCAGCACTTTGGGAGGCTAAGGTGGGTGGATTGCTTGAGGCCAGGAGTTCGAGACCAGCCTGAACAACATGGCAAAACCCTGTTTCCACTAAAAATAGAAAAATTAGCCAGGCATGGTGGTGCATGCCTGTAGTCCCAGCTACTCAGGAGGCTGGGGCATGAGAATTGGTCGAAATCTGGGAGGCAGAGGATGCAGTGACCTGAGATTGCACCACTGCATTTCTAGCCTTGCTGACAGCCTTGGTCCTATTTTTAAGACCCTGTCTCAAAAATAAATAAGTAAATACATACATGGTTGGTTGATATTTTTCTTGGATGTAGAAACAAGGTAAATTAGGGCTCTTGGTAAAACACATTAATCATAATGTGCTTACAGGATTTTCTAACACAAGGAAATAGGACTTAAAAGTAAATAACTTAAGATCAAAACATGCAAACAAATACAAAAACTTACCATCCCTGTTCATTTTTATACTTGTAAGCAGACCCAAGAATGTGACATAAGGTGCCTCCAGCTTTGAAATCCATGAAACACTTTGCCTAAAAATGACACAAATTACACATGAGAAAAATAAAGCTTCTGACAAAATTACTCATGTCTGAATTCTAAGTTTTACAAATTCAAAGATATAAACACATACTAATTAAACAACCTCCTTAAATATCTTCTTGAATAAACTGAGGAATCAATAAGTTTTTCTAAAAGTCTATTAGGTTGGGCATGGAGGCTCATGCCTGTAATCCCAACACTCTGGGAGCGTAAGGCAGGAGGATCACTTGAGCCCAGGAGTTCAAGACCAGTCTGGCAACATAGGGAGATTCAGTCTCTAGAAAAAAATTTTAAAAATTAGCTGTGCATTGTGGCACATGCCTGTAATCCCATCCAGGAGGCTGAGGTGGGAGGATCACTTGAGTCTGAGAGGTTGAGCCTGCAGTGAGCCCTGATCGCCCTACTGCACTCCAGCCTGGATGACAGAGTGAGATGCTGTCTCAAGAAAAATGGAATGAAATAAAATAAACTGAATTGAAACTACTTTCTGGTAGCAAGTACAGTGGCTCACACCTACAGTCATAGCTACTTGGGAGGCTGAGATGAAAGAATCACTTGAACACAGGAATTCAAAACCAGCCTGGACAGTATAGCAAGACCCCACATCCCTCCCAAAAGAATTCCTTTTAAATTCCATAAACATACTATAATTTGAGTAAATAGTCTGTCAAAAGAAAGATTTTAAAAAGCTAAATTTAGGCCAGGAGCAGTTTTTTTTTTTTTTTTGAGACAGGGTTTCACTTTTGTTGCCCAGGCTGGAGTGCAATGGTGCTATCTCGGCTCACTGCAACCTCTGCCTCCCAGGTTCACGATTCTCTTGCCTCAGCCTCCTAAGTAGCTGCGATTACAGGCATGCGTGACCACGCTCGGCTAATTTTGTATTTTTAGTAGAGACAGGGTTTCTCTATGTTGGCCAGGCTGGTCTCGAACTCCTGACCTCAAGTGATCTGCCCGCCTCAGCCTCCCAAAGTGCTGTGATTACAGGTGTGAGCCATCGCGCCTAGCTACACACCAGTAATTCTAACATTTTGAGACACCAAGGTGAAAGACTCACTTGAGCACAGGAGTCTGAGACCAGCTTGGGCAACACAGTGAGATCCCACCTCTACAGAAAGTTTAATCCCAGCATTTGGCAGGCCGAGGCGGGCAGATGGCTTTAGCACAGGAGTTCAAGACCAGCCTGGGCAACATGGTGAAACCCTGTTTAAACAAAAAATGCAAAAGAAATTACCCAGGCATGGGGGGAGTGTGCCTGCAGTCCCAGCTACTGGGAGGCTGAGGTAGGAGGATGGCTTGAACCTGGGAGGCAAAGGTTGCAGTGACCTGAGACCACGCCACTATACTCCAGCCTGGGCAACAAAGCCAGAACTTGTCTCAAAACAATATAAATACAAATACAAATACAAATACAAATATAAATATAAAAATTAACGGCATGGTGGCACATGCCTGTAGTGTCCCACCTACTCAGGAGGCTGAGGTGGGAGGATTGCATGAGCATGGGAAGTCGAGCTATAGGGAACTGTGATGGTGACAAATCCAGGCTGAGTGACAGAGTATGACCTTATCTCAAAAAAAATTTTTTTAATAAAAAAGGTAAATCAAAATGTTTCAAAAGAAAACGCTTATAACCCCAGTACTCTGGCTGAGAAAGAAGGCAGGGAGGAAGGGAGGAGTGCTTGAAGACAGGAGCTCTGAGGCCAGCCTGGGCAAAGAAGTGAAACTTTGCCACAAAAAAAAAAAAAAGGAAACAAAAAACTAAATATAGAGACAGTAGACTTTTTCACCTTATAGATTCTTGACTATAAATTATACAAAAATTAGGCCTGGCGTGGTGGTTCACGCCTGTAATCCCAGCACTTTGGAAAGCCAAAGCAGGTGGATCATGTGAGGTGAGGAGTTTTCCACCAGCATGGCCAACACGGTGAAGCCCCAACTCTACTAAAAATACAAAAACTACCTAGGTGTGGTGGCAGGTGCCTGTAATACCAGCTACTTGGGAGGCTGAGGCAGGAGAATCACTTGAACCCGGGAGGCAGAGGTTGCCAAGAGCACACCACTGCACTCCTGCCTGGGCGACATAGTGAGACTATTTCAACCAAAAAATAAAAATAAAAATAAAAACATAAATTATACAAAAATTGTAAGTGAACACTTTTATTATACTTATTTTTCTGAGACAGGTTCTCACTGTGTCACCCAGGCTGGAATACAGTGACGTGATCATGGCTCACTGCAGCCTCTCCCTCCCGGGTTCAAGGAATTCTCATATCTCAGCCTCCCACGTAGTTGGGATTACAAGCAAGTGCCAATATGCCCGGCTAATTTTTTTTTGTTTTTTTTGCATATTTAAAAAACAAAGTTTTGTCATATTGGCCAAGCTGATCTCAAACTCTTGACCTCAAGTGATCTGCCCACCTTGGCCTCCCAAAGTGCTGGGATTACCGGCATGAGCCATCACACCTGGTCTATTATGATATTTTAACGACCATAAAAATGTGGTGTAACTATATAAAACTATATTTAACTAATAGCTAAAATCTATGCCACAATTCAAGAGATCTGTGCTTTACGGATTAAAAATATAGCTCAAATTAAATGAAATGGTGAATAATTTCCACATTAAGAAGGTAAAAGCAACATAAACTGAGCATCAGATAGGTGAAATAGGATGAAGTGTTACTAGAAACACTCATGCATTTTTTTCTTTAAAAACTATTACTACAAAATAATATACTACAAAGAACCACATGGTATCAAACATTAAAAAGAGAGACAAAAAGCAGAATGGTGGTTGCCAAGGAAAGAGGGACAAGGAATGGAAGGTTATTGTTTAATACATACAGAAGTGAGCATAGTTTTCCCCATCCCATAATCCCAAACCTTTGGGAGGCTGAGGCAGGAGGATCACTTGAGCCCAAGAGTAGAAGACCAACCTAGACAACATAGTGAGACCCTATCTCTGTTAAAAAAAAAAAAAAAAAGTAATAAAAATAAAAAGTATCCTGTAATCCCAGCACTTTGGGAGGCCGAGTTGGGAGAATCACTTAAGCAAGGGAGGCGGAGGTTGCAGTGAGCTGAGATCACGCCATTGCACTCCAGCCTGGGCAACAAGAGCAAAACTCCGTCTCAAAAAAATTTAAGAAGAATCATTAAGATCCCTTAGATCACTTGATGTCAGAAGTTCAGGACAAGAGTGGCCAACATGGTGAAATCCCATCTCTACCAAAAAATACAAAAATTAGCTGGGCGAGGTGGCACGCGCCTGTAGTCCCAGCTACTTGGGAGGCTTGAGGTGGGAGAATCACTTGAACCTGGGAGGCGGAGGTTGAAGTGAGCTGACGTCACGCCACTGTAATAGAGTGAGACCCTATCTCAAAAAACAAATGAAAATCATTAAAATGGCATATTTTGTCATAGATATTAGAACATAATTAAATATAAATAAAATTTAAAAAAATAAATAGGCCAGGCACAGTGGCTCACGCCTATAAAACCCGCACTTTGGGAGGCAACGAGGCAGGATCACGAGACCAGTACTTCAAGACCATCCTGCGCAACATAGCGAAACCTCATCTATAAAACAAAATAAATTATAAAACAAAAATGAACTGTGTGTGATGGCACATGCCTGTGGCCCCAGCAACTCAGGAGGCTGAGGTAAATGGGTTGCTTGAGCCTGGGAAGTTGAGGTTACAGTGAGCTGTGACCACACCACTGCACTTCAGCCTGGATGACAAAGTGAGACCCTTTAACCAAATAATTACACACACACACACACACACACACACATAGAGAGAGAGAGAGAGAACGCGACAGAGAGGTGGTGGGGAGAGGGACAGAGGGAGAGGCAGGCAAATAAAATTAACAATCAGCCGGGCACAGTGGCTCAAGCCTGTAATCCCAGCACTTTGGGAGGATGAGGCAGATGGATCACTTGAGGTCAGGAGTTTAAGATCAGCCTGGCCAACATGGTGAAACCCAGTCTCTACTAAAAATACAAAAATTAAGGCCAGGCGCTGTGGCTCACACCTGTAATCCCAGCACTTTGGGAGGCTGAGGCGGGCGGATCACCTAAGGTTGAGAGTTCGAGACCAGCCTGACGAACAGGGAGAAACCCCATCTCTAATAAAAATACAAAAAATTGGCCAGGCATAGTGGTGCCTGTAATCCCAGCTACTAGGGAGGCTGAAGCAGGAGAAGTGATTGAACCCGGGAGGCGGAGGTTGCGGTGAGCCAAGATCGCGCTATTGCACTCCAGCCTGGGCAACAAGAGCGAAACTCCATCTCAAAAAAAAAAAAAAAAAAAAAAATTAGCTGGGCATGGTGGCAGATGCCTGTAATCTCAGCTACTTGGGAGGCTGAGGTGGGAGAATCACTTAAGCAAGGGAGACGGAGGTTGCAGTAAGCTGAGATCGTGCCATTGCACTCCAGCCTGGGCAACAAGAGCAAAACTCTGTCTCAAAAAAAAAAAAAAAATTAAGAAGAATCATTAAGATCCCTTAGAGTTCTTCCAAATTAAGCTGATACACTCTCCAAGTCAATCTGGTTATTCTGTGCTTTTTAAATATGTAGCTTTTCTGATCTCCTACTATTTTGGCCAACTCTATACCCAAATACATCCCAAATGCTACATTATAATGTCCTTAAAAAAAAAAAAAAAAAAAAAGGCCAGGCGTGGTGGCTCACACCTGTAAATCCCAGCACTCTGGGAGGCCGAGGCGGGCAGATCAAAAGGTCAGGAGATCGAGACCATTCTGTCTAGCACGGTGAAAGCCCGTTTCTACTAAAAATATAAAAAATTAGCCAGGTGTGGTGGCGGGTGCCTGTAGTCCCAGCTACTCGGAGGCTGAGGCAGGAGAATGGCGGAGGGAGGTGGAGGTTGCAGTGAGCCAAGCAAGATCATGCCACTGCACTCCAGTCTGGGCGACAGAGCGAGACCTCATCTCAAAAAAAAAAAAAAAAGTACATTTGGGTGCAATTCTTATCCACTGATAATATTTTATCTTTGAAAATTCTATAGTGCTGATATCTCAAAATAGACTAATGTAGGCTGGGCATGGTGGCTCACGTGAATAATCCTAATACTTTGGGAGGCCAAGGCAGGCAGATCACGAGGTCAAGAGATCAAGACCATCCTGGCCAACATGGTGAAACCACATCTCTACTAAAAATACAAAAATTAGCTGGGCATGGTGGCATACGCCTGTAGTCCCAGCTCCTTGGGGAGCTCAGGCAGGAGAATCGCCTGAACCCAAAAGCCAGAGGATGAAGTGAGCCAAGATCGCGCCAGGGCACTCCAGCCTAGTGACAGAACAAGACTCCATCTCAAAAAATAAATAAATAAATAAATAAATAGACTAATGTAATAGGTGGGTATCTACTACAGTAGAATGAGACTTACTTCTCCTACAGAAAGCCTTCCCTTAATCCTCAGATTGATCTAAAATGTTCTCTTCAAACCATGCATGTAATCACTATTGCACCTCAGCATAATACTGACATGACTGATTCACATATTTTATGTGGGATATGAACTCCTTGTGGACAAGAACAGTGCTTATTCAAATCTATCACCGATATTCAGCAATGTGCCACCTGATAACGTAGGTAATCTGAATTTTCTCAATGGTTCAACTATATTGACACCACTTAAAATTAGAGATCCACGCTACTCAGAAATATATACTCAGCAGGCCACAACAATAAAACATCTGTATAAATAATTTAAGGTCAATTTCTGAACAGATATTAAATTTGAAAAATGAAATCATTACCAAATATACGCTTAAGACAAACTTTTTTTTTTGAGACTGAATCTCACTCTTGTCACCAGGCTGGAGTGCAGTGGCGCAATCTCGGCTCATTACAACCTCCGCCTCCCATGTTCAAGTGATTGTCCTGCCTCAGTCTCCTGAGCAGCTGGGATTACAGACACGTGCCACCACACCAGGCTTATTTTTATATTTTTAGTAGAGATAGGGTTTCACCAGGTTGGCCAGGCTGGTCTTGAATTCCTGACCTTAGGTGATCCGCCCACCTTGGCCTCCCAAATTGCTGGGATTAACAGCGTGAGCCACCGTGCCAGGCTAACAAAGTAACTTTTATTCAACCACTACAGGGACAGATGCTGAGAATGAAGTAGAAAACAGATGGCCAGGCATGGTGGTTCATGCCTATAATCCCAACACTTTGGGAAGCCAAGGCAGGCTGATCATGAGTTCAGGAGTTCAAGACCAGCCTGGCCAACATGGTGAAACTCCATCTCTACTAAAAATACACAAATTAGGTGGGTATGGTGGCAGAGGCCTATAATCCCAGCTACTTGGGAGGCTGAGGCAGAAGAATTGCTTGAACCCAGGAGGCGGAGGTTGCAGTGAGCTGAGATCACACTATTGCACTCCAGCTTGGGCAACAGAGCGAGACTCCGTCTCAAAAAAAAAAAAAAAGAAAACTGACATTCAATTTTCCAATGGTAAAATATACATAAAAGCAGTGTAATTCCAGCACTTTGGGAGGCCACAGTAGGAAGATTTCTTGAGCCCAGGAGTTCAAGACCCACCTGGGTAACATAGGGAGACCTTGTCTACATTATTTAAAAATAAAAATAAAAAAATAAAAAGGAATAGAGGGAACTCACAAATCTATCAAAGGTTCCAACCTATCATCAGTTCCAACAATGAAGTTCAACAAGATAAAAACCTCGGTCAGGCGCAGTAGCTCACGCCTATAATCCCAGCACTTTGGGAGGCCGACGAGGGCGGATCACAAGGTCAGGAGTTCAAGACAAGCCTAACCAACATGGTGAAACTCCATTACTACTAAAAACACAAAAAAATTTGCAGGATGTGGTGGCACACACCTATAATCCCAGCTACTCAGGAGGCTGAAGCAGGAGAATCACTTGTGAACCTGGGAGGCAGAGGTTGCAGTGAACCAAGATTGCACCTCTGTACTCCAGCCTGGGTGACAGAGCAAGATTCCATCTCAAAAACAACAACAACAACAACAAAAACCTCTACAGATGTGGCAGAATAAAATGATACTGGCAGGGGCAAGGTCTATCCATGTATCAAGGATTCTTACGGCTTGCACACAAATGGATTTGGGATAGAAATGGACTTGGGATTGGCTCAAAAAAGCTCAGTAGCACAATCACCCAAATGAAAACATGAGAAACCAAAGTCAGGTAATGGAAAGTTGAAGATGGGGACAAGAAACTTCTTAGAGACATTTACTGCACCTTGACTGTATCTCCCATTCCGGAACCATCCTATAAACCCCCATGCTGAAGAGGCCCTGCCGTAATTCATAGTGAGTATGGTTCTTAAACATTTGCTAAATGAAAAGCACAGGATTTTAGAGTAAATACTTGTTAATTTGTATCGGAAAATCTAAAGAATAAAAAGGTAGCCGGATGCAGTGGCTCGCACCTGTAATTCTAACATGTTGAGAGGCCAAGACAGGAGGATCACTTGAGGCCAGGAGTACAAGAACAGCCTGAGCAACATAACAGAGCAAAACCCTATCTCTAGAAAATAATTAAAATAAAATTAGCCGGGCATGGTAGGATGTACCTCCCAGCTACCCAGTAGGCTGAGTCAGGAGGGCTAGCTGAGCCTAGGGCTAGTTGCAGTGAACCATGATCACAGCCCTGTCTGAAAAAAAACAAATATAAAAAAAGTAGCAAAAACTGAAATTTCCAGAGCTAGCAAAATGATGCCTTATATGAGTATCTCAACAGCTGAACACTCTTTAGAGACTCTGGGGGTCAAAGTCAACTCTAACAGGCTGCCTCTACTCTCAACTGTGTGACCCAATTGCTTTTAATAAACAATTCTATCCCTGGCTGACTCTATTGGAAATCTGATCTTATTCTGGATACATGTAAGTGGTCTCACCCTACTTATTCGTAGCCCACCTAACATCTTGCCGAGCTGAATGAAACTTAGAAAAGATAAATCTAGGCCAGGCACGGTGGCTCACGCCTGTAATCCCAACACTTTGGGAGTCCGAGGCGGGCGGGTCATGAGGTGAGTTTGAGACCATCCTGGCCAACATGGTAAAACCCCATCTCTACTAAATATACAAAAATTAGTTGGACGTGGTGGCACACACCTGTAGTCCCAGGTACTCGGGAGGCTGAGGCGAGAGAATCACTTGAACCCAGGAGGTAGAGGTTGCAGTGAGCCAAGAACACGCCACTGCACTCCAGCCTGGGCAACAGAGCAAGACTCCATCTCCAAAATAAAAAATAAAATAAAAAAAAAAAGAAAAGATAAATCTACTACAATAATTTGTGCCATTAACCCTTATTTCTTTATTTATTCATAAAAGACAAAGTAGGCTAGGTGCGATGGCTCACACCTGTAAACTGAGCACTCTGGGAGGCCGGGAGGCGGCGGGGGGGCGGACTACCTGAGGTCAGGAGTTCAAACCAGCCTGGCCATAGTGAAACCCCGTCTCTTCTAAAAATACAAAAAAATTAACCAACCAGGCATGGTGATGCACGCCTGTAATCCCAGCTACTCGGGAGGCTGAGGCAGGAGAATCGCTTGAACTTGGGAGGCGGAGGTTGCAGTGAGTCGAGATTGCACCATTGCATTCCAGTCTGGGCAACAAGAGCAAAATTCCATCTCAAAAAAAAAATTAAAAAAAAAAAAAAACAGACAAAGTAGTGCTAACAACTGGTAAAAAGAAACATGTGTTTCCATGAAAGGAGTGTACACATTTATAACACTATGTTTAGGTCTATCAGTCAATAAATGACTGTGCCAGAAAAGGGATGTGAAGTAGTAAATAAGCAGAGAATGTGTCCAAAAAATCAAGAAAGTTCACAGGAAATCACAAAGTCATCCTCACACCTTGAAAATGGTCGAGAGAAAAAAAACACATCATTTAAATTCCAGAATTTTTTTTTTTTTTTTTGAGACGGAGTCTTGCTCTGCCACCCAGGCTGGAGTGCAGTGGCCGGATCTCAGCTCACTGCAAGCTCCGCCTCCCGGGTTTACGCCATTCTCCTGTCTCAGCCTCCGAAATTCCAGAATTCTTATACCTCACAAAGTAAAATGACAAACATCAAAAATTCCATACATTTACTTATCTATTAAACTTATTTGGAATTGTATTATTATCAGCACCTCTAATGATAAGTCATTGCTACTGTAACAGTCTTGGAGACAACAAAAAGTACTAGCATTGATACCAATCACTGAGAATTTACCATGAAGCACTTTTGACTTATTTCCTCATTTACTTGTCACAACAATCACATGAACTTTACTCTTTTTTTTTTTTTTCTGAGGCGGAGTCTCGCTCTGTCACCCAGCCTGGAGTGCAGTGGCCAGATCTCAGCTCACTGCAAGCTCCGCCTCCCGGGTTTACGCCATTCTCCTGCCTCAGCCTCCCGAGTAGCTGGGACTACAGGCACTCACCACCTCGCCCGGCTAGTTTTTTGTATTTTTTTTAGTAGAGACGGGGTTTCACCGGGTTAGCCAAGATGTTCTTGATCTCCTGACCTCGTGATCCGCCCGTCTCGGCCTCCCAAAGTGCTGGGATTACAGGCTTGAGCCACCGCGCCTAGCCACTCTTTTTTTTTTTTATTTTTTTATTTTTTATTTTTTATTTTTATTATACTTTAAGTTCTAGGGTACATGTGCATAACGTTTATATCATGTATAACTCCCCAATGCAATCCCTCCCTCCTCCCCCCTCCCCATGATAGGCCCCAGTGTGTGATGTTCCCCTTCCCGAGTCCGAGTGATCTCATTGTTCAGTTCCCACCTATGAGTGAGAACATGCGGTGTTTGGTTTTCTCTTCTTGTGATAGTTTGCTAAGAATGATGGTTTCCAGCTGCATCCATGTCCCTACAAAGGACGCAAACTCATCCTTTTTTATGGCTGCATAGTATTCCATGGTGTATATGTGCCACATTTTCTTAATCCAGTCTGTCACAGATGGACATTTGGGTTGATTCCAAGTCTTTGCTATTGTGAATAGTCTTTTTTTTTTATGACACGGAGTCTTGCTCTGTCACCAGACTGGCGTGCACTGGTGCAATCTCAGCTCACTGCAACCTCCGCCTCCCAGGTTCAAGCAATTCTCCTGCCTCAGTCTCCTGAGCAACTGGGACTGCAGGTGCGCACCACCACGCCCAGTTAATTTTTGTATTTTTAGCAGAGACGGGGTTTCACCATGTTGGTCAGGATGGTCTCGATCTCTTGACGTCGTGATTCACCCGCCTCAACCTCCCGAAGTGTTAAAATTACAGGCATGAGCCACGGTGCCTGGCCTGAACTTTACTCTTTTACACCCATTTTACAAGTGAAAAAAGTGTTGCTGGCTCCAGCAATATTGTAGACTAAACAACTATTACACCCTACCACTAACATGTAGAAATATTGGGTAAATGTAACAGACATTATTTTAAATGAGCAGCTGAATTCCTAGAAAGAAAGCAAATCAAAGGGAGGAAAAAAAAGAAACAACTAAACATCAAAGTGGTTGTCACGCAAGGTAAAAAATACAACCCTAGGCTAGGCACAGTGCCCCATGCCTATAATGCCAGAACTTTGGGAGGCCAAGACAAGCAGACCACTGTAGATCAAGAGTTGAAGACTAGCCTAGCCAACATGGTGAAACCCTATCTCTATTAAAAATAGAAAAATTAGCCAGGCACAGTGGTGGGCACTTGTAATCCCAGCTACTTGGTAAGCTGAGACAGGAGAATAGCTTGAACCCAGGAGGCAGAGGCTGCAGTGAGCCGAGACTGTGCCACTGCACTCCAGCCTGGATGACAGAGCAAGATTCTGTCTCAAAAATAAATAAATAAATAAAAATTAGCTGGGCACAGTTATGCATGTCTGTAATCCCAGCTACTCAGGAGGCTGAGGCAGGAGAACTGGTTGAACCCAGATGGTGGAGGTTGCAGTCAGCCAAGATCGCGCCACTGCACTCCAGTCTGAGTGAGAGTCTGCCTCAAAAACAAAATAAATTAATTAAATAAAAAGTGAATTTTTTTTAAAAAATTGCACTTTTAAAAAAAAATTATCATGTAAATTTTAATTACCTTAAAATGGAAAATAGGTGCACTCCAGTCTGAGAGTCTGCCTCAAAAACTAAATTAAATAAAAAGTGAATTTTTTTTTAAAAAATTGCACTTTTAAAAAAAATTATCATGTAAATTTTAATTACATTAAAATGTAAGATAGGCCAGGCACGGTGCCTTATGCCTGCAATCCCAGAACTTTGGGAGGTCAATGCGGGCAGATGACGAGATCAGGAGTTT
Organism: Trachypithecus francoisi; assembly: GCF_009764315.1. Taxonomy (NCBI): domain Eukaryota; kingdom Metazoa; phylum Chordata; class Mammalia; order Primates; family Cercopithecidae; genus Trachypithecus; species Trachypithecus francoisi. The sequence continues at coordinate 15,414,502 of NW_022681453.1, forward strand.
GAGACCACCCTAGCCAATGTGGTTAAACTCCGTCTCTACTACAAATACAAAAAATCGGTGGGGTACGGTGGCTCACACCTGTAATCCCAGAACTTTGGGAGGCCAAGGCGGGTGGATCATGAGGTCAGGAGATCGAGACCATCCTGGCTAACACGGTGAAACCCAATCTCTACTAAAAATACAAAAAATTAGCCGGTGTGGTGGCAGGCGCCTATAGTCCCAGCTACTCGGGAGGCTGAGGCAGGAGAATGGCGTAAACCCGGGAGGCGGAGCTTCCAGTGAGCTGAGATTGCACCACTGCACTCCAGCCTGGGCAACACAGTGAGACTCTGTCTCAAAAAAAAAAAAAATAGGCCAGGAGCAGTGGCTCATGCCTGTAATCCCAGCACTTTGGGAGGCCGAGGTAAGTGGATCGCAAGGTCAGGAGTTTGAGACCAGCCTGACCAACATGGTGAACTCTGTCTCTACTAAAAATACAGAAATCAGCCAGGCGTGGCGGCAGGCACCTGTAATCCCAGCTACTCTGAAGGCTGAGGCAAGGGACTTGCTTGAACCCGGGAGGCAGAGGTTGCGGTGAGCCGAGATGGTGCCACTGCACTCCAGCCTGGGTGACAGAGCCAGGATCCATCCTAAAAAAAAAAAAAAAAAAAAAAAAAGCTGGGCATGGTGGCAGGCGCCTGAAAACCCAGCTACTCGGGAGGCTGAGGCAGCAGAATCATTTGAACCCAGGAGGCATAGGTTGCAGTGAGCTGAGACTGCACCATTTTCCAGCCTGGGCGACAGGGCAAGACTCTATCTCAAAAAAATAATAATAATAAATAAAAAATGAAGCTTCTGGAAGAAAATACAATAGAATATATACATGACTTTACAAAAGGCAAAGATTTCTGGCCGGGCGTGGTGGCTCATGCCTGTAATCCTAACACTTTGGGAGGCCGAGGCAGGCAGATCACTTGAGGTCAGGAGTTCGAGATCAGCCTGACCAACATGGAGAAACCCCATCTCTACTAAAAATACAAAATCAGCCAGGCGTGGTGGTGCATGCCTGTAATTCCAGCTACGAGAGGCTGAGGCAGGAGAATTGTTTGAATCCAGGAGGCGGAGGTTGCAATGAGCCGAGATTGCGCCATTGCACTCCAGCCTGTACAACAAGAGCGAAACTCCGTCTCAAAAAAAAAAGGGGGCAGGGCGCAGTGGCTCAAGCCTGTAATCCCAGCACTTTGGGAGGCCGAGACGGGTGGATCACGAGGTCAGGAGATCAAGACCATCCTGGCTAACACAGTGAAACCCCGTCTCTACTAAAAATTACAAAAAACTAGCCGGGCGAGGTGGTGAGTGCCTGTAGTCCCAGCTACTCGGGAGGCTGAGGCAGGAGAATGGCGTAAACCCGGGAGGCGGAGCTTGCAGTGAGCTGAGATCTGGCCACTGCACTCTAGCCCGGGCGACAAGAACGAAACTGTTGACTCAAAAAAAAAAAAAGGAGAAAGAGGGTGTCACTCTGTCGCACAGGCTGGAGTGCAGTGGTGCAATCTCAGCTCACTATAACCTTTGCCACCTAGCTCAAGCAATCCTCCCACCTCAGCCTCCCAGATAGCTGGGACTACGGGGGGGGCCCTCCCAAATGACCAGCTAATTTTGGTATTTTTTGTAGAGACCAGCTTTTCCCACGTTGTCCAGGCTGGTCTTGAACTCCTGGACTCAGGAGCTTGCAGTGAGCTGAGATCCGGCCACTGCACTCCAGCCTGGGTGGCAGAGCAAGACTCCGTCTCAAAAAAAAAAAAAAAAAAAAAAAAAATTTAGCTGGGCGCAGTGGCTCACGCCTGTAATCCCAGAACTTTGGGAGGCCACAACAGGCGGATCACCTGAGGTCAGGAGTTCAAGACCAGTCTGGCCAACATGGTGAAACCTCCTCTCTACTAAAAATACAAAAAAATCAGCCGGGTGTGCTGGCAGGTGCCTGTAATCCCAGCTACTTGGGAGGCTGACGCGGGAGAATCGCCTGAACTCGGAAGGCGGAGGCTGCAGTGAGCTGAGATCACACCATTGCACTCCAGCCTGGGCAACAAAAGCGAGACTCCGTCTCAAAAAAAAAAAAAAGAAAAAAATTATCAGCCCGTACACAACAATGTGAATAAACAAATTATGACTATAAGCAACAGCACACAAAAATTTGAGGCCGGGCATGGTGGCTCATGCCTGAAATCCCAGCACTTTGGGAGGCCAAGACGGGCGGATCACTTGAGGCCAGGAGTTCGAGACCAGCATAGCTAACATGGTAAAACCCTATCTCTACCAAAAACACAAAATATCAGCTGGACATGGTGGTGCACACCTGTTAATCAGCTACTTTAGAGGCTGAGGCATGAGAATCGCATGAACTCAGGAGGCAGAGATTGCAGTGAGCCAAGATCCTACCACTGCAGTCCAGCCTGGGCAACACAGACTGTCTCAAAAGAAAAAAAAAAAAACCCTTTTTTTTAAATGTAATATTTGTCTGCATGCTTCAAAAATGTTAAGTCATGGGCCAGACAGAGTGGCTCACACCTGTAATCTCAGCACTTTGAGAGGCCAAGACTGGCAGTTACCTGAGGTCAGGAGTTGGAGACCAGCCTGGCCAACATGGTGAAATCCAGTTTCTACTAAAAATACAAACATTAGCTGGGCGTTGTGGCGCATGCCTGTAATCCCAGCTACTGGGGAGGCTGAGGCAGGAGAATCATTTGAACCCAGGAGGTGGAGATTGCAGTGAGCCAAGATCGTGCTACTGCACTCCAGCCTGGGCAACAGAACAAGACTCTGTCTCAAAAAACAACCACCAAAAAAATGTAAGTCATGACAAACATATTTCAGTCAGCTGGGCATGGTGGCTCAAAGCAGCAATCCCAGTAATCTGGAAGGCCAAGGCAGAAGGACTTCTTCAGTCCAAGAGTTCAAAACCAGCCTGGGTAACACAGTGAGACCCTGTCTCTATCAAATTAAAAATTAAAAAATTTGGCCAGACGTTGTGGCTCACACCTGTAATCGCAGCACTTTGGGAGGCCAAGGCGGGTGGATCACTTGAGGTCAGTAGCTCGAGACCAGCCCAGCCAACATGGTAAAACCCCATCTCTACTAAAAATACAAAAATTAGCTGGGTGTAGTGGTGCATGCCTGTAACCCCAGCTACTCAGGAGGCTAAGACAGAAGAACCCGGGAAGGGGAGGCTGCAGAGCGCTGAAATTGTGTTACTGCACTCCAGACTAGGTGACAAAGCAAGACTCTGTCTTAGAAAAGAAAAGAAGAGAAAAGCCAAGCCAGGCACGGTGGAATGTGTCTGTGGTCCCAGCCCCTCAGGAGGCTGAGGCAGGTGGATCAGTTGAGCCCTGGAGGTAAGGGCTGCAGTGAGCTATGACCATACCACTGTACTTCAGCCTGGGTGACAGAGTGAGGCAGTAGCTCAGAGAAAAAAAAAGAAAAAGAAAAAGACAGGCTGAATTATCTCAAATTAAATAAGACTAAAAATACATAACTAAATAAAGTATGTGGTGTTGGTGTGGATCTTATAAAGGACATTTTTGAGATAACTGGCGAAAAGTGTAGATAGATTATATGGTAAATAACAGTATTATATCAAAGCCAGTCTCCTAAATGTGATCACTGTATTTGCCAGGATAAAGCCCATGTTCTACAGAGATCTGTGCCTCAGTCTCAAGTCTCTCAAGCTATTCCCTCCCTGCTAGATTGGACTTGATGGATGATGACAACTCAAGTGACTACGACTGGTGATTTCTTTCATATAAATCCATCCTTTTATTCTTGCTTCCAAGACCTATACGCTAATCTCTGCATTCTCCCTCATCCATTCCACAAAGTCCTAGAATCAGCATGATTTTGGCAAAACAATACCATTCTCACATACAGATCATAAAATGTTCAGTAAGAGAGATCGTAACATTTGCCAAATTCAATAGTTTTCTCCTATTCTTTTTTTTTTTTTTTTTTTCGAGACAGAGTCTCACTCTGCTGCCCAGGCTGGAGTGCAGCGGCACAATCCTGGCTCACTGCAACCTCTGCCTCCAGGGTTCAAGCGATTCTCCCACCTCAGCCTCCTGAGTAGCTAGGATTTTTTTGTATTTTTAGTAGAGACAGGATCTCACAAGGTTGGCCAGCCTGGTCTAGAACTCCTGATTTCAAGTGATCCGCCAGCCCCAGCCTCCCAAAGTGCTGGGATTACAGGTGTGAGCTACCGCGCCCAGCTTGTTTTCTCCTGTTTCTTTGCCACAGAACATTTTAGAAACTCAAAGAGGTCTATTAGGAAAAATTGTTCAAAGTGAAACTTGAAGACAACAGATTCTTCTTAGCCCTCTGCATTTACTCCTCACTTCCCTCTTCTCAGATGCTACAGGTACTCCCCAGGAAATAATTATAAAACCAGTGATAAAGTCCAACTCCAGCTGTAAGCCCCCTTCTTATTAACTTCATGTTCCAAATGATTTATTCAATCAAATGAAAACAGACTGTTAAAGTGACAGTCCTCCAACTCCCACCCTTTCCATTACACCAAACTGATCCAGTTTGTGAGAATTCCTGCCATGAGGTCAGTTATACTTACTGGGGAGAAATTCCAAGGTGTCAGAAAGAGATAGCTTATGAACTGTGACTCATCTAAAACATCCCAAAATATACTACCCAGTTCAGTCACCCCACCACATTTGTTAGAACTGGCTATGACAACATTTTTTGCTCAGTGTATTTACAGGTGTTCCACCAAATCACATTAACAATTGAAAACAAATTTAGAAAACGTTGAATGAGGCTAGGCACAGTGGCTCCCAGCATTTGGGAGGCTGAGACGGGCGGATCACCTGCGGTCAGGAGTTTGGTATCAGCCTGGCCAACATGGTGAAATCCTGCCGCCACTAAAAATATAAAAATTAGCCAGGGGTGGCCGAGTGCAATGGCTCATGCCTGTAATTCCAGCACTTTGGGAGGCCAAGGCGGGCAGATCACGGGGTCAGGAGATCGAGACCATCCTGGCTAACACGGTGAAACTCCATCTCCACTAAAAATACAAAAAATTAGCCAGGTAGTCCCAGCTACTCGGGAGGCTGCGGCAGGAGAATTCCTTGAACCCAGGAGGCGGAGGTTGCAGTGAGCCAAGATCACGCCACTACACTCTAGCCTGGGCGACAGAGCAAGACTCCATCTCAAAAAAAAAAAAAAAAGAGAAAATGTTCAATGATAGTCCCCTTAAAATGGGTGTATCCATCCCCTCAATGCATCTCCTTCTTCAAGAGTAATAATCCTTCTTTTCCTTTTTTTTTATTTTTTAATCTTTTTGGGAGACAGTGTCTCACTTTGTTGCCCAGGCTAGTCTCGAGTTCCTGGGCTCAAGCGATCTTCCTGCCTCAGCCTCCCAAAACGTTAGGATTATAGGCATGAGTCCGGCCCTTCTGGGTCAACACTTTCGGAGGAGAAGGCGAGAGGATCACCTGAGCCCAGGAGTTTGGGACCAGCCTGGGCAACAGAGCAAGACTCCAGCTCTTAAAAAAAAAAAATTATAAAAACAAAATAATTTTTTCAGTAAGTTCTGACAACTGCTTTAAAATAAGTCAGTATTATACTTCACATTTTTGTAGCTGTATTAAGAAAAGCTCAATTTCACAATATTGTTGCTCAGGCTAGTCTCAAACTCTTGAGCTCAGAGGACCTACTCACCTAGGCCTCCCAAAGTGTTGGGATTACAGATAGGCATGAACCACTGAGATTTTTAAGAAAATAAATATATATGTATACAGTATTCTGTTTTATGTTTACACTATGTTTTCACAACACAAAACACTTCAGTTAGATTTTTCTTCTGAAACAGGGTCTCACTGTCGCCTAGGCTGGAGTGCAATGGCATGATTATAGCTCACCGCAGCCTTAATATCCTGGGCTCAAGGGATTCTCCCACCTCAGCCTCCCATGTAGCTGCGACCACAGGCATGCACCACCACACCAAGCTAATTGTTTTAAATTTTTTGTAGGCAGGGTGTCTCACCATGTTGTCCAGGCTGGTCTCAAACTCCCGGGCTCAAGGACTCCTCTAGCCTCAGCCACCCAAAATGCTAAGATTATAAGCATGAACCACTGCATCCAGCCTTTTTCTTTAGAAAAAAAAAAAGAGAGAAAGAGAAACTGATGGGATTTGGCTCTGTCACTCAGGCTCGAGTACAGCAGTACTACTATAACTCATGGCAGCCTCTAACTCCTGGGATCAAGTGATCGTCCTGGGTCAGCTCCCAAGTACTTGGGACTACAGGTACACAGCACCATGCACGACTAATTTTTAGTTTTTCTGATAAACAGGGTCTCACTATGTTGCTCAAGCTGGTCTCAAACTCCTTGCCTCATGTGACCCTCCTGCTTCAGTCTCCCAAGTACACTGGATTACAGACATGAGCCAGTGTGCCCAGCTAAATATGTACTGTTTACTGTACATTAGCCATACTTTAGCAAAGCTGGAGGACACATTATAGGGAGAGAGAGAAAGATGAAAAAAAGTAAAAATATGGGAAAAAATAAATAAATGAAACATCAATCAAATAAATAAGTACAATGCCAGTGAACTCAGGTATCTACCTGTGAATCCATATGATACGGAGTACAAGCCTGCATTGAAGTTGATCATACAGCTCTCCAGAGCCTTGCCCACCACCTGGTCCAGCATGCCCTCTGCCTGGAATACTAGTCCATGTCTCTAACATAGCAGCCCATATTTTGCAGCCTACTATGCTCTATCTAACTGGTCATGCTAGATCATGTAGGCTCACTGCCCTTGCACATGAATTATAAAGGCCAGAAGCTAGCTAACTAGATTTTTCAGAGACTTAACTCTTCTACAGTAATTTGTTTTATCCACACGTATATGCCTGAGCAGTTCAGTTAGACTATTTGTTCTCTTTTTTTTTTTTTTTTTTTGAGACGGAGTCTTGCTCTGTCGCCCAGTCTGGAGTGCAGTGGCTGGATCTCAGCTCACTGCAAGCTCCGCCTCCCGGGTTTTACGCCATTCTCCTGCCTCAGCCTCCGGAGTAGCTGGGACTACAGGCGCCCGCCACCTCGCCCGGCTAGGTTTTTTTTTGTATTTTTAGTAGAGACGGGGTTTCACCGTATTAGCCAGGATGGTCTCGATCTCCTGACCTCGTGATCCGCCCGTCTCGGCCTCCCAAAGTGCTGGGATTACAGGCTTGAGCCACCGGACTATTTGTTTTCTCCATGTTTGCAAATTATTTCCTACATGGCCCCCAAGTTACATGAATATCTATGAGTTCATTAGCACAAAATTCAAAAACAAGCAAAACTATACTATATTATTCAGGGATGCATGCTAACACAGTGATACCTATAAAGAAAAGCAAGGAGGCCGGATACGATGGCTCACGCCTGTAACTCCAGCACTTTGGGAGGCTGAGACAGGCGGATCACCTGAGGTCGGGAGTTCAAGACCAGCCGGAACAACATGGAGAAACTCCTTCTCTACTAAAAATGCAAAATTAGCTGGGCGTGGTGGCGTATGCCTGTAATCCCAGCTAGTCGGGAGGCTGAGGCAGGACAACCGCTTGAACCCCAGAGGCAGAGGTTGCAGTGAGCCAAGATCGCACCATTGCACTCCAACCTGAGCAACAAGAGAGAAATGCCATCTCAGGAAAAAAAAAAAGAAGCAAGGAAAAGATTATCTGTGGGGAAAAAGGGGAGTTTAAGGTTAGGGAAGGAATACATACGCTTGTTAGGGTTGTTAGCAATGTTAGCAATTTCTGACCTGGACTGTGGTTAAATGGATGTTCTCTTTATAATTATTTAAGTCAAAATGTATTTTACTTTCCATATATTTTGCAATAGGAAGTTGTTAAAAAAAAAAAAAAAAAAAACTAAACCATTATTCCACAAGTACATTTCCCATACTATTTTGCTTAAACAGGTGCTTATATTCTACTTTCATCAGACAGAATTCTAAGCTACAAACTCAAATGCTCACTTCAAATATATATACAACACTTATGGTCTCCTTCCCAGTCCCATGTTCCCAAAGATAGTCTCTCCATTCTGAAATTCATACAATGGCAGAGTGAAATCAGTTCAGGAATATAATACTCTACATTTTTCCTCCAGTTGCAAATTAAAAATTTTTTTTTTCTTTTTGAGATGGAATCTTGCTCTGTCGCCCAGGATGGAGTACAGCGGCGTGATCCTGGCTCGCAGTACAGCGGCGTGATCTTGGCTCACTGCAACCTTCGCCTCCTGGGGTCACGCAATTCTCCTGTCTCAGCCTCCCGAGTAGCTGGGATTACAGGCGCCTACCACCACGCCCGGGTAATTTTTGTATTTTTAGTAGAGACAGGGTTTCACCATGTTAACCAGGCTCGTCTCCAACTCCTGACCTCAGGTGATCCACCTACCTCAGCCTCCCAAAGTGCTGGGATTACAGGCGTGAGCCACCGCCCCTAGTCTAAATAATTTTTTTTTTTTTGAGACAGAGTCTCACTCTATTGCCCAGGCTGGAGCGCAGTGGTGCGATCTCGGCTCACTGCAAGCTCCGCCTCCCGGGTACACACCATTCTCCTGCCTCAGCCTCCCGAGTAGCCGGGACTACAGGCGCCCGCCACCACGCCCGGCTAATTTTTTTGCATTTTTAGTACAGATGGGGTTTCACCGTGTTAGCCAGGATGGTCTCGATCTCTTGACCTTGTGATCCACCCGCCTTAGCCTCCCACAGTGCTGGGATTACAGGCATGGTAAGCCACCTCGCTGGGCCAATGATTAATTTTTTAAGTGCAATGACAGGTATACAATTTTGGGAATAAGGTACACATTCTCAGGATCTCCTGGGGCTGTGTCACGTAAAAAAGAAAACAAAATCTTGGACATTTCCCAAACACAATTAAAATCCAGTTACTTGAGACTCTCACTTAACCTTCTACATTTCTTACTCTCAGAGCTTTCTTGTTTTTTTTAAACACAGATGCTTATAATCTATTTTAAAATGCAGAATTAAAAAAAATAGCTCTATGCCGGGCACTATGGCTCATGTCTGTAAACCCAGGACTTTGGGGGGCCAAGGCGGGAAGACAGCCTGAGCCCAGAAGTTCGAGAACAGTCTGGACAACAGGGCAAATCCCTGTCTCTACAAAAAAACCACAAAAATTAGCAGGGTGTAGTGGTGCATGCCTGTTGTCCCAATTACTCAGGAGGGTGAGGTGGGAGGATCTACCTGAGCCTGGAAAGTCGGGGTCGAAGATGCAGTGAGTTGAGATCATACCACTGCACTCCAGCCTGAGTGACAGGGTGAGAGAGACCCTGTCTCAAAAAGAGAAAAACAGTTCTCTTATTACAATTACGTTTATATTATGTAGACTAAAGCCTTGGAGGGCTTGTAGAAAAACTAGAAACTTTACTTGTAGTGAAGGTAAAATATATTTTTCTTTTTTGTTTAATACCCACATCTTATCAATTTTTTTTTTGTTTCAATTCATGTGTCTGCTAATGCAACACACCTTTAGCCTTAGCCTTATGAAGTGTTTGGTTCTTTCTAAATCTCTCAGCATTTGATAGAACAAGAGCCAGTTGTCTGACATCCAGCATGATTTGGGAAGTTACTATATAAAGTTCCACTGTAGCCGGGCATGGTGGCTCACTCCTATAATTCCAGCACTTCAGGAGGCCAAGGTGGGCGGATCATGAGGTCAGGAGTTCGAGACCATCCTGGCTAACACAGTGACATCCCGTCTCTACTAAAACAGAAAAACAAATTAGCCGGGCGTGGTGCCCCGCGGGCGCCTGTAGTCCCAGCTACTCGGGAGGCTGAGGCAGGAGAATGGCGTGAAACCGGGAGGCAGGGATGCAGTGATCAGAGATCGTGCCACTGCACTCCAGCCTGGGCGACAGAGCGAGACTCCGTCTCAAAAAAAAAAAAAAGTTCCACTCTGATTTTTTCTTTTTTTGAAATGGAGTTTCGCTCTTGTTGCCCAGGCTGGAGTGCAGTGGCACAATCTCAGCTCACCACAACGTCTGCCTCCCAGGTTCAAGTGATTCTCTTGCCTTGGCCTCCTGAATAACTGAGATTACAGGCAGGTACCACCATATCTGGCTAATTTTGTATTTTTGGTAGACATGGGGTTTCTCCATGTTGGTCAGGCTGGTCCTGAACTCCCAACCTCAGGTGATCTGCCCGCTTCAGCCTCCCAAAGTGCTAGGAATACAGGCCTGAGCCACCGCACCCAGTCTCTACTCTGATTTTTTTAAAAAATGGTTAGTCCAAATAGTGAACTCGGTTGGGCATGGTGGCTCACGCCTATAATCCCAGCACTTTGGGAGACTGAGGCGGGTGGATCACGAGGTCAGGAGTTCAAGACCAGCTTGGCCAACATGGAGAAAACCCGTCTATACTAAAAATACAAAAATTAGCTGGGCGTGGTGGCAGGCGCCTGTAATCCCAGCTCCTCAGGAGGCTGAGGCAGGAGAATAGTCTGAACCCGGGAGGCAGAGGTTGCAGTGACCGAGATTGCACCATTGCACTCCAGCCTGGACGACAACAACAACAACAAAATAGTGAACTCTTTTTTTTAAAAAAGAGTCTCAGCTCACTGCAACCTCTGTCTCCCAGGCTCAAGTCATCCTCCCACCTCAGCCTCCCAAGTAACTGGGGCTACAAGCGTGCATGCACCACCACACCCAAATAATTTTTCTTGTATTTCTTTGTAGAGACAGGGCCTATATTGCCCAGGCTAGTTTCAGACTCCTGGGCTCAAGAGTTTTGACCACCTCGGCCTCCCAAAGTGCTGAGATTACAGGTGTGAGACACGCCCAGGATGAACTCTTATACCATACTGATTACTCAGGGAAAAAAACTTCTTTTATTTTATTTTATTTTTTTTTTGAGACGGAGTCTCGCTCTGTCGCCCAGGCTGGAGTGCAGTGGCCAGATCTCAGCTCACTGCAAGCTCCGCCTCCCGGGTTTACGCCATTCTCTCGCCTCAGCCTCCTGAGTAGCTGGGACTACAGGCGCCCGCCATCTCGCCCGGCTAATTTTTTGTATATTTTAGTAGAGACGGGGTTTCACCGTGTTAGCCAGGATGGTCTCGATCTCCTGACCTCGTGATCCGCCCGTCTCGGCCTCCCAAAGTGCTGGGATTACAGGCTTGAGCCACCGCGCCCGGCCAAAAACTTCTTAAAGTATATAACTTATATGTCTCACTGAAACATTCTTTGCTTTGTTAATTATCTATCTCAACGAATTTTGTTTTATACCATTACGGATTGTATCAATTCCTTTCATCTGGGAAAATGCTGAACACCATTTTGAGAGGAAGGCAAGTACATCTGGTCCCAGTGGCACTAAACCAGGAATTGTTTTTAATTGCGGCTTATGCCTAAAAACGTTCTTCCCTAATATTTTAAAATCTGGAACTAAATAATGGTTTAGTTCCCAGGAGTCAAATAGCCCACACACAACGCTCTCTGAAAACACCATTTTTGAAAACATGCATACATTCCTAATTAGGAATCCCAATATAATTTCAATCATATTATGTAAAATACTTTATATAATAATCTGTAACTTTACTCTAAATTACATGTTACAATTAATAAAGTGCAATCAATATGTACTATATTACAGTGAATTAAGCTATCGAAAACCTCAATCAATAGCTAATTTGATAATTCTAGCCCAGTTCACAATGCAAGAGAACAGGAAATGAATACTTTAGCTGTAAAGGAACATGGAACTTTCAAATTTTTCACACACAAAATACGTAACACACATCCCACAGAAAATGATAATGATAAAGCAAATGGGTAAAATGTTAACAACTGTAGATTGAGTGAAGGGAAAAGAAAAGTTCTTCATACTAATCTTGCAAGTTTTTACTTTTAAGTATCTTTAAACTTTTGTTACAAAAAATATCAGGCAGCTAGCTGGGCGCAGTGGCTCACACCTGTGATCCAGCACTTTGGGAGGCCAAGGCAGGCAGATCACCTGAGGTCAGGAGTTCAAGACCAGCCTGGCCAACCTGGTGAAATCTTGTCTCTACTAAAAATACAAAAATGAGCCAGGTGTGGTGGCGGGCTCCTATAGTCCCAGCTACTGGGGAGACTGAGGCAGGAGAATCGCTTGAACCTAGGAGGTGGAGGTTGCAGCGAGCCAAGATTGCATCGCTATACTCCAGCCTGGATGATAGAGTGAGACTCCGTCTCAAAAAAAAAAAAAAAAAAAAACAGGCCAGGCACGGTGGCTCACGCCTGTAATACCAGCACTTTGGGAGGCAGAGGCGGTCGGATCACGAGGTCAGGAGTTCGAGACCAGCCTGGCCAAGATGGTGAAACTCTGTGTCTACTAAAAAATACAAAAATTAGCCAGGCGTGGTGGTGGCACCTATAATTCCAGCTACTCCGGAGGGTGAGGCAGGAGAACTGCTTGAACCCAGGAGGCAGAGGGTGCAGTGAGTTGATATCACACCACTGCACTCCAGCCTGGGCGACACAGCAAGACTCCGTCATAAATACACACACACACACACACACACACACACACACACATATAAATACCAAAATTGACTAAGCCACCTTCTACTTTCCCCTATGATGTGGTTTCCCATCACCTTCAAGATAAAATGCACACTTCTAGCACAGTAAACCAGTCCTTTTATGACTAACTCTGGCCCATCTCTCTGCTGACTGCCCTCTACCTACCCTTAGGTCTAAATGTGCTGAACTATGTGCAACTACCTTTAAGTATCACATTCTCTCAGACCGTAATGCTTTTTTTTTTTGAGACGGAGTCTCGCTCTGTCGCCCAGGCTGGAGTGCAGTGGCCGGATCTCAGCTCACTGCAAGCTCCGCCTCCCAGGTTTACACCATTCTCCTGCCTCAGCCTCCCGAGTAGCTGGGACTACAGGCGCCCGCCACCTCGCCCGGCTAGTTTTTTGTATTTTTTAGTAGAGACGGGGTTTCACCGCATTAGCCAGGATGGTCTTGATCTCCTGACCTCGTGATCCACCCGTCTCGGCCTCCCAAAGTGCTGGGATTACAGGCTTGAGCCACCGCACCCGGCCCGTAATGCTTTTATGTGTTGCTACCACTGCCTGAAAATCCCATCCTCCCCCACTTAGCTAAAGAACTCACACTCAACTTTCAAGACACAATTCAAATGTCCTTTTCCACAGAAACATTTCCTGACATCACGAAGTGAGTCAAAGTCGCCACTCACACGGCTCATTAGACTGTGAGTCCCCTGAGGACAAATAATATACAGTATTTGTTTGTATTCTTAGGACCCTGCACCTAATCAAATTCTTAACATTTGCTGAGCTCCAATCAGTGGAGAAAAAGGAGACCTTTTAAATGAACTTTTCTGGAATAACCAGATAACCATAAGGAAAAACATAAAAATGGATCTGCCATTTCCCACACCAACTAACCAGCGCAAATCCTAAATGGATCAGAGAGCTAAATGTAAAAATAAGGCTGGGGACTGGCACAGTGGCTCACGCCTGTAATCCCAGCACTTGGGGAGGCTGAGGTGGGCGGATCACAAGGTCAGGAGATTGAGGTCATCCTAGCTAACATGGTGAAACCCCATCTCTACTAAAAATTAAAAAAAAAAAAAAAAAAAAAAAATTAGCCGGGCATGGTAGTGGGCGCCTATAGTCCCAGCTACTCAGGAGGCTGAGGCAGGAGAACGGCATGAACCCGGTAGGCGGAGCTCGCAGTGAGCTGAGATCGTGCCACTGCGCTCCGGACTGGACGACAAAGCGAGACTCCGTCTCAAAAATAAATAAATAAATAATAAGGCTGGGCGTGCTGATTCATACCTGTAATCCCAGGACTTTGCGAAGCCAAAGCGGGAAGACCACCTGAGTCCAGGAGTTCAATAGCAGCCTGGGGCCGGGCGCAGTGGCTCACACCTATAATCCCACCACTTTGGGAGGCTGAGGTGTGTGGATCACCTGAGATCAGGAGTTCAACACCAGCCTCGTCAACATGGTGAAACCTTGTCTCTACTAAAAACACAAAAAAATTAGCCAGGTGTAGTGGTAGGTGCCTGAATTCCCAGCTACTTGGGAGGCTGAGGCACAAGAATCACTTGAACCTGGGAGGCAGAGGTTGTGGTGAGCTGAAATAGCACCATGCACTCCAGCCTAGGAGACAGAGCAAGACTTTGTCCCCAAAAAAAGACCAGCCTAGGGAACACAGAAAGACCCTGTCTCTATCTTTATAAATTTAAAAAAAAAAAAAAAAAGTGAAAAATGAAACCATACAAGTACTAAAAGAACACATAGCTGAATTCCTTTATAACCAAAGAATAATAAAAGCTTCCCAATTATAATTCAAAATGAGAAAAGTAACCACATCAATATATTTAACTAAATTTCTTTAACTTTTTGGATCATAAAAACATCATAAGCAAACACATTTACGGCAAGATCACTGAAACACTATTTTCTTTTTTTTTTTTTTGACACGGAACCTCGCTCTCTCACCCAGGCTGGAGCACAGTGGCGCGACCTCGGGCTCACTGCAAGCTCTGCCTCCCAGGTTCACGCCATTCTTCTGCCTCAGCCTCCTGAGTAGCTGGGACTACAGGCACCCGCCATCACGCCCAGCTAATTTTTTGTATTTTTAGTAGAGATGGGGTTTCACCGTGTTAGCCAGGATGGTCTCAATCTCCTGACCTCATGATCCGCCCGCCTCGGCCTCCCAAAGTGCTGGGATTACAGGCGTGAGCCACCGCACCCGGCCTATTTTTTTTTTATTTTTTATTTTTTTTTGAGATGGAGTCTTGCTCTGTCACCCAGGCTGGAGTACAGTGACGCAATCTCAGCTCACTGCAAGCTCTGCCTCCCAGGTTCACGTCATTCTCCTGCCTCAGCCTCCCCCAAGTAGCTGGGACTACAGGCACCCGCCACCATGCCCAGCTAATTTTTGTACTTTTAGTAGAGACAGGGTTTCACCTTGTTAGACAGGATGGCCTCGATCTCCTGACCTCGTGATCCGCCTGCCTCGGCCTCCCAAAGTGCTGGGATTACAGGCGTAAGCCACCGTGCCCAGACTACTATTTCTTATTCTCAATTATATTTGAAAGATCAGGCCGGGCGCGGTGGCTCAAGCCTGTAATCCCAGCACTTTGGGAGGCCGAGACGGGTGGATCACGAGGTCAGCAGATCGAGACCATCCTGGCTAACATGGTGAAACCCTGTCTCTACTAAAAATACAAAAAACTAGCCGGGCGACATGGCGGGCACCTGTAGTCCCAGCTACTCGGGAGGCGGAGGCAGGAGAATGGCGTGAACCCGGGAGGCAGAGCTTGCAGTGAGCTGAGATCTGGCCACTGCACTCCAGCCTGGGTGGCAGAGCGAAACTCCGTCTCAAAAAAAAAAAAAAAAGAAAGATCAGTAAGTTGTTAAACGATTTAGTGATCAAGAACAGTCCCCACAAAAAAGGTCTACTGATCGTAGATTCATACAGGTAGCTAACACCACGCTAGAAACAAAACCCGAAATGAATTCAAAGACAAAAATTATGAGAAAAGATACGACAATTCCTAAAAATCTAGTATTTGTACAATCAGAGTTCAAAAATATAAATGAAGGAGTATAAGATAGCAGAGGCTGGGCACAGTGGCTCACACCTGTAATCCCAGTGCTTTGGGAGGCCGAGGTAGGCAAATCACTTGAGTTCAAGACCAGCTGGGCCAACATAGTGAAACCCCATCTCTACTAAAAATACAAAAATTAGCCAGGTGTGGTAGGTGGTGCATGCCTGTAATCCCAGCTACTCAGGAGGCTGAGGCAGGAAAATCACTTGAACGCAGGAGGCAGAGGTTGCAGTGAGCCGAGATCACTCCATTGCACTCCAGCCTGGGTGACAGAACAAGACTCCATCTCAAAAAATAACATAAAATAACATAACATAAAATAAAAATAAAAATAAAGGCCAGATGTGGTGGTTTACACCTGTACTCCCAGTACTTTGGGAGGACAAGGTGGGTGGATCACTTGAGGTTGGGAGTTCAAGACCAGCCTGGCCAACATAGTGAAACCCTGTCTCTACTAAAAATAAAAAAATTAGCTGGGTGTGGTGGCGCGCACCTGTAATCCTAGCTACTCAGGAGTCTGAGGCACAAGAATCACTTAAACCCAGGATGCAGAGGTTCCAGTGAGCCGAAATGGCACCACTGCACTGCAGCCTGGGCAACAGAGCGAGACTCTGTCTCAAAAATAAAATAAAATAAAGATAGCAGAGAAGGGCTGGCGTGGTGGCTTGCGTCAGTAATCAAAGTGCTTTTTGAGGTCAATGCAGAAGGATCGCCTTCTGGCCAAAATTTTGAGACCAGCCTGGGCAACACAGCAAGATCTCGTCCCTACAGAAATTTAAAAGTCCCCCATACGTGCATGCTAGCACGTGCTACTAGTCCCAGCCTCTTGGGAAGCTGAGGTGGGAAGATGGTTAGAGCCTGGAGATCAAGGCTGCAGTGTGCTGTGATCAAACTAGCCTGGGCAACAGAACAAGACCCTGTCTGTAAAAACAAAAATAAAACACACAATTGCAAGGACACCAAAATTACATTCTCAAACAAGTTCAGAAGGTATCTCACCTACAAAATGTAAAAAATTCCACAAAACAGTATTCTAGGCACAAAACCTGCATCAGGAGAAAGCATGGAGAAGACTCTTACAGCGAGAGGATAGGGAACTGCAACATAGTAAAATATTGTTAGGTCTTCACAATGACTGCTGCAATATTTAATGCAAATGTCAAATGCCTCTTCAAAAAGCAGCTTCCTACAGTTAAAAAGTAGTAATATTCCATAACTAAAATTGTTCTCTTGGGTTTTTGTTTCTTTTTTTTTTTTAATTCTACACGCTAGCAGCAGCAAAGGAAAAAAGCCGAATGCTATACCTAAAAGTACAGCAACTGAGGATGCCCAAATAATAATAAGTTGATGTACTTACAGGGAGTTTGGTGAAGGCCGGGTTGGTGACATGCTTCCCAAAGGCATCTTCCTGGAACTGAAGAAGCTGCACCACCAGCCCAGCCAGTGTTTTATTGGTAGGAGCATCTGCATGAACATACTGCAAGATAAAGACAGGCATTCAAAAACAAGTACAATTTTTGCAGAGGAAAATGTTGGCTTACTTCCTAGTACCTACTAAGTACTTATGTTATGAGAAATTTATAGATGTCTGAGACATGCTCTGTGCTATAAAGGAGCTTACAAAAACAAATATGTGTGTGCATTTAAAAATGGTTAAGATGGTTAATTTTCTTTTTTTTTTCTTTTCTTTGAGACAGAGTTTCTTTCTTGTCACCCAGGCTGGAGTGCAGTGGTGCAATCTTGACTCACTGCAACCTCTGCCCCCGGGTTGAATCGATTCTCCTGCCTCAGTCTTCCAAGGAGGTGGGATTACAGACATGAGCCACTACACATAGCTACTTTTGTATTTTTAGTAGAGACGGGGTTTCACCACGTTGGACAGGCTAGCCTCGAACTCCTGACCTCAGGTGACCTGCCCGCCTCGACCTCACAAAGGTAAATCTCCTGTGTTTTTTACCAAAAGAATGAAAGTAAAATGTTATCCATATTAATGTAAAGAATGTCAAAAGCCCAAACCAGTAGTAGACACATCAGCTAGGAAGCTTCACAGCAAGGAAAAACAATGGGTAACACAACAAGAAAAGCATAAATTAGTGAGTTAAATGTAAAAGTTTTATTTGGCCGGGCGCGGTGGCTCAAGCCTGTAATCCCAGCACTTTGGGAGGCCGAGATGGGCAGATCACAAGGTCAGGAGATTGAGACCATCCTGGCTAACACGGTGAAACCCTGTCTCTAGTAAAAATACAAAAAACTAGCTGGGCAAGGTGGCGGGCACCTGTAATGCCAGCTGCTCAGGAGGCTGAGGCAGGAGAATGGCGTGAACCCGAGAGGCGGAGCTTGCAGTGAGCTGAGATCCAGCCACTGCACTCCAGCCTGGGCGACAGAGCGAGACTCTGTCTAAAAACAAACAAACAAAAAAAGTTTTATTTGGCAATTAAATGTTCAATATCACTTTGAGTAGCCAATACACTCAAAAAAAATTTTTTTTTCTTTTTTATTGAGATAGTCTTGCTCTTTCACCCAGGCTGGAGTGCAGCAGCACCATCTCAGCTCACTGCAACCTCCGCTTCCAGGGTTCAAGCGATTCTCCTACCTCAGCCTCCCTAGTAGCTGGGACTACAGGGGCACACCACCATGTCTGGCTGATTTTTTTTGTATTTTTAGTAGAGACGGGGTTTCACTATGATAGCCAGGCTGGCCTTGAACTTCTGACCTCATGATCCACCCGCCTCGGCCACCCAAAGCGCTAGGATTACAGGTATGAGCCACCACACCTGGCCTCAAAAAGTATTTTTAAATCTCCAATTCCGAGCAAGAAAAACATCTACACTTGCCTTTCAGTTGGACAAGAGAGAATTCTTTTTTTTTTTTTTGCTGGAGCAAACTTTTGAACTACCACCTGACATTTATGTAGTATGTCTCCATTACAATAAATATTTTTTAGATGAGTGGTGTATGGTCAAAATTACATCAGCTGCAAAGTCTACAATTACTATGCATAGGACAAAGGGCACACAATTTCTGCTACCATTGAAACTTACAGCATTATAAAAGGGCAATCATTTATTTATTTATTTTTCTGAGATGGGGTCATCTTCTATCACTCAGCCTGAAATGACGAAACCCCAGCTCCACTAAAAACAAAAAGAAAGGCCGGGCGCGGTGGCTCACGCCTGTAATCCCAGCACTTTGGGAGGCCGAGGTGGGCGGATCACAAGGTCAGGAGATCGAGACCACGGTGAAACCCCGTCTCTACTAAAAATACAAAAATTTAGCTGGACGCGGTTGCGGGCGCCTGCAGTCCCAGCTACTCGGGAGGCTGAGGCAGGAGAATGGCGGGAACCCGGGAGGCGGAGCTTGCAGTGAGCCGAGATCGCGCCACTGCACTCCAGTCTGGGCGACAGAGCGAGACTCCGTCTCAAAAAAAAAAAAAAAAAAATACAAAAATTAGCTGGGTGTGGTGACACACACCTGTCCCCAGCTACTCGGGAGGCTGAGGCAGGAGAATCACTTGAACCTGAGAGGTGGAGGTTGCAGTGAATCGAGATCACATCACTGCACTCCAGCCTGGGTGACAGAGCGAGACTCCGTCTCAAATAATTAATTTTAGGCCGGGCGCGGTGGCTCAAGCCTGTAATCCCAGCACTTTGGGAGGCCGAGACAGGCGGATCACGAGGTCAGGAGATCGAGACCATCCTGGCGAACACTGTGAAACCCCGTCTCTACTAAAAAATACAAAAAACTAGCCGGGCGAGGTGGCGGGCGTCTGTAGTCCCAGCTACTCGGGAGGCTGAGGCAGGAGAATGGCGTGAACCCGGGAGGCGGAGCTTGCAGTGAGCTGAGATCCGGCCACTGCACTCCAGCCCCGGCGACAGAGCAAGACTTCGTCTCAAAAAAAAAAAAAAATAATAATAATAATAATAATTAATTTTAAAAACTTTTTTCTTTTTTTTTTTTGAGATGGAGTCTCGCTCTGTCGCCCAGGCTGGAGTGCAGTGGTGCGATCTCCACTCAGTGCAAGCTCCGCCTTCTGGGTTCACACCATTCTCCTTCCTTAGTCTCCCAAGTAGCTGGGGACAGGTGTGTGTCACCACACCCAGCTAATTTTTGTATTTTTTTTTTTTTTAGTGGAGATGGGTAGTGTAGTCCCAAATAGCTGGGACTACAGGCGCTCACCACCACGCCTGGCTAATTTTTTGTATTTTCAGTATTTCACTAGAGATGGGGTTTCGCCGTGTTATCTAGGATGTTCTCAATCTCCTGACCTCGTTATCCACCCGCCTCAGCCTCCCAAAGCGCTGGGATTAGAGGTGTGAGCCACCATACCCAGCCAATTTTAAAAACTTTAAAAACTATATACTCCTTTCCCCTGCCTTATACTATATTGATAATTCGCAACAAAAACTAGCAAGCCTGGTTTTTGAAGGACCATATACTTTTTTTTTTCAAGACAGTGGTTTCTTGCTGTCTCCCAGGATGGACTACAGTGGTGTGATGACAGCCACTGCAGCCTCAATCTCCTGGGCTCAAGTGATCCTCCTCCTCAACCTCCCAAAGAGCTAGGACTACAGAGGCGTGCCAACACACCTGGCTAATTTTTTAATTTTCTGTAGAGAACAGTTTTCACCAACTTCTCCGGGCTAGTCTAGAACTCCTGGGTTCAAGTGATTCTCTCACTTTGTCCTCTCAAAAAGCGCTGGGAGGCCAGGCGCGGTGGCTCAAGCCTGTAATCCCAGCACTTTGGGAGGCCGAGACGGGCGGATCACGAGGTCAGGAGATCGAGACCATCCTGGCTAACATGGTGAAACCCCGTCTCTACTAAAAAATACAAAAAACTAGCCGGGCGACATGGCGGGCGCCTGTAGTCCCAGCTGCTTGGGAGGCTGAGGCAGGAGAATGGCGTAAACCCAGGAGGCGGAGCTTGCAGTGAGCTGAGACCCGGCCACTGCACTCCAGCCTGGGCGGCAGAGCGAGACTCCGTCTCAAAAAAAAAAAAAAAAAAAAAAAAAAAAAAAAAAAAAAGCGCTGGGAGGCCAAATGCTAGAGGCATAAAGTACTGCATCTGGCCCAAATACTTTCAAGTGAAAATTTCCAATCACTTTTTCTCCAATTTACTCAACATAGTAAAATTTTAATAGATAATATTCAAGGGCCGGGCATGGTGGCTCACGCCTGTAATCCCAGCACTTTGTGAGACCAAGGCGGGCAGATCACAAGGTCAGGAGATCGACACCATCCTGGCTAATGCAGTGAAACTCCGTCTCTACTAAAAATACAAAAAATTAGTCAGGTGTGGTGGCCGGCACCTGTAATCCCAGCTACTTGGGAGGCTGAGGCAGGAGAATCACTTGAACCCGGGAGGCAGAGGTTGTAGTGAGCCAAGATCACGCCACTGCACTCCAGCCTGGGTAGCAGAGTGAGATTCTAACTCAAAAAAAATAAATCAACAATATTCCATTTTGGGCCAGGCGTGGTGGCTCACACCTGTAATCCCAACACTTTGGGAGGCTGAGGCAGGAGGATCACCTGAGGTCAGGAGTTTGAGACCAGACTGGCCAACATGGTGAAACCCCATCTCTACTAAAAATACAAAAAACAGCCGAGTGTAGTGGCACACACCTGTAATCCCAGCTGTTAAGGAGGCTGAGGCAGGAGAATCATTTGAACCCAGGAGACAGAGGTTGCAGTGAGCTGAGATCACGCCACTGCACTCCAGCCTGGGCAACAAAGCAAGACTCCTCTTAAAAAAAAAAAAACAATAATAATATTCAATTTGGTAAAATTAGTGATACTCAACACAGTATTTTTTTTTAACTGTTATTTCAGGTTCAAGGATACATGTGCAGGTTATGTAGGTAATTGCATGTTTTGGGGATTTGGTGTTAAGGTTATTTTGTCACCCAGGTAATAAGCATAGTAACCAATAGGTAGTTTTTTGATCCTCTCTCTCCTGCCACCCTCTCTCTAAAGCCAGCCCTGGTGTCTTGGTGTCTTTCGTTTCCTTCTTTGTGTCCATATGTACTCAATTGTATCTTTTTTTTTTTTTTTTTTTTTTTCTGAGACGGAGTCTTGCTCTGCCACCCCAGGCTGGAGTGCAGTGGCCGGATCTCAGCTCACTGCAAGCTCCGCCTCCCGGGTTTACGCCATTCTCCTGCCTCAGCCTCCCGAGTAGCTGGGACTACAGGCGCCCGCCTCGTCGCCCGGCTAGTTTTTTGTATTTTTTAGTAGAGACGGGGTTTCACCGTATTAGCCAGGATGGTCTCGATCTCCTGACCTCGTGATCCGCCCGTCTCGGCCTCCCAAAGTGCTGGGATTACAGGCTTGAGCCACCGCGCCCGGCCTTTTTTTTTTTTTTTTTAAAGAGAGTCTCACTCCTAGTCACCGAGGATGGCATGCAGTGGCATGATCATGGCTCGCTGCAACCTCAACCTCCTAGGGCTCAGGGGATCCTCTCACCTTAGCCTCCCAGGTCGCTGGGACTACACACATGCACCACCATGCCTGGCTAATTTTGGGGGCTTTTTTTGGTAGCGACAGGGTTTCACCAGGTTGCCCAGGGTGGTCTCCAATTCCTGGACACAAGCAATCTGCCAGCCCTGGCCTCTCACCATGATTACAGGTGTGAGCCACCACGCCCAGCCTGATTTTTACTTAAGAATAAACTTTGGGCTGGGCATGGTGGCTCGACGCTTGTAATCCCAGCATTTGGGAGGCCGAGGTGGGCGGATCACAAGGTCAGGAGATCGAGACCATCCTGGCTAACATGGTGAAACTCCATCTCCACTAAAAATACAAAAAACTAGCCAGGCATGGTGGCAGGTGCCTGTAGTCCCAGCTACTCGGGAGGCTGAGGCAGGAGAATGGCGTCAACCCGGGAGGCGGAGCTTGCAGTGAGCCAAGCTTGCAGTGAGATTGAGCCACTGCACTCCAGCCTGGGCGACAGAGCGAGACTCCACCTTTAAAAAAAAATAAAATAAAAGAATAAGCTTCAAAGCTGGACACGGTGGCTCACGCCCATAATCCCAGCACTTTGGGAGGCAGAGGTGGGTGGATAATGAGATTAGGAGATCGAGACCAACCTAGCTAACACAGTGAAACCCCATCTCTACTAAAAATATAAAAAATTAGCCGGGTGTGGTGGCGGGCGCCTGTAGTCCCAGCTATTTGGGAGGCTGAGGGAGGAGAATCGCTTGAACCTGGGAGGCGGAGGTTGTAGTGAACTGAGATCGCGATCGTGCCACTGCCCTCCAGTCTGGGCGACAGAGCGAGACTCAGTCTCAAAAAAATAAATAAGTAAAAGAATAAACTTCGAGATAGACCTGCTATGTACCTACAAAAATTAAAAATTAAAACTTTGACCAGATGCAGTGACTCACGCCTACAATCCCAGCACTTTAGGAGGCCAAGGTGGACAGATCACTTGAGCTCAGGAATTCAAGACCAGCCTCACCAACATAGTGAAACCCCGTCTCTACTAAAAATACAAAAATTATCTGGGCATGGTGCTGCATGCCTATAATCCCAGCTGCTAGCGAGGTTGAGGCAGGAGAATGGCTTGAACCCGGGAGGCAGAGGTTGCAGTGAGCCGAAAGCGTGCCACTGCACTCAAGCCTGGGTGACGGAGCAAGACTCTGTCGAAAAAAAGAAAAAAAAAAATGCTTCAAGTATATCTTACAAAACTGACAAAATACATTGTACAAATCCACAAGATAACTTCATAATTTTTAATAAGCACAGGTTTCCTAAAGGAGTCATATAATGTACTGCATTTTTTTTGTATAAGGTAAAGCAACATAAAAAATAATGACTGGTCGTGCACAGTGGATCACACCCATAATCCCAGAACTTTCGGAGGCCGAGGGGGTTGGATCACTTGAGGTCAGGAGTTTGAGTTGAGCCTGGCCAACACAGCCAAACTCCATTTCTACTTAAAAAAATACAAAACCTAACCAGGCAGAGTGCCATACACCTGTAATTCCAGCTACTCAGTAGGCTGAGGCTGGAAAATTGCTTGAACCCAGGAGGCAGAGGTTGCAGCAAGCCAAGAGTGTGCCACTGTACTCCAGCCTGGGTGACAAAGTGAGACTCTGTCTCAAAAATAGTAACTACAATCTTTATTTTTCAGATAACTAACAATGCCAAACTCTATAGCTGAAAAAGACAACGTCTGTGAAAAAGGCTGTTCAGATGGAACCAAATCAACTTTTCAGGTAAATATACATATATATGTAAACATATATGTAAACATGTACGTGTGTGTGTGTGTGTATATATTTTTTTTTTTTGAAACCCAGTTTCGATCTTGTTGCCCAGGCTGAAGTGCAATGGCGCGGCTCACCACAACCTCTGCCTTCTGGGTTTAAGCAATTCTCCTGCCTCAGCCTCCCAAGTACCTGGGATTACAGGCATGCACCACCATGTCTGGCTAATTTTTGTGTTTTTAGTAGAGATGGGGTTTCTCTACGCTGGTCTCGAACTCCCAACCTCAGATGATCCACCCACCTTGGTCTCCCAAACTGCTGTGATTACAGGCGTGAGCCACCGCACCTGGCCTCAGGTAAATATTTATTTTTTTTGAGACAGAGTCTTGGTCTGTCGCCTAGGCTGGAGTACAGTGGCATAATCTCGGCTCACTGCAGCCTCTGCCCACCGGGTTCCAACGATTCTCCTGCCTCAGTCTCCTGGGCAGCTGGGATTACAGGCATGCGCCACCACGCCTGGCTAATTTTTGTATTTTTGGTAGAGACGGGGTTGCACCATGTTGGCCAGGCTGGTCTCAAACTCCCGACCTCAGGTGATCCGCCCACCTTGGCCTCCCAAAGTGCTGGGATTACAGGCATGAGCCACCATGCCTGGCCTATACCTTTAATAACTATAGTGAATATAGGCCGGGTGCAGTGGCTCACGCCTGTAATCCCTGTACTTTGGCAGGCCAATGTTAGAGGACTACTTGAGTCCAGAAATTTGAGACCAGTCTGGGCAACACGGTAAGACCCTGTCTCTATGTACGTATTTATTTTTTTTGACACACAGTCTTGGTCTGTCGCCTAGGCTGGAGTGCAGTGGCTCCATCTCAGCTCACTACAACCTCTGCCTCCCAGGTTCGAGTGATTCTCCTGCCTCAGTCTCCTGAGTAGCTGGGACTACAGTCGTGAGCCACCACACCCAGCCAATTTTCATATTTTTAGTAGAGAAGAAGTTTCACCACGTTGGCCAGGCTGGTCTCGAACTCCTGAACTCAGGTGATCCACCAGCCTCGGTCTCCCAAAGTGCTGGGATTACAGGCGTTGAGTCACAGTGCCTATTCTGAGTACAATTTTTAATAAACTATAAAATATTTAATTCTGATTAGATTTTTTTTCCCCAAATCATCCCGCCAAATTACCAAACATGAAAATGCATGTAGGCAAGGCACAGTGGCTCACGCCTGTAATCCCAGTACTTTGGGAGGCAGAGGCTGGCGAATCACCTGAGGTCAGGAGTTCAAGCCCAGCCTGACCAACATGGAGAAACACTAGCTCTATTAAAAATGAAAAAAATTAGCAGAGCGTGGTGGTGGGTGCCTGTAATCCCAGCTACTCAGGAGACTGGGGTAGGAGAATCACTTGAACATGGGAGGCCAAGATCGCACCACCGCACTCCAGCCTGGGCAAAAGAGCGAGACTCCATCTCAAGAAAAAAAAAAAACAAGAAAAAAAAAAAACCACTCACTCACTCCTAATTAATAAATTTTAATTTTGACGTCATAAACAATCTGTTGGGTTTTTTTTTTTTTTGAGACAAGGTCTTGCTCTGTTGCCCAGGCTGGAGAGCAATGGCGCCAACACAGTTCACGGCAGTCTCAACCTCCTAGGCTCAAATGATCCTCCAAGGACCCTTCCTCAGCCAAGTAGCTGGGACTACACATGCATGCCACCACAACTGGTGGTTTTTTTTGGTTTTGTCTTTTTTTTTGTTTGTTTGTTTGGTTTTTTTTTTTTTGAGACAGTGTCTCATCATGTTACCCAAGCTAGTCTCCAACTCCTGGGCTCAAATGAATGTCCCATCTGGAATTCCCAAGTGCTGGGATTACAGACCTGAGCCACTGCAGCGGGCCCAATTAATCTTTTGATCAAAAAAAGTCTATCATATTTTATTTAAGAAAAGAAAAATATATTAGTCTCAAAATATTTCAAATAAGAGTCAGTGTGGGCCAAGTGTGGTGGCTCACACCTGTAAGCCCCACACTTTGGGAGGCTGAGGCAGGCAGAGAGCCCAGGAGTTCGAGACCAGCCTGGGCAACATTGCAAAACCCTGCCTCTACTGATAATACAAAAAATTAATCAGGTGTGGTGGTTCTTGCCTGGAGTCCCAGCTACTCAGGAGGCTGAGGTGGGAAATCACCTAAGCATAGGAGGTTGAGGCTGCAGTGTGCTATGATCGCACCACTGCACTCCAGCCTGGGCAACAGAGCGAGACCCTGTTTCAAAAAAAAAGAAAAGTTCCTAAATGAAGTCTCAGGTATCTTTCATTTGAAAAAGAAGGTAAATAATATCTATCATTTAGGACAGTTGTGAGGATTTTAAGTGAGTTATACTTTAAGTACCTGGCACACGGTAAATGCTCAGTTGTTCACTGAACGCGTGAGCTGAATGCAAGAGTTTGAGGTTGCAGTGAGCTATGATTACACCACTGTACTGCAGCCTGGACAACAAGAAAGACCCTGTGTCAAAAAAATAAAGTAAAATAAAAATAAATAAAAAACGACACTAGCAAAATCATGTTCACTGAGACTGAAACTGTTGTCTGCTCTGAAAATGCAGTATTACATGCACTAGAAACGGTTAGTTAAAACCAATGTGTACACAAATAGAAATGCATTGTGTAGAAAAGCAGCAAAGAACCTTCTGATAATATTTTCACCACTTCGACACTAACACCCAGAGACTGAAAAGATTCTGGCTGTCAGACCTAGGGCATGTATGATTCTCAATCTCAGTAGACCGTAGAAATACACTCTGGCTTTACAAAGTCCTGAGAAGTCAAAGACAACTTTGTCTATAAAGTCTCAGGGATAGTGAATCAACATTAGCCTAGTGGTCTCAATACTAATGGGCAATTCTTCAAACTGCTTTGTAGCCACTTCCCTACCCACCCAAACAAATATCTGAAGGATTATCCACGCCTAAAGCTTCTCGTAGTTGGTCCCGAACTGATGCACACTGAACAGCATGGAGAGGTAGAAATTACTGAAATTTGCCTTTTTCTACTCTCTTCCTTGATATTCAAAGGAATTGTCTCTAGATTATTTTTCTTTGTTGAAGCTTCACTGAATTTAAGACCCAAAGCATTGGCTAAAAGGAATGTAATAAGAAAGAATTAACCAATATTTTCATAACATATTCAATTCCACTAGCCACTTCTGGAAGCTCTATTACCTACGTTTAAAAAGTGATCGGCCGGGCGCGGTGGCTCACGCCTGTAATCCCAGCACTTTGGGAGGCCGAGGCGGGCGGATCACGAGGTCAGGAGATCGAGACCATCCTGGTGAACACGGTGAAACCCGTCTCTACTAAAAATACAAAAAAATTAGCCAGGCGTGGTGGCGGGCACCTGTAATCCCAGCTTCTAAGGAGGCTGAGGCAGGAGAATGGCGTGAACCCGGGAGGCCGCGGAGCTTGCAGTTAGCGGAGATCGGGCCACTGCACTCCAGCCTGGGCGACAGAGCGAGACTCCGTCTCAAAAATAAAATAAAATAAAAAGTGACCAATTTATCACTGTGTAAGAAAGGGCAATATTACTAAAAATCTAGAGTCTAAATATAATTTCGGGGGGGGGGTCCAAGCACCTAAAAATATAATTACTGTCTCTCACTTCCTCAAACTTCAGATAAGAAATGTAATTTTTCCTAGCTGACCTTCAAAAATAAAAAAGAAAGAAAGAAATAGTCATTTCTGGGTTTTGTTTTTTGTTTGTTTTTGTTTTTTGAGACAGAGTCTTACTCTATTACCCAGGCTGGAGTGTAATGGTGCGGTCTCGGCTCACTGCAGCCTCTGCCTCCTAGGTTCAAGCTATTCTCCTGCCTCAGCCTCCCGAGTAGCTGGGATTACAGGCGTGTGCTGCCACACCCGACTAATTTTGTATTTTTTGGAAAGACGGGCCTTCACCATGTTGGTCAAGCTGGTCTCGAACTCCTCACCTCAGGTGATCCACCCGCCTCGGCCTCCCAAACCGCGCCTGGCCAGAAATGGTCATTTCCGAATGTACCACGTGTAATGCCAAAGGAACCCAAGATCCCTGCCCATGCCTAATAATTGCCAAACACTGACAGGCTTCACTGAGCTGTAGAGGCCAAATAAATAGATTGCTAGTTTATCTTTTCATTCATTCAACAAATATTTACTAAGCAGCTACTAAGGGTAAGGCACTAAGTATCAGCCACGTTCCCGGATACACTGCAGTGAACAAAGCCCTTTCTTCAGTGCTATGATCCTCAATAGGAGAAAGTACAGAATTAAACAGGGTGATAGGAAAACTTCAGAGGCTGGGGAGCCTTTTTGGCTAGCTGCTTCATTACACCCTTTAAGGGAGTTCTCCGGAACATTTACACAAAGGGGAAGTTGAAAAAAAAAAAAATTTGTTATAAACAAGGGATTAAGTCAAAACTTTGAAAACTACTGACTCGGCGGAACTTCCATTCCAAAGGTAGGATAAATAAGTAAATGAATAATTTCAAAATGTGGCAAACACTACGAAAAAAATAAAGGTGACATAAGAAAAGTGCTCTAATAAAAACTGGGTTCTCGGAAGGCCTCCCTAAAGAACACTTTACCTACAAGTGAACATTAACTCACGCCACACACAACCAGAAGCACAATGAGGTAGAAACCGTCGTTAATAGTTCTCATCCATCCTAGAATTCATATTACCTGTTAGTAATTAACGAATACAATCATCCCAGTCGTTTAGCAAATCAACAACAGGTAGCAAACCCCCTCGAGACTTTGAATACGCTCTAAACAAAACTTGAAGCTGCTTTTACTACGCTTGCTCGGTCTTTAGGGATCATTGTTCATACACCTAAGGCAGCTGACAAAAGAGAGTCACACTCGCCTAGTGGCTGAGCTCGCCCTGCTCTGGCACACGAGACTGAGCAGGGACTTTCGCCAGGGGTGCGTGGGCTCAGAAGAACGAGCGCCTGACCCGTCAGGCCACCGGCGCGCGGGCTCCCAGATCGGACGGCGGGGGCGTGGCGGGCCCGGCGCCTGCCTTTGTTGTCCCTCGTGGCGTGCGGGGGGGAGGGGAGGCCCGAGGCCCGCGAGGCCAGCTGCCGCCTCTGGCCCCAGTCGCGTGGTCTCCCGGCCCCCATGGGCGCGCGAACCCACCTTCTTGTAGTGCTTGCCCAGCCAGACCCGCACCGAATCCAGCTGGGACACCGTCTCCGGGCTCTCCCAAAACTTGGTGGCCGGACCCCCATCCTTCCGCCGATAAACGGCTAGACCTGCGGCTGCCGCCGCGGCCCCCGAGCCCGTGGCGCCTACTGCTGCCCCAGGCCCGCTGCCGCCCGCCGCTGCGGCCATCGTTGCAGCCCGTCGTCCCCACAGCCTGGCCCACCCCGGCCCTCGCGGTGTTTCCCGTTCGTTCCCGCGCGCGCCCGCGCGCGCGTAGCCGCCACTGCCGCTTCCCGGCCCCGCCCAGCCAACCCCCTTCCGGTGCGGACGCCCGGCCCCGCCCCTCTCGGGACTGGCGTCGCATCCGACGCGAGCCCGCGCATACGCATGCGCAGCACTCGTGCGGGCGTACCTTGCACTCCACGTCCAGCCGCCTCTTCCGCCATCCTCTGTAGGCTCCGTTCTCCCCTAGTGAGTGCCGGTATTTGAGCCTTGCTCTTCCCTCGCTACCGACGTCGAATCGTTATGCGGTCAACAACCGCAGGTGGGTTCTGTGTCATAGCCTTCCTCCGCTGAAGGGAAAAGGTCTGGTGCGAGAAGTGCCCAGGGGAAAGCGTGTCTAGGGTATTGAGTGCCCCGGGCCAGGCTCTCCCTCAGACCCTCCACCCCCAGCGGCATTTGTGAACAGCCATCTGGGACGCCCACACCTAGGCTTTTCGGCTTCACAGACCTTCCACTCCCTCAGGGGTCCAGCCACAGCGGCTCATTCCTGCCCCACGGGCCCTTGCATCGGCTGTTTCGGAGACCTCAGCAGGTCTTCCCTTCTGATTTTCACTTACGAGACGCGTTCAGATTCACTGGTTCAAAGGACTTCAGCAAGCCATTGTCAGATCTTACAATCTCGAACTGTTGACATCCATACACTTTATGCGTAGCGCTTACCATGACCCGGTGTTTTTAGTTTTTCATTTACCTTCCACATAAATTACATGAGAACCTAATCTTAACTTGTTCACAGGTGTATCCTGAACACCTGAGACAATGAATAGATGTACAGTAAATACTTGATGAATTAATGAATGGCCCATATAGAAGCCGAACATTTTTAAATTATTAACAAGGTATGATTGGCCGGGCGCGGAGCACTTTTGGAGGCTGAGGCGAAACAATCGACTGACCTCAGGAGCTCTAGACCACCACGCCCGTCCCCGTCTCCACAAAAAAATACAAAAAGCAGCTGGGCGTTGTGTTGCAAGCCTGTGGTCCTAGCCTCTTTTAGGGCTGAGGTGGGAGGATCGCTTGAGCTGGGGAGATGGAGGCTGCAGTGAGCTATAATCGCGCCACTCACGACACTTCAGCCTGGGCGGACAGAGCGAAACCCTGTTTCAAAAAGTACGACTGGCCATAATGGAGTTGTGAACATAATGCTATATGATCTCAGAGAAGCAAGTAACTAATTGCTTATAAGAAAGTGACTAACTGCTGGTAAGGTTTTGAGACCTTTTAAAAATGAGGGTATGTACGTTTTCAGGATCTCCTGAGGGCTGTGTCACGGACAGTAAAATATATTAAATTAAAAAATGAATAGAATGTGGTCAGGAGGGCCAGGCGAGATGGCTCACGCCTGTAATCCCAACACTTTGGGAGGCCAAGGTGGCCTGATCATGAGGTCAGGAGTTCGAGACCAGCCTGGCCAACATAGTGAAACCCCGTCTCTACTAAAACTATAAAAATTAGCCAGGCGTGGTGGTGCATGCCTGCGATCCCAGCTACTCGGGAGGCTGAGGCAGGAGAATCGCTTGAACCCAGGAGGTGGAGATTGCAGTGAGCCAAGATCGTGCCACTGCACTCCAGCCTGGGCAACAGAGCGAGACTCCGTCTCCAAAAAAAAAAAAAAGTTTTTATTTTGAAACTTTCTCAGATTTAACAGAAAAATTGCAAATATAATACAAAGAACTTTCCCTGAATCATCTGAGAATAAGTTGCTGACATGATGCCCATAACTATCAAAAATTTTAAAGTGTATTTTCTACAGACAAGTATAGTCTATATATTCTCTTACATAATCACAATACAATCATTTATACCGGGAAATTAACACTGATGCCATCCCCAGACCCCATTCAGGTTTTTCCTATTGAACCATGAGGTCCTTTATAGCAAAAGTTTCCAGTTCAAAATCACACTTTGCATTGAATAAAGTTTCGTTTCCTTGAATACGGAACAGTTCCTTAGTCCTTAAACCTTAACAACATTGATACCTATGAAGATTACAAGGCATTTATTTAGTAGAATGACCCTCAATTTGAGTTTGATGTTTCTTCTTTGTGTTCTTTGCATTGCATTCTATCAGGTGGTGCATAATTTCATTTCTCCTGTTACATTGATGACAAAGTATCATTCAAGTTTCTCTACTGTGAAGTTATTCTTTTTGCCTTTGTAATTAATCACTATTTTCTATGGAGGTATTTTGGTTTTTTGCTTTTGGGGGGTTTTTTGAGATAAAGTCTTGTTTTGTCACCCAAGCTGGAGTGCAGTGGTGTGATCATGGTTCACTGCAGCCTCCACTTCCTGGGCTCAATTGATCCCTTTGTGGAGGTGTTTTTAAAGCATATTAAGGCCTGGTGTGGTGGGCCATGCCTGTAATCCCAGCACTTTGGGAGGCTGAGGCAGGCAGATTAACTGAGGTTGGGAGTTCAAGACTAGCCTGACCAACATGGAGAAATCCCGTCTCTACTAAAAATACAAAATTAGCCAGGTGTGGTGGTACATGCCTGTAATCGCAGCTACTCGGAGGCTGAGGCAGGAGAATGGCTGGAACCCAGAAGGTGGAGGTTGTGGTGAGGTGAGATCGCACCATTGCACTCCAGCCTGGCCAAGAAAGAGCAAAAACTCCACCTCAAAAAAAAAAAAAAAAAGAGGCCGGGCGCGGTGGCTCAAGCCTGTAATCCCAGCACTTTGGGAGGCCGAGACGGGCGGATCACGAGGTCAGGAGATCGAGACCATCCTGGCTAACACCGTGAAACCCCGTCTCTACTAAAAAATACAAAAAACTAGCCGGGCGAGGTGGCGGGCGCCTGTAGTCCCAGCTACTCGGGAGGCTGAGGCAGGAGAATGGCGTAAACCCGGGAGGCGGAGCTTGCAGTGAGCTGAGATCTGGCCACTGCACTCCAGCCTGGGCGACAGAGCGAGACTCCGTCTCAAAAAAAAAAAAAAAAAGAAGTGGCCAGGCACTGTGGCTCATGCCTGTAATCGCAGCACTTTGAGAGGCTGAGGCAGGTTGATCACCTGCGGTCAGGAGTTTGAGACCAGCCTGACCAACATGGTAAAACCCTGTCTCTACAAAAATACAAAAATTAGGCCAGGAGCAGTGGCTCACACCTGTAATCCCACATTTTGGGAGGCCGAGGCAGGCTGATCACCCAAGGTCAGGAGTTCAAGACCAGCCTGGCCAACGTGGCGAAACCCCATCTCTACTAAAAAATACAAAAAAATTAGCCAGGCATGGTGATGGGCACCTGTAATCCCAGCTACTCGGTAGGGTGAGGCAGGAAGAGTTGCTTGAACCTGGGAGGTGGAGGTTGCAGTGGGCTGAGATTGTGCCACTGCACTCCAGCCTGGGCAACAGAGCAAGACTACGTCTCAAAAAATATATGTATAAAAGTTACCTGGGCACGGTGGCATGTACCTGTAATCCCAGCTACTTGGGAGGCTGAGACAGGAGAATCGAAGAATCACTTGAACCCAGGAGGCAGAGGCCGCAGTGAGCCAAGATCAGGCCACTACACTCCAGCCTGGGCAACAGAGCGAGACTCCCACTCAAAAAAAAAGTATATAAATAATTCATTTCCTCATCAAACTTTCCACTTATTTTTGTCACATAAACTCAAACCGTTCCAAACTTGAGTAAATGCATATTTGTACATTTTTCTCTCACAGTGATTTGGCTGCCATTATTTTCAATATGTTTATTTGTTTTCTTAGTTCTCCAGATATACCCAGTCTCCATGCTGAGTTACCCTCCTACGTAGCTACTCTCCAACCAGCCTTCCCAACATCCCATGCTAGTCCACCCTAAATATGCTTAGACATGCCTTGCTCTCTCCAATCGAATGACTTTAGGACTGAATTATTTGAGAAGGGATGATAGAGGATTAGGAAAGATAAAAATGTCACTCTTAGCTGGGCACAGTGGCTCACTCCTGTAATCCCAGCACTATGGGAGGCTGAGATGGGTGGTTCCCTTGAGGTCAGGAGTTCAAGACCAGCCTGGCCCACATGGTGAAACCCCATCTCTAAAAATACAAAAATTAGCTGGGCATGGTGGCTTACGCTGGTAATCCCAACACTTTGGGAGGCTGAGGGCAGATCACGAGGTCAGGAGTTTGAGACCAACATGGCCAAAATGGTGAAAACCTATCTCTACTAAAAATACAAAAATTAGCCAGGCATAGTGGTACATGTCTATAATCCCAGCTACTTGGGAGGCTGAGGCAGGAGAATCACTTGAACCCAGGAGACAGAGGTTGCAGTGAGTCGAGATCATGCCACTGGATTCCAGCCTGGGAGACAGAGTGAGAATCCGTCTCAAAAAATAAAAATTAGCCGGGCATGGTGGCAGGCGCCTGTAATTCCAGCTACTTGGGAAACTGAGGCTGGAGAATTGCTTGAATCCAGGAGGCAGAGGCTGCAGTGAGCTGAGATCGTGCCATTGCATTCCAGCCTGGGTGACAGAGCAAGACTTCACATCAAAAAACAAAAAAAGTCACTCTTGGCCGTGTGCTGCAGCTTATGTTTGTAATCCCAGCACTTATGGAGGTTGAGGTGGGTGGATCCTTTGAGCCCAGGAGCTCCAGACCAACATGGGCATCATAGCGAAATCCCATCTCTACCAAAAATACAAAAATTAGCTGCCAGGTGTGGTGGCAAATACCTGTGGTCCCAGATACTTGGGAGAACTGCTTGAGCCTGGGAGCTCCAGCCTACAGTGAGCCATGATAGCGTCACTGCACTCCAGCTTGGGTGACAAAGGCAGACCCTTATCCAAAAAATAATAAATTAATC
The DNA here is from genome assembly GCF_009764315.1 of Trachypithecus francoisi. NCBI lineage: Eukaryota > Metazoa > Chordata > Mammalia > Primates > Cercopithecidae > Trachypithecus > Trachypithecus francoisi. The sequence continues at coordinate 15,448,549 of NW_022681453.1, forward strand.
AAGTCTAAATACGTACTAATATGATGGCCACAGTCAGCTGCAGATAGTCCTTTTCTTTTCTTTTTTTTTTTTTTCCTTTGCTGAGGCGGAGTTTCACTCTTGTCGCCCAAGCTGGAGTGCAATGGTGCATTCTCCACTCACTGCAACCTCCATCTCTTGGGTTCAAGTGATTCTCCTGCCTCAGCCTCCCAAGTAGCTGGGATTACAGGTGCCCACCACCACACCTGGCTGATTTTTCTTGTATTTTTAGTGGAGATGGGGTTTCACCATGTTGGCCAAGCTGGTCTTGAACTCCTGACCTCAGGTGATCGGCCCGCCTCGGCCTCCCAAAGTGCTGGGATTACAGGCGTGAGCCACGGCACCCAGCCTCTTTTTCTTTTTTGAAACGGAGTCTCCTTACGTTGCCCAGGCTGGAGTGCAGTGGCGTGATCTCGGCTCACTGCAGCTTTCACCTCCTGGGTTCAAGCAGTTATCCTGCCTCAGCCTCCCAAGTAGTTTAGACTATAGGCGCCTACCACTACGCCCAGCTAACTTTTGTATTTTTATTAGAGACAGGGTTTCACCATGTGGGCCAGGCTGGTCTCGAATTCCTGACCTCATGATCCACCCGCTTTGGCATCCCAAAGTGCTAGTATTACAGGCATGAGCCACCGTGCCCAGCTTTTCCTTTTTTTGTTTTTTGTTTTTTTTTTTGAGACGGAGTTTCGCTCTTGTCACCCAGGTTGGAGTGTAGTGGTGCTATCTCAGCTCACTGCAACCTCTGCCTCCCAGGTTCAAGCGATTCTCATGCCTTAGCCTCCTGGGTAGCTGAGATTACAGGTACCCGCCACCATGCCCAGCTAATTTTTGTATTTTTAGTAGAGATGGGGTTTCACCATGTTGGCCAGGCTGGTCTTGAACTCCTAACCTCAAGTGATCGACTTGCCTCAGCCTCCTGAGGTCAGGAATTCGAGTCCAGCATGGCCAACATGGTGAAACCACATCTCTACTAAAAATACAAAAATTAGCCGGGGGCGTGGTAGCAGGCGCCTGTAATCCCAGCTACTCAGGAGGCTGAGGAAGGAGAATCAGTTGAACCTGGGAGATGGAGGTTGCAGTGAGCAGAGATGGTGCCATTGCACTCCAACCTGGGCAACAGAGCAAGACTCTGTCTCACAGGAAAAAAAAAAAAAAGCCGGGCACAGTGGCTCATGCCACTTTGGGAGGCAAGGTGGGTGCATCAGCTGAGGTCAGGAGTTCGAGACCAGTCTGACCAACATAGTGAAACCCTGTCTGTATTAAAAATACCAAATTAGCCGGGCATGATGGCACATGCCTGTAATCCTACCTACTTGGGAGTGTGAAGTGGGAGAATCACTTGAACCTGGGAGGCGGAGGTTGCAGGGAGCTGAGATCCCACCATTGCAATCCAACCTGGGCAACCAAAGCGAAACTCTGTTTCAAAAGAAAAAAGTTACTCAAGAAGAAACAGATAATCTGACGGGGTGAATCCTCAGCCTCCCAAGTAGCTAGGACCAGAGGTGTGCACTACCACACCCAGCAAATTTTTTTTTTTTTTTTTTTTTTTTTTTTTTGAGATAGAGTCTCGCTCTTTCCCCCAGGCTGGAATGCTGTGGCGCAGTCTCGGCTCACTGCAAGCTCTGCCTCCTGGGTTTACGCCATTCTCCTGCCTCAGCCTCCCCAGTAGCTGGGACTACAGGCGCCCGCCACCATGCCCGGCTAATTTTTTGTATTTTTAGTAGAGACAGTGTTTCACCATGTTAACCACGATGGTCTTGATTTCCTGACCCCGTGATCCGCCCACCTCAGCCTCCCAAAGTGCTGGGATTACAGGCATGAACCACGGGTGCCCAGCTACGCCCGGCTAATTTTTAAATTATTTGTAGAGACAAGGTGTCACTATATTGCCCAGGCTAGTCTCAAACTCCTGGGCTCAAGTGATCTTCTCACCTCAGTCTCCCAAAGTGCTGGGATTATAGTCTTGAATCAAGGCACCCAACCTGTGTTTCTGTTGGGATTTCTTTTTCTGTTTTTTGGTATTAGGGTGATACTGGCTCGTAAATGAAATCACTCCTGTTTTTGAAGAGTTTGTGAATAATTGGTATTTTGCAAACATTTGGTAGAATTAAGTGGTAAAGCCATCTGGACTAGGCTTTTCCTTGTGGGTAGGTTTTTGATTCTTAATTTAATCTTTTTTTTTTTTTTGAGACAGTCTCACTCTGTCACCCAGGCTGGAGTGCAGTGGTGCAATCTCGGTTCATTGCAACTTCCACCTCCTGGATTCAAGCGGCCCTCCTGCCTCAGCCTCCCAGTAGCTAGGACTGCAGGCACACACCACCATGCCTGGCTAATTTTTGTATTTTTAGAAGAGACAGGTTTCACCATGTTGGCCAGGCTGGTCTCGAACTCCTACCTCAGGTGATCAGCCCACCTCAGCCTTCCAAAGTTTAGGGATTACAGGCATAAACCACCATGCCCAGCTGATTAATTCAATCTCTTTATTTCTTATAGATCTATTCATATAATCTGGGATTTTTGTTGTTGTTGTTTTTCGTTGTTGTTGTTGTTATTCTTTTTGAGATGGAGTCTCCATCTGTTGCCAGGCCGGAGTGCAAAGTTGCTATCTCAGCTCACTGCAGCCTCCACCTCCTGGGTTCGAGTGATTCTCCGGTCTCAGCCTCCAGGATAGCTGTGATTACAGGCGCATGCCACCGTGCCTGGCTAATTTTTTTTTTCTTTTTTTTTTTTTTGAGACGGAGTTTCACTCTTGTTACCCAGGCTGGAGTGCAATGGTACGATCTCAGCTCACTGCAACCTCCACCTCCCAGGTTCAAGTGATTCTCCTGCCTCAGCTTCCCCAGTAGCTGGAATCACAGGCATGTGCCACCACACCCGGCTAAATTTGTTTTTTTGTTGTTGTTGTTGTTTTGTTTTGTTTTGTTTTTTAGTAGAAACCGGGTTTCTCCATGTGGCAGGTTGGTCTCGAACTCCCGACCTCAGGTGATCCACCCGCCTTGGCCTCCAAAGTGCTGGGATTATAGTCTTGAATCAAGGCACCCAACCTGTGTTTCTGTTGGGATTTCTTTTTCTGTTTTTTGGTATTAGGGTGATACTGGCTCGTAAATGAAATCACTCCTGTTTTTGAAGAGTTTGTGAATAATTGGTATTTTGCAAACATTTGGTAGAATTAAGTGGTAAAGCCATCTGGACTAGGCTTTTCCTTGTGGGTAGGTTTTTGATTCTTAATTTAATCTTTTTTTTTTTTTTGAGACAGTCTCACTCTGTCACCCAGGCTGGAGTGCAGTGGTGCAATCTCGGTTCATTGCAACTTCCACCTCCTGGATTCAAGCGGCCCTCCTGCCTCAGCCTCCCAAGTAGCTAGGACTGCAGGCACACACCACCATGCCTGGCTAATTTTTGTATTTTTAGAAGAGACAGGGTTTCACCATGTTGGCCAGGCTGGTCTCGAACTCCTACCTCAGGTGATCAGCCCACCTCAGCCTTCCAAAGTTTAGGGATTACAGGCATAAACCACCATGCCCAGCTGATTAATTCAATCTCTTTATTTCTTATAGATCTATTCATATAATCTGGGATTTTTGTTGTTGTTGTTTTTCGTTGTTGTTGTTGTTATTCTTTTTGAGATGGAGTCTCCATCTGTTGCCAGGCCGGAGTGCAAAGTTGCTATCTCAGCTCACTGCAGCCTCCACCTCCTGGGTTCGAGTGATTCTCCGGTCTCAGCCTCCAGGATAGCTGTGATTACAGGCGCATGCCACCGTGCCTGGCTAATTTTTTTTTTCTTTTTTTTTTTTTTTTGAGACGGAGTTTCACTCTTGTTACCCAGCTGGAGTGCAATGGTACGATCTCAGCTCACTGCAACCTCCACCTCCCAGGTTCAAGTGATTCTCCTGCCTCAGCTTCCCCAGTAGCTGGAATCACAGGCATGTGCCACCACACCCGGCTAAATTTGTTTTTTTGTTGTTGTTGTTGTTTTGTTTTGTTTTGTTTTTTAGTAGAAACCGGGTTTCTCCATGTTGGCAGGTTGGTCTCGAACTCCCGACCTCAGGTGATCCACCCGCCTTGGCCTCCCAAAGTGCTGGGATTACAGGCGTGAGCCACCGTGCTCGGCCTATGCCTGGCTAATTTTTGTGTTTTTAGTAGAGATGGGGTTGTGCCATGTAGGCCAGGCTGGTCTGGAACTCCTGACCTCAGGTGATCCACCCACCTCAGCCTCCCAAACTGCTGGGATTACAGGCATGAGCCACTGTGCCCGGCCAGGATGTCCTAGTTTTTGTTTTGTTTTTTTAGGCAGGGTCTCCCTGTGTCACCCAGGTTGGAATATGTGGCTCTATCACGTCTCACTGCATTTTCAACCTCCTGGGCTCCAGGAGTCCTCCAACCTCAGCCTCCAGAGTAGCTGGGAGTACACACCCTGCTGTATTTTTAGTAGAGGCAGATGGGGGTTTGCCATATTGCCCAGAATGGTTTCCAACCCTTGGGCTAAAACAATTTTCTTTTCTTTTTTTTTTTTTTTTTTGAGACGGAGTCTTTCTGTGTCGCCCAGGCTGGAGTGCAGTGGCGCGATCTCGGCTCACTGCAAGCTCCGCCTCCCGGGTTCCCGCCATTCTCCTGCCTCAGCCTCCGAGTAGCTGGGACTACAGGCGCCCACCACAGCGCCCGGCTAGTTTTTTGTATTTTTAGTAGAGACGGGGTTTCACCGTGTTAACCAGGATGGTCTCGATCTCCTGACCTCGTGATCCACCCGCCTCGGCCTCCCAAAGTGCTGGGATTACAGGCTTGAGCCACCGCGCCCGGCTGGCTAAAACAATTTTCATGCCTTGGCCTCTCAAATTCCTGGGATTACAGGCATGAGTCACCTCCAGGGTCCTGGATAGGTATGTTAGAATAATTTCAGCATGCCCTGGGGCATAGGGTCTTTCCCTAGTCATCTCCTACCTGTCCCCAGGGTAGTTAGGGCAGGAGGATAGTGGTTGGGGGTTTGGGCTCTGGATTGGTTGGTTTACATATAAAAGACATACTTACTGGCAAGTATTTTACTATCTCTAGGAACTGACTAACCCTGGTGGGGGCAGTCCCTCCAGAGTCAGCAAGGCCTGAAGATGTCAAAGCATCAAACCAGAGAAAATAGGCGTGATGACTCATGCCTGTAATTCCCCCATTTTGGGAGGCCAAGGCACGTGGATCACCTGAGGTCTGGAGTTCGAGACCAGCCTGGTCAACATGGTGAAACCCTGTCTCTACTAAAAGTACAAAAATTGGCCAGATGTGGTGGCACACATCTGTAATCCCAGCTACTTGGGAAGCCGAGGCAAGAGAATCACTTGAACTTGGGAGGCAGAGATTGCAGTGAGCCAATATTGTACCGCTGCATTTCAGCCTGGGTGAAAGAGCGAGACTTCATCTCAAAAAAAAAAAAAAAAAAAGCCATGATTTTGTTTTAAGAGGTGGGGGTCTTGGCTGGGCATGGTGGCTCACGCTTGTAATCCTGGCACTTTGGGAGGCTGAGGGAGGCTGGCAGATCACTTGAGGTCAGGAATTTTTTTTTTTTTTTTTTTTTTTTTTGAGACGGAGTCTCGCTTTGTCGCCCAGGCTGGAGTGCAGTGGCCGGATCTCAGCTCACTGCAAGCTCCGCCTCCCGGGTTTACGCCATTCTCCTGCCTCAGCCTCCCAAGTAGCTGGGACTACAGGCACCCGCCACCTCGCCCAGCTAGTTTTTTGTATTTTTTTTTTTTTTTTTTTTTTTTTTGAGACTGAGTCTGGCTCTGTCGCCCAGGCTGGAGCGCAGTGGCCGGATCTCAGCTCACTGCAAACTCCGCCTCCCAGGTTCACGCCATTCTCCTGCCTCAGCCTCCTGAGTAGCTGGGATTACAGGCGCCCACCACCTCGCCTGGCTAGTTTTTTGTATTTTTTAGTAGAGACGGGGTTTCACCGTGTTAGCCAGCATGGTCTCGATCTCCTGACCTCGTGATCCACCCTTCTCGGCCTCCCAAAGTGCTGGAATTACAGGCTTGAGCCACTGCGCCCGGCCGTTTTTTGTATTTTTTTAGTAGAGACGGGGTTTCACCATGTTCGCCAGGATGGTCTCGATCTCCTGACCTTGTGATCCGCCTGTCTCGGCCTCCCAAAGTTCTGGGATTACAGGCTTGAGCCACCGCGCCCGGCCGAGTTCAGGAATTTAAGACCAGCCTGGCCAACATGGCAAAACTCCATCTCTACTGAAAATACAAAATTAGCTGGGCGTGGGGATGCAGGCCTATAATCCTAGCTACTAGGGAGGCTGAGACACGAAAATTGCTTGAACACAGGAGGCAGAGGTTGCAGTGAGCTGAGGTTGCGCCCCTGCACTCCAGCCTGGGCAACAGAGTGAGACTCCATCTCAAAAAAAAGAATAAAGAGATAGGGGTCTTGCTGTTTTTCCCAGATTGGTCTTGAATTTCTGAGCTCCAGTGATCCATCCACAACTCAGCCTCCCAAGTAGCTGGGACCACAGGTGTGCACCACTGCACGTGGCTAAAAGGATATGATTAATACAGTAATACACGATTGCAATAGAGCTTTTTAAAAATCTGCCCAGTGCAAAATGGCGCATACTTGGAATCTCAGCTACTGAGGAGGCTGAAGCAGAAGGATTAACTTGAGGTCAGGAGCTCAAGACCAGTCTGGGCAATGTAGTGAGACCCTGTCTCTACAAAAAATTAAAAATTAGCCAGATGTGGTGGTGTGTGTCTGTAGTCCCAGCTACAAGAAGTTGAGGCTACAGTGAGCCATGATCACACCACTGCACTTCAGCCTGGGCGACAGAGCACAACTACATCTCTAAAATTTTTTTTTTTTTTGAGACAGAGTCTCGCTCTGTCGCCCAGGCTGGACAGATCTCAGCTCACTGCAAGCTCCGCCTCCCGGGTTTACGCCATTCTCCTGCCTCAGCCTCCCGAGTAGCTGGGACTACAGGCGCCCGCCACCTCGCCCGGCTAGTTTTTTGTATTTTTTTAGTAGAGACGGGGTTTCACCGTGTTCGCCAGGATGGTCTCGATCTCCTGACCTTGTGATCTGCCCGTCTCGGCCTCCCAAAGTGCTGGGATTATAGGCTTGAGCCACCGCGCCCGGCCTACATCTCTAAAATTTAAAATAATGATAGTAATAATAATATATGGAATTGCAAAGGACCCAGAAAAGCCAAAACCAATTCCAGAACAGACCAAAATAGAAGAATTCACACTTCCCAATTTCAAAACTTACTACAAAGCAATGGTAATCAAGACAGTGTGGTCCTAGCAGCACAAGGATAGACATATAGGTTAGTGGAATAGAAATGAGAGTCCAAAATAAACCCATAATCCATGGTCAAATTTTTTTTTTTTTTTTTTTTTGAGACTGAGTCTCACTCTGTTGCCTAAGCTGGAGTGCAGTGCCCTGATCTCAGCTCACTGGAACCTCCACCTCCTGGGTTCAAGCAATTCTCCTGCCTCAGCTTCCCAAGTAGCTGGAACTATAAGCTTGCACTACCATGCCCAGTTAATTTTTGTATTTTTAGTAGAGACAGGATTTCACCATGTTGACCAGGAGGTCAAACTCCTGACCTCAGGTGATCTACCCGCCTTGGTCTCCCAAAGTGCTGGAATTACATGTGTGAGCCACCGTGCCTGGCCTAGTCAATGAATTTTTGACAAAATGCCATGATCATTTAATGAGGAAAGAATACCTTTTTCAACAAAGGATGCCTGAAAAACTGGATAGCAGCATGCAAAAGAATGAAGTTAGGGGCCGGGTGCAGTGGCTCAAGCCTGTAATCCCAGCACTTTGGGAGGCCGAGACGGGCGGATCACGAGGTCAGGAGATCGAGACCATCCTGGCTAACACGGTGAAACCCCGTCTCTACTAAAAAAAATAGAAAAAACTAGCGGGGCGAGGTGGCGGGCGCCTGTAGTCCCAGCTACTCAGGAGGCTGAGGCAGGAGAATGGCGTGAACCCGGGAGGCGGAGTTTGCAGTGAGCTGAGATCTGGCCACTGCACTCCAGCCTGGGCGACAGAGCGACACTCTGTCTCAAAAAAAAAAAAAAGTCTAAATGGATCAAATAACTCAACGTAAGTACTAAAACTAAAACCTAAACAAAGAAAAAAAAGATTTAAAACTTACAAACATTTTGTCTTTTTTTTATTTCATAATGGGGCAAACAGTCATGACCTTGATTTGGCAAAGACTTCTTTTTTTTTTTTTTCTGAGACGGAGTCTCACTCTGTCGCCCAGGCTGGAGTGCAGTGGCCGGATCTCAGCTCACTGCAAACTCCGCCTCCCAGGTTTACGCCATTCTCCTGCCTCAGCCTCCCGAGTAGCTGGGACTACAGGCGCCCGCCACCTCGCCCGGCTAGTTTTTTGTATTTTTTTTTTAGTAGAGACGGGGTTTCACCGGGTTAGCCGGGATGGTCTCGATCTCCTGACCTTGTGATCCGCCCGTCTCGGCCTCCCGAAGTGCTGGGATTACAGGCTTGAGCCGGTGCCCGGCCTGGCAGACTTCTTAGAAAAAAAGTGTAAACAGTGGCCAGGTGCAATGGCTCACGCCTGTAATCCCAGCACTTTGGAAGGCCGAGGCGGGCGAATCACAAGGTCAAATGATGGAGACAATCCTGGCCAACATGGTGAAACCCTGTCTCTACTAAAAATCCAAAAAAATTTAGCTGGGCCCGGTTGTGTACACCTGTAGTCCCAGCTATGCAGGAGGCTAAGGCAGGAGAATCGCTTGAACCTGGGAGACGGAGGTTGCAGTGAGCCGAGATCATGGCACTGCACTCCAACCTGGCGACGGAGCAAGGCTCTGTCTCAAAAAAAAAAAAAAAAAAAAAAAAAAAAAATACGGCACAGTGGCTCACACCTGTAATCCCAGCACTTTAGGAGGCCAAGGCAGGTCGAGGTCAGGAGATCGAGATAATCTTGGCTAACACGGTGAAACCCCATCTCTACTAAAAATACAAAAAATTAGCTGAGCATGGTGGCGGGCGCCTATAGTTCTGGCTACTCGGGAGGCTGAGGCAGGAGAATGGTGTGAACCCAGGAGGTGGAGCTTACAGTGAGCTGAGATCGCACCACTACACTCCAGCCTGGGAGACAGAGCGAGACTCTGTCTCAAAAATAATAATACATAAATAAATAAGAAACTTGTTCCTAGAGTATAGAAAGAGCTCTTACAACTCAGTAATGAAAAGACCAGTAACTCAGCTGACCAATTAATCCATAACCCAGTGGAATAAACTGGATACATGCAACACTGGGGAGTCTTATCCAAGAGTATATAGTGTATGATTCAATATACATGGAGTTACAGAATAGGTTAAACTGAAGTGTGGTTGCCTCTGGGGAAGTGAAGGGGCATGAGAGAACTTTCTGGGGTGATGATAATAAGCTGCAGTTTGATACAGATTTATATTACACAGGTGTCTGCATACCAACTTATGGAATGGTATGCAAGATTTGTAGATTGTATTGCATGTAAATTTTACCTCAAAAGAAAAGAACTCTAGGAACTGGCCATGGTGGCTGAGTCAGGAGGATTGCTCGAGCCCATGATTTCAAGTCCAGCTTGGCCAGTGTGGCAAGATCCGTGTCTAAAATTAAAGTATCAGGCCAGTGCAATGGTTCACACCTGTAATCCCAGCACTTTGGGAGGCCAGGGAGGGTGTATCAATTGAGGTCAGGAGGTGGAGACCAGCCTAGGCAACATGGCAAAACCTCATCTCAACAAAAAAGGTTACCTGCACGTGATGGCACGTGCCTGTAGTCCCAGCTTCTTAGGAGGCTGAGGCAAGAGAATCGCTTGAACCCGGGAGGCAGAGGTTATAGTGAGCTGAGATCATACGACTGCACTCCAGCCTGGGGACAGAAGGAGACTCTCTCAAAAAAAAAAAAAAAGTCAGAAACTGCATGACCATTTACCAGCCATTACAGTCATTAGCTTTCTCAGTTTATGATAAGTTTACCAAAAAGGTTTCCGAAAAACATAGCAAAGGCCAGGTGTGGTGGCTCATGCCTGTAATCCCAGCACTTTGGGAGGCTTGGGTGGGTGGATCATCTGAGGTTAGGAGTTCAAGACCAGCCTGGCCAACATGGTGAAACCCCATCTCTACTAAAAATATAAAATTAGCTGGGCCTGGTGGTGCATGCCTGTAATCCCAGCTACTTGGGAGGCTGCAGCAGGAGAATTGCTTGAACCTGTGAGGCGGAGGTTGTAGTGAGCTGAGATCGTGCTATTGCATTCCAGCCTGGGAAACAAGAGTGACATTTCATCTCAAAAAGAGAGAGAGAGAAAAAAAGAGGCCGGGTGCAGTGGCTCATGCCTATAATCCCAGCACTTTGGGAGGCCCAGATGGGCAGATCACGAGGTCAAGAGATCGAGACCATTCTGGCCAACATGGTGAAACTCTGTCTTTACTAAAAATATAAAAATTAGCTGGGCGTAGTGGCGCATGCCTGTAGTCCCAGCTACCCAGGAGGCTGAGGCAGGAGAATCGCCAGAACCTGGGAGGTGGAGGTTGCAGTAAGCCAAGTTTGCACCACTGTACTCCAGCCTGGTGACAGAGCAAGACTGTATCTCAAAACAAGAAAAAACATATCAAAGACTAGGCTTAGCAAATGTTTTCTGCAAAGGTCCCAATGCTCTCCATTGCAACTACTCAACTCTGTCATGAGAGTTCAAAAGCAGCCACAGACAATGAGTACATGAATGAACACGAATAGGTTCCAATAAAAATTTATTTACAAAAAGAGTTGGCAAAAAGGGCATGGTGGCTCAACCCTATAATCCCAGCACTCTCAGAGGCTTAGGCAGGAGGATCACTTGAGACCATGAGTTTGAGACCAGCCAGGGCACCATAGTGAAACCCTGTCTCTACAAATAATTTTTTTGTTGTTTTTGTTTTTGTGACAGAGTCTCACTCTGTCGCCCAGGCTGGAGTGCAGTGGTGCGATCTTGGCTCACTGCAAGCTCCGCCTCCCAGCTTCATTCTCCTGCCTCAGCGTCCTGAGAAGCTGGGACTACAGTTGCCCGCCAGCACACCCAGCTAATTTTTTGTATTTTTAGTAGAGACGGGATTTCACCGTGTTAGCCAGGATGGTCTCGATCTGACCTCTTGATCCGCCTACTTTGGCCTCCGGAGTCTTGCTCTGTCGCCCTGGCTGGAGTGCAGTGGCGCTCACCGCAAGCTCTGCCTCCCAGGTTCACGCCATTCTCTTGCCTCAGCCTCCTGAGTATCTGGGACTACAGGTGCCTGCTCAAGTGATCTGCCTGCCTTGGCCTCCCAAAGTGCTGGGGTTACAGGTGTGAGCCACTGTGCCCGGCCTTTTCTATTATTTTAATTAATTAATTAATTTATTTATTTATTGAGATAAAGTCTCTCTCTGTCCTCCAGGCTAGAGTGCAGTGGCTTTGTCTTGGCTCACTGCAACCTCCGCCTCCCAGCTTCACGTGATTCTCCTGCCTTAGCCGTCTGAGTAGCTGGGATTACAGGCACCCACCATCATGCCCGACTAATTTTAGTATTTTTACTAGAGATAGGGATTTTCACCATGTTGGCCAGACTTGTCCCAAACTCCTGACCTCAAGTGATCCGCCCACCTCGGCCTCCCAAAGTCCTGGGATTATAGGCGTGAGCCACTACGTCCAGCATCTATTCTTTTTTTTTTTTTTTGAGATGGAGTCTCACTCTGTCACCCAGGCTGGAGTGCAGTGGCATGATCTCGGCTCACTGCAACCTCCGCCTCCCGGGTTCAAGTGATTCTCCTGCCTCAGCCTCCAGAGTAGCTGGGATTGCAGGCTTGTGCCACCACGCCAGGCTAATTTTTGTATTGTTAGTAGAGACAGGGTTTCACCATGTTGGTTAGGCTGGTCTGGAACTCCTGATCTCGTGATCCGCCCGCCTCGGCCTCCCAGAGTGCTGGGATTATAGGCATGAGTCACCGCACCCGGCCACCTCAATTCTTTTTTTTTTTTGAGATGGAGTCTCGCTCTGTCGCCCAGGCTGGAGTGCAGAGCCACCGCGCCCGGCCTAAGATTTCTTTTTCTTAGGCCGGGCGCGGTGGCTCAAGCCTGTAATCCCAGCACTTTGGGAGGCCCAGACGGGCAGATCACGAAGTCAGGAGATCGAGACCATCCTGGCTAACACGGTGAAACTCTGTCTCTACTAAAAAATACAAAAAAAAACCTAGCCGGGCGAGGTGGCAGGCGCCTGTAGTCCCAGCTACTCAGGAGGCTGAGGCAGGAGAATGGCGTAAACCCGGGAGGCGGAGCTTGTAGTGAGCTGAGATCCAGCCACTGCACTCCAGCCTGGGCCACAGAGCGAGACTCCGTCTCAAAAAAAAAAAAAAGATTTCTTTTTCTTGTTTTGAGACAGTGTCTCACTCTGTCACCCAGGCTGGAGTGCAGTGGCATGATCATGGCTCACTGTACACTTGACCTTTCTAGGCTCAGGTGATCCTTCTACCTCAGCCTCCTGAGTAGCTGAGACCACAGGTGCATGCCACCACACCTGGCTAATTTTTTATTTTTTGTAGAGACAAGGTTTCACTATGTTGCCCAGGCTGGTTTTGAAGTCCTGGCCCTGTGTGTGTGTGTGTGTGTGTGTGTGTGTGTGTGTGTGTCAGGGTCTTGCTCTGTCACCCAGGCTCAAATGCAGTGGCAAGATCATGGTTCACTGCAGCCTCTCCCTCCTGGGCTCAAAGTATCTTCTTGTCTCAGCCTCTCATGTAGCTAAGACTGCAGGTGCATGCCACCATGTCCAGCTCATTTTTATCTTATTTCCTGTAGAGACAGGGTCTCACTCTGTTGCCCAGGCTAGTCTATAACTCCTGGGCTCAAGTGATTCTCCCACCTTGTCCTCTCAAAGTGCTGGGATTACAGGTGTGAGCTACTGCACCCAGGCTCATTCAGATTTTTTAAAAGCCTAAATGTTGGTCCTTTGGCAGTACCATTTTTAACAGTAAGGGCTGGCTGGGTGCGGTGGCTCAAGCCTGTAATTCCAGCACTTTGGGAGGCCGAGGTGGGCGGATCACAAGGTCAGGAGATTGAGACCATCCTGGCTAACACGGTGAAACCCTGTCTCTATTAAAAATACAAACACAAAATTAGCCAGGTGTGGTGGCAGGCACCTGTAGTCCCAGCTAGGGAGGCTGAGGCGGGAGAATGGCATGAACCTGGGAGGTGGAGCTTGCAGTGAGCCAAGATCACGCCATTGCACTCCAGCCTGGGCGACAGAGTGAGACTCCGTCTCAAACAAACAAAAACAGTAAGGGCTAAAAAACATTCCGGGAAGCTAAGCTTGGTGCCTTGCACCTGTAATCCCAGCACTTTTGGAGGCCAAGGGAGGAGGAGGATCACTTGAGCCCAGGCATTCAGGGCCAGCCTGGGCAACAAGGCAAAACCTCATCTCTGTAAAAAATCAATCAATAAATTAGCTGGGTGTGGTGGCATGTGCTTGTAGTCCCAGTTATTCAGGAGGCTGAGGTGAGAAGATTGCATGAGCCTGGGAGGTTGAGGCCGCAGCGAGCCACAATCATACAACTGCACTGCCGCCTGACAAAGCAAGAGACCCTGTCTCAAATAAAAAAAAAAAAAAAGGCTGGGTGTGGTGGTTTATCTGGTTAACATGAGACCCCCATCTCTACGAAAAAAAAAAGCTAGCATGTATGTCTGTAGTCCTCTCTACTCAGGAGGCTGAGGCAGGATAATCCCTTAAGCCCAGGAGTTCAAGGCTATAGTGAGCTATGATTGCACCATTGCACCCAAGCCTGGATTACAGAGTGAGATCTTTCTTTTTTTTGAGACAGAGTCTGTCTCTGTCGCCCAAACTGCAGTGCAGTGGTGCAATCTTGGCTCACTGCAAAACCTCCACTTCCCAGGTTCAAATGATTCTTGTGCCTCAATCTCCCAAGTAACTGGGACTACAGGCACGTACCACTGCGCCCAGCTAATTTTGTTTATTTATTTATTTTTCTGAGACAGAGTTTTGCTCTTGTTGCCCAGGCTGGAGTGCAATGGTGCGATCTCGGCTCACCGCAACCTCTGCCTCCTGGTTTCAAGCGATTCTCCTACCTCAGTCTCCCGAGTAGCTGGGATTACAGATGCCTGCCACCATGCCCAGCTAGTTTTGTATTTTTAGTAGAATCGGGGTTTCTCCACGTTGGTCAGGTTGGTCTCGAACTCCCAACCTCAGGTGATCCACCCGCCTCGGCCTCCCAAAGTGCTGGGATTACAGGCCTGAGCCACCGAGCCCGGCCGGGGAATTTCGTTTATTTTAAGTAGAGACAGGGTTTCACCACGTTGGCCAGGCTGGTCACAAACTCCCAACCTCAGGTGATCCACCTGCCTTGGTCTCCCAAAGTGCTGCGATTACAGGCAGATACAGTGGAGTGAGATCCTGTTTCTTTTTTCTTTTTTTTTTTTGGAGACGGAGTCTTGCTCTGTCACCCAGGCTGGAGTGCAGTGGCCGGATCTCAGCTCACTGCAAGCTCCGCCTCCCGGGTTTACGCCATTCTCCTACCTCAGCCTCCCGAGTAGCTGGGACTACAGGCGCCCGCCACCTCACCCGGCTAGTTTTTTGTGTTTTTTAGTAGAGACGGGGTTTCACTGTGTTAGCCAGGATGGTCTCGATCTCCTGACCTCATGATCCGCCCGTCTCGGCCTCCCAAAGTGCTGGGATTACAGGCTTGAGCCACCGCGCCGGGCCTCTTTTTTCTTTTTCTTTTCTTTTTTTTTTTTTTGAGAAGAAGTCTTGCTCTGTTGCGCAGGCTGGAGTGCAATGGCACGATCTCGGCTCACCACAACCTCCACCTCCTGGGTTCAAGCGATTCTCCTCTCTCAGCCTCCCGAGTAGCTGGGATAACAGGCATGTGCCACCATGCCTGGCTAATTTTGTATTTTCAGTAGAGACAAGGTTTATCCATGTTGATCAGGCTGGTCTCAAACTCCTGATCTCAGGTGATCCACCCGCCTCAGCCTCCCAAAGTGCTGGGATTACAGGCATGAGCCACCGTGCCTGGCCGAGATCCTGTTTCTAATAAAGAAGGAAAAGAAGAAAAAAATCTGCCAGGCGCAGTGGCTCACGTCTGTAATACCAGCACTTTGGGAGGCCAAGGCAGGCAGATCACCTGAGTTCGGGAGTTAGAGACCAGCCTGACCAATATGGAGAAACCCCGTCTCTACTAAAAATATAAAATTAGCTGGGCGTGGTGGCACAGGCCGGTAATTCCATCTACTCAGGAGGCTGAGGCAGGAGAATCGCTTGAACACTGGAGGTGGAGGTTGCTGTGAGCCAAGATAGTGCCATTGCACTCCAGCCTGGACAACAAGAGTGAAACTGTGTCTCAATAAACAAACATGGTGAAACCCCGTCTCTATTAAAAATACAAAAATTAGCCAGGCATGGTGGCATGCACCTGTAGTCCCAGCTACTCAGGAGGCTGAGGCAGAAGAATTGCTTGAACTCGGGATACAGAGGGTGCAGTGAGCCGAGATGATGCCACCGCACTCCAGCCTGGGTGATAGAGTGAGACCCCATCTCAAAAACAAAAACAAAAAACACACAAAAATTCTGGTCCGGGCTCGGTGGCTCACGCCTGTAATCCCAGCACTTTAGAAGGCCAAGGTGGGCGGATCACAAGGTCAGGAGTTCAAGACCAGCCTGGCCAACATGGTTACCCCATCTCTAATAAAAATACAAAAAATTAGCCAGCGCGGTGGCATGAGCCTGTAATCTCAGCTACTTGGGAGGCTGAGGCAGAAGTGCTTGAACCAGGACCCAGGAGGCAGAGGTTGCAGTGAACCAAGATCGCACCACTGCATCCCAACCTGGGATACAGAGTGAGACTCCGTCTCAATTAATAAATAGAGAAATAAATAAAATTAAATTAAATTAAAAAAAAAAAAAAACTAAGCGTGGACACCGTGGCTTAGCCTGTAATTCCAGCACTTTGGGAGGCTGGGGCGGGTGGATCACCTGAGGTCAGGAGTCCAAGACCAGCCTGTCCACCACGGTGAAATCTCGTCTCTACTAAAAATATAAGATCACAACACTGTATTCCAGCTTGGGCAACAAAGTGAGACTCAGTGTTTAAAAAAAAAAAAAAAAAAAAAAAAAAAAAAAAAAGGCAGGGCTCGCTGACTTTTGCCTGTAATCCCAGCACTTTGGGAGGCCGAGGCAGGTGGACCACCTGAGGTTGGGAGTTGGAGATGAGCCTGATCAACATGGAGAAACCCCATCTCTACTAAAAATACAAAATTAGCCAGGCACAGTGGCACATGCCAATTTCTGGGTGCAATACATCTCTTTTCAGTTTTACTAATATATATTTTCCAAGATTGAAAATAACTGACTTGGGCCAGGCGCGGTGGTTCACACCTGTAATCCCAGCACTTTGGGAGGCTGAGACAGGCGGATCACGAGGTCAGGAAATGGAGACCATCCTGGCTAACACAGTGAAACCCTGTCTCAACTAAAAATACAAAAAAAAAAAAATTAGCCGGGCATGGTGGCGGGCGCCTGTAATTCCAGCTACTCAGGACGCTGAGGCAGGAGAATGGCGTGAACCCAGGAGGCAGAGGTTGCAGTGAGCCGAGATCATGCCACTGCACTCCAGCCTGGGCGACAAGAGCGAGAATTCGTCTCCAAAAAAAAGAAAAAAGAAAATAACTGACTTGTAGCCAGGCACAGTGACTTATACCTATAATCCCAGGACTTTGGGAGGCTGAGGCTGGTGGTTCACTTGAGGTCAGGAGTTCGAGATCAGCCAGACCAATATGGTGAAACCCCGTCTCAACTAAAAATACAAAAATTAGCAAGGTGTTCTGGCGGGCATTGGTAACCTGAGCTACTCAGAAGGCTGAGGCAGGAGAATCGCTTGAACCCAGGAGGTGGAGGTTGCAGTGAGCTGAGATTGCGCCACTGCACTCCAGCCTGGTGATAAAGTAAGACTCCATCTCAAAAAGTTAACAAAACAAAATGAAATAAAATAACTGACTTGTACAAATTGGCCATGACATTAACTAGAGCTTCCATCAGAAATTACTTATTTTATGGCCAGGTGCAGTGGTTCACGCTTGTATTCCCTCCCAAAGTGTTGGGATTACAGGTGTGAACCACCCTGCCTGGCCTCTATTCTTTTATCAGTGTTGGTAATTCCAGCTAATCTGGAAGCTGAGGTGGGAGAATCGCTTGAACCTGGGAGGCCGAGGTTGCAGTGAACTAAGACCTCCCCACTGTACTCCACACTCCAGCTTGGGCAACAGAGTGAGACACCATCTCAAAATAATAATAATAAATTACTAATTTTATAACAAAGTGTTTAATGCATACCCAAAAATGTAATGCTCCATTACCCAAATTCCCTTATCTTTGCAGTTGAAAGCCAAAAAAGTAACCTGAGGGTTTGAAGGAAGTCCACAAATGATATATATTCATATTTTAATGTTGCAGTAACAACTTAAAATATTGGCACAAAGGATGGGGATAAGATACAAATTTACCCAAAAGAATTTATTGGCCAGGCGAGGTGGCTCACGCCTGTAAATCCCAGCATTTTGGGAGACCGAGGCGGGCAGATCATGAGGTCGAGATTGAGACCATCCTGGTCAACATGTGAAACCAAGTCTCTACTAAAAATACAAAAACTAGCTGTGTGTGGTGGCGTGCACCTGTAGTCCCAGCTACTTGGGAGGCTGAAGCAGGAGAATTCCTTGAACTCAGGAGGTAGAGGTTGCAGTGAGCTGAGATTGCGCCACTGCACTCCAGCCTGGGCGACAGAGTGAGACTCTGACTCAAAAAAAGAAAAAGAATTTATCTATTGTTAGGAATTTTGCAATGATATTAAGGATTTACTAGCTTTTTTTTTTTTTTTTGTATTTTTTTTAGTAGAGACGGGGTTTCACAGTGTTAGCCAGGATGGTCTCGATCTCCTGACCTCGTGATCCGCCCGTCTCGGCCTCCCAAAGTGCTGGGATTACAGGCTTGAGCCACCGCGCCCGGCCGGGATTTACTAGCTTTTGAAGGTATGACATTGGTTTTATGGTTATGATGAATAAATAGGAATCTTGTAGAGATGCACCCTGTTATATTTACAGATGAAGTGGTATGATTTGATTTTTTAAATCTGGTGGGAATTAGGGCATGAGGACCTATAGATGAGGCAAGGTTGGCCTTCGGTTGATAATCCCTGAAGCTGGGTGATGGCTAATATGGGTGTTCATTATACTGTGAGGAACTGTGAAGATGCAGGTCTGGAATTTTACCCTTCTGACAAGCTGTTAGTGAGCCTGCCACTATTTCCTCTATGCTGGTAGAAGATACAAGACTCCTGGGTCAGAGACAAAACAAAACAAAACCATAATCACAGCAAAAGTAGCAGCCAGGACAGCATGGTAAAACCCATCTCTACAAAAAATACAAAAATTAGCCAGACCTGGTGCGTGCCCATAGTCTCTGCTACTCTGGAGGCTGAGGTGAGAGGATTGCTTGAGCCCAGGAAGTTGAGGCTGCAGTGAGCTGAGATCGCACCACTGCATTCCAGCATGGGTGACAGACAGGGACCCTCTCTCAAAAGAAAAAAAAAAAAAAACTGGGTGCAGTGACTCATGCCTGTAAACCCAGGACTTTGGGAGACCATGGCAGGCAGATCAGTTGGGGCCAGGAGTTTGAGACTAGCCTGGCCAACATGGTGAAACCCTGTCTCTACTAAAAATACAAAAATTAGCCGGGCATGGTGGCGGGCGCCTGTAATCCCAGCTACTCAGGAGGCTGAAGCAGGAGAATCACTTGAACCCGGGAGGCAGAAGTTGCAGTGAGCTGAGATCGCACCACTGTATTCCAGCCTGGGAGATAGAGGGAGACTCCATCGCAAAAAAAAACAAACAAACAAACAAAAAAAAACAAAAAAAAAAACAGTCTTGGTGGCACCTGCCTGTAGTCCTAGCTATTCTGATGACTGAGGTTGGAGGACCACTTTAGCCCAGGAGCTTGAAGCTGCAGTGAGCTATGATTGCGTCACTGCATTCTAGTCTGGGTGATGGAGCAAGACACTGTTTCAAAAATTCCAAACAACAAAACAAATAAAACCAACATTTCCTTCACATTTTTCCATGTCTACACATTTGATCCAACTTTTTTTTTTTTTTTGAGACAGTCTCACTCTGTCACCCAGGCTGGAGTGCAGTGGCGTAATCTCCGCTCACTGCAACCTCCGCCTCCTGGGTTCAAGCAATTCTCCTGCCTCAGCCTCCCGAGTAGCTGGGATTACATGCGCCCACCACCAGGCCAGCTAATTTTTATATTTTTAGTAGAGATGGGGTTTCACCATGTTGGCCAGGCTGGTCTTGAACTTTTTTTTTTTTTTTTTTTTTTTTTTGAGACGGAGTCTTGCTCTGCCACCCAGGCTGGAGTGCAGTGGCCGCATCTCAGCTCACTGCAAGCTCCGCCTCCCGGGTTTACGCCATTCTCCTGCCTCAGCCTCCCGAGTAGCTGGGACTATAGGCGCCCGCCTCGTCGTCCGGCTAGTTTTTTGTATTTTTAAGTAGAGACAGGGTTTCACTGTATTAGCCAGGATGGTCTCGATCTCCTGACCTCGTGATCCGCCCGTCTCGGCCTCCCAAAGTGCTGGGATTACAGGCTTGAGCCACCGCACCTGGCCCGGTCTTGAACTCTTGACCTTAAGTGATCCACCCGCCTCAGCCTCCCAGTGCCGGGATTCCAAGCGTGAGGCACCACACCTGTCCTAACTCATTCTTTTTTATTGCTGCATATTATTTCATTAAGTTGATGTCATGGACTGAATTGTGTCCTTCAGAATTCATATACTAAAGCCCTAACCCTCAACTGTAACTGCATTTGGAAATAGGGCCTTTAGAGAGGTAGTTAAGGTTACATGTGGATATAAGGGCAGGCCCCTAGTTAGATACGACTGTGTCTTTGTAAGTAGGGGAAGAGTCACCAGAGACCCTTCTCTTTGCACACACAGAAAAATAGCCATGTTAAAGACAGAGTAAAAAGGTGGCTGTCTTGCTCTGTCACCCAGGCTGTAGTGCAATGGCGGGATCACAGTTTACTGCAGCCTCCACCCCCTGGGCTCAGGCAATTCTCCCACCTCAGCTTCCTGAGTGGCTGAGACTACAGGTATGTACCACCATGCCTGGATACACTTTTTCAATATTTTGTATAGATGGGGTCTTACCATTGTTGCCCAGACTGGTCTCGAACTCCTGGGCTCAAGCAATCTGCAAGGCTTAGCCTCCCAAAGCGCTGGGATTACAGGTATGAGCTACTGCGTCTGGCCTTTTTTTTTTTTTTTTTTGGAGACAGGGTCTCACTCTGTCACCCAGTCTGGAGTGCGGTGGTGTGAGCTTGGCTCACTGCAACTTCAATCTCTCGGGTTCAATTGATCCTCCCAACTTTTTTTTTTCTTTTTTCTTTTCTTGAGATGGAGTCTTGCTCTGTCGCCCAGGCTAGAGTGCAGTGGCTCTGATCTCGGCTCACTGCAAACTCCACCTCACAGGTTTAAGGGATTCTCCTGCCTCAGCCTCCTGAACAGCTGGGATTACAGGTATGTGCCACAACACCCGGCCATTTTTGTATTTTAGTAGAGACGGGGTTTCACCATGTTTGTTGGTTAGGCTGGTCTCGAACTCCTGACCCCTGCCTTGGCTTCCCGAAGTGCTGGGATTATAGGCATGAGCCACCATGCTTGGCCGATCCTCCCATGTTATCCTCCTGAGCAGATGAGACTACAGGCACATGTCACCTAACCCAGCCAAGTTTAGTATTTTTGCAGAGAGGAGTCTCACTTTGTTGCCCAGGCTGATGTCAAATTCCTGGGCTCAATTGACCTGCCCATCTCAGCCTCCTGACGGACTGGGATTTCAAGCTTGAGCCACTGCGCCTGTGGGAGATACGTCTATTCAAGTATTTTGCCCCCTCAGCTTACCACAACCTCCTCCTCTCAGGTTCAAGTGATTCTCCTGCCTCAGTCTCCTGAATAGCTGGGATTACAAGCATGTGCCACCATGCCCGATTAATTGGGTATTTTTAGTAGAGACGGGGTTTCTCCATGTTGGTCAGGCTGGTCGTGAACTCCCGACCTCAGGTGATCCGCCTGCCTGGGCCTCCCAAAGTGCTGGGATTACAGGTGTGAGCCACCACACCTGGCCTAGGTCTTGATTTATTTGTGGCTGGGCATAGTGGGTCACACCTGTAATCTCAGGATTTTGGGAGGCTGAAGTGGTAGATCACTTGAGGCCAGGAGTTTGAGATCAGCCTGGGGTATCATAGTGAGACCCTTTTTCCAGAAAAAATAAAAAAAAATCTGGGTGTGGTTGCATGTGCCTGTAGTCCTGGCTACTTGGGAAATTGAGGAGGGAAGATTAATTAAGCTTGGGAGGTTAAGGCTGCAATAAGCCACAATGATGCCACTGCACTCCAGCCTGGGTGACAGAGTGAGACCCCGTCTCAAAAAACAAACAAAAAAGACATTTGCATGCTCTCTACCAGACTATAACTACCTCTCTACCAGACTATAACTTTCTTTGGAGCAGGGACCACGACTTTATCACTTAACTTTCCCAACAACATTGCAAACATAATCTGAGTGAAGCTGAATCCATCATCTTTTCCAACTCCTGTGTCCCTTAATTATGTTAATAGTGCATAATCCTTTCTGTCACTATGGTACAGATCTCAAAATCATCTCTCCACACACTCGTGGCCTGGGCTCAGCCTGCTGCTCAACAGTCACCCCCTCGTTTTTTTCTTTCTTGCCTTTCTCACTATTGAGTATAGTTGACTCCTTCATTCTCTCTCGGGATAATTAGCATGCTAGTTTCTACTTCCCCAGCTGATTCAACCTTTTCACTTCCAGAGGAAGCTTTCTAAAGTACGGTATTGGCCAAGCGTGGTGGCTCATGCCTGTTATCCCAACACTTTGGGAGGCTGAAGTATGCTGACCACTTGAGGCCAGGAGTTTGAGGCCAGCCTGGCCAACACGGT
Source organism: Trachypithecus francoisi (assembly GCF_009764315.1). NCBI lineage: Eukaryota > Metazoa > Chordata > Mammalia > Primates > Cercopithecidae > Trachypithecus > Trachypithecus francoisi. The sequence continues at coordinate 15,470,581 of NW_022681453.1, forward strand.
GAAACCATCTCTAGTAAAAAAACAAAAGTGAGCTGGGCGTGGTGGTGCACACCTGTAATTCCAACTACTTGGGAGGCTGAGGCAGGATAATTGCTTGAACCTGGGAGGTGGAGGTTGCAGTGAGCCGCAATCACGCCACTGACTCCAGCCTGGGTGACTGAGTAGAGACTCTGTCTCAACAACAACAACAAAAAAATGCAGTATTTTAGTCTCCTAATAATTTTTAAAAATGTCTTACCAAAAAAAGTAAAAATTCCTTAGTGTGGTACTCCCCAACAGTTTTTCAGTTCTATTTCCTGTAAAGCTTGCACACACATCCAACCCTCTGGTCACACTGAACTACTGAATATTCCTAGGATTTGCCCCTTGTTCCACTCCGACATCTTTGTTCACGCTTCTTTCATTTTGCCATTCAGGAGTAACCACTCCTTGCTCTGAACTCTTGGAGCACCTGATACCTCCTTTCCAGCATTTACCACTTTCCATTTTCTTCACACAATGTTGTCATCTTCTCTACTAGGCTCCAAGTCCCTTGAGGCAGGGCCTTTGTATCCTCCACACCAGCTTAGCAACTGATACACAGAGCACTCAGATGTCCGTGCAGGGATCTCTCCATTCCCCACACAACACAGCACCATGCCCTGTTCAGATGCACTGATTATTTTAATGAATAAATGATGTTCTACCCAGACACCCGTCTTCTAGACAATGTAAAGAGAAACAAATGTTATGTTGAATTGTTTGCACACAAAAGTGACGGGATATGGCACTAATTCTTCATACAGCCTCAAAGGCCACATCGTTTTTCTTTTTTTTTTAAAGTTTCACTTTTGTCGCCCAGGCTGGGATTCAATGGCACAATCTCGGCTCCCTGCAACCTCTGCCTCCCGGGTTCAAGTGATTCTCCTGCCTCAGCCTCCCGAAGTAGCTGGGATTATATGCGCCCGCTGCCACGCCCAGCTAATATTTTCGCATTTTTAGTTGAGAGGGGGTTTCACGATGTTGGCTAGCTTGGTTTTGAACTCCTGACCTCAGGTGATCCACCCGTCTTGGCCTCCCAAAATGTTGGGATTACAGGCGTGAGGCACCGCGCCCGGCCCAAAGGCCACATCTTAAAACCATACTCGATAAAATCCTGACCCAGCGCCACTGCGTTGTTTCCTTTTGAAGTTGAATTCCACTGAACCTATACTTGAACCTTATCTAGAGGACTACAGCGTATAATTGGGACAATCCCCTTTCTCATTCCTAAGAGGTGATGTGGCCGGGCGGGACCTCCAGATTTCCAGCAACTGTGACTGGCACTCTCCTCCCGACCAGCAAGTGCCACCTTGTCCTTTGCCTAACGTTGTACAGTTTACGAAATCAACGAACCAACACTGATCAACGTTGGTTGGATGAAACCTACCAACGTTGATTTCATCTTCCCAGCAACCTGGGGAGACAAGACAAAAAAGGTCACCTCCCTAAAAAAACAGAAGATTAGAGGGGAGACGGGGAAGAGAAGAGGCGTGGCTACGAGCTGTGGCTGGGAAGGCGGGTGGAATCCCGGAGCCCAAGGTGGAAACCGTTCCCGGCTCAGCCATGACCCGGGTTGTTTATTCGCACCAGGAGGCGCGGCTGGCGCGCAGAGGGCACGAAGACCCTCCCCGCTCTCACACTGCAAGCAGCTAAGTCGCCGAGGAAAGTGGCAGCTTGACGCCCGACCCCGCCACCCCGAACCGTTCGCTCTGCCACCACAGAGCAGCCGGCGCCAGCCTGTCCCCTTCGCGACTCCGCCGGAAGTCCCGCCTGCACTGCCGCCGCGCCCCATTGGGCCGGGTACCGGGGCATCCCGGGTGCCGGGTGCCTCGAGCGGCCACGACGAGCCGCAAGTGGCGCCAGGCTCGACGCCCGCGGAGGAGCGGTGCCGCTCGCGGCAGGCGGGTGCCGTGACGCCGGGAGGGGAGCGTCGGAACGGCGGCGGGACTTCCGCCACGGGACCCGGAAGGGGCCGCGCCGCCGCTGCTGGGAGTTGTAGTCCGGCCGTGGTTGGGGGAGCCGCGGCTCATGCGCGGTGCACCGAGGCTTGTTTCACATCTGTAACAACAGGTGAATTGGGCTTTTTATTCTCCCCTTTCGTGCCCTCTTGAGGATCCTGCCGCGGCCGGGGGTGGTCGTCGCGAGGAGGGGGCTCGGTCCGACCGCCGGCCTGGCGGAGAGTGGGGCGGAGACGGCGGCGGGCCCGAGGAGCAGGCCGGGCATCCTAGGCCTGCCCGGGAAGCCGGCCCGGCCGATCCGTGGGCAGCCAGGCCTCGGCCTGCCGTTGCCATGGAGCCCGGGCGGGGGCGGGGGCCAGACCGGTCCGCCGGGGCGGGCCTCGCAGCCAGGGGCTCCGCGGAGGCCGCGGGAGAGGCCGCTTCATTGGCGCAACGACGCCTTCGCCTCAGGGGATGCTCCGTTTCTCCAGGCAGGGCCTGGAGGAAGCCTCCTGAGTGCCCCAAGACCTTTGTCTACTTCTTCTCCTTCCCGGTGCTGCCCGGACCGTTCGTCTAGAGGGAGGCCCCGTGCCTTTTGGCCCCCCTAGTTTGCCCCCTTTTGCACCGACTTTGTCACTGGGGGAGGCCAAGGGGTGAGGTATTCTTTGTTTGCTGGTGGTAACTTGCACCATTTAGCAGGGGAAGACCAAATGCATGTTGGGTCCTTTGTTTGCAGTGAACTGGAGTCCCAGGGGTCCTCAGAACCCCCAAGTCAGGGGTATGGCATATCTATCTAGTCGTTGTGTAGCAACATTGGTCACTTGAATTGTGATTTTTCAAGGCAGAGGCTGTTTCACTTTACAACCCCACTCCATGGGGGTTTGCCATACATTAGCAGGTAGACTGCAGAAGACCACTTCCAGCCTGGTTTTGGTTGCAGCTTGCTGGCCAGAGTGAAATGAGACGTTGTCTGGTGATTTCCCTTGAAGTTTCTTGCAAGGCGGTAACTCCACTGTCATTGTGGGTCTTGACTACATCTTGTAATTTACACTTAAATCTTAGAGATTTAAGGCGATGTGCAGAAACGACATCCTTTGCTGCGTTTTCTACCTGTGTTGGCTCTTTATCCCTAAAAGATAGTTGCTCTTCAAGTGTTTTCATTTATGTAGCTGTGATACAAAGTTTTATTAGGGCCAGGAGCGGTGTCTCATGCCTGTAATCCCAGCACTTTGGGAGGCCAAGGCAGGTGGATCACCTGAGGTCAGAAGTTTGAGACCAGCCAGGCCAACATGGCTAGACATCGTCTCTACTAAAAATACAAAAATTAGCCGGTCATGGTGGCGTGCACCTGTAACCCTAGCTACTTGGGAGGCTGAGGCAAAAGAATTGCTTGAACCCAGGAGGCAGAAGTTGCAGTGAGCCAAGATCGCGCCATTGCACTCCAGCCTGGGCAACAAGAGCTAAGCTCCGTCTCAAAACAAAACAAAACAAAACAAAAACCACATGCAAGTTTTATTAGCTGTTGGACCTTTCTTGCCCCTTTCAGCCTTTGAAGATAACAGTATAATATGTCTTAAGGAATGAACCATAGTACATTTAGGCAACAGCATGATATCCTGGAAATAAGAAAAGTAGCCTAGTATATAAGCAAGGAAGGTTTTGGAGTCAGCATGCTTCAATGCTGATTTCCATCTGCCCTGAGGCAGCTATGGGATCTTGGGCAGGTTGTGTAACCCGTGCTTCAGTTTTCTTCTCTGGAAAGGTAATTCCTACCTCACTGGATAGTTGCCTAGATTAAATGGGATAAAGTCTATGGAAGTATGTTGTGAACTGTAAAAATGCTGTTCAACTTTGAGTTATTGTTATTTTCCCAATCTTGAAGAGTGTTACAGCTTCTTTGTGTTAGATTATCATAACTGTTATGGGATTAGAACTCAAAACGGAAGTAGGTTTTGCTCTGGGCTTGCAGAAAATGCTTCTCAGGATTACAAGGCTTTCTTTACCTTGACATCTTCTTAGATGATGTCAGAAGACTTCAGCACTTCTACAGGTGCTGGTGTAGGACAGCTCACAATTTAATGGGCCTAGAATGGGTCATGGCAAGTCCTGATTTGTAAGGCCATTTTGTCCAGTATGTGCCCTTCATGCCACTAACAAAATTTGTCCTTGTTAGAGCTAGTAAATGAATTTTAATGGTCAGAGCAACTTTCTTTCCCTGTGGGGCCCCCACTGTATTGACCCAGCGTTGTACTTCCCAGGAGGAGGCCCAGCCTCGTGATGAGGAATAGCAAGGAGAGAATTCACCTCCAGTTCAAAAGCCTACAAAATCTGAGACTGTCATTGCTTTTATAAGGTAAGTTGATTTAGCCATGCACAGAGCAGTAGTGGATCTCATGCTCCGCCATACTGTAAAAAGGCATGTGTTAAACCTATTTCTGACTATTTTGGAAGAAGGATATCATTTATTTTATTTTATTTTTGAGACAGAGTTTCGCTTTGTCCCCCAGGCTGGAGTGCAATGGCACGATCTTGGCTCGCTGCAACCTTCTCCTCCCACCTTCAAGCCATTCTCCTGTCTCAGCCTCCCAAGTTGCTGAGATTACAGGCACCTGTCATCATGCCCAACTGATTTTTTTGTGTTTTTAGTAGAGATGGGGTTTCACCACGTTGGCCAGGCTAGTCTCGAACCCCTGACGTCAGGTGATCAGCCCACCTCAGCCTCCCAAAGTGCTGGGATCACTAGCGTGAGCCACCGTGCCCAGCCAGAAGGGTATCATTTTTAATTAGTCTTTGTGGAGTCTCTGTCCTGGAACCATCCCCTAGTGTCTCTACCTGGGGTTAATTGTATTTCATTATGCAGGAAATCTTGGTATAATAGCATTTTACTTATCTGTAAATTACTTAAGAGAGACATTGAACTTCAAAGGTTTTTTGTTTTTGAGACAGAGTCTTGCTCTGTCGCCCAGGCTGGAGTGCAGTGGTGCAATCTCAGCTCACTGCAACCTCCACCTCCTTGGTTCAAGCAATTCTCCTGCCTCAGCTTCACACCACCAAACCCGGCTACCTTTTTTGTATTTTTTTTTCTGAGATGGAGTCTCATTCTGTTACCTAGGATGGAGTACAATGGTGCGATCTTGGCTCACTGCAACCTCCGCCTCCTGGGTTCAAGAGATTCTCCTGCCTCAGCCTCCTGAGTAGCTGGGATTACAGGCATGCACCACCATGCCTGGCTTATTTTTGTATTTTTAGTAGAGACAGGTTTTTTTTTTTTTTTTTTTTCGATATGGAATCTCGCTCTGTCGCCCAGGCTGGAGTGCAGTGACGCGATCTCAGCTCACTACAAGCTCCACCTCCCGGGTTCATGCCATTCTCCTGCCTCAGCCTCCCGAGTAGCTGGGACTACAGGCGCCCACCACCACGTCTGGCTAATTTTTTTTTTTTTTTTGTATTTTTAGTAGAGACGGTGTTTCACCATGTTAGCCAGGATGGTCTCGATCTCCTGATCTTGTGATCCACCCGCCTTGGCCTCCCAAAGTGCTGGGATTACAGGCGTGAGCCACTGCGCCCAGCTGAGATGGGGTTTCACCATTTTGATCAGGCTGATCTCAAACTCCTGACCTCATGATCCACCCGCCTCAGACTCCCAAAGTGCTGGGATTACAGGCGTGAGCCACCGTGCTCAGGCACGCCTGGCCAATTTTTTTTATAGTTTTAGTAGAGACGGGATTTCACCATCTTGGCCAGAGTGGTCTCGAACTCCTGACCTCAGGCAAGCTCCCTACCTCGGCCAAAGTGCTGGGATTACAGGCGTGAGCCACTGTACCTGACCGAGATGGGGTTTCACCATTTTGGTCAGGCTAATCTCAAACTCCTGACCTCGTGATCCACCCGCCTCGGCCTCCAAAAGTGCTGGGATTACAGGCATGAGCCACCACGCCTGGCCAATTTTTTTTTTTTTTTCCTGAGACGGAGTCTCACTCTGTCACCCAGGCTGGAGTACAGTAGCGCAATCTTGGCTCACTGCAACCTCCGCCTCCTGGGTTCAAGCAATTCTTCTGCCTCAGCCTCCTGAGTAGCTGGGACTATAGGCATGCACCACTATGCCCGGCTAATTTTGAGTATTTTTAGTGGAGACGGGGTTTTACCATGTTGACCATGCTGGTCTCGAACTCCTGACTTCGTGATCCGCCTGTCCCGGCCTCCCGAAGTGCTGGGATTACAGGCGTGAGCCACTGCGCTCAGGCTTGCCTGGCCAATTTTTTTTTGTATTTTTAGTAGAGGCAGGATTTCAGCATCTTGGCCAGAATGGTCTCGAACTCCTGACCTCAGGCAATCTGTCTGCCTCAGCCTCCCAAAGTGATGGGATTACAGGCATGAGCCACCAAGCCTGGCCCACTACAAAGGTTTTTAACATTACTGCATTATGGTCGGGCACAGTGGCTCAGGCCTGTAATCCCAGCACTTTGGGAGGCTGAGGTGGGCGGATCACAAGGTCAGGAGTTGAAGTCCAGCCTGGCCAACATGGCAAGACACTGTCTCTACCAAAAATACAAAAATTAGCCAGGTGTGGTTGCAGGCGCCTGTAATCCCAGCTACTTGGGAGACTGAGACAGGACTATCACTTGAACCTGGGAGGCGGAAGTTGTAGTGAGCGGAGATCATGCCATTGCACTCCAGCCTGGGCGATAGAAGCAAGACTGTGTCTCAAAACAAAACAAAACAAAAAACCCATTACTGACTGCATTACAAGGAAGACAGCTTTCTTTTGGATCTGTATGAAATGTTCTAGAGCTCTGTAAATTATCTCTAAAAGATCCTATCTTGATTCTCATAGGATCATTTTTTAGATTAGTACAGGAAAACAGAGTGGTACATGAGCCTAAATTGACAATATTTGGGCTAGAGGATTAGGGACTTTTAAAAAGCAAAACTGGCCGGCCACGGTGACTCACGCCTGTAATCCCAGCACTTTGGGAGGCCAAGGCAGGCGGATTATGAAGGCAAGAGTTCGAGACCATCCTGGCCAACATGATGAGAGCCCCTCTCTGCTAAAAATACAAAAAAAATTAGCCGTACGCCTGTAGTCCCAGCCACTTAGGAGGCTGAAGCAGAAGAATAGCTTGAGCTTGGGAGGTAGAGGTTGCAGTGAGCTGATATTATGCCACTGCACACCAGCCTGGTGACAGAGCAAGACTCCGTCCCAAAAAAAAAAAAAAAAAAGCAAAATCAAGAGTCTATATACAAGCAAATTAACTTATAAATTTTTTTTTAGAGACAGTCTCACTGTGTTGCCTGGTCTTGAACTCCTGGCCTCAAGCGATCCTTCACCTGGGTGCCCCAAAGTGCTGGGATTACAGGCATGATCCACCACACCTAGCCATTAAATTTTGCTGCTTTTTTTTTTCTTTTGAGACAGAGTTTCGCTCTTGTTGCCCAGGCTGGAGTGCAATGGCGCAATCTCATCTCACTGCAACCTCTGTCTCTTGGGTTCAAGCGATTCTCCTGCCTCAGCCTCCCGAGTAGCTGGGATTACAGGCATGTACCACCACGTCCGGCTAATTTTTTTTTTTTTTTTTTTTTTTTTTTGAGACGGAGTCTCGCTCTGTCGCCCAGACTGGAGTGCAGTGACCGGATCTCAGCTCACTGCAAGCTCCGCCTCCCGGGTTTACGCCATTCTCCTGCCTCAGCCTCCCAAGTAGCTGGGACTACAGGCGCCCGCCACCTCGCCCGGCTAGTTTTTTTTTTTATATTTTTAGTAGAGACGGGGTTTCACCGTGTTAGCCAGGATGGTCTCGAACTCCTGACCTCGTGATCCGCCCGTCTCGGCCTCCCAAAGTGCTGGGATTACAGGCTTGAGCCACCGCGCCCGGCCTGACTAATTTTTTATTTTTAGTAGAGACGGGGTTTCTCCATGTTGGTCAGGCTGGTCTCAAACTCCTGACCTCAGGGGATCTGCCCGCCTCGGCCTACCAAAGTGCTAGGATTACAGGCATGAGCCACTGCACCGGCTTGCTTTATGTTTTTTTTTTTTTTTTTTTTTTTTTGAAGCGGAGTCTCGCTCTGTAGCCCGGACTGGAGTGCAGTGGCCAGATCTCAGCTCACTGCAAGCTCTGCCTCCCGGGTTTACGCCATTCTCCTGCCTCAGCCTCCCGAGTAGCTGGGACTACAGGCGCCCGCCACCTCGCCCGGCTAGATTTTTTTTTGGATTTTTAGTAGAGACGGGGTTTCACCGTGTTAGCCAGGATGGTCTCGATCTCCTGACCTCGTGATCCGCCCGTCTCGGCCTCCCAAAGTGCTGGGATTACAGGCTTGAGCCACCGCGCCCGGCTATGTTTTTTTTTAAGAGAGACAGGGTCTTGCTTTGTCACCCAGACTAGAGTGCAGTGGCGTGATCACAGCTCACTATAAACCTCAAAATCCTGGGTGAAGTGATTCTCCTGCCTCAGCTTCCTGAGTAGTTAAGACTACAAGCATGTACCACCACACCTGGCTAATTTTGAAAATTTTTTTTAGAAATGGGGTCTCACTGTGTTTCCCAGGCTGGTCTTGAACTCCTGGTGTCAAGTGCTCCTCTCATCTCAGCCTCCCAAAGTGCTGGGATTACAGATATGAACCATGGTGCCTAGCCACTTTACCATTTCTTAGCAATAGAGCATTGTTTCTTTTTTATTTTATTTTATTTTATTTATTTATTTATTTATTTATTTATTTTTTGAGACAGAGTCTCGCCCTGTCGCTCAGGCTGGAGTGCAGTGGCGTGATCTCGGCTCACTGCAAGCTCCACCTCCTGGTTTCACACCATTCTCCTGCCTCAGCCTCCCGAGTAGCTGGGACTACAGGCGCCGCCACCATGCCCGGCTAATTTTTTGTATTTTTAGTACAGGCGGGGTTTCACTGTGTTAGTGATGATGGTCTCGATCTCCTGATCTCGTGATCTGCCTGCCTCGGCCTCCCAAAGTGCTGGAATTACAGGTGTGAGCCACTGCGCCCGGCCTCTTTTTTATTTTTTATTTTTATTTTTTTGAGATGGAGTCTCGCTCTGTTGCCCAGGCTGGAATGCATTGGCACGATCTTGGCTCACTGCAACCTCCGCTTCCTGGGTTCAAGTGATTCTCCTGCCTCAGCCCCCCGAGTAGCTGGGATTACAGGCGTGCACCACCACAGCTGGCTAATTTTTGTGTTTTTATTGGAGATGAGGTTTCCTCATGTTGGCCAGACTGGTCTCGAACTTCTGACCTCAGGGTGATCTGCTCATCTTGGCCTCCCGAAGTGCCCGAAGTGCTGGGATTATGGACATGAGCCACTGCACCCAGCCGAGTTTTTTTTTTTTTTGAGACAGAGTCTCACTCTCATTGCCCAGGCTGCAGTGCAATGGTGCGATCTTGGCTCACTGCAGCCTCTGCCTCCCGGGTTCAAGCGATTCTCCTGCCCCAGTCTCCCGAGTAGCTGAGACAACAGGCGCCTGCCACCATGCCTGGCTATTATTTTTTTAGTAGAGATGGAGTTTTACCACGTTGGTCAGGGAGTATTGTTTTTTAAGTAATAATCACTTAAAATGTTTTAGATTTTATAATATTCCGGTTTTCTTTTAAATTAGAATGTCAAATTACACACTTTTTATTTTCATTTGGATAGAAGGTATATATAGAACGTAACTTCCTAAAGTAAATTTTATCATCGTTGATATTGTATTGAAGTTTTCTCTCTACCATGTCTTATGGGCTGAAATTTCCAGCATCCCTGGGGGAGCGGAGGCCATTAGGGCAGACCTGCTGTGGACCCGAAAGATTCCGCCCCAGGTCAGCCCTCCACTTCCCACCTCCCCACAATTTGAGAATGAGAGGGAATAGCAGTCAGGAGCAGGAGTATTGGCCCCAATAGACTCCAAGCAATGTTGGACATGATTCTGATTTGCTAAACACTGTGTAGATTTTTTTTTTTTTTTTTTTTTTTTTTTGAGACGGAGTCTCGCTCTGTTGCCCAGGCTGGAGTGCAGTGGCCGGATCTCAGCTTACTGCAAGCTCCGCCTCCCGGGTTCACGCCATTCTCCTGCCTCAGCCTCCCGGAGTAGCTGGGACTACAGGCGCCCGCTACCTCGCCCGGCTAGTTTTTGTATTTTTTAGTAGAGACGGGGTTTCACCGTGTTAGCCAGGATGGTCTCGATCTCCTGACCTTGTGATCCGCCCGTCTCGGCCTCCCAAAGTGCTGGGATTACAGGCTTGAGCCACCGCGCCCGGCCAAGTTTGAGTATTTTTAAAAACAAAATTGTTTTTTTTTTTTTTTTTTGAGACGGAGTCTTGCTCTACCACCCAGGCTGGAGTGCAGTGGCCGGATCTCAGCTCACTGCAAGCTCCGCCTCCTGGGTTTACGCCATTCTCCTGCCTCAGCCTCCCGAGTATCTGGGACTACAGGCGCCGGCCTCGTCGCCCGGCTAGTTTTTTTTTTTTTTTTGTATTTTTAAGTAGAGACAGGGTTTCACCGTATTAGCCAGGATGGTCTCGATCTCCTGACCTCGTGATCCGCCCGTCTCGGCCTCCCAAAGTGCTGGGATTACAGGCTTGAGCCACCGCGCCCGGCCTAAAAACAAAATTGTTAAACCAGAGGTGTTGCTTTTTTTCTTGTCATCTCTCAGTATAGTCCTCAGTTAAATATGCTAATAAGCAAAATGCACCAAAACTTTTGGCTAATAGTTGTGCTTTAACCTAATATTTGTTATTTCATAGAGACTGTTAGGAAAAGCTTTTTATTCTGAATCACTGTGCAGTTATTCTTTGATACTGTCAGTCAAATCTTATTTTTAGGGGCTTGACTGGGTTTTATGAAAGCCCAGTAAGCCATTTGCCCATAAGGCAGTCATCAGTCCTATTTCCTGATGCCATGTGACAGAAGGGGTCCATGTAGAATTTAGTTTATTCCTGCAAGTCCCAAGGAAACTTGCAGGTCTTATGATGAACTAGGAAGGAAACCTGCAAGTATTATGATGAACTGGGAAGGAAACCTGCAAGTATTATGATGAACTGGGAAGGAAACCTGCAAGTATTATGATGAACTACGTAGAACTACATGTCTCTCGTGATGAAATGCATCCCCCTCTGTTTACAGGATGTGGGGAGTTTTCAGAAGCAAAGGCAATTACTCTAGAGTGGAGCCGGCCTTCCAGTCCTCAAGACTGGGGAGCAGCAGTTGGTGCTCATTAGTGAAGAGTTTCTTTTTTTTCAATTTCTGGACAGTGCTCTCCATGTTACTGAAGTCTTCTTTGTGGGTTGCTGGACCAGGAATATTAACTATTGCCTCTTGGCCCTCCTTGTTCTCAGGATTCCAGCTTTCCCTCCGGGCCAGAAATGTTCAGCCTGGACTCATTCAGAAAAGGTAAGACTGCAACTGTGCTTGCAACCTCATGCTCTTCTTTATTGGGATGGGCAGCTCTGAGGGCTGTGAAAGTCTCTCCCCACTATGTAGTTCTTGCACGTTTCTTTGGGTAGTTTTCCAAAGTCCTTTCCTATAGCCTTCCTCTTGCATGGTGCTTATAATCTGTGCCAACTCTTGCCCTGGCCTTTGTGTATATTTGCCATGCTTCCTCCCAATGCCCTCCTCTGCGTTCTCCCTGCTTATTAAAATCCTGTTTTTTTTTTTTTTTTGAGTTGGAGTCTCTGTCGCCCAGGCTGGAGTGCAGTGGCGCGATCTCTGCTCAATGCAACTTACACCCTTCTGGGTTGAACCAGTTCTCCTGCCTCAGTCTCCATAGTAGCTGGGATTACAGGCACCAGCCACCAAGCTCAGCTAATTCTTCTTCATTTTTAGTTGAGACTAAAAATGTCACCATGTTGGCCAGGCTGGTCTTGAACTGTTGACCTCAAGTGATCCACCCACCTCGGCCTCCCAAAGTGGTGGGATTACAGGCGTGAGCCACCGTGCCTAGCTTCTAAAATCCTATTTTTCTAGGCTAGTATTTTATACCATCTCCTTCATGAAGATGTTGACAAAATGCAGTCTTTCTCCAACCTTCCTCAGTACCATACCTGTTAGTTCTCATGGTTAGTCTATTCTGAATTAATCATTGTGTCACTAGATTGGAAGCTCCCTGCAGCCAGGGCCTGTTGTGCTCTTTTATCATGCCTAGCACCTGGCCAGCATTTCACACATAGTAGACCTCAGTAAACACTGGTGGAAGTGGATTGAATCTGTATTAGGCTATTCTTGCATTGGTATGAAAAAATACCTGAGACTGGGTAATTTATAAGAAAAGAGGTTTAATTGGCTCACATTTCTGCAGTGTGTATAGGAGGCATGCTGCTGGCACCTGCTTGGCTTCTGGGAAGGACTCAGGGAGCTTTTACTCAGGGGTGGAAGGTGAAGCAGGAACAGGCATGTCACATGGCAAAAATCAGGATCCAGAGAGAGAGTTGGGGAGGTGCCACACAATTTAAACAATATCGACTGGGTGTGATGAATCCCAGCACTTTGGGAGGCCAAGGTGGGCGGATTGCCTGAGCTCAGGAGTTTGAGACCAGCCTGGGCAACTAGGTGAAACCCCGTCTCTACTAAAATACAAAAAATTATCCAGGTGTGGCAGTGTGCGCCTGTAGTCCCAGCTACTTGGGAGGCTGAGGCAGGAGAACAGCTTGAACCCGGGAAACAGAGGTTGCAGTGAGCCGAGATTGCACCACTGCACTCCAGCCTGGGCAACAGAGCGAGACTCCATCTCAAAAAAAAAAAAAAAAAAATTAGCTGGGCATAGTGGTGGGCGCCTGTAATCCCACCTACTCGGGAGGCTGAGGCAGGAGAATCGCTTGAACCTGGGAGACGGGTTACAGTGAGCTGAGATCGTGCCATTGCACTCCAGCCTGGGCAACAAGAGCGAGATGCCATCTCAAAAATAAATAAATAGGCCAGGCACGGTGGCTCAAGCCTGTAATCCCAGCACTTTGGGAGGCCAAGACGGGCGGATCACGAGGTCAGGATATAGAGACCATCCTGGCTAACACGGTGAAACCCTGTCTCTACTAAAAAATACAAAAAAACTAGCCGGGCAAGGTGGCAGGCACCTGTAGTCCCAGCTACTCGGGAGGCTGAGGCAGGAGAATGGCATAAACCCGGGAGGCGGAGCTTGCAGTGAGCCGAGATTGCGCCATTGCACTCCAGCCTGGGTGACATGGCGAGACTCCGTCTCAAAAAATAAAATAAAATAAAATAAATAAATAAAATAAACAACAAGATCTCATGAGAGGCTGGGCATGGTGGCTCACGCCTGTAATCCTAGCACTTTGGGAGGCCAAGGCCGGCGGATCACCTGAGGTCAGGCATTTGAGACCAGCCTGGCCAACATAGTGAGACCCCTGTCTCTACTAAAAATACAGAAAATTAGCCAGGTGTGGTGGTATGCGCCTCAAAAAAAAAAAAAAAAAAAAGATTTCATGAGAATTGACTCACTATTACAAGGATAGCAGCAAGCCATGAGGGATCCACTCTATGACCCTCCAACAGTGGAGATAACATTTGTTTTTGTTTTTTTGAGATGGAGTCTTGCTCTGTCGCCCAGGCTGGAGTGCAGTGGCCAGACCTCAGCTCACTGCAAGCTCTGCCTCCCGGGTTTACGCCATTCTCCTGCCTCAGCCTCCCGAGTAGCTGGGACTACAGGCGCCCGCCACCTCGCCCTGCTAGTTTTTTGTATTTTTTAGTAGAGACGGGATTTCACCATGTTAGCTAGGATGGTCTTGATCTTCTGACCTCGTGGTCCGCCCATCTCGGCCTCCCAAAGTGCTGGGATTACAGGCTTGAGCCACCGCGCCCGGCCCATTTGTTTTTATTTGTTGTTGTTGTTGAAGTCTCACTCTATTGTTGCCCAGGCTGGCGTGCAGCAGCACTATCTTGGTTCACTGCAACCTCTCTCTGTCTCCCGGGTTCAAGCAATTCTCCTGCCTCAGCCTCCCGGGTAGCTGGGACTACAGGCGTGTGCCACCATGCCCGGGTAATTTTTGTATTTTTAGTAGAGATGGGGTTTCACCATGTTGGCCAAGCTGGTCTCTAACTCCTGAGCTCAAGTGATTCGCCCATCTCGGCCTCCCACAGTGTTGGGATTGCAGGTGTGAGCCACCGCTCTTGGCAGGAGATTACATTTCAACATGAGATTTGGGTAGGGACAAATATCCACACTGTATCAGAGTCATTCTTACATTAGTGGTCATAGAAACTCTGGCAAGTCTCGAAATTAGTGCTCTCCAGCACACACAGTGAGGGGGTTGCATAGGCAATGGCAGAATTGAGCCATGACAGGGCTATAGGGTGGAGTTCATGATGTGTTTATAGGAGGTGAAGTAGCTTGTGGGGACTTTAGGGGCCAGATCCTGAGAGCTTTGTATTTCTTAGAAACATGACTTTTCTTGCTTCTGTCTGAGGGTATTTTACAAATAAATGAGAACCATAACAAAATGTCCATAACTGCTGATTAAATAGGTCTTCCTGATTGTGTCTTCTCTCTAAGTTGTGTTCCTCGAGGCCTGGGAAAGCCCTGGCCAAGTGGTGCCCCGTGTAACCCATTGAATGGGGCCAGAAAGAGGGCCGGATGCACTAGGGCTCAGAGCAGCCTCTCCCTGCCTCCTTGTGTTTCTCCAGCCACTCCATCTGTGTTCATATTGTTTGAAAAAATTAATTCCTGTCATCCTGGGCTTTTTTTTTTTTTGCTGACTATGTAAGAAGGAAAAACCTGAACTTGAGATTAGTGTGGGCAGCACATTTATTTATTTTTTTTAGCTAAAATTAGCACTTTATGTTTACTTACTAACCAGTGGGCTTTGTTGTCTACCCCCTTGTAAAAGGTCGATGAAAACAGGTTTTCTCATCGTGAGAATGTCTCTGAATTAATAGTACTGATTTTGTAAAGAGATGGAAAGCTCAATAAAAATCATGATGCTTGGCTGGGCATGGTGGCTCACGCCTGTAATCCCAGCACTTTGGGAGGCTAAGATGGGCGGACTACCTGACATCCGGAGTTTCAGATCAGCCTGGCCAACATGGTGAAACCCCATCTCTACTAAAAAAAAAAAAAAAGAAATACAAAAATCAGTCGGGCGTGATGGCAGTCACCTGTAATCCCAGCTACTCAGGAGGCTGAGGCAGAAAATCGCTTGAACCCAGGAGGCAGAGGTGGCAGTGAACTCAGATCATGCCACTGCACTCCAGCCTAGGTGACAGACTGAGACTCCGTCTCAAAAAAAAAAAAAAAAAAAATTTTTTTTTTTTGTCTGGGCGCAGTGTCCCATGCCTGTAATCCCAGCACTATGGGAGGCCGAGACGAGAAGACTGTTTGAGCCAGAAGTTTGGGAGCAGCCTGGACAGCACTGGGAGACCCTGTCTCTCTGTATTTTTAGCAAGCTCCACCTCCTGGGTTCACGCCATTCTCCTGCCTCAGCCTTCTGAGTAGCTGGGACTATAGGCACCAGTCACCACACCTGGCTAATTTTTTGTATTTTTAGTGGAGATGGGGTTTCACCGTGTTAGCCAGGATGGTCTCGATCTCCTGACCTTGTGATCCACCTGCCTCGGCCTCCTAAAGTGTTGGGAATACAGGCGTGAACCACCGCGCCTCACTATTTTTTGTATTTTTTTTTTTTTTTTTGAGACGGAGTCTCGCTCTGCCGCAATGGCCGGATCTCAGCTCACTGCAAGCCCCGCCTCCTGGGTTTACGCCATTCTCCTGCCTCAGCCTCCCAAGTAGCTGGGACTACAGGTGCCCGCCATGTCACCCGGCTAGTTTTTTGTATTTTTTTTAGTAGAGTCGGGGTTTCATCGTGTTAGCCAGGGTGGTCTCGATCTCCTGACCTCGTGATCCGCCCGTCTCGGCCTCCCAAAGTGCTGGTATTTTTTTAAGAAATAAATAATAATAATAATAAAATATATATATATTTGGTGGAAACAGGGTCTTCCTATGTTTCCCAGGCTGTTCGCAAACTCCTGCCTTCATGTAACCCTCCTGCCTTGGCCTCCCAAAGTGTTGGGACTACAGGTGTGAGCCACTGTGCTTGGCTTGGGCTTTCCTTTTACGTGTTTCTTTGTTCTTCATCATGAAATTATGAGCTCCTAGGGTGTCATGAACCTTGAGAGGAAATGTAAGTTGATGTGAAGCTTGAGGTTCTCGAGTTTGACTGACTGGGGTGACTGACTGGGGCTTGAATCTGGCTTTCCCTAATACTAGCAAGGTGTTAGCTTACCTGATCCTGTTTCCTACCCCCTATCTTTAGGACTACAGTGAAGATATTAGAACTGAAATATAGGAAGAGCACCTGGCTGTGGTCTGTGCTCAACCCTTAGTCTTGGGCATGGTATGCCCCTGATAAATACTATAGAGCTATAGGCTTACCTCAGCATGCAGTGTGCTGTGAGTTTGCATGATTGAGCACCTGTTGTGTAGGAGACACTAGGGTGAAGAGAGCTCTATTTCAGAGATGCTTCTTGGTACTCTGGAGCTTTTAGCCTCAATGGGATGGGCCATTTGATGGTTCTGATGGAAACAGCTATAGCAATTCCATGCAGCATTGTGGATGGTGGCCCACTGGGTCTTGTGGCTAGCTACCATCTTTCCCATTATGTAATTTAACAAAGCTGTTGGCAAGAATGCCCATGTTCCTGGTAAGTTACTTGTTACTGCCCTTGCCAGCATCGTAACTCAGGTGTCTGATTTCTTACCTGTAATGCCATCAGACTCAGGCTACAAAGAGCAAACTGAACAATAAAAAAGAGAGAGAAAAAAAGAAGAATCAGCTGAGTCTTTCAGAGCCAGCACAAAACTTTGAAAAACACTGGATCAATAGCAAGAATGTGCATTTTCTCTCCAGCTACATGGTCAGAAGTGGGCTCAGTGAAGTTGTGGGATTGTAACAACTCTCTCCCAATTGCTGAAAATGCTTAATGAGATAATAACTAATCATTGAATCATTTATTCTTTTTTTTTTTTTCAATCCAGCATCCCTGGATGTGAATGAGGACCCTCCTTAAACAGGAATGGAGAGGTTGAGCTGGTCATTTCCAACCTTAGCTTCAAGGCAGAACTGGAATTAGTTTCAAAATAAACCTTGATCCTAGGCACTTAGTTCTAGAAGATCCTACAAGCACGTCTGCTGTAACCCTATGTATGTTTTCTGTAAAATCACATACCTATAAAATAAAAAGAAAAAAAATCACACATTTATAATATTATAAGAGAGCTTATGGGAAAAATAGAATTGGGCCAATGCAGCTGCAACTTTGTGACCAAAATATGACAAAAACAATCATTGGTGCTTGGGAAGATGCTTTGGACCACCTAGACAGGCAGCTGAGGGTGATGTGGTGCTACAAATGTACAAAGAGCTGTCTTCTTTTTTTTTTTTTTTTTGAGAAGGAGTCTTGTTCTGTGGCCAGGCTGGAGTGGATGGCGTAATCTCGGCTCACTGCAACCTCTGCCTCCTGGGTTCAAGTGATTCTCCTGCCTCAGCCTTCTGAGTAGCTGGGACTATAGGCACACCCCACCATTCCCTGCCAATTTTTGTATTTTTAGTAGAGACGGGGTTTCACCATATTGGCCAGGACGGTCTTGATCTCTTGACCTCGTGATCCACTGGCCTTGGCCTCCCAAAGTGCTGGGATTACAGGCGTGAGCCTCCGCACCCAGCTACAAAGAGCCTTCTAATGCAAGCAGAGCTGGCAGTTACTGAGGAAGCCCAGGTGGAGGTGGAGCTCTGAAATAGCCACTGTGGTAAAGGAGTGTGTGCAGCTGGGACTGTGAGGGAGGAGGGTTGGAGTGCAGGACTTGCTTCCTCCCCAACATTTTATTGTGAAAATTTTCAAAAATACTGAAATATTGAAGAAATTGTATAGTGAACACCTTTGTATCTACCACCTTGATTCTCTATAGGCACTCGATTTTAATAAAAAAAAAAAAGAAATAGCTGAAAGGGCTTTTTCTTTCCTGCTGAAGATTACAGTTCTACTCCTGCCTTTGCAGCTCCTTTGCCTTCAGAATTTTTTGAAACAAGAGTTATGTTTTACTGATATCTTTCTCCTCTTTACTAATTGTATATGAGTCAATTTGCATTCCACAAATGAACGTCTTTGTAGAACAGGTGGTTTCTCAAGCTTCAGGTGTGTGTGGCCATCTCTGCTCCCCTTCTACCCCATTTACTATACTGAAACCAGGGGCCAAAGAGAGCAAAGAGTGCATGCATTTCTCCCATCCCCCAGACTAGTGACTCTCTGAATGTCACCATTTAGGTGGTTTAAAAGGACCTTAAGCCTTCCTTACCCATGTATTTCCACCTTCCCGTGGAAGACTCAGTGAGTCTTAATTTTCATTCATGTACCTCAAGTTTTTGGGACTTCTTAGAAATGTACTTTCTGGTTACTAATAAGTAGCATTTAGCCCCTGAATGAATGGAAGTATTTGGAATGGCAGGTTGTTCTCTTTTAGAAAGAGGGAGAAGGCTGGTAAGTGTGTGTGGGTCTGGTTTTAGCTCTCAAGCTGGACCCACATAATACAGTTGTCCCTCTCTTGCCCAGCTCTTGGAGGGAAAGAATGATTTGAGATTTGGTGGCTGAGGTAGCCATCCGGGGAACCCACAGCAAAGCTACCATAAGAAGCAGACACGTGGTGCTTTTGAGTTGACATGGTACCAAAGCTTTCAGCTTTCTCCTGTTGTCCTGTCACATCCTCACAACTAAGAGAAGTATATAGAATGGGTGTTAACCTCATAGGGGGTAGCTAAGGGGACAGGAAGAGCTTGAGGGCTCTTTCCAAGGCTGTCACGTATCACATCATATGAGACGCTTGCCTTCTTCCCATGTGGCATTGTTAGTGCTGTTCCTCAGAACCTGTGGCTGCTCCCAGCACTGTCTAGCAGCCCTGCTGCCCAGAGCTCCTCATGGATGCTCTGAGTGAGTCAGTTCAGGGGTCTGTGACTGTGAGGGGTGAGAACATGTCGCCCTGATGCCCTCTCTCTTTCCCCAGATCGGGCCCAGCACAGGCAGCGTCAGTGCAAACTTCCCCCACCCCGCCTTCCACCCATGTGTGTCAACCCTGCCCCTGGAGGGACCATCTCTCGAGGTAAGGGAGGAGCCTTGCCTCCAGCAACAGCTTGGTCCAGGGTCTGTGGGGAGGCGGGTGGCAATGGGAGCCCTGGTGCCAGGGCCACAGGCCTCCAGAAAATGAGTGAGGAAGGGCGGGATTAACAGAGCTGTTGGAGCCCTGAGGGAGAAATTACTTGGAAAAGTCTAGGTTTCTTCATGATCCTTGGACTCATAGCCTGGACCCTCCAGTCTTCTTGGGCCTCCTTGTGTGGCCTGGACTAAAGCCTAGGCTCAGTTTGGGTGGTTCTCTTAGCACCAGCATGGAGAATCTGCAGGGCTTGGGGCATCGAGGCTCCTAGAAGTCCCTGATCAGGTGGCTCAGAGAGCAGGGTGCTTGTAACAGGGCTAGAACAGACAGCCCTGACTCAGCCCTAGTGCTCTCCATCTTGGAGGGTTTGGGGATACACACAGATCGCTTTCCTGTCTCCCATGTGGCACCTCAAAGCACTTTACTGACATTAAAATGTGCCTCTCAGTCCATCTGGCAAGGTAGGCTGTCCTTTTGATTGGGGAGAATGTTAGAGCACTGGGTAAGTGGCAGCTTACCTCAGACCCTACCAGTACCCAGGGATGGCGCCAGGGATAGGACCCAGGGAAGCATCGCCGCACATGAGCGCCTCCTCTCCTCCCTCAGACTTATTAATAGACCTTTTCTAGGCCTGCTAAGGCCAGTGCTCCTGGAAGCCTTTTTGTCCTGATAGCTGCTCTTCTCCGCCCTATAGGCTGCCTGTCCACACCCCTCTGCCTAGCCGAAGGAGCCCTGTTTTAGGTCATAGAGTCATTTTTTCATCTAGAGACAGCACGTCTACTCTAGGGTCTGTCTGTAAAGTGCTTTGAAGGTCAAGAGCTCAGGAGGAGTGCTGGAACACAGAGCACTTCAGTTTCTGCAGCCCATGCTGCTGCTCCGTCCCAGGCAGTTTCCACACTCCTGCTGCCACGGCCCTGACTACTGACAGCAGGATAGAAATGAGTACTTCTGGCCCCCTGACCATTTGACTTAGGTTTTAAAGAAATGCCACCCCCCTACCGTTACCAAAACAAGAGTTGATTGCCCTTTTTTTTTTCTTTCTTAAAATGCCCTGTAACTCGAAAAGGCTGAACGTTAACATTTCCAACATGGCAGGTGAGTGGCTCTGAGAGTGTCAGATGTGCTTTGGCTAAGCTTGAAGACGGTTAGTTGGGGTTAACCAGGCAGTTGGCTAGGCATTGCCTTCTTGAGCACGTGCAAAGGAGAACACTGATTGCAGGATGGGCAGTCGCTGCCTCTGGGGCAGCCCCACAAGTGCTGTGCTCTCTTAGACCCCTGAGCCTGGTGGTCTCTCCTCACAGCTGCGCCTCCAGGAGGCATCCGTGGGTGTGTGCATTTTGCCTTCTCTCTCTCAGCTAGAAGCAACAGCCCTCTTAGCCTGCAGATAGCAATCAGGCCTTTCCCCTGTGCTTTCTAGCTCCCTAGAGGCTTTACTGGTGCTCCTGCCCTTAAGGAGATGTGTTACAGCAACAGTCTCTCTGGTGTTCATATAAGGAAAACAGTACACAGAAAATGGTGGCCATTTATATTGATCACCGTACTCAGCAGAATCAGATTTGGAACTGAAAAAAAATTATCACTTCCCTGCCTCCTTGACCCCCCTTCCCCCACCGCCAGTGTCTTCCCAAGGCTTCCTTCCAGGGTAAAGGGTGAGTATATCAAGAAACTCACCTCTGGCTGTCCCTTGTCACTCTGCCCCACCTACTCAGATTTGAGACACAGAAAGCACCATGGGATGACACTTCTGGCAGGATCTTGGGGGCCACAAAACTGATCTTTCCTTTCCATTGCCTCGGATAGATGTGTGCCCTCTTCTTGATGTGGTGGTTTACGTCAAGAGATTTGTGGCTGGCCGAGGATGGTGGCTCACGCCTGCAATCCCAGCATTTTGGGAGGCCGAGGTGGGTGGATCATCTGAGGCTAGGAGTTCAAGATCAGCCTGGCCAACATGGTGAAACCCATCTCTACTAAACATACAAAAAATTAGCTGGGCGTGGTGGTGCATGCCTGTAATCCCAGCTACTTGGGAGGCTGAGGCAGGAGAATTGCTTGAATGTGGGAGGTGGGGGTTGCAGTGAGCTGAGATCGCACCAGTACACTCTAGCCTGGGCAAAAGAGCAAGACTCCATCTCAAAAAAAAAAAAAAAAAAATAGAGACCTGCGACTTATGTGGAAGGGGAAGCCATGAGGACAGATGACCTGGTAGGGCAGTCGGGTACCCACCTGGCTCCTGTAGCTCCTCTTACCCGTCTCCTTGCCAGCCAAGTGGATCCTTTCTTGTCATTTTGACCATGTGTAATATATCTAAATGTGGTTGGGTAAGTTGCCAAAATATAGGCTGAGACCCCTGGTTTCTTTAGGTGTTGGTGGTCCCTTCCACTGTCCCTCTAGAAGTTCTCTGCTCTGCCCCAAAGCCTGAACTACCTTGGGCTTCTTCTTGTTGCCTTTTTCTGGGGCCTCCGAAGTATAGGTTCCTAAAGCATTCTCCCGTGTATTCAGCAGATCCTTTACGCCTTAATTCTGTGCTGCTAGATGTAGTTGTTTAGCACGTGTAGTACCAGATGTCATGCCCGATCCAGAAGTGGATAGAGAGATCGCTGAGCCAGTAAACCCTTTCTTTTTTCAGAACTTCCCTCCTTTTTCACAGGCAAAGGAATCAACTTTCTCTCCTCCAAGAATACGGAGAAGGCTTAATGTTGGTGTAAAGAAAGGGGGGCATGCCTAAGGCCCTCTTTTTTTTTGCCTTTGTTTTATTGTTTCTAACTTTCTATTTCTATTTATTTATTTATTTGTGAGCTGGAGTCTCGCTCTGTCACCCGGGCTGGAATGTGGTGGCATAATGTTGGCTCACTGCAACCTCTGCCGCCTGGGTTTAAGTGATTCTTGTGCCTCAGCCTCCCTGGTAGCTGGAACTACAGGCATGTACCACCATGCCCAGCTGATTTTTTTGTATTTTTAGTAGGGACGGGGTTTCACCATTTTGCCCAGGCTGGTCTCCAACTCCTGGACTCAAGTGATCCGCCTGCCTCAGCCTCCTGATTACAGGCATGAGCCACCGTGCCTGGCTTTTTTCCTAACTTTCTTTTTTCTTTTTTTGACGGAGTTTCACTCTTGTTGCCCAGGCTGGAGTGCAATGGCGCAATCTTGGCTCACCGCAACCTCCACCTCCTCGGTTCAAGTGATTCTCCTGCCTCAGCCCCCTGAGTAGCTGGGAATACAGGCATGTGCCACTATGCCTGGCTAATTTTTTGTACTTTTTTAGTAGAGATGAGGTTTCTCAAAACTCCTGACCTCAGGCAATCTGCCCGCCTCGGCCTCCCAAAGTGTTGGGATTACAGGCATGAGCCACTGTGGCCAGCCCTTTTTTCTAACTTTCTTTAAGGTCCTTTATTGATTGATTGATTGATTGCGATGGAGTCTCACTCTTGTTGCCTAGGCTGGAGTGCAATGGCATAATCTCGGCTCACTGCAACCTCCCTCCTGGGTTTGAGCCATTCTCCTGCCTCAGCCTCTTAAGTAGCTGGGATCACAGGCACCTGCCACCATGCCCAGAGCTAATTTCTGTATTTTTAGTAGAGATGGAGTTTCACCACATTGGCCAGGCTGGCCTTGGACTCCTGACCTCAGGTGATCCACCCGCCTCGGCCTCCCAAAGTGCTGAGATTACAGGCATGAGCCACCGCACCCGGTCTTTGAGGTCCTTTAGAGGAGGAGTTGGCAAACTTTTTTGTAAGCATCAGGTAATAAATATTTTACGCTGTGTGGGGCATATGCTTTCTGTTGCAATTATTTGACTCTGCCATTATAGAATGAAAGCAGTCATAGATAATAGCAAATAACATAATAGAATAACAGTAAATGAGTGTGTCTCTGTTCCAATAAAACTTTCTAACAACAGGCAGGGGGCTGGATTTGGTCTGTAGGCTGTAGTGTGCCAACTCCTGCTCTAGACCAGTGAGGAGAAGATCACAGAAGCAGAAGAGTTCTAAGAGCTGCTGTAAAGAGTTGCCCTTATCTTACAAGAGTCAGTGAGGTTTGTGGAGGTGAAATACTTGCTCAGGGTGACTCTTGCTGTTAGAACCCAATTGAAATAAATGAATAGGAAAAGGGGACTGCATTAGTCCATTTTTATGCTGCTGATAAAGACATACCCAAGACTGGGTAATTTATAAAGAAAAAGAGGTTTAGGCCGGGCGCGGTGGCTCAAGCCTGTAATTCCAGCACTTTGGGAGGCCCAGGCGGGCGGATCACGAGGTCAGGAGATCGAGACCATCCTGGCTAACACGGTGAAACCCCGTCTCTACTAAAAAATACAAAAAAACTAGCCGGGTGAGGTGGCGGGCGTAGTCCCAGCTACTTGGGAGGCTGAGGCAGGAGAATGGCGTAAACCCAGGAGGCAGAGCTTGCAGTGAGCCGAGATCCGGCCACTGCACTCCAGCCTGGGCAACAGAGTGACACTCCGTCTCAAAAAAAAAAAAAAAAAAGAAAAAAGAAAAAGAGGTTTAATGGATTTACAGTTCCATGTGGCTAGGGAGGCCTCACAATCATGGTGAAAGGCAAAAGGCACATCTTACATGGTGGTAGGCAAGAGAGAAAGAGCCAAGTGCAAGGGGTTTTCCCAGCCGGGTGTGGTGGTTCACGTCTGTCATCTCAGCACTTTGGGAGGCCGAGGCGGGTGGATCATGAGGTCAGAAGTTCAAGACCAGCCTGGCCAATATGGTGAAACCCTGTCTCTACTAAAAATACCAAAATTAGCTGGGTACGGTAGCGCATAGCTGTAGTCCGAGCTGCTTGGGAGACTGAGGCAGGAGAATTGCTTGAACCCAGGAGGCGGAGGTTGCAGTGAGCTGAGATCATGCCACTGCATTCCAGCCTGGGTGACAGAACAAGATTCCGTCTCAAAAAAATAAAAATAAAAAATAAAAAAGGCCGGGTTTAGTGCGCTCATGCCTATAATCCCAGCACTTTGGGAGGCAGAGGCGGGTGAATCATGAGATCCGGAGATCGAGACCGTCCTGGCTAACACAGTGAAACCCGTCTCTACTAAAAATACAAAAAATTAGCCAGGCAAGGCCGGGCGCGGTGGCTCAAGCCTGTAATCCCAGCACTTTGGGAGGCCGAGACGGGCGGATCACGAGGTCAGGAGATCGAGACCATCCTGGCTAACATGGTGAAACCCCGTCTCTACTAAAAAATACAAAAAAAACTAGCCGGGCGACATGGCGGGCGCCTGTAGTCCCAGCTGCTTGGGAGGCTGAGGCAGGAGAATGGCGTAAACCCAGGAGGCAGAGCTTGCAGTGAGCTGAGACCCGGCCACTGCACTCCAGCCTGGGCGGCAGAGCAAGACTCCGTCTCAAAAAAAAAAAAAAAAAAAAAATTAGCCAGGCATGGTGCCAGGCACCTGTAGTCCCAGCTACTTGGGAGGCTGAGGCAGGAGAATGGCGTGAACCTGGGAGGCGGAGCTTGCAGTGAGCCGAGATCGCACCACTGCACTCCAGCCTGGGCAACAGAGCAAGACTCCGTCTCAAAAAAAAAAAAAAAAAAAAAAAGAAAAAGGTTTCCCCTTGTTAAACCATCAGATCTTGTGAGACTTACTCACTACCATGAGAAGAGTATGGGAGAAACAGCCCCCATGATTCAATGACCTCCCAAACAGGTCCCTCCCATGACACATGGGAATTATGGGGGCTACAATTCAAGATGAGATTTGGGTGGGGACACAACCAAACCAGGGACAAAGAACCCCCTGGGAACAAACTAGTTGGTTGGCATCCCTGGAATTTTTTTTTTTTTTTCTTTTTGAGATGGAGTCTCACTCTGTCACCAGGCTGGAGTGCAATGGCACAATCTTGGCTCACTGCAACCTCCGCCTCCCAGGTTCAAGCAATTCTCCTGCCTCAGCCTCCCGAGTAGCTGGGACTACAGGCACGCACCACCTTTGTATTTTTAGTAGAGATGGGGTTTCACCATGTTGGCCAAGATGGTCTCAATCTCTTGATCTCGTGATCCGCCCGCCTCAGCCTCCCAGGGATTACAGGCATGAGCCACTGCGCCTGGCTGATTGATTGATTGATTGATTGATTTTGAGACAGAGTCTCGCTCTGTCGCCCAGGCTGGATGCAGTGGCCAGATCTCAGCTCACTGCAAGCTCTGTCTCCCGGGTTTACGTCATTCTCCTGCCTCAGCCTCCCAAGTAGCCAGGACTACAGGCGCCTGCCACCTCGCCCAGCTAGTTTTTTTGTATTTTTTATTAGAGACAGGGTTTCACCATGTTAGCCAGGATGGTCTCGATCTCCTGACCTCGTGATCTGCCCATCTAGGCCTCCCAAAGTGCTGGGACTACAGGCTTGAGCCACCGCGCCCGGCCTGATTTATTTTTTTAACATAAAAATCTAAACGTCTGTTCAACACATGTGTTGTAAACTACAAAAAATAGTTTAATGAACCTGCAAGTACCTGTCACCCAGCTTCAACAATTAACAACTCATGACCATGTTGCTTTGTGTATAGCTCTTCATTTTGGCTTCTTTGGAAGCAAATCTAAGAAATCATGGCATTTCAACCTTATGCCAGATGGCTGTCAGAACAGAGTGCTATCCTGAGGGCTTCCTCAAGTGCCACAAAGGGCTTGGGTCCTGCTGTCCAGATTGGGCCTTTCTGTCTAGACTGTTGTCTCCTTCAGCTTTCAGATACCATTTTCTTTTCTTTTTTTTTTTTTTGAGATGGAGTCTTGCTCTGTCACCCAGGCTGAAGTGCAGTGGCGTGATCTTGGCTTACTGCAACCTCCGCCTCCTGGGTTCAAGCAATTCTCCTGCCTCAGCCTCCTGAGTAGCTGGGATTACAGGCACGCGACACTATGCCCAGCTAATTTTTGTATTTTTAGTAGAGACGGGGTTTCACCATGTTGGCCAGGCTGTTCTCGAACTCCTGACCTCGTGACCCGCCCGCCTCGGCCTCCCAAAGTGCTGGGATTACAGGCATGAGCCACTGCGCCTGGCCTCAGATACCATTTCAAAGTTTGTCCGAAGCCATCGCAGCCACTACCAGGCTAGGTAAGCTTCTAGATTTTCTTGAGGGAATTTAGGCTGTTAACAATCCTTGAAACTTACCATAAGGCAATGTGGATATCTAGGCTTTTGGCAAATTGATGTGCCAAATGCCAAGTCCTGGGAGAATCATGTTCTTCATTCCCAATATGGATGATCTGGGTAGGGGTGTTTGATACAGATGGTGGTGTCCACGTGTGACAGTTGCAGTGTCACACAATTGCTGCCAAAGCCACCTTCCCTTTTGCCTCTTTCCTGGTAAAAACCCACCGAGAAGTAAATGGCAAAGCCGGAGTTGAAGCTGTACCACTCTGCCCAGGTGTGTCTCTAAAGGACCTTTCCCTGTTGTTTCAGACCTCAGAGGGTGGGGGGTTCTCCAACACAGCACTGGGCAAAGCCTTCTGAATATTCCCATTTGATTCTATCCACAGCCACACAGAATGAGTAGAGCAAGTTTGTTCTAATTTTCCCAGTTGATGAAATTGCCCAGGTTTCTCAGCTGGCAAGTCATATAATTTAGGCTAAGCCCAAGTATTAGGACTCAAATTCCATGTTCTTTTCATGGGCAGCAGTTCTTTTTGTTGTTGTTGTTGTTGAGATGAAGTCTCACTGTTGTCACCCAGGCTGGAGTGCAGCGGCGCAATTTCAGCTGATTGCAACCTCCGCCTCCCAGGTTCAAGCACTTCTCCTGCCTCAGCCTCCTGAGTAGCTGGGATTACAGGTGCCCAACACCACACCTGGCTAAGTTTTGTATTTTTAGTAGAGATGGGGTTTTATCATGTTGGCCAGGCTGGTCTCGAACTCCTGACCTCAGATGATCTGCCTGCCTCCGCCTCCCAAAGTGCTAGGATTACAGGTGTGAGCCACTGCACCTGGCCAGCCGGCCAGCAATTCTTAGAGTGCAGTGCCAGACCAGCAGCTTCAGCATCACCTGGGAACTTGTTAAAAATGCAGATTCGGCCGGGTGTGGTGACCCACGCCTATAATCCCAGCACTTTGGGAGGCTGAGGCAGGCGATCACCTGAGGTCAGGAGTTTGAGACCAGCCTGATCAACATGGAGAAACCCCATCTCTACTGAAAATGCAAAATTAGCCAGGCATGGTGGCACATGCCTGTAATCCCAGCGACTTGGGAGGCTGAGGCAGGAGAATCGCTTGAACCTGGGAGGTGGAGGTTGCGGTGAGCTGAGATTGCGCCATTGCATTCCACCCTGACAATAAGAGGAAGACTATGTTAAAAAAAAAAAAAAAATACAGATTCTCGGCTCATCGCCGTGACTCATGCTTGTAATCTCAGCACTTTGGGAGGTCTAGGCCGGCAGATCACTTGAGACCAGGAGTTTGAGACGAGTGTGGCCAACATAGTGAAACCCCGTCTCTACTAAAAATACAGAAATTAGCTAGGTGTGGTGGTGGTGCCTGTAATCCCAGCTACTTGGGAGGCTGAGGCAGGAGAATTGCTTGAACCCGGGAGGCAGAGGTTGCAGTGGCAAAAATTGCGCCATTGCACTCCAACTTGGGCAACAAGAGTGAGACTCCATCTCACCAGGAAAAAAAAAAAGCAGATTCCTGGGCCCCACTCCAGACCTAATGAATAAGAAACTGAGGGTGGCTCCCTGCAACCTGTTTTAACAAGCTCTCCCAGAGCTCATCGGACTCAGACTTGGACTCGTAAAACAAACACATCCCTCCCTACCAACTTACCTCCAGCTACACTGCCAGCCTCTGTCCAGGGCCCCCTGTAAGGGACAGAGACCTTGAGGCCCTGGCTCTGCACTGTCATTACCCACAACACGCAGATTCAGTTTGATTCCCAGTTGACCCAAAGCCTTGCTCTTCACGGCCATAGGCAGAAGAGGAATGAACCTGGCTAAGATCCAGGCAGAATATTTTGGGAATGAAATCCTATTTGGCTTTCTAGCAAGTGAGGAACAGTACTTTTTTTTTTTTTTTTTGAGACGGAGTCTCGCTCTATCGCCTAGGCTGGAGTGCAGTGGCGTGATCACTGCAAGCTCCACCTCCCGGGTTCACACCATTCTCCTGCCTCAGCCTCCTGAGTAGCTGGGACTACAGGCGCCCGCCACCATGCCTGGCTAATTTTTTTGTATTTTTAATAGAGATGGGGTTTCATCGTGTTAGCCAGGATGGTCTCAATCTCCTGACCTTGTGATCCTCCTACCTCGGCCTCCCAAAGTGCTGGGATTACAGGTATGAGCCACCGTGTTTGGCCTTTTTTTTTTTTTTTTTTTTGAGACAGAGTTTCACTTTTGTTGCCCAGGCTGGAGTGCAGTGGCATGCTCTTGGCTCACTACAACCTCCACCTTCTGGGTTCAAGCGATTCTTCTGCCTCAGCCTCCTGAGTAGCCTGGACTACAGGCATGCACCACTATGCCCAGCTAATTTTGTATTTTTAGTAGAGATGGGTTTCACCATGTTGGTCAGGCTGGTATCGATCTCCTGATCTTATGATCTGCCCGCCTCGGTCTCCCAAAGTGCTGGGATTACAGGTGTGAGCCACTGCGCCTGGTGAGGAACAGTACTTTGACTGCTGGACTTTACGCTGGACCAACTCAATTCTTGGTCCAAAGTTGGGTATTTTCTTTCGTTTTTTTTTGTTTTTGTTTTTTTTTTTTGAGACGGAGTCTTGCTGTGCCGCCCAGGCTGGAGTGCAGTGGCCGGCTCTCAGCTCACTGCAAGCTCCGCCTCCCGGGTTCACGCCATTCTCCTGTCTCAGCCTCCCGAGTAGCTGGGACTACAGGCGCCCGCCTCGTCGCCCGGCTAGTTTTTTGTATTTTTTGGTAGAGACGGGGTTTCACCGTATTAGCCAGGATCGTCTCGATCTCCTGACCTCGTGATCCGCCCGTCTCGGCCTCCCAAAGTGCTGGGATTACAGGCTTGAGCCACCGCGCCCGGCCAAAGTTGGGTATTTTCGCCTTCCCCTCCAGCCCTGGGGATTAAATCTGTTTCTGCTTATGTTGAAGAGGTCTTCCTTGGCCTGGTTCCAGATCTTCTTTTTCATTTTTTAAACTTTTAATAGAGTTGGGGTTTCACTATGCTGCCCAGGCTGGTCGCAAAATCCTGGGCTCAAGGGATCCACCCGCCTCAACCTCCCAAAGTGTTGGGATTACAGGCGTGAGCCACTACACCCGGCCCTGGCTCCAGATCTTTACCAGGTTTACTTTGTAAGCCACTAAATAGGATGGGGCTGCCAATTTGCCAGAGGCACGTGAGCGGTAGTTAGGAACAATTGCTAGGACCTAGAGGGAACTAACTTTGAAACTTCCTTAGATGACATTGAGCTAAGGATTAGCATTATTTTCCCCCCAAAAGCCCCATTCCATCTTCCTGCCTCCCATCCACATGACAGCTGGTTTGGATTTGCTGGAGAGTGAGCTTGGCAAGGTCCTAGCCCTGGGCCGCGCCGAGCCGCCTACTGAAGGCCCAGGGCTGTGGTGAGCGAGGGCGGGCTGCCGATGCCCTCGCCTAGGCTCGGGCCTCGGGTCCGCCCGGCCCGCAGGGGGCGCGCGGCGCTCGGACCGGCTGCTCCCGTTCTCTTCGCCCGGTCCCTGCCGCGCACAGGCCGCAGGGTCGGCGGGAGCACGATGGCGGCTGCCAGGAGACTCATGGCGCTGGCCGCCGGCGTCTCTCCGCGCCTGCGGCCGCTGGGTCCCCGCGCTGCTGGGCGACAGGGTCGCTCGCGCGGCTTCTCATCAGGCTGCGCCCACCCCGACCGCACCAAGGAGGCCGCCGAGGCCGAGTCAGGGATGGCCCCCGGCGGGCCTGGGGAAGGCGACGGAAGCATGGTGAACGGTGAGGGCATCGGCGGGGGCGGGCGGTCCGCAGCGCCCTTGACTCCTGGGATGGCAGAGCTAGGGACGCGGGCCGAAATCGGGCCTGGCGGCCGGGGGTCCTCTTTTCCATAGTGGCCAAGTTCGCCATCCGTCGGCGCGCAGCGGCCCTGCTGTTTGTAAAGCTTAGCGTGGCACAGGCCCGAACGGACCCTTAGAGTGCCTGTTCCCAGCAAGAATAGGTGAGAGATGCGAGACCTCGAGGGAGTGGGGAAAACGAGTAAAGTCCAACTCCTGCCGGGATGAGTGGCCAAGGGCTAGAGCTTCTAGGGACAAGCATGCCCTCACCAGTGTGAGAAATAGCCCCAAATAACTCCTGGGACATCAGGATCTCAAACAGAGACAGAATGACTGCTCTGGTGGATTCCAGCTTTGTGCCTCCCAAATAGTGCAGGGAATAAAACTGTTGAAAGCATCAAGGGTGGGTAGAGAGTGCCAGCTTTCACCAACCTTACAGAGCTGAAGTGGGCGTGGGGGGGTGGGGGTCTCAGTGCAGCTCTCTTGGTAAACCAGTGGGTGTAGTGGGCTACTCAAAGTTGGGTCCCTCTGTGACCAACTCCCCATCCCCCCTCCGCCCAAATCCACTTAGATGTGGTTTCTTAACTGCTTGACTCTTAGTTGCTTTACAAGTTACCGCTTAGAGGGAGACAGGATCAGGTGTCCTCCATCCTGGCCACTTGACACAGGAGTCTGTCCCAAGGAAACAGTCTCAAACCAGGCAGCAGAGTTATATCAGAATACTTGGAGGCACTTTTTCAAAATATAGAGCCGTCTCCAACATCACTCCCATTCTCAGGTCCCCTGTGGGGAGCTGGTTGTCCATGCGGTGAAAAAGCTCCCCAGGTGATCAGTATACACACAGGTGCACATGTGCATATCTACATCTCCTTTTGGAGCTGCCAGAGGCTACAGTGGAAAATGATATGGTCCCCCCATATTCCTAGCAGACCTCTCCATGACCTGGTTAAGCCTTGTGTCTGGTACAAGCTTACTCTAGGTGGATAATCTCTTCCCTTTCTGCTCTGGGATTAATCCAAAAAACAAGTGAAAAGAAGTGAGGTACCTCGCATGGTATCTGATGCATCAATTTTCCCCTTGACTCCAGAGAACTTGGGGGAGGAATAGTTCATGCCTGCTCAGATATAGAGGTTTTCTTTTTTCTTTTTTTGAGATGGAGTTTCACTCTTGTTGCCCAGGCTGGAGTGCAGTGGCATGATCTTGCCTCACCGCAACCTCTGCCTTCCGGGTTCAAGCGATTCTCTTGCTTCAGCCTCCCAAGTAGCTGGGACTACAGGCGCCTGCCACCAGGCCTGGCTAATTTTTTTGTATTTTTAGTAGAGACAAGGTTTCACGAGGTTTCACTATGTTGCCAGGCTGCTGGTCTCGAACTCCCGACCTCGTGATCCGTGTCCCTTGGCCTCCCAAAGTGCTGGGATTACAGGTGTGAGCCACTGCGCCCAGCCAGATGTAGAGGTCTTTAATCAGTCCCCACACATAGCTTGGTTCTGTGGGAGCCTTTTGCAGTGTGCTTCGTTACGGTTGAGAGCTGGGGCCCGGTATTCAGCATCTGGATCTCATCACTTGAGACACATGGGGCCAGGTCTCTCTTGTGTGTGTCTTATTTTAGGAAGAGCCTTGCATTGTCTTGATCTCCAGTTTGTGTGTGTGGTGGATTTTTGTTTTTGTATTTTTTGCTTGCTTGTTTGTTTAGTGTCTTCTTTCAGACATCAGACTAGGGGTGTTTATTGACCAAGCAGGCTTTTGTAGGTGATGTATGAAATAAGGAGGTTGGGCGGGTAGAGGATGCTGGTAGCTTCCCTTTTGTGGTGTGTGGGTCATTGGCCCTTCTTCAGGAGATGGTTATTCAAGTGGGTCTGGCCCCACTCTTCCCTGTAAACCCTGAAGTCATTCCTCTTTTCTTTTCCAAGATGCTCCTGGGTGGTTTGGGGTCATGAGACAGCATCCTCAGAATCCAGCCCAGGGTTGCCCTGATACACACCCCATGGAGTTTTTAAAAGAAAAAGAACAACTGTAATGCTTTTGTTCTTATTTTCTTAGCTTCTAGGGACCTATTAAAAGAATTCCCACAGCCCAAAAATCTTCTCAACAGTGTGATTGGAAGAGCCCTCGGCATCTCACATGCAAAAGACAAACTAGTCTACGTGCACACAAATGGACCGAAGAAAAAGGTAACTGCTGGTGGCAAGGAAAAACATTGGTATGACTCAGAAAGGAGGCTGTTTGTCCTTTCTCTCTTAGATTTCCTTGTCAAGGAGGCCATAGAATGGGTTTCTTGAATTAAAATGGTTAGCAGAGACTCAGAGCAAAGCTAGGTTTGAAGAAGAGCCAGAATATGCATGCCTGGTTTAGTGAAGGGGAACACAGGCAAATGAGGTGCCATCTTATCTAAGACGGCCCCACACGGATCCTTGGTTTTTGTTCCCCATTGACTAAGGACTGCAGAGGGTTAGAGTTAATGATGAGAATTCTTGCCCTTGGAGTCTTATAGATTCTGGAACCATAGAAGCATGCTGGCAACCCATTCTGGATGATTTTTTAACATTTATTTATTTTTGTAGAGACAGAGTAAGAGTCTCTCTGTTAGCCAGGCTGGAGTGCAGTGGCACAATCATAACTCACAGTAACCTCAAACTCCTGGGATCAAGTGATCCTCCCACCTCAGCCTCCAAAGTAGCTGGGACTAAAGACAGGTGCCACCACACTCGACTAATTTTTTGTGTTTTTTGTAGAGACGGGTTCTTGTTATGTTGCTCAGGGTGGTCTCAAACCCCTTGGTTCAAGGGATCCTCCCTCCTCAGTCTCCCAAAATGCTGGGAGCCACCACTGCTCTCAGCCTGGATGATTTTTAAAGATAAAGATGGGGCCTGGTTGTGGTGGTTCATGCCTGTAATCCCAGCACTTTAGGAGGCAGAGTAGGGAGGATCCTTTGAGCCCAGGGGTTTGGGACCAGCCTGGGCAGCATAGACCCCATTTCTACAAAAAATGAAAAAGTTACCCAGACATTGTGGTGCAGGTCTGTAGTCCCAGCTACTAGGGAAGCTGAGATGAGAGGATTGCATGAGCACAGGAGGTTGAGGCTGCAGTGAGCTGTGATTGCACCACTGCACTCCAGCCTGGGCAACAGAGTGAAATCCTGTCCCCCACAAAAAAACAAAAAGATGAGGCCGGGCGCGGTGGCTCATGCCTGTAGTCCCAGCACTTTGGGAGGCCGAAGTGGGTGGATCATGAGGTCAGGAGATCGAGACCATCCTGGCTAACATGGTGAAACCTCACCTCTACTAAAAGTACAAAAAAGTAGCTGGGCGTGGTGGCGGGCACCTGTAGTCCCAGCTACTTAGGAGGCTGAGGCAGGAGAATGGCGTGAACCCAGGAGGCGGAGCTTGCAATGAGCTGATACCGTGCCACTGCACTCCAGCCTGGGTGACAGTGCAAGACTCCATCTCAAAAAAAAAAAAAAAAAAAAGGTGGCCGGGCGCGGTGGCTCAAGCCTGTAGTCCCAGCACTTTGGGAGGCTGAGACGGGTGGATCACGAGGTCAGGAGATCGAGACCATCCTGGCTAACACAGTGAAATCCCGTCTCTACTAAAAATACAAAAACTAACCGGACGAGGTGGCGGGCGCCTGTAGTCCCAGCTACTTGGGAGGCTGAGGCGGGAGAATGGTGTAAACCCGGGAGGCGGAGCTTGCAGTGAGCTGAGATCTGGCCACTGCACTCCAGCCCAGGCGACAGAGCGAGACTCCTCCTGAAAAAAAAAAAAAATGAAGATGATTCCAGCTTGGCCTCTAGCTAGAACATGGCACCTCGAAGAAACAAAACAACTTGGGGTAGAACAAATGGTTTCACAGTGAGACAGTTAAGAGTCTTATAAGGAGTTAATGATGGGATTGGGGTTCTGTCCTCTGTTCTCAACTCTGAACCTAGCACATTGCTGCTGTGCGGTCTGCTGCTGTGAGGTCCACCACTGTTTATTCTCCATGTAATTTGCAACAACTTTGTAGTCTGGAGTAGCAAGAGTTCTGATTTCTCTCTTCTCTTTCTCAGAAAGTCACACTGCACATAAAGTGGCCCAAGAGCGTGGAGGTAGAAGGCTATGGCAGCAAGAAGATCGATGCTGAGCGGCAGGCTGCAGCTGCGGCCTGCCAGCTGTTCAAGGTGACCCTCCCTCAGTGAAAGCCATGCAGACCTTCCTCCTGGGAAACTCCTTGCCCTTTGTTCTTATTAGTAGAGGTTGGCCCAGTGTTCTACCACTCTCCTGTCCTGAGCCTTTCCCACTTCCTGATTCCTTTCTTACTGGTCAACCAATGACATATATATATATATATTTATCTATTTATTTTCTGTATTTTGTTTTTTTTTTTTTTTTTCTTTCGAGTCAGAGTTTTACTCTGTTGCCCAGGCTGGAGTGCAGTGATGTGACCTTGGCTCACTGCAACCTCCACCTCCTAGTTTCAAGTGATTCTCATGCCTCAGCCTCCCAAGTAGCTGGGATTACAGGCACCCGCCACCACTCCTGGCTAATACTTGTATTTTTAGTAGAGAGGTGGTTTCACCCTGTTGGCCAGGCTGGTCTTTTTTTTTTTTTTTTTTTTGAGACGGAGTCTCGCTCTGTCGCCCAGGCTGGAGTGCAGTGGCCGGATCTCAGCTCACTGCAAGCTCCGCCTCCCAGGTTTATGCCATTCTCCTGCCTCAGCCTCCTGAGTAGCTGGAACTACAGGCGTCCGCCACCTTGCCCGGCTAGTTTTTTGTATTTTTTAGTAGAGACGGGGTTTCACCGTGTTAGCCAGGATGGTCTCGATCTCCTGACCTCGTGATCTGTCCGTCTCGGCCTCCCAAAGTGCTGGGATTATAGGCTTGAGCCACTGCGCCTGGCCAGCCAGGCTGGTCTTGAACTCCTGACCTCAACTGATCTACCTGCCTCGGCCTCTCAAAGTGTTGGGATTACAGGCATGAGCTCGTAATCTATTTTCTGTGGTTTTAAGAACTACAGAGAGGAACTGCTTATGAAAAACTTCCAATATACAGCATGATGGATATATTTCCGTGTTGGTTTCTGTTTTTCTTTTCTCATCATTCCATGTAGGTTTTTCTCTATAGCAATGTAGTCCTGTCTTACTTTATTTTTATTTTTTATTTTTTTTGAGATGGAGTCTTGCTCTGTTGCCCAGGCTGGAGTGCAGTGGCACGATCTCAGCTCACTGCAAGCTCCGCCTCCCGGGTTCATGCCATTCTCCTGCCTCAGCCTCCCGAGTAGCTGGGACTACAGGTGCCCGCCACTACGCCCGGCTAATTTTCGTATTTTTAGTAGAGACGGGGTTTCACCGTGTTAGCCAGGATGGTCTCAATCTCCTGACCTTGTGATCCACCTGCCTCGGCCTCCCAGAGTGCTGGGATTACAGGCACTTTTTTCATTTTTAGTAGAGACGAGGTCTCACTATGTTGCTCAGGCTGGTCTCTAACTCCTGGCCTCGAACAATCCTCCTGCCTCCTCCTCCCAGAGTACTGGGTTTACAGACATGCGGCACTGTGCCTGGCTCTCATTTTTATTTGAGACAGGGTCTTGCTCTGTTGCCCAGACTGGAGTGCAGTGACATGATCATGGCTCACTGCAACCTCGACCTCCCAGGCTCACGCCATCCTCCCACCTCAGCCTCCCCAGTAGCTGGGACTGCAGGCCTGCACCACCATGCGTGGCTAATGTTTTTGTATTTTTTGTAGAGATGGGGTTTTTCCATGTTGTCCAGGCTGGTCTCAAACTCCTGGTCTCAAGCCATCCTCCCACCTCAGCCTCGCATAGTGCTGGGATTGCAGGTGTGAACCACTGCGCCTGGCCAGGTTCCTAAGTCTTCGTCTCTGCTCCGACAAGAGAAAGCCACAGGATGCATATTCCCTCAGCTTCTCATCTTCTCATGGTCTCCAGGCATTTACTGTTCCTTTCTCTTTCCTGCATTTGAACAGGAAGGTCCCTGTTGCTATTCTGGGCCCCCATAATACCCATCTCTTTTCTCTGTTCTTGTAGTAGTCCATTGCTATAAAGGAATATATGAGACTGGGTAATGTATTTAAAAAAAAAAAAGAGGTTTATTTGTCTCACAGTTCCGCAGACTGTACAAGAAGCCTGGTGCCAGCATCTGCTTGGCTTCTGGTGAGGCCTCAGGAAGTCATAGGGGAAGGGAAGGGGAGCTGGTGTGTCCCACAGCAAGAGATAAGCTAGAGTCACTGAAACAACTAGCTCCTGTGTGAACTAACAGGGCAAGAACTCATTCATTACTGTGGGGAGAGCATCAAGCCATTTATGAAGGATCTGCCCCCATGACCCAAACACCTCCCACCAGGCCCACCTTTGTCATTGGGGATCACATTTTGGCATGAGATGAGGGGGCAGATACCCAAACTGCAACAGTCCCCTTTCTCTGTCTCTCTTCTGCGTCTCCTCTCTTGCCCTTTTGTTTATTTTTCAGATTCTTCCTCTTCTGGTTCTTTTCTGTAGGCCTGAAAAATACTCAGTGCTCTGATTTTTTCCCTTGGCTCTGATCCACTGCAAACAACTCTGTGCTTGTATTTTCTCCACTGTTGCTGACTTGGCCATCTTCGTTCATGCCCTCTAGTTACCTATTTTTTTTTTTTTTAAATAGAGATGGGGTCTTGCTATATTGCTGAGGCTGGTTTTGAACTCCTGGGTTCAAGCCATCCTCCCACCTCAGCCTCCCAAAGTGCTAGGATGACAGGCATAAGCCACTGTACCCAACCTATGTGTATTTTACTCAATTTAAAAAATAGAAAAAGAAAATGCTTTAGTGGACCACTTCAGGTATTTAGTTTTCTCTCTCATGGCCTTTTCCTTTTTTTTTTTATTCCTCTCCCATCGTCTTGGCATTTTCCTTATTGTTGAACCTTGAACTATTCTTAATGAATGGTTATATCTGAAGGGGTGATAAAATTATCCATTTTATATTAACTTGAGAGCCAGTTAATACCTTTTTTTTTTTTTTAAATAAAGATAGGATCTTTCTCTGTTGCCCAGACTGGTCTCTGATTCCTGGGCTGAAGTGATCCTTCTGCCTCGGCCTCCCAAAGTGCTGGGATTACAGGTATATGCTGACTGCCTGGCCTCTGTGTACATCTGTATCCCCTCAGTGCTCTGTAGCCTTGGCACTGCCATGCATTTTGTCCTCAGCCACTGAAAGACCTTTGCTTCTCTTTTCTGTCTAGGTCACTCTCAAGTACCTTTTCCTCTTCCACCCTCTAAAACATCTTGATTGATTGATTGATTGATTGATTGAGATGGGGTCTAGCTATGTTGTCCAGGCAGGTCTTGAACTCCAGAGCTCCTGCCTCAGCCCCCAGGTAGCTGGGATTACAGGCACACACAACCATGCTCAGCTAATTTTCTTTCCTCCCTGAGGAATCTTGTCTCTTATAGGTTCAACCATTCTCCTGTGTTTAATGTCTCGAAAATATCCATCTCCCATAGGGTAGTTCTACCTCAGTGGTTCTCAACCATGGATAATTTTGTTCCTCATGGAACATCTAATTCTTTTTTTTTTTTTTCTTTTTGAGACGGGGTCTCACTCTTGTCCAGGCTGGAGTGCAGTGGCGCAGTCTCAGCTCACTGCAGTCTCTGGCTCCTGGGCTCAAGTGATCCTCCCACCTCAGCCTCCCAAGTAGCTGGGACTACAGGTGTGTGCCACCATGCTTAGCTAATGTTTTTATATTTTCGGCAGAGACAGGGTTTTGCCATGTTGGCCAGGCTGGTCTCAAACTCCTAAGCTCAAGCAGTCTGCCTGTCTTGGCCTTCCAAAGTGCTGGGATTACAGGTGTGATCCACTGTGCCTGGCTTCTTTTTTTTTTCCCTGTAGAGATGGTGTCCCACTATGTTGTCCAGGCTGGTCTTGAACTCCTGGGCTCCAGTGAACCTCCCACCTTAGCCTCCCAAAGTGCTAGGATTATAGGTGTGAGTCACGGCTCCTG
Organism: Trachypithecus francoisi; assembly: GCF_009764315.1. Lineage (NCBI taxonomy): Eukaryota > Metazoa > Chordata > Mammalia > Primates > Cercopithecidae > Trachypithecus > Trachypithecus francoisi. The sequence continues at coordinate 15,508,548 of NW_022681453.1, forward strand.
GCATAGTTATTTTTTTATTGTCTTTAATGTGTACAATACGATGTTTCATACTTGTATACACTTTCATAAACACAGAATGAAATGAATACTATAGTCAAGCAAATTAACATACCCATCACCTCAAATAGTTATCTTTTTTTGTGGTAAGAGCACGTAAGGCTGGGCATGGTTGCTCATGCCTGTAATTCCAGCAATTTGGGAGGCTGATGTAGGCGGATCAGTTGAGCCCAGGAGTTTGCGACCAGCCTGGGCAACAGGGCGAAAAGCCTTTTTTGTATTTTACAAAAAATACAAAAATTAGCAGGGCGTGGTGGTGTGTGCCTGTAGTCCCAGCTACTTGGGAGGCTGAGGTGGGAGGATTGCTTGAACCTGGGAGGCAGAAGTTGCAGTGAGCCAAGATGATACCACGGAACTCCAGCCTGGGCAGCAAAGCAGGACTCTCTCAAAAAAGAAAAAAAAAAAAAGAGCACCTAAAATGTACTCTTGGCCTGGCGCTGTCTCATGCCTGTAATCTCAGCACTTTGGGAGTCCAAGGTGGGCAGATCACGAGGTCAGGAGTTTGAGACCAGCTTGGCCAACATGGTGAAACCCTGTCGCTACTATAAAGACAAAAATTAGCCAGGCGTGGTGGTGCATGCTTGCTACTTGGGAGGCTGAGGCAGGAGAATCTGTTGAACCCAGGAGGCGGAGGTTGCAGTGAGCCGAGATCGCGCCACTGCACTCCAGCCTGGGCAACAAGATCAAAACTCTGTCTCAAAAAAAAAAAAAGAAAAAATGTATTCTCTTAGCAAATTTCCATTTTATAATACAATATTATTAATTATAGTCGTTATGGTGTACCTTAGATCTTTAGACTTACTCTTCTTTTATATATGTAACTATATTCTTGGACCTACATCTCCCCATTTCTCTTTTCTTCCTGTCCCTGGTAACCACCAGGCCTACTCTGTTTCTGTGTATTCAGCTTATTTTAGATTCCACATGAGAGATCATGTGATATTTTCATTTTGTTTTGTTTTTGAGACCGAGTCTCAGTCTATTGCCCAGGCTAGAGTACAGTGGCACGATATTGGCTCACAGCAACCTCCGTCTCCTAGGTGCAAGCAATTCTCATGTCTCAGCCTCCCAGGTAGCTGAGACTACAGGCATGTGCCACTACGCCCAGCTAATTTTTGTATTTTTTGTAGAGATAGGGTTTCACCATGGTGGCCAGGCTGGTCTTGAACTCCTGACCTCAAGTGATCTGCCTGCCTTGGCCTCTCGAAGTGCTGGGATTACAGGTGTGAGCCACTGTTCCCGGCCCATGTGGTATTTTCTTTGTGTCTGGCTTACTTAGCATAACTTCTTCCAGGTTTATCCATGTTTTTACTTTTATTTATTTATTTTGAGACAGGGTCTTGCTTTGTGGCCTAGGCTGGAATGCAGTGGTGCGATCATGGCTCACTGCAGACTCCACCTCCCGGGCTCAAGAGACCCTCCCACCTCAACCTCTGGAGTAACTGAGACTGCCGGTGTGCACCACCACACCTGACTATTTTTGTAGAGACGGGGTCTTCCAGTGTTGCCCAGACTGGTCTTGAACTCCTGAGCTCAAGTGATCCACCTGTCTCAGCCTCCCAAAGTGCTGGGATTACAGGCTTAAGCTACCGCACCTGGCCGGATCTCCTCTTCTTTAAAGGGTGAATAATACCCTGTTGTGTAGATGCACCATTCATCCTTTGATAGACGCTTAGGTTGTTTCTGTATCTTGACTGTTGTGAAGAATGCTGCAGTTAACATGGGAGTGCAGACATCCCTATGAGATGAGGATTTCATTCCCTTTGGGTATATACCCAGAGCAGATATTGCTGGACCATATGGTAGTTGTATTTTTAATTTTTTGAGGAACTTCTTTATTTTTTATTTGTTTTTTTTAGTTTTTGAGACAGAGTCTTGCTCTGTTGCCCAGGCTAGAATGCAGTAGCGTGATCTCGGCTCACTGCAGCCTCTGCCTCCTGGGTTCAAACAATTCTCCTGCCTCAGTCTCCCGAGTGCCCGCAATTACAGGCATGTGCCATCATGCCTGGCTAATTTTTGTTTTTTTTTTGAGATGGAGGTTCACTCTTGTTGCCTAGGCTGGAGTGCAGTGGCGCAATTTTGGCTCACTGCAACATCTGCCTCCTGGGTTCAAGCAGTTATCCTGCCTCAGCCTCCTGAGTAACTGGGATTACAGGCATGTGCCACCATGCCTGGAATTTTGTATTTTTAGTAGAGATGGAGTTTCTCCATGTTGGTCAGGCTGGTCTGGAACTCCCGACCTCAGGTGATCCGCCTGCCTTGGCTTCCCATAGTGCTGGGATTACAGGTGTGAGCCACTGCGCCTGGCCAATTTTTTGTACTTTTAGTAGAGATGGGGTTTTACCATGTTGGCTAGGCTGGTCTCGAACTCCTGACCTCAGGTGGTCCACCTGCCTCAGCCTTCCAAAGTGCTGGGATTACAGGCATGAGCCACTGCGCCTGGCTCTCTTTTGGGTTTTCTATATATAAGATATGTCATCTGTAAGCAGGGATAATTTTACTTCTTTCTTTCCAGTTTGGATGCCTTATTTTCTTGTCTGACTACTCTTTCTAGTACTTTTAGTACTATGTTGAACAAAAGTGCTGAGAGTGGCCAGGGGCCATTTGGCAATGTCTGTAGGGATTTTCGTGGGACACAGGTGGAAGAGTGCTACTGGCAGCTGTAAGATCAAGGCCAGGAATGCTTCTTCCCAGCTTACAGTACATAGGACAGTCCCCTATGGCACAGAATTACCCTGCCCAGAATAGCAATTATGCTGAAGTTGAGAAATCCTTCTCTGCCTGGCTGACTGACTGGCTGCATGTTTGAAGGCACTTTAAACTCAGACTTTTGTTTTTTGAGATGGAGTCTTTCTCTTTCGCCCAGGCTGGAGTGCAATGGTGCAAAGGCATGATCTTGGCTCATTGTAACCTCTGTCTGCCTCCTGGATTCAAGTGATTCTCCTGCCTCAGCCTCCCTCATAGCTGGGATTACAGGTGCCCACCACCACACCTGGCTGATTTTTGTATTTCTAGTAGAGATGGGGTTTCACCATGTTGGCCAGACTGGTCTCAAACTCCTGACCTTAGGTGATCCGCCTGCCTCTACCTCTTCCTCCCAAAGTGTTGGGATTACAGGCATGAGCTACTGTGCCCGGCCATCCCAGCCTGTCTGAAGCAGGTCATTATCACATTTTTCTCCATCTCTTTTTCTCTTCCCCATCGATGTGTATAGTTTTGTTTTGTTTTGTTTTGTTTTGAGACATAGTCTCGCTCTGTCGCCTAGGCTGGAGTTCAGTGGTGCAATCTCGGCTCACTGCAACCTCCGCCTCCTGGGTTCAAGTGATTCTCCAGCCTCAGCTTCCCGAGTCGCTGGGATTACAGGCGCACAGCGCCACGCCTGGCTAATTTTTGTATTTTTAGTAGAGACAGGGTTTCACCATATTGGCCAAACTGGTCTTGAACTCCTGACCTTGTGATCCACCTGCCTCTGCCTCCCAAAGTGCTGGGATTACAAGTGTGAGCCACCGCGCCCAGACTAGTTGTTTTTGTTTTTTTGATCATAGTGTCCCTAAATGCGTGTGAGATGAGATCTCGTTGTGGTTATAGTAGTTGTTTTTTATTCTAGAACTCAGCCTTTTATTCTCTAATAGCTGTACTCCCAGTTCTTCAGTGTTTCCCTTTCCCCCCAAACCAGATGTCTTTTTCCGCATTGCCCACAGGCTTGGTGAGACGTGCTGGCAGCGCAAAGGGGACTGAGTCAGCAGCCACAGCCGAGAAGAAGGTGTCCACGGGAGGACATAAATGCATCCCAGCCTCCTAAATAGAAGAGGCTTATTCTTGAAGAATGGTCCTTGCCAGGGCTGAGGGCTGGAGCAAGGCACTCCAGACACAGGCCACTGTGGCTTAGAGCCCGGGTGAATATGCGTGGCTGTGGGGAATGAGAATGAATGTGGGTCTGCCTGCCGGGTCATGGGGTAGATGGGCAGGGAGGAGCTAGAATTCCAGGGCCTTCGCTGTCGCAGGGGCAGAATGATTTGATCCTGTGGCTGCTGGGGCTTCTGACTAGTGGTAATTGATGGAATGACACAGCCAAGTTTGCCTTTAGGAAAAGTCACTGACAGCAGTAGTGAGACAGGGACACTGGATGGAAGAGAACGCCAGCGGCAGCAGTGGAGGCGGTTTCTTCAAGGGTATTAGAGGGCTGGGCGTGATGGCTCACGCTTGTAGTCCTAGCACTTTGGAAGGCCGAGGCGGGTGGATCACAAGGTCAGGAGCTCGAGACCAGCCTGGCCAACATGGTGAAACCCCATCTCTACTAAAAATACAAAAATTAGCCGGGCATGTTGGCGCGCGCCTGTAATCCCAGCTACTCAGGAAGCTGAGGCAGAAGAATCACTTGAACTCGGGAGGCAGAGGTTGCAGTGAGCCGAGATAATGCCATTGCACTCCAGCCTGGGTGACAGAGCAAGACTCTGTCTCAGAAAAGGAGGAACAACAACAAAAAGGTATTAGAGAAGTTGCATGGATAGCGCCTGGACAGTTGAGGAGGCGGGAGGAAGAACGGGTTGGTGGAGCAGCATGTGCCAGTGAGGGGAGCTGTGGACGAGCAGTGGGTTGGCGCCTAGGTTATGGCGAGAACAGTGGCAAGTGGATGTTGGTACAGCTCAGGACCGGTGCGGGAGCATGGCCAGGACCAGCAGTGAGCCTGTGGGGACGAGATCCTCTCGTCTAGCGAAAGAGTGGTTGCAAAGGCGGGGAGAACGGTGCTGTCCTGCTGGGGAAGCCAGGCCAGGGAGGGATGCTTGTATTGCTGCTCTGTGGAACCAGAGGCATTCTTGTCAGAAGCGAGGCGGTGACGCAAAAGTGTGGCAGCTGAGCCCTGGATCGGGTCCTGCCCCAAGGGTTCACGGGTGTGTGTGTGGCATGCCTTGGCCCCATCTTCTGTCCCCGAATCCTGCTGTTTTCATGCGTCTATTCTTAATAGACGAACATTAGAATTGGTTTGTCAAATGCTTAATAAGAAGCCTCTGCAGACTTTGATTGAAATTGTGTTCAATTTATGGATTAATTTAAGAGGTTTTTGTCTCCTCACACATAAAAGTTCTATCATCCAGGAACGGATATCTCCCTGGATTTACATCCTTTTGCCAAGTTGTATGGTTAGTCCTTACCTTTCTGACCCACCGTAGTTCATCTTAGGTAGGTCATGGTTTTTGTTACTGTTGTGAATAGAATTTTTAAAATTAAATTTAATTATCTCAAAAACCCAAGAAGAAAGTTTTAGGAAGCAGGCCGTGGTCACTCTCCAGCTTGTCATGAGTCGGGTGGGACTGAAAGCTCATCGTAGAGAGGTTCCTGGCCCGTGACTCCTGCCATCTGCTGTCACATGGACCTGACATTCACCTGACAAGCTGTGTTTTTGCTGTCCCTCAGACTTTGTCGCCTTTACCACTCCCAGTGGCAGCTCCTGCAACCTATGCTTTCTTTGCATTTGCTCCTGTTCTCTCAGCTGCTTACTCATCTTACTCATGTCTTTGTTCCTTAGACCCTGGCCGTCTGCATTTCTCTTCTGCCACTTAAATTCGTTTTTTCTTTTTTTTTGGAGATAAGGTCTTGCTCTGTCACCCAGGCTGGAGTTCAGTAGTGTGATCATGACTCACTGCAGCCTCGATCTGTAGGGCTCAAGTGATCCTCTTGCCTCAGTGTCCTGAGTCGCTGGGACTGTAGGCACATACCACCATCCCTGGCTAACTGCCTCTTATATTCTGAACTGCTTGAGGGCAAGGACCATGTCTTGTCTCTCCTGCTGATGCTCAGGTGGCCAACATGTTGCTGTGTACATGCTAGAGACTTAGGCAATGTTTAATTTATATTTTCTGTAGAAAAGTATGAAGCTGTAACACATTTAAAATCCTATTTTTGTATAAATAGCTTTAACATTTCAAGTTATTTCTCTAGAATGTATTCCTAACATAGGATTCTTATATTCTCTCTCTTTTTTTTTGAGTTGGAGTTTTGCCGGAGGTTCACTCTTGTTGCCTGGGCTGGAGTGCAGTGGTGTGATCTCGGCTCACCACAGCCTCTGCCTCCTGGGTTCAAGTGATTCTCCTGCCTCAGCCTCCCGAGTAGCTGGGATTACAGGCATGCACCACCACGCCTGGCTAATTTTGTATTTTTAGTAGAGACGGGGTTTCTCCATATTGGTCAGGCTGGTCTCAAATTCCCGACCTCAGGTGATCCACCTGCCTCGGCCTCCCAAAGTGCTGGGATTACAGGTGTTAGCCACCATGCCCAGTCTTCAGGATTCTTATAAGAATATATATAACTTCTTATAACAGAAGTTATATCTGTTTCGTGGTGTGGGCTACATAGGTTTTTTTTTTTTTTTTCTTTTGTGGAGTTACTCTCTATTGCTCAGGTTGGAGTACAGCATCACCATCTCTGCTCACTGCAACCACTACCTCCCGGCTTCAAGCGATTCTCCTGTCTCAGCCCCCCGAGTAGCTGGGATTACAGTTGCCCACCACCACGCCCAGCTAATTTTTGTATTTTTAGTAGAGATGGGGTTTCGCCATGTGGGCCAGACTGGTCTCAAACTCCTGACCTCAAGTGATCCTCCTGCTTGGGCCTCCCAAAGTGCTGGGATTACAGGTGTGAGCCACTGTGCCCGTCCGGCTACGTATTTTTTTTTTTTTCTCTTTTTTTTGAGACAGAGTCTTGCTCTGTCGCCCAGGCTGGAGTGCTGTGGCGCGATCTCGGCTTACTGCAAGCTCCACCTCCCGGGTTCACGCCATTCTCCTGTCTCAGCCGCCCGAGTAGCTGGGACTCCACGCCCGGCTAATTTTTTTGTATTTTTGGTGGAGACGGGGTTTCACCATGTTAGCCAGGATGGTCTCGATTTCCTGACCTCATGATCCGCCCGTCTCGGCCTCTCAAAGTGCTGGGATTACAGGTGTGAGCCACCACGCCCGGCCCTATGTACTTTTAAATTGGTGTATTTACTGAAGCTTCCTAGATCACTATGTGAATTTATCTTCTTGGGCTCAGTGTGGTGGCTCATGCCTGTAATCCTAGCACTTTGGGAGGCCAAAGTGGGTGGATCACTTTGGTCCAGGAGTTCAGGACCATCCTGGGCAACATGGTGAAGCCCTGTCGCTACAAAAATTCTCTGGGCTTGGTGGTGCATACCTTTAGTCTCAGTTACTTTGGAGGCTGAGGTGGGAGGGTCACCTGAGCCCAGGAGGCAGAGGTTGTAGTGAGCCGTGATTGTGCCACTGCACTCCAGCCTGGGTGACAGAGCGAGACCCTGTGTCAGAAACACAAAAACAGTATCTTCTGCTCTCCCATTGCCACGTGGGGTTATTTGTTTGTATCAAAGCTAGGCATCTTTCAGTGTTCCATACCCAGTTCTGGACTAGGGGCTGAAGTGAGTAAACAGATAAAAAACCATGGCTCCACAACACAAGGGACTTAATGGTGTAGCTGGACATGGGCCAGGCTGACTGAGGTATAAAGATGGTATGAATCCTTAAAACGTCCCTTTTCCCCCTCCAGGGTTGGGGTCTACTGGGTCCCCGGAATGAGTTGTTTGACGCAGCCAAATACCGAGTGCTAGCTGATCGCTTTGGCTCCCCTGCTGACAGCTGGTGGCGTCCCGAACCCACCATGCCCCCTACTTCCTGGCGGCAGCTGAATCCGGAGAGCATCCGGCCAGGGGGACCTGGGGGCCTAGCCCGCTCTTTGGGCCGGGAAGAAGAAGAGGATGAGGAGGAAGAGCTAGAAGAAGGGACCATAGATGTTACCGACTTCTTGTCCATGACCCAGCAGGATTCCCACACCCCACTCAGGGACTCAAGGTACAGACTGGGGATGGGGATGCAGCGAGGCTGGCTGTGCCTTGACACGGGGATGGGCGAATGTTCTCTGCTAGCTTTCTCTGAGATGGGAGTGCCCCTGCCTCACATTGCAGCCTGTGTGTCCCGTCACTCCGTGTGTGTCTGCCCATTCTTGGGGGACAGCCAGCTGTGGTCTTATGGCTGGGCTTTTGCAGAACAGCAGCACGGAGACCCTGCTCTCTGCTGTCTTATCTATGTGAGGGAATGGAGGGCGCAGTCCCCATCCAGTGTGGCTGTGGGAGGAGCAGAGACGCCCGGTTTCCCATCCATTTCATGCCTCCTGGCCTTTTGGCTCCCCGCTGCAGTGCAGTGTCCTCACCCTTACATCTCAGAGCCTCAGGGAAATTGGTCCAGGAAGAGAGAAGATTCTTTCAGCTAAACTTTTGGTCCTCCCAGGGGGAGTTCCTTTGAGATGACAGATGATGACAGTGCCATCAGGGCTCTGACCCAGTTTCCACTTCCCAAGAACCTTCTGGCCAAGGTGATTCAGATTGCAACGTCATCCTCCACAGCTAAGGTGAGTTGGGTCTCCTAGAAGTGTGTGTGGGGGCCATTTACTTGGTCATGTCTGGTGTTCCCCAAAGGCAGGTTTACAGAGGGCTGAGGGGGCCTGTTCCTCCAGCCCACACCTAGGCCAGCTGGTGGAACTCCGGCTTGGAAGGAAAAGCAGTAGGTGTGACAGAATGAAGGTCAAGTCTCAGCAGCACAGGGAGTGGGCTGGGGGCCGCAGGAGCAGAAGACCCATACCTGTTCTGGGCGGTGGATTGTCAGTGGGGAGGGGTTAGAGGTGTGGGTCTTGGTGAGGTATGAGTTTCTCTCTTGCTACCAGGCAAAGGGGCTTCGGTTAGGCAGAGCTTCTGTCCAGGTGCAGGGCCTTTTTGCTCCTGTAGGATGTGCCTGGTTTTTAGCTCATGCTGACAGCTTCAACCCACAGCTGCCACGAAGGTGCCGAGATGACAGTGGGCTAGGAGGGCAGGTGGTGGAATTGCTCAAGCACTGTCTTCTGCAGTGGAAGTCGAGGTATAGCAGGAGAAGCGAGCCTGGGACTAGAGTGCCCGAGCCCATGGGCCTGCTCCTGGCTCTGCAGCAGCACCTCTAGCATGGCTCACGCTGGGTACCTGCTGAGATGGTGGCTCATTCCGTCTCTGGGCTCCTTGGCATTCTGAGAATGCCCCAAGTCTCTTCCTATTCCCTACATTTCTGTAACCATCTCTCTTGCCTTCCATGTAGAATCTCATGCAGTTCCATACTGTTGGCACCAAGACCAAGCTGTCTACACTCACCCTGCTCTGGCCCTGCCCCATGACCTTTGTTGCCAAAGGGCGCCGCAAAGCAGAGGCTGAGAATAAGGCAGCAGCCTTGGCCTGCAAGAAACTGAAGGTGAGTCCAGGAAGGTCCTGCGTGTGATGCATGAGAATGTCTTGAAGCTCCCCTCTGCCATTGGCAAATGGGTCCCATTTTTTAGGAAATGAAACCACCACAGCAGGCCTTTTGCCTGGCACAAAGAGCTGGTCTGCAGGCCGCACTGTTGCCACAGCTTTCCCAGAGCCCCTGTGGAGACGCTTTGACTGTGACCCAGCCTTTTCCACACTGGTGGCCTGAACCTGGTGAGGCTGGGAGGAAACTTGCTCATTGTTCTGAATAGTATAAAGCCAGGAGGAGCCGGGCCTGTTTTGAGAGGCAGACCTGGTGTCCAGTATGATCCTGATAACCCGGGTTTTGTGGCCAAAATGAATAATGTGACTTGTGACTGCAGTGAAGATTGAGGAAGCAGTCAGCATCAAGGTAGAGACAGTGTGGCAGACAGCTGGCAGTTCTCTTTTTCTTGAGACAGGGTCTCTGTGGCCCAGGCTGGAATGTAGTGGCACAATCATGGCTGACTGCAGCCTTGACCTCCTAGGCTTAAGCAATCCTTTCACCTTAGCGTCCTGCATAGCTGGGACTATAGGTCTGCGCCACCACTCCCAGCTAATTTTTAAACATTTTTTGTAGAGACAAGGGTCTCACTGTGTTGCCAAGGCTGGTCTTAAAATCTTGGGCTCAATCAATCTTTCTGCCTTCATTTCCTAAAGTGTTGGGATTGCAGGCATGAGCCACAGTTCCTGGCCATGGCAGTTCTCTTGAAAGGGGCTGTGGAGTTAGCTGATGGCACAGTCAGTGGGAGGGCGTTGGGATTGGGTCTGACTGCCTGAGGAGTTAGTAATCTCAACCCATGTTGGTGGAGGTTTAGTTTGCAGAACAAGACAGAAATGGGCCTGCTTTACTCTGAATGGTCAGGTGCACCATTTCATGGGTACAGTTGGCCCCAGGACCACGTTTTAGTTCTAGCTGATGGTGAGAGGTAACAAGAACCTGGAGAAAATGAGGAAGAGGGGACAGGCAGGTGGTGAGATAGAAGGCATAGATGTGCTGCTACCTGTGACTCGAGGGCAGAACAAGGACTGATCGTAGAACTGGAGGCATCTGAGCTTTGGCCTGACGCACACGCACTGAGCAGAGGCACCTTGGCATGGTAGGGCCTGTCTGGGGAGGAACAAGCTTTGCAGTGGCTGGAGGGCCATTTGTCAGGCTGGTAGATAAAACCCATGAAGTCTGGGGAGAGGGCGGAAGCCTGTTCCTGCAGCAAGGAGCTTGTGTTGGCACCTCCTGCGGAAGGAGGACCAGATTCCTGTCCTTGAGGTCCTTACCGCTGATGGTGCCAGCAGGCCCAGGGGCAGGGGTTGGCCCCTGTTGTGGAAAAACTTCTTTAAGGAGGAAGTGTTTGATCTGGGCTCCGAAGGGTGAGCAGAGTCCAGGCATTAGAGGTGACAGGAACAAAGACTAGTTGTACCCACGTGCCTGAGGTATTGGAATGCCATGTTTTATCTCTGGCGAGGTGGCTTTAGGGATGTAAGGAGGTAAGACACAGTGTTTTCCTTGCAGTGGCTTGTTTGATCAAGCTGCATTATAATCAACATTTATAGGAAATTCCATGTGTATCTGTATATGATGGGGTTACAGATGGGTCAGGTGCCATGTAGGGAATGGGAGGTGGGATGGAAGGATTGGGGGAGGAAGGCTTTGATGAGGCAGCAAAGGAAGAGGGAGTCTGTGGGGTGTGTTCTAGCATCATTGAGGGCCTGGTCTGGGTGGTCTGAGGGTACATGTTGGGAATTCACGGAGGTGACAGGGGCCTATTGTGGTGTTGGAGGGGCTCTAGCCGCACAGTGAGTGGTTTCTCCTCAGGGTCTTCAGACGTAGGGCTGTTCTGCTGTGACACGTCAGGTTTAGCTTTTCTTGAATTAACTTTATTATTATTTTCTTCGAGACAGAGTCTCACTCTGTCGCCCAGGCTGGAGTGCACCATCATGATCTCCGCTCACTGCAACCTCTGCCTTCAGGGTTCAGGTGATTCTTGTGCCTCAGCCTCGCTAGTAGCTGGGACTATAGGTGCTGGCCACCCGCCTGGCTAATTTTTTTTTTTTTTTTTGAGATGGAGTCTCGCTCTGTTGCCCAGGCTGGAGTGCAGTGGCACAATCTTGGCTCATTGCACCCTCCGCCCCTCCAGGTTTAAGCAATTCTCTGCCTGTCCCTGGAGTAGCTGGGATTACAGGCACGTGCCACCACACCCACCTAATTTTTTTTTTTTTTTTTTTTTTTGAGACGGAGTCTCGCTCTGTCGCCCGGGCTGGAGTGCAGTGGCCGGATCTCAGCTCATTGCAAGCTCCGCCTCCCGGGTTCACGCCATTCTCCTGCCTCAGCCTCCGGAGTAGCTGGGACTACAGGCGCCCGCCACCTCGCCCGGCTAGCTTTTTGTATTTTTTTAGTAGAGACGGGGTTTCACCGTGTTAGCCAGGATGGTCTCGATCTCCTGACCTCGTGATCCGCCCGCCTCGGCCTCCCAAAGTACTGGGATTACAGGCTTGAGCCACCGCGCCCGGCTGCGCCCGCCTAATTTTTTGTAGTTTTAGTAGAGGTGGGGTTTCACCATCTTGGCCAGTCTGGTCTTGAACTGCTGACCTCATGATCCACCTGCCTTGGCCTCCCAAAGTGCTGGGACTACAGGTGTGAGCCACCGCGCCCAGTTAATTTTTGTATTTTTAGTAGAGACGGGGTTTCACCATGTTGGCCAGGCTGGTCTTGAACCCCTGACCTCAGGTGATTTGCCTGCCTCGGCCTCCCAAAGTGCTGGGATTATAGATGTGAGCCACTGCACCTGGCCTGAATTAGCTTTAGTTCATTTTTTAAAATGTTTATTTTGGTAAGTTTACATTTTCCTAGTTCATAATTTCTCTATCACCATGTCAGCCAAGATCCAAAATCTCTTAGACATTACTTGGCACAACTTCTGCCTTGGAGCTCCTGAGCTTGTCTGGGCTGGTTTTTGGGGAGCCCTAGAGCATAGACTGAGTCTTGCATGTCTCCCTGCAGAGCCTGGGCCTGGTGGACAGGAACAATGAACCGCTTACACATGCCATGTATAACCTGGCCTCTTTGCGTGAGCTGGGTGAGACCCAGCGCCGACCGTGCACCATCCAGGTGCCCGAGCCCATCCTCCGCAAGATAGAGACCTTCCTGAACCATGTAAGAGGCCCTGCATCCCTCATCACCCTTGCCCCCTGTAGTCTGCTTCCATCTCTCCAGACTGAAGGCCTCTACCTGCGACAGGCAGTAGTACCTCCCCATTCTCTTCACTGAGATTGGGGCCTGGGAGCCCCCTGGCCTGAGCAGCCCAGTCTTGCCCACAAGGATCCCGGGGCAGTCACGGACTCAATCCTGTGCCCAGTGGGTTGGGCCACAACATCTGACCCAGGCGGATCCTGCAGAGTGGCTGGTTGTGTGGTAATGAGGAATTTCTTTTTCATTGTTTTGCTTGCCTCCCTGCCCCCCAGTACCCTGTGGAGAGTTCATGGATTGCCCCAGAACTCCGGCTGCAGAGTGAAGACATCTTGCCCTTGGGCAAGGACTCAGGGCCTCTCAGTGACCCTATCACAGGCAAGCCCTATGTGCCCCTGTTGGAAGCAGAGGAGGTACGTCTCAGCCAGAGTCTGCTAGAACTGTGGCGGCGGCGAGGGCCAGTCTGGCAGGAGGCCCCCCAGCTACCTGTGGATCCACATCGGGATACCATCCTCAACGCCATTGAGCAGCACCCAGTGGTGGTCATCTCTGGGGACACAGGCTGTGGGAAGACCACACGCATCCCCCAGCTGTTGCTGGAGCGCTATGTGACTGAGGGCCGCGGTGCCCGCTGCAATGTGATCATCACCCAACCTCGCCGCATCTCTGCTGTGTCTGTGGCACAGCGGGTCAGCCACGAACTGGGCCCCTCCCTGCGCCGGAACGTGGGCTTCCAGGTGCGGCTGGAAAGTAAGCCCCCAGCCCGAGGTGGGGCCCTGCTCTTCTGCACTGTGGGTATCCTGCTGCGTAAGCTGCAGAGCAACCCCAGCCTGGAGGGTGTGAGCCACGTCATCGTGGATGAGGTGCATGAGCGGGACGTGAACACAGACTTTCTGCTGATCCTGCTCAAGGGCCTGCAGCGGCTCAACCCGGCCCTGCGGCTGGTGCTCATGAGTGCCACAGGGGATAATGAGCGCTTCTCCCGATACTTTGGTGGCTGCCCCGTCATCAAGGTGCCTGGCTTCATGTACCCGGTCAAGGAGCACTACCTGGAGGACATCCTGGCCAAGTTGGGCAAGCACCAATACCTGCACCGGCACCGGCACCATGAGGTGAGGGACACCCCCATCCCACCCGAGGCTCCTGGCCTTTCCTCCACAGATGCCCCTCCTCCCTGGCCCTGGGGCTTGGTGGCCTGGGGCAAGTTACCCTCCCCAGTCCTCAGTTTCCTTGATAGAAACTGGGGACTAACCCCACGTGCGTGGCACGCATGTGAGGATTGGAGTTGATGTCAAGCGGCTCCGTCTCACTGAGTCAGGTGGCTGTGTCCTTGGCATGACCCCTTACCCTGGGGCTGTGACTGTGGCCTCTCTTCCCCACCCCAGTCTGAGGATGAATGCGCACTCGATTTGGACCTTGTGACTGATCTGGTTCTGCACATCGATGCTCGTGGGGAACCAGGTGGGTGCCTCCCCATCTGCCCCATGCCAGCCCTGGCCACGCTTGCAGAAGCAGCTGGCTCATGCCCCAGGGCTCCTTTGCAGGTGGGATCCTGTGCTTCCTGCCTGGGTGGCAGGAGATCAAAGGAGTGCAGCAGCGCCTCCAGGAGGCCCTGGGCATGCACGAGAGCAAGTACCTCATCCTGCCAGGTGAGAGCCCGGGCAGAGGGACCAGGGACCTTCGAAAACCAGCCTGGCCTCTGTCCTGGGGACTGACCCAACTGGGACTCCGGGAGTCCCGGTTTCTGACCAAGCTGTGGCACTTTTCACTGGGCATAGTGTTTATCTGCACCTGTTTCATCAAAATGGGGTCAAAATCCTTGCCCTGCCCACATTCCGGGGGGGAATTCTGGTGGAAGCAGTGCCCATAACCAGTGTGTGTCTTGCCCACCAGTGCACTCCAACATCCCCATGATGGATCAGAAGGCCATATTCCAGCAGCCTCCAGTTGGGGTGCGCAAGATTGTCTTGGCCACCAATATTGCGGAGACTTCCATCACAATCAACGACATCGTGCATGTGGTGGACAGTGGGCTGCACAAGGAAGAACGCTATGACCTGAAGACCAAGGTGGTACCTACCTCCTGGGCCTGGCCAACCACTGGGGGAGGGACTCCGTTTTGAGGTGGTCCGCAGCCTAGATCTACCTTAGACCTGTTTTGTGTGTCTTGAGAAGGCCACGCTTGTGGGGTCTCAGTGTTCCTGATGTCGGGGGCCTGGTGAGGGTTACTCGGAGTGGGGAAGCACTGAGGAAGTGGTATCTGTGTGCTGCTTACCTGCCCCCTCCTCCAGGTGTCCTGCCTGGAGACAGTGTGGGTGTCAAGAGCCAATGTGATCCAGCGCCGGGGCCGAGCGGGCCGCTGCCAGTCAGGCTTTGCCTACCATTTGTTCCCTCGAAGCCGGCTGGAGAAAATGGTCCCTTTCCAAGTGCCAGAGATCCTGCGCACACCTCTCGAGAACCTGGTGCTGCAAGCGAAAATCCACATGCCTGAGAAGACGGTGCGGTGGGGTGGGGTGGGGGCTGGCCTGGGGACCAGGCAGGTGGGAGGCAGGCTCATGGCGGGCTCTGGCTCTGTTTGTTGTAGGCAGTGGAGTTCCTGTCCAAGGCTGTGGACAGTCCAAACATCAAGGCAGTGGACGAGGCTGTGATTTTGCTCCAGGAGATCGGTATGTAGGGGCTGGGCTGGGCTAGGGAGTAGTAGCTCCTGAGGGCGGCACTGACAGCTGAGCCGTTGCAGGGGTGCTGGACCAGCGGGAGTACCTGACCACCCTGGGGCAGCGCCTGGCTCACATCTCCACTGACCCCCGGCTGGCCAAGGCCATAGTGTTGGCCGCCATCTTTCGTTGCCTGCACCCGCTACTGGTGGTTGTTTCCTGCCTTACCCGGGACCCCTTCAGCAGCAGCCTACAGAACCGGGCAGAGGTGGACAAGGTCAGTCCTGACTCCTTCCTGGAGCCCTCCACCCACTGCTGTTCTGAGGGGGCGTTGTCTAGCCCCTGCCTGCGACCCGGCTGCCCTCTTCTCCCCTCCCAGGTGAAAGCACTGTTGAGCCACGACAGTGGCAGTGACCACCTGGCCTTTGTGCGGGCTGTCGCCGGCTGGGAGGAGGTGCTGCGTTGGCAGGACCGCAGCTCCAGGGAGAACTACCTGGAGGAAAACCTGCTCTATGCACCTAGTCTGCGCTTCATCCACGGTCAGCTGGGCCCACGCCTGCTTTCCTGAGCCCCTCCCGCTCCTCCCACCCCCACTGAGCTTCTGTTACCCCTAGCCTGTGGTTAGGGACTGTAGGTTCACTGCACATTCTGTCTCCCTAGGACTCATCAAGCAGTTCTCGGAGAACATTTATGAGGCCTTCCTGGTGGGGAAGCCCTCGGACTGCACCCTGGCCTCTGCCCAGTGCAACGAGTACAGTGAGGAGGAGGAGCTGGTGAAGGGCGTGCTGATGGCTGGCCTCTACCCCAACCTCATCCAGGTGCTGCCTCTGGGAGGGAGTGGAGTTCACCAGGTCCCAGCCTCCTTCCCTGTCTGCAGCTCCTTGCTCAGCCCCACCCATCTTTTCCTCCATCCCTGCAGGTGAGGCAGGGCAAGGTCACCCGGCAGGGGAAGTTCAAGCCCAACAGCGTCACATATAGGACCAAATCAGGCAACATCCTGCTGCACAAGTCGACCATTAACAGGTGAGGGCATGCAGGCCTGGATGGGGCAGCTGGGATGGTCCAAAAGGGTGGCCTCACCAGCCCTGTGTTCCCTAGGGAGGCCACACGGTTGCGGAGCCGATGGCTGACGTATTTCATGGCGGTCAAGTCCAATGGCAGCGTCTTCGTCCGGGACTCCTCTCAGGTGCACCCGCTAGCTGTGCTGCTCCTGACCGACGGGGACGTGCACATCCGCGGTGGGTGCCTGTAGGCCTCCCGCCCACCCCGCTTTGCAGCTGCTCCTCTGGGGCCTGGCCTCACCACAGCTTACCACCATCTTTTCCGTTCCCTCAGATGACGGGCGCCGGGCCACCATCTCACTGAGCGACAGTGACCTGCTGCGGCTGGAGGGTGACTCGCGTACCGTGCGGCTGCTGAGGGAGCTGCGGCGGGCCCTGGGCCGCATGGTGGAGCGGAGCCTGCGCAGCGAGCTGGCTGCACTTCCCCCCAGCGTGCAGGAGGAGCACGGGCAGCTGCTTGCGCTACTGGCAGAGCTGCTGCGAGGACCCTGTGGCAGCTTTGATGTGCGCAAGACAGCTGATGACTGAGCCCTGCTTTTGCTGGGGCTGTGTACAGAGTGCAAATGTTTATTTAAAATAAAGTTCTATTTATCCCTTGTGACCACTGCTGTCCACTAGGGGCTCCTCTCTCAGGGCCTCCATACACTGGGCCATGGTTCCCCAAAGAGGAAGAAGGAAGTTAGAGAAGAGATGCTTATTGCTGGGGTACAGGGACTGGCTGTGGCCCCAAGTCTTGAGAGAGAAAGAAAGGGGTTAGAACCTTCGCCAAGAGCAGGAAGCAGCCGTGCTGTTAACCAACCAGCCCAGTCCGCTGGCACAGCTGCTCCTCTGGGTACCCACCACAGGAAGCCTGTCAGAACTGTCACTGTCTTGTAGTTTTGGACAGTTAAGTGTCGAGTAGCCCTTTACCAGGCAGACTGGGGGAGAGTTCTGCAGGTAGCTGAGGCCCAGGGCTGTGCGGCACAGTGGTCCTTCCTGTATCCACATCCACAAGTTCATAGCCGAGGGGCTGAATGCTGAGGTCATGGAGATCATGGGCACACTGCATTTCAGTCCCTTGATGCAAGGGGGTGAGCTGAGGGCAGGAGGACCAGGGAGGTAGATGCAAACTGAGACACAGAAGCATGGAGCCTGTGTGATGGGACATCAGGCAGCTTTTATTTACTCTTAAAACTGTTACAACAGAATCACAGACTGACAAAGGTAATGTCTGAGCCATAAGCAAATCGGGAAGTACAGAAATGTCCCACCCCAAATGGCTGCGGAGTACACATCACACAGGGCCTCTGGTCCTGGCCTTCTCAGGTGCTCTGGTGTGCAGGATCCTTCGAGGGGAACTCTGACCACTCCTATTGTCTTACCTAGAAAGCATGCCACTTGGGCCACCTCCCCCCAACCCTTGGCCAAAGGAACGAAAGGACCTGGAACCTGTCGTCAACCTCAGCATCCTCATGACCCCGGGACAGACGCAGCAGAGGCATCAGGTACTCTGGGCCTGTGCTGTTGCCCCTGTGGTGTCTCCTGACTATCCAACCCTCACTGTTTCCTTCTCACTTTCATCCCAGCAGGGCCTTCCTCCTGCTGACGAAACACTGGCTCCCTCATGTTCTGGGCACAACGGAAGTGTTCTGCACATGGTCTCTATGGAGGAAAGCTGGTCCCCCTGGCCCAGGCAGCACTTCCTCTGTGAGACCCTGCAGTTTCCTGGTGTGTGCCTGGGGAGCTAGGGACATGGTGCCAAACCTCCATAAGGCACTGCTACCTCAGAAAGGGGGAGGACCTGTCAGGCCCAGGACTGCCTCCCTGCACATGGACATCAAATCTAAACCTAAGTCAAGACCCCTACCTTCTCCAGCTCCAAGGGATGCCAGGACCAGAGAAGGGCAGAGGTCAGGAGGGGCCTCAGGAGGCCAAGTCTGGGGCAGCCTCAGAGGCAAATCTACACTGTAGCCAGTCCCCTCCAGAGAAGCCCTTGGAATCTTCCAGGCCATTTCACTACAAACTTATGTTTGAATCCTTTATTAGAAACCATGCAAACTTTAATACAAAAAATACAAGTGCAATAAGAATCTTTGTGTCAATACAGTTCCCAGGATTTCTCCTCACTGCAGCCATCCCAAGGCCTAGCTGGGATGCCCTCTGTGGGCCTCGCCTCTCCTCCCTCCCCTCTCCAGTCAGGGCATAAGGGAAGCAGATGGCCTTAGTCTCATGCCTTTTATTTTTAAATTTCCAGACCTGATTTCCCACTGTCCGCATGAGGCTCCCCTGGACATGAGGGCTTGCATGTCCTAGGGTGCGGGTGCCGGCCTGAAGGAATTCCATCTCCTGGCCCTTTCTTGTTCTCCAGCCCTGGCTTTGTACCCTAGGGCTGACCACCAGATCCCAGGGAATGGGAAAGAGATGCCAAAACCAGCCTCTTGGTTAGAAAAGAAAAGCAGCATACACACAAAATGGCAAAACCAACCAGTGCACGCTCCAAGAGCCCCTTGTGTGCCTGACCGGCTCACCAGCCACAGCCTCTGCACCCCTCTTCCCTGCTGCACCGCCTCCAGGGCCCTAAGCTGCCCACATCCTCCAGCGGGGGTGGCGTAAGGATCTCTCTGCCCTGTTCCCTCTAACACTTACTGAGGACTTTCATATAGACATGGCTTCAACCTGCAGAACTATTTCGCCAGTTTTTAGGTTATTAGAAAAAAAATAAAAGGACAAAACAAGAAAAATGTGACAGCAGCTAGGCGGGTATGTTAAGCATGGGGACAGGCAGCACTGACCCCCAACTTGGGCCAGGGCAGCAAGAAGGGCCCGACACCACCTGCATGGGGGGGAGGCGCGCATTCGTGACGCCAAAGGGAGAGGCAGTGGCTTAAGCGCCACAGTCAGCATCCTGTCACCACTCAAAGTCCGCCTCCACTCTTCCCTCCAGGTAGATCCAGGAAGGAGGGAGGGCATGTCAGTTTCTTTTGGGTTTGGACCAAAGAACCAAACAAAGATGAGGGTGGAATCTAGTTCTCCTCTCCTAGATCCCAACTTAGCCTCAGCCACCCCAACCCCCTCCCAACCTCCTCCACGGAGCAGTGGCACAGTGATGGGGCAAGACCAAAGCAGGGAGCTGGGCCTGGGCTGGAGCGTGAGAGGTGTGGGGTGGGGCTGCTGCTGCAAAGCAGGAGGGAAGGCGAGCCTAGCGGGCTGCCCGGCGCCCAAGCGCTCACTGGTCTAGTGGACAGTCCGGGAAAGGGGGCCAAGGACCCGGGAGCCCGAGTTGGGGCCGCCAGGGAAATGTGGGGGACGGGAGACAATGTCGGCCCCATGGTCGGTGCGGGCCCTGGCGTTTGCCCGGAACATCAGCCTGTAGGTCTCAATCTGCAGTGACATGGGAGGAGGGAAGGGAGAGGGGAACAGGGGAGACAAGAGGGGAACACGGGGGAGACGGAAGACGAGACCAGAATGTCATCATTAGATGCCTGGAAAATAAAAGGTTACTTCGTTAAAATTTAGGCCACACTCTAGTCAAAAACAAAGGAGTTTCAATTTGCGGCCAGTGGCAGGGCCCCTGGCTGGCCCTTAGGCCGAGCCCAGCCACTTACTTGTCTCCTGGATCTGGCTGTCCAAGGTCTGGGCCTCCCTTTGGTCACCACCCCCTGACAGGGTGGGGTGGCCATTGAGGCCACTGGCTGAAGTGGGGGCGCCAGCTTCAGGCGCTGCCTCAGAGATGGCCGGCTCCTCCCCAGCAGGGGGGCCCGGACACAGAGGAGCCTCGCTGCCACCGCCCTCAGTCTACAATGAAACAGTGGGGGAGACAGTGCAGGGTCAGTCGGGAGGGGAGTGGGATGGGTTGATGGTGGTGGGTTTCACACACAGCCCCCACCCGTGCTGTCCCGGCACCCACTGGCTCAAGGCACAGTCACTTGGAGAATCCCAGGCAGGTGCCCTGGCCCCACCCACCCCACCTCACCTGGGAGACCGACTCCCGAGGGTCAGGAGCAGCTGGGCTAGTGACACTCTCAGAGCCCCTCTGTGGCATGTGAGGCTCTGATGAAGCCTCTGAGGGAGCGGTGCCAGGCCTCAGGCTGGTACCAAATAAGTAGCCATGACAACAGTAAGCAACAAGCCTGAAGGGTAGCCCCCCCAAAGGGTGCAGCCCACCCTCCCAAACTCTCCCTGGACCCAGGCCACCCCCTGCACACAGAGTGGGGTCCTCAGTAGCTCCCGGGCAGCCCTGCCTGTACATCTGTCTGGTCAGGAACACAGGCACTGAGGCTTTGTCTGTGTTGGGCACCATTCTGGGACCGGGAGTCCACGGGAGGCAGAAAGAAGGTGTCCAACGAGGTATAGCCCAGGGAGGCTGTGGAGGCCCGGAGGGTTCATAGAAGGACATTGGGGGACATGGACACTCAGTGTGAGGAAGGCAGAGAAGAGAGAATAGCTGTGAGAGGTCACTGGGGAGCTGGAAAGCCTGTGTCGCCAAATACCCAAAAAGTGACAAGGCACAAGTGGTTTCTAATCGGCATAGTGAGAGAAACAGGCCTCAATTAAAAACCCGAATTCCAGAACTAATAGAGAAAGGGAGAGAATATGAATAAGGAAAAGCACACAAGGCTTGGGGTCAGAAAAGCCCAGATGTGAATCCGGGTCCGCACTCGCTCACTGTGTCCTTGGACGAGAGAGAGACTAAGGCCAAGTGAACGCCCCACGGAGACGGGCGCGAGAGCGGCCTCTTCACAAGGCGCGGGGGCGCGCACTGAGAGCCTGTGGCAGCAAGGACCCCTAGATGTTCGTGGAAGCTTATCAAGGCTTCATTCAGAGCATCAGGAGAGGATGGGACAGGGGACGGGCTGGGCAGTGGCTGGCACTGGGGAGCAGAGGTGGAAGGGAAGGCCCAGGGCAGCGGCTCCCGGCCCCTCTCCCCTGCGCACCTGAACCCGAGCAGCAGTAGCCTTCCTCGTGCTCGGGGCCTGCAAGATGCCCCTCATGGGCCCCCCACCCGCCGATGACATGGAACAAAGGACAGACAGCATCTTGGCACACAAAAGGTCTCACAGTACTGTGGAAGGAGGAAGGGAGGAAAGAGAAGAGAGGGAAGGGAGAAGAGGCCCAGCCAGTCGCCAGGATGTGAAGCTCTGCCACTTGAGCTCTGTCCCAGAGCCCTGCAGAGGCAGGCCCCAGGCAGCCTGCTGTCGCTGGCAGCCAAGAATGTGCTGTCCTGCTCCCAGCTCAGGAGCGGAGCCTGACATGGGGTGGGAACCCACATTCCCCTCTTGTGTGACAGCCGGGGAGAACTGTGTGGTGCAGAACCCCCGTTCGCCTGGTGGTGGTCTGTGTCCCAGCCTGTGGCCTTCTAAAATGGCTGGATGGGCTCAATTAGGAAGGCCACGGCTCTCAGAAGCAAGGTTCTGCCTCCAGCTGACAGGTGAGGGGTGGCTGGGCTGGGGCCTCTTCACTTCTGCCTCAGTCAGGACTGATGATACGCGATGGGAAAACAGCAATGGTGTGGGTGAAGACATGACTCCTGAAGAGACTGAGGGGCGGTGACAGGTGCCTACCTGTGAGGACCCTGACACTAGCTGCATCGTCCCCACCCCTCCCCAGCTGTGCCTCCCCAGTGACCCACTCGCTACCTTCACGGCACCTCCTGCAGGTAGGTGGCCCACATTATCAAGGGATCCCACCTTGGCCTGGGCCTTCTCCTTGAAGTTCAATTTCTGACTTTCAATCTTGACATCTCCTCCACCTGGAACCACAAAGGAATTGGTCACCTAGGGTGGCAGAGGAATATCCCTGCAGGCAAAACCAGGACTGGTGATATGCCCAATCTAGAAATGAGAAAGATGTGACCTGCTTCTGGGTGGCAAACGAAGAACAGTGAACACGTTTGTCTAAAGAGAGCTTCTCTTATCACAGTGAGGCTGAGACAGTCTCTCCGTCCAGCCAGTGGGAATATCTCCAAGAGAAGGAACGCCATCCCTTCTACCACCCCATGCCACAGCCACCGAGCTGCGGGCCAGGCTTGGGCAGGCCTGGGGCTCCGAGCACAGCCTCCGGGACGAAGCCCCTGCTTCTCTACTTGGTCTGGGAGTGCCCTCCCGCTAACTGGGCCACGCAGTGCTTCTCAGGCACAGCCTCACTAAATTCTCACGAATGCCCTGTCCTCACGGCCACGGTCCCTGCTTCACAGCCGGTAAAACATGCTGCAAAAGAGAAGGGACTCACCCAGAGTTACCACCAAACTGGTGATTGACAGGGACAGGTTGTGAAAATTGTCTGAGCCCCTAACCGTATCACACTGTAGCAAAAAGAAGGAATGATAAAAAGGAGAGTGGCCCCAAGGCTGTGCGCTGAGAAAGGAAAGACATGGACCAAGGCAGGCCCGCGGGATCTAGTGACCTCAGGCTAGGACGGGGAGGGAAGGTGGTCTGAACTCAAGCCCAGGGTTCAGAGCTCCCTGGCCAGAGTGTGCCCATGAGACCAAGGGGAGGGGTGCGGGATGAGCTGCCGTCAATGAATACCCAGCCCCTCCTGAGCCCAGCAGCGTGGCTCCCCTTGGGCCCCTTCTCCTGTTCTTCCATCTCCTCTCAGCTCACATGGCAGACCTCCATGCACAGCTTCTGGCCAAGGTCTCCCGGTGTCCCATACTGGGAAACCTAGCCCTGGCAAAAACTAGACCCTTAGTGACTCAGTGTCATTAGAGAAGGAAGTATCTCATAGGAGTAGATTTCCCAGATAAAAGGGGAAAAAAATGGTTAAGAATGGAACTGTTTAGATCTTTCTAAACAGAACACATTCTAAACTGGATCACACTCTTTGCTGAGAGGGAAAGGGAGTTTTTTTTTTTCTTTTTGGAGACAGAATTTCGCTCTGTTGCTCAGGCTGGAGTGCAGTGCCACACTCTTGGTTCAAGCAAATCTCCACAGGCCTGCACCACCACACCTGGCTCATTTTTGTATTTTTAGTAGAGACAGGGTTTTGCCATGTTGGCCAGGCTGGTCTCAAACTCCTGACCTCAAGTGATCTGCCCGCCTCGGCCTCCCAAAGTGCTGGAATTACAGGCATGAGAGACCGCGCCCGCCCTGAGGGAAGAGAGTTTTGCCTTCACCTTAACTGGCCTGTGGTGGCTAGCCTTCTGGGATACCAGGTCGGCCAGCCAGTGTGCCTGCTGCTGCAGCAATCCTACCCACAAATCTGCTGTAGACCCAGGAACTAGGACACAAGGCTGCAAGGGTACTAGCCAAGGCAAGAGCCCAGCCTCTGCACAGTGACTTCCACAGGGGTGCTCGGCCAACCATGTTGCTGGAAGGAAACTGCATTAGTGCAAGGTGCTGAACGCCTCCCATTCTCCTGCCAGGGCTAGTGGCTGATGCTTCACTGGTTAGGAGCCCCCTTTGCTTCTGAATCTGACAGGTGGGACCTGAACACTGCTCTCTATACAGCTCCTTCAGCAGTAGCTCCTGTAATCCTCGTTTAAGGCAACCCAGGTTCTCAGCTCAGAGTGCACCGCTTCCCCAGGCCTAGCTCAATAGTGCCATGCACACAGTGGGTACTCAAGAGAATGCCTGTGTGGATGGCTGTCGTAAGAAACTGATACTCCTCCACTGAGAGGTTAGCACCTGAACTCCTGCTCCCTGACAGAACAAGGACTGTGTTGTTTCCACCGCTGTGTCCTGGGTAGTCTTCATGGGATGCTAAAGGCACAGAGATGAAACCCTTGCCAGCCAGCAGGCTGCCCAGCTGGCCCATGGCAGGACTACATACCCTGGGAGTCCCAGTGGGCAAGGGAGGCGCCACTCACCAGGCTTGTGCTTGATGTTAGCTTTAGACCCACACTTGGAGGAGACCTTAGAGATATCCACTTTCTTGTTCTGAATCTGAACCTGAGGAGGAGGACACAAAAGACTTATTCAGAGAGAGGGTATATTATCAGAGCCAACCCCATGCTACCTTTTAAATCTTCTCCATGTTCAGGGTTTCTCACTCCCTCTGTAAGCTGCTGTCTCAGTCTGTTCAAAGACAGGGTCATCTCCCTAAATACTTACAAGAGCCCTCGACCCACCCTGGCCCTGCTCTTCACTTCTTTTCTTTTTTTGTTTTAGATGGAGTCTCGCTCTGTTGCCCAGGCTGGAGTACAGTGGTACGATCTCAGCTTGCTGTAACCTCCGCCTCCTGGGGTCAAGCAATTCTCCTGCCTCAGCATCCTGAGTAGCTGGAATTACAGGCGTGCACCAACACACCTGGCTAATTTTTTGTATTTTTAGTAGAGACAGGGTTTCACCACGTTGGCCAGGCTGGTCTTGAACTCCTGACCTCAGGGGATCCACCCACCTCGGCTTCCCAGAGTGCTGGGATTACAGGCGTGAGCCACCGTCTCTGGCCTTCACTTTTTTTTTGAGACGGAGTTTCACTCTTGTTGCCCAGGCTGGCACGATCTTGGCTCACCCAAGCCTCCATCTCCTGGGTTCAAGTGATTCTCCTGCCTCAGCCTCTGGAGTAGCTGGGATTACAGGCATGCACTACCATGCCCGGCTAATTTTGTATTTTTAGTAGAGATGGGGTTTCTCCATGTTGGTCAGGCTGGTCTCGAACTCCTGACCTCAGGTGATTCGCCTGCCTCAGGCTCCCAAAGTGCTGGAATTACAGGCGTGGGCCACTGTGCCCAGCCACCAGCCTTCACTTCTAACCCCACCTCCAGCCAGACCAAAGCACCATTTCCACACCCCACAGGCTTTTCTGTGCAGACCCTGTCCATGCACGCTCCAGACAGCTCTTCTGTCATTTCACCAGGTCCAAACACCAGCATCAAGGCTCCAATTAAATATCCCCTTTGTTCCATCTCAAAACCTGACCCAGCAACTCCTCACCCAGAGAAACCTGGAATAACATATTTACTTCCAGTCCTTTTCAATGCATTTCCCCCTTGGCGGGGGAGGGGGTGGTGTGTGTGTGTGTAATCATAGTATCCCTGCTTAAACCATGTTATAACAATTTTCCCAGCCAGGTGCAGTGGGTCACACCTGTAATCCCAGCACTTTGGGAGGCTGAGGCAGGCAGATCACCTGTGGCTAGGAGTTTGAGACCAGCCTGGCCAGCATAGTGAATCTCTCTACTAAAAATACAAAAATTTGCATTTAAAGGTGGCGCATCTTGGCCAGGCACGGTGGCTCATGCCTGTAATCCCAGCACTTTGGGAGGCCAAGGCGGGTGGATCACGAGGTCAAGAGATCGAGACCATCCTGGCTAACATGGTGAAATCCCGTCTCTACTAAAAATACAAAAAAAATTAGCCAGGCATGGTGGTGGGTGCCTGTAGTCCCAGTTACTGGGGAGGCTGAGGCAGGAGAATGGCATGAACTCGGGAGGCAGAACTTGCAGTGAGCCGAGATCACGCCACTGCACTCCAGCCTGGGCAATAGAGTGAGACTCTGCCTCAAAAAAAAAAAAAAAGGTGATGCATCTTTTAAGTCTATAGCCATGCATGCCCACTGGGTTGCTGGATGGGGATTCCAGCATTCCTATGAGTGGCCCCGCTATCCTTCGGTAGAAGGAGCCTGACTTTCCAACACATCAACTCCAAGCAGTGTTGCACTGTTCCGGTGGGTTTCGCTACAATCTACTAAATGGTGAGCTACGTTCTTGAGCCCTGTTCTCCTTTCTTTGGTGTCAGGAAATATGGTCTTCACCATGTTCCCAGAGGACAGATATAATGCCACCTGTATTTTTGTATTTGAACCCACAGCCCAAGACCTGGCACAGAATAACTACCCACAATCCCCAGCTTGCCAGAGCCATTCTCAGTCTTGCCTCTAAAACTCAGCTCATGCCTAACCCAAAAAACCCACTGTGTTTTCTTCCCCATCCTTCAATGCCCAGCTCAACAGGTGCCTTCCATACGGCCTCACATGGCTCTCGCTTCAATCCATCTCTTTCTCTTTTTTTTTTTTTTTTTTTTTTTTTTTGAGACGGAGTCTCGCTCTGCCGCCCAGGCTGGAGTGCTGTGGCCGGATCTCAGCTCACTGCAAGCTCCGCCTCCGGGTTTACGCCATTCTCCTGTCTCAGCCTCCGAGCAGCTGGGACTACAGGCGCCCGCCACCTCGCCCGGCTAATTTTTTTGTATTTTTTTAGTAGAGACGGGGTTTCACAGTGTTAGCCAGGATGGTCTCGACCTCCTGACCTCGTGATCCGCCCGTCTCGGCCTCCCAAAGTGCTGGGATTACAGGCTTGAGCCACCGCGCCCGGCCCCATCTCTTTCTCGTATCATCTCTTGAAGGGACACCACCAGGAACTATACCATAATTGCTTCACATGTTTGATAATGACATACAGAGTAGTCACTACTGTGAAAACACACAGCCTCTGCTTTGTCTCATCTTCTCAAAAAGTCTGCAATTTTCCATAGACAGAAAATTGTTTCTTTTCTCCTCAATCTATAGTTCATTATACAGATATTTATAGGTATCTCCAAAATGGAAGTTAGGATACAGCACAGATACCTCCTCCTAAGTATGTGCTGACAGCAAATGGGAGTCCTGCAGCTACAGAGTTGGTGGTCACACCATTGTAAGTGCTTTATCTGGGTTTAAAACAAGGTATCTTGTTATTTGTTAGGGGAAGAAATGGCCAATTCAAGAAGAGGTGGCCATGAAGGCCTCATCCAAACATCTCCCTATCCTTATCCCTCATAAGAGAGGGCACAGGGAAGGGTACTTTTACCAGCCAAAGATCTGGCAGCTGCTTAAACCAACCTCACATGGGTCTTGAAGCAATGGTGACAAGCTCATCTTAGCTGTAACCACAACAGCACATGCAAGAAGTTAACAGACTCACTCTCCAAGGCATGGTCCTTCACCAAGATGCAGAGTCACACATTTCTTTCTTGTTTTCTTTTGAGACAGGGTCTCACTCTGCCACCCAGGATGAAGTGCAGAGGCATGACCTCAGCTCATTGCAGCCTCAACCTCCCAGGCTCAAGTGATCCTCCCAGACTCAAGTCCCTCAAGTGGCTGAGACTACAGGTGCACACCACCATGCCCCGCTAATTTTTGCATTTTTTTGTAGAGACGGGATTTTTATAGAGACTACAGTCACCAGGCTGGAGTGCAATGGCACGATTTCAATGCACTGCAACCTCCAACTCCTTGGTTCAAGCGATTCTCCTGCCTTAGCCTCCCAAGTAGCTGGGATTATGGCACGCGTCACACGCCCAGCTTTTTGTATTTTTAGTAGAGCCAGGGTTTCACCATGTTGGCCAGGATGGTCTAGAACTCCTGACCTTGTGATCCACCTGCCTCAGCCTCCCCAAGTGCTGGGATTACAGGTGTGAGCCACCATGCCCGGCTGAGACTCTGTCTTTAAAACAACAACAACAACCCAAAAGTTAGCTGGGCATGCTGGTGCACGCCTGTAATCCTGGCTACTCAGGAGGCCGAGGCAGGAGAATCGATTGAACCCAGGAGGTGGAGGTTGCAGTGAGCCAAGATCACGCCACTGCACTCCAGCCTGGGCCACGGAGCGAGACTTTGTGTCAAAAATAAATAAATAAATAAATAAAAATAAAGGCCAGTGGCTCATGCCTATAATCCCAGCACTTTGGGAGGCCGAGGCAAGCGGATCATGAGGTCAGGAGATCGAGACCATCCTGGCTAACACGGTGAAACCCCGTCTCTACTAAAAATACAAAACATTATCTGGTCGTGGTGGCGGGCACCTGTAGTCCCAGCTACTCAGCAGGCTGAGGCGGGAGAATGGCGTGAACTCGGGAGGCGGAGGTTGCAGTGAGCCAAGATCGCGCCACTGCACTCCAGCCTGGGTGACAGAGTGAGACTCCGTCTCAAAAAGCAAACAAACAAACAAACAAAAAACCTAGGTAGCCCACACCATGAAATAGATGTAGCTTCTGACATAAGAGTCCTATGTTAGGAATACATTCTAGAGAAATAACTTGAAATGTTAAAGCTATTTATACAAAAATATGATTTAAAATGTGTCACAGCTTCACGCCTCAGCGACAGAGTGAGACTATGTCTCAAAAAAAAAAAAAAAAAGAATGGAGTGGAGACTTGTAGAGTAAAAACAACTTAAGATTAACAGAGTTGAAGCCTGTATTAATACATACCTTATTAGTGGTATTTTAAATATATGGATCAATATATGCATTTTTTTTTTTTTTGAGACGGAGTCTTGCTCTGTCGCCCAGGCTGGAGTGCAGTGGCCGGATCTCAGCTCACTGCAAGCTCTGCCTCCTAGGTTTACGCCATTCTCCTGCCTCAGCCTCCTGAGCAGCTGGGACTACAGGCGCCCGCCACCAAGCCCGGCTTTTTTTTTTTTTTTTTTGAGAGAAAGTCTCGCTCTGTCACCCAGGCTGGAGTGCAGTGGCGCAATCTCGGCTCACTGCAACCTCTGCCTCCCAGATTCAAGTGATTCTTCTAACTCAGCCTCCTGAGTAGCTGGGACTACAGGCACGTGCCACCACGCCCAGCTAATTTTTTGTATTTTTAGTAGAGATGGGGTTTCACGGTGTTAGCCAGGTTGGTCTCGATCTCCTGACCTCATGATCCACCCGCCTTGGCCTCCCAAAGTGCTGGGATTATAAGCGTGAGCCACCGCGCCCGGCTATATGCTGAAGTATTAACAAATAAATAATATATATAGGGCTGGCTTCAAAATACTTGGGATAGGCATATATAGATAAACCAAGACTGCTCATGTAGACAGTAAATGAGGTACCCTGTAAAAAAAATAGTAAAATGAACAAAAGGTTCAGATGAACCTTTTGTTCATTTTACTATTTTTCCTTTCTACTTTCAAACGTGTGTGTTTGAAATTCCCACAATAAAAATTTTTTTTTTTTTTTTTGGTTTTTTTTTTTTGAGATGGAGTTTTGCTCTTGTTGCTCAGGCTGGAGTGCAACGTCACCATCTCAGCTCATTGCAACCTCCGCCTCCCAGGATCAAGTGATTCTCCTGCTTCAACCTCCAGAGTAGCTGGGATTATAGGCATGCACCACCAGGTCTGGCTAATTTTATATTTTTAATGGAGACGGAGTTTCTCCATGTTGGTCAGGCTGGTCTCAAACTCCCGACCTCAGGTGATCCGCCTGCCTTGGCTTCCCAAAGTGCTGGGATTACAGGCGTGAGCCACTGTGCCTGGCCCAGTAAAGTTTTAGAAAGCTTAACTGAGCCTCACTCACTTAATAAGCCCACCACTTCTAGGCTACAGTTCTCCCTCCTTAGGTGGCTACATGTAGGAGTCTACAATCTGCTTCCAAACATCTCCCCCACACCACCCTGCCTCCACTGTATGCTTCAGCCTCAGGGAACCACGTGCGGCGTCTCCTTCATGGGCCGGCCCAAGTGTCCCCTCCTCGGGAACCGCAGAAGCCACGCTGGCTCTCTGTGGTCCTAGGAGCAATCACGGCATCACACACCTCACTCTGCTTGTGCTTACACAGGCTGCCTGCCGCTCTGTGAGAGCCTGTAGGCACACTCCAGGGAACCAAAACACGCTGTGGAAGTCAGCTGCCAGCAGGTCTCAGCACCCACTACACATGCACAGCCCCTTGCAAGGGTGAAATGGAACCAAAACGGACACAAAATCTTAACTGGGACCAGCCACAGAAGAAGCCACTATATTGGCGCTGGCTCATCGCTCCCCTCTCCACTCCGCTGGTGTCCTCCTGGCTCTCATCAAGGGGTATGTCTGTGTGTCTGTCAGGGGCACTTTTGGAGCATTAACTAGGATCCTGTTTTGAGCTTCTCATCCTGGTGGTAACTGCGGTATTTCTTTGTGTATGTGTGTAGGTGGCGAGTGTGTAATGCTGTTCTGTCTGCACAGCAGGTCCTTTCCCCATCCCTTTTTTTTTCAGGCAGTGTCTCTCTCTGTCACCCAGGCTGAAGTGCGATGGTGCCATCATGGCTCACTGCAGTCTCAACTACCCAGGCTCAAGCAATCCTCCCGTCTCAGCCTTCTGAGAAGCTGGAACCACAGGCACATGCCACCTAATGCTGCCAGGCACATGTCTGGCTAATTGAAAATTGCTCTGAAACCCAGGCTGGTTTTGAAGCAATACTCCTGCCTAGGCCTCCCTGGGCCACTGCACCTGGCCTTATTTTTAAAGATTGTTTTTGGGAGTGGGCACAGTGGCTCTTACTATAATCCCAGCACTTTGGGAGGCCAAGGTGGGTGTATCACCTGAGATCAGGAGTTCGAGACCAGCCTGCCCAACATAGCAAAACCCCGTCTCTACTAAAAATACAAAAATTAGGCCCAGTGTGGTGGCTCATGCCTGTAATCCCAGCACTTTGGGAGGCCAAGGCGGGCGGATCATGAGGTCAGGAGATCGAGACCATCCTGGCTAACACAGTGAAACCCCGTCTTTACTAAAAAATATAAAAAATTAGCCGGGCACTGTGGTGGGTACCTGTAGTCTCAGCTACTCAAGAGGCAGAAGCAGGAGAATAGCGTGAACCTAGGAGGCGGAGCTTGCAGTGAGCTGAGATCACGCCACTGCATTCCAGCCTTGGTGACAGATCGAGATTCTATCTTAAAATAAAATAAATACAATACAATACAAAAATTAGCCGGGCATGGTGGCAGGCACCTGTAATCCCGGCTACTTGGGAGGCTGAGGAAGGAGAATCGCTTGAACCTGGGAGGCGAAGATTGCAGTGAGTTGAGATCACGCCACTGCACTCCAGGCTGGTGACAGAGCCAGACTCTTCTTTGTAGAGATGGGGGTCTCACTATGGTGCCCAGCCTGGGGCCCATCATTTTAAACTGCACATTTCCTTGTGGTGGCTTTAGGGAGGGACTGATGGAGGCTATGGAAGGAAACAAAGCACCTGGGTTCGGCTGTGGCCAGCTGCTGTTTACCCTCATCGTCCCACCAGGAAAGACTGCTCACAGCAGTCTCCTAATGCTCTCTGCTTAAGGAGGCCTCCTAAAGTGAAAAGGCTTTAAAAATACATTCACCCTCAGAAAAAACAAAACAAAACAAACAAACCCTACACATGTGAGGTCATGTGTAGACAGTGTGGAAACATCACAGCAGGTGATACATTAATGGTGACTATTTTCAGAGCTCTTATATGCACCACATAACACACACAAACGCATCTCTATGTCTCACCTACACAAGTGACCCGGTTCCCTCAGAACCCCTGTTCACCTTCTGTTTTAATCCAGGACAAAGCCAGGCTCAGCGGCTGCCTGGGCCCCTCGTGGGCTGGATCTCTGTCACCTCACTTTAGCTGACCCTATTCCAGGTTGACTAATGTCTGGTCAAGCAACTCCACCCGAGTGTAAAGGATGCCATTTCTACCCAGTCCACGAAGAGGCAGTGGTGGGAAGCTGACCAGGAAGGAGGGGCAGGAAGGAGAGTTGTGTGGGGCAAGAACGAAAGCTCATGGCCGCATTTCTCATGATAGAACTGCTGGGGTGTCTGTAGGCCATGGGCAGAATGTCATGATCACCAAGGAGGAGGCAGGAGTGTTAACAGAGTCTAAAAACAAAAAGGGTAAGTGGAACAGGACCTAGTCCAGTTCAGGACAGCAAGGAGAAAGAACCAAATGAACTCAAAAGAAATGGAGGCAAGACAGGCTGTCTCACTTGGCCTGGAAGGGAGCGGTGAGGGCAGGCGCTGTGCATGGCAGCTTCTGGTGCCTCTGGTACAACTCCACAGAGTGCCACTCGCCTGGGCACTGTCACAGTGACAAGCAGAAAGCACACAGGGTGTTCTTCACACACTCAACGACAGTAAGACTTTGCCCTATCTCTCCCTAGACCAGAACCTTCCTGTGAGCTGGGATCACTTGTGTCCCCAATACCCATCATAGAGCTGGCACACAATGGCAGCAAGACAAAAAGAAGGATGTTTGGGTGGAAAAGGAAAGAAGACAAAAAGATAAGGAGGAAAAGTCTGGGCGCAGTGGCTCATGACTGTAACACAGCACTTTGGGAGGCCGAGGCAGGCAGATCATGAGGTCAGGAGTTCAAGGCCAGCCTGGCCAGCATGGTGAAACCCCGTCACTATTAAAAATACAAAAATTAGCTGGGCATGGTGGCGCATGCCTGTAGTCCCAGTTATTCGGGAGGCTGAGGCAGGAGAATCGCTTGACCCTGGTAGGTGGAGGTTGCAGTGAGCCAAGATCACACCACTGCATGCCAGCCTGGGCAACAATGAGACTCTGTCTCGAAAAACAACAACAAAAATGGGAAAAGGGACTAAAAAAGGAGGGGAAGAAAAAGGAGGAAGGGATTAGAGAAGGGAAAAAAAAAAAAGGGAGAGCAGAAAGGGAAATGGGAGGGCCGGGCACAGTGGCTCACGCCTGTAATCCCAGAACTTTGGGAGGCTGAAGTGGGCGGATCATGAGGTGGTCAGGAGTTCAAGACCAGCCTGGCCAACATAGTGAAATGACATCTCTACTAAAAATACAAAAATTATCTGGGCGTGGTGGCGCATACCTATAGTCCCAGCTACTCGGGAGGCTGAGGCAGGAGAATCGCTTGAACCCGGGAGGTGGTGGTTGCAGTGAGCCGAGATTGCACCACTGCCTCTAGCTTGGGCAACAGAGTGAGACTTTGTCTCAAAAAAAAAAGAAAAAAAGAGGAGAAGGTAGGGAGAGAAAATAAAGTAGGGGAAAAATCAGAGAGCTGGAGAGCAACAAAGATGAAGAAAAACGCGGGGAAGGGATAGGAAGAAAATGTTGATTAATTCTTATTTTATAGTAACAAGGATTCAAAGGTGAGCTCTGGAAAGATGTAGACATCTGTCTCAGAGCAATTACTCCCACGGTAATTCAAGGGCATGCAGACAAACATATGCATCCCAGGAATGGACTCCAGATAGGCAACAGGTCTGCTGCTGACCTCTGTGCTCAGACCCAGGCTCTGACATAGCTGGAGAAAAGTCCAAAGCCTCCCACCCACATGGGTAAAAAGATACTGAGTGGACACCACCATGCTGGTGTTCAGGGGCTCGCCAGAAACACCCTGCCTAACATGGGAGCATGAAGGTCCCCTCAGTTTGCTAGTCTGCTTCTTAGAGAATGCCACAGCTCAGGTCACTGGGATACTATCTACATGGGCACCTGGCTCTCTCCCCAGTATACCCCACAGTGGGCTATGTCTCAGATGCCAGCTAACCAGAGCTTATACTTACATTACCACCTCCAGGGACATGCTTAATATTGTCCTTGGAACCACACTTGGACTGAATATGGCTGTAGCTCACTTTTTTGGAGACTATCTGGACCTGGAGTGTTAGAAAACAGAAAAAAACAACACAAAGGGAGAGGACTGGTTAGAATTGACACAGGGAAGGCAGTGAGTCCACACGTGATCACAATGACCAACAAAAAGTGTTGTTAAACCTCCACCCCCATCTTCTACAGAATAGATGTGGAAAAGCACAGGAAAAGAAATGTGAAAGAGCAAGAAGGGGAGTGAAAAACGTGAACAGACAACACAACGACAGGAGCAGCGCTGCGCAGGCGCGGCATGTTGGTCATCACCGCTCCTTGGGGGTGGGGCTGTGGTTCACAAGGCCCAGGCAGCAGCCCAGCCTGATGCCCCACCAGGCACAGCCCTACCTCCTTGCCCTGCTCCCTCCTCAAGAGCTGGGCACAGTGTCCTTGGCTCTTCTCTGCAAGAGTCTTATCATGTGGACCTGTTCTCACCCAGAGGGTGCTTCCCTTAAATCTGGGCCCTGGAATGGCTGCAGCCAGACCCACTCTCAGAAGCAAAGGCTGCTCTGAGAAGCATTGGGCAGCTGGCAACAAGGGCACAGATGATACTAACAGGAAGGAGAGGACAGTGCTCAGATGTGAACACAAATAGATACAGAATCTCCACTACCAGGGGAGCGGCTGCAGCCTCCACACTTAGCCCATTTGTCTCAGGGCTCGAGAAGGCATAGTATTTTTGACTCAAGGGTAAAATACCTTCTTGAATCCTCCATATGCCTAATCCTCTGCCCTGTGAGATGCCCATGTGGAAAGAACAGGCTCTCAGCAGGGGAGCAAGGACGCCCAATCCTGGGGGCACAACCACACTGCATAGTACGGGAATGGCTTCCCCTGGAACTGAGAAACACCAAGGCCCTGGCTCTAAGACTCTGGAACAAAGAATCCCAGGACCTTCTCAAGAAGGAATAGTTGCCAACTTCCTTTCTTTGCAAATGATGCAGGCCCCAGGCTGAAGAGTTCTCCACAGAGTACAGAAATCCTGAGAAACTCCAACCCATATACCTCATTGTACCCACTCATTTCTAGACTTTTTCACAACTTTGATGGTCAACAAGTGGTTAGCAAACTACTTAATGAGCCTTGGTCTGAACCTAGGACCTCTAGTAGTCACCTAGAAGCCACAGTGCAGCTTTCTTCACTCAGCCCTAGGCTGAGACTTCCCACGCTGGTCCCTAAGGGCTGGAGTGCTGGCTTCTCTGGCAGAGGCCACCTACCTGCTACAGCTAAGGAAGGTGTTGCAAGCACGCAGGAGGGGCCTGGTTTCCAGGTTTACAGAAGCAAGGGGAAAGAACCTGTGGTTTCAGCTTACCTCAGCCCTTGAGTTCATGCTGCATGCCTATACTAAGTGGGTTTCCACTGGGAATGAGCATCCTAACTTTCAGTTAAGAGGTGACCCGGGGAACCAGGACAAATGAAGTTATCTCCATACCCAGCAGCGTTATGAGAGGGATCTTTTAGTTCAAGGTAAAGCACAGGGGCTCCAGGGTTCCAGGTGGTGGAAATTACTCCTGCCATGTCTTCCTGATAACGAATGTGGGTGCACTGTATTTGCATCCATACCAGATAGGTTTCACATCAGGGTCAGTGTGAAGGAAATGAACTAAAGTCTTTGGATCCATTTTATCCAGCCAAAAATTATATATATATTCTCCAAAGGGCTAATGGGCTGCCAACTCCATTAACTTTCAAGGTTAATACAAAAAATTTTCTGATGGCTGACTCATCAAGCACAGAGAAGGGAATATGGGGGGAGAAGAAGTAGAAACTAGTTAAGGAAAGGGGAAAAGCGCAAGAGAGGGCAATTGGCTCAGGCTGGAAGAAGTATTTTACCATCTTCACCTTCCAGAGGTGGGTCTAAATAAAACTCACTTTCCCCGCAGGTTGTTTCTGTGCACTTGCAATTGGGCCGGCTGTTTTAGTGACTGCATTAGATTCAGGCTTTCGGGTTGTAGCAGCTGCCTCTGTTTTTTTCTCTACTTTGGCCTGGATGGAGATAAAGGGAGGGCAAATTTCAAACCAAGAGGGTAAGAGCTCAAATGCCAAGAAGGGAAGAAGGCTGTAGGGGACTCAAATCCAGGTCAGGCCACCAGGCAAAAGCAGGTGGCCTTTGATCCTAGGCAAAACCACACATTTCCCAGGGCAGACCAAGTCACAGATCCTTGAGTAGAGGGACACAAAAAAAGGAGCTGCAGGCCACAGTCTTGAGACATGAGGAACAGGTCAAGACACTATGTAATGGAGAAAAGGCACAAAGGAAGGCTAAGACAACCAAATTAGTGATGCTGAGAGTGTGCTGGGGCATGATTTTCCAATTACGATACCCCCCACCCCATGCCAAATGTTCTGATATGCCCCAAGCAGTTGCCACGGCCAGAGAAGTCAATACTGATAGAAAGTGTCACATTCTTTAGGTATGTTGGAGCGGAAAACAATTCACTAGATCAAGTCACTCAACTCCCCACCCAAGACCTCCTGTAACTTTCGCACCATGAAACCATAAGAGCAAAGACAGGGGGAGGTAGGCCATCAGCAGCACAGCCCAGAGGCCTGCTGGGCACACCAGAGCCACTGTTGCTACCACAAGCAACTCTCAGGCTCTTCTCTAGACTGATCTCAGCTTGCCATCAGTGTCTTCCAACAGCACCAGGATTCCACCTCATTTTTGTCCCTCCTGAATATCTTAACAGCTCCAGATTAAGCAAGTTAAGTATTCTGCCCTGGATGGTGGTGGTGGTGGTGTAGAGCGAGTGAATAACCTAGGAGATGAGATGGTCACTACTCCAGGGACCCGAATGTTCTCAGATGGACTTTCATCACCACATTTTCACACAGAGTTCCCATGGTTACCAACAGTTAAATAATTCTGGGATTGATGCAACCAGAAAATCATAACCACCGGAAAATCCTAAAAGTGAAGCACTGTGATCTTTCTCCATCACTATATGCAGTGCAGTCCTGTTGTTTAGGAAGGCCAGAGGCTTACAGCACGACTCATCCTGGCCACAAGAGGACACCCTAGTCCTCTTTCAGATAGATTCCACTCAAGTGATGGGTTGTGGAAGTAAGAGGTGTTCTACCTTCTGCCTATCCTGACATTCTCTGTGCAGCCTAAGAACCATGAAAAACTAGGCTCATGTCGAGCATCTCTCATACTTGCAGAGTCTCTGAGGCCTCCTCTGTTTCTTCTATAAAATAATCCTTTTACATCCAAGCAAAAATGTAAACCCAGACCCCAACATCTAGAACAGGAGCCTCCCTTATTGAGACAGGAAGAGAAAGCCCAGAGCTGAGCCCACCCCGCCCTCCCTGCTGCTGGGGCGCAAAGCCCACTACAGAGCCCAGGCTGAAATGCCCTGACGCTGAGTCCAGTGTCCTAATTGCCTGTTGCTTTGGTGGGCCTGGGAACAGTGGGTGGAGATGGAGGGGAGGATGCAGGGGCCGGCATGACAGGACCCCAGGTTCCCTGGACCCACCCGGCCTCCTCCAGGCTGATGCTTGATGTTTTCTGTGGAGCCAACCTTGGAGCGGACATTCTTCAGATCAGGAGCAGAAGCATTGGTGGCCAGGCGGCTGAGCCTGGGGGTGGTGGAGCTGGGCTTGGCCGAGGTGGGCTTCTTGTCTATGGAAGGAGTTGTGGAGGGCCGGGAGGGCATGGGTGTGGGTTTGACTCGGGTGGGAGCCACCCCTGCAGCGGGGGCTGTCCCACTGAGAGTGGTGGTTTTCTTCATGGAACTGGTGGAGGTGCTCTTTGGGCGACTCAAGTCAGCTGCAAAGAAGGGAGTCAGAGATAAAACGGGTTCAGGGAGAGAGAGAAAAAGGGAGACTTAAGCCACAGAGCAGGTGGGGGTTCAAGTTAGGGCTCTGCAAAATGGCAGAGGGGCTATTACCTGGTACAGACTTCGCAGTCATCTTCTTGACTTCTGCAGGTTTTCCCTCAGTCTTAACGGCTGTACAAAATATACTTATTAATATAACATTTAACAAACTGACCTGTTGGATAGTCCATCCAATATTGAGATTCCTCATTATTTAACAATTACTGAATATCTACTTTGAGCCAGGGACTGTGTTAGTCCCTGGGAATGGAGTGGTAAACTAGATGGTCAGGCACTGTGTCTTATTCTTCTGTACCGCCCTGATAATGCCTTCTATGTGGCCTTAAAAGTAGGCTGTCAATACATGCCTATGGACTTGAATAGCCCTCTTCTTATCATCATGTAAGCCCATGAGCACCAGGTGCTGTGGGTTACTAAGAAGGCAAGAGTAAATTCTACCTGGAAATTCATGAGCGGTACATTTTTCTGCCTTTACTCAAGATTTTTCTGAATACATACAACTGCTAAGCTCACACAGAGATCAAGGCTTGTTAAGTACTAGCTGGGTGTGGTGGCTCATGCCTGTATTCCCAGCACTTTGGGAGGCTGAGGTGGGCGGATCACGAGGTCAGGAGATCAAGACCATCCTGGCTAACACGGTGAAACCCTGGCTCTACTAAAAATACAAAAAAAGCCGGGGGAGGTGGCGGGCGCCTGTAGTCCCAGTAACTCGGGAGGCTGAGGCAGGAGAATGGCGTAACCTGGGAGACGGAGATTGCAGTGAGCTGAGATTGCGCCACTGCACTCCAGCCTGGGTGACAGAACAAGCCTCTGTCTTAAAAAAAAAAAAAAAAAGTACCAAGCCCACAGGGCTACTACCACTGTTCCGGGTAGCCCACTAAGGACTGGTGCGTAAGCAGGCTTGCACAGCTGTTTGTGATACTGGCTAGAGCTATGGCTGGGGCAAAGCCAAGATCCCATTTTCCCCTCCCTAGATCCCACGGGAGAGAAAGACAGGCAATACTCACCAGTGGGCTTCTTGGGCAGGAGCGTGGAGGGGCTCCTACTGCTTGGGCCAGTTGAGGCAACAGCGGTAGCTGTTGTGGCTTTTGCGACAGTTTGAGTGCTCTTGGATCCAGATCTGGAGGCCGGGGCAGAAGCTGGCTTGGATGGTGAGGCCCGCTTCTCAGGAGCCTTTGCATCTGCAATGGGCTGGAAATAGGTAAGTGGGAGTGAGCCCTGCAGGTCAGCAATAGCCCCAAGGAGTCACGCTACAAGATGCTTCTTTTTTTGTTTGTTTTGTTTTTTGGAGATAGAGTCTTGCTCTGTTGCCCAGGCTGGAGTGCAGTGGCATGATCTCGGCTCACTGCAGCCTCCACCTCCCGGGTTCAAGCAATTCTTCTGACTCGGCCTCCAGAGTAGCTGGGACTACTGGCATATGCCACCACGCCCAGCTAATTTTTTGTATTTTTAGCAGAGACAAGGTTTCACTGTGTTAGTTAGGATGGTCTCGATCTCCTGACCTTGTGATCTGCCTGCCTCAGCCTCCCAAAGTGCTGGGATTACAGGCCTCAGTCACTGCACCTGGACACAAGATGCTTCTATACAAGCATGTACCAGAGAACAGGAGGTACTGTGGGTTCAGCAGCTACTGACAGGAAAATATATATGGTTCTAAGAGCAAAATCCTCCACATAAAGTGGCAAACTAGCCATGCAGGGTGCTGTGTAATCTGAGGACATGCAACAGAGAGTAAAACTACTTCAATCCAACCTGAGCCAGTGAGAATGAATAGCCCTGAAGGGTACATCACCACAACCTACATCTGCCTCCAGATCTACTGCATTATATACTTACATATATATATATACATGTATTTATGTATATATGCATATATATATGCATATACACACACACATATATTTTAATGTAACCTCTGTAGAAATGCCAAAAATACTAATGTATTTAATGTAATAAAATCTAATGTATTATACTTGACCAAAGATTAAACACATACACAAACAAAAACTAAAAATTATGTTCAGTCAAATCAAGCCGTTCTTTTGACTAACACGCACCTACAAAATGCTGAACAGGACTGAGCAGAAAGATGGAGAGGCCACAGGCCAAATCTGGGCCAGAAGTGTGAGTTGCAGCCCTACTCCGGCAAATCACTGAGCCTCTGAGCTTTATTTCCTCATTGGGATAAAGAGATTAGAATGGAGGGTGATGAAGGACCAGCTCTGATAATATGTGATGTCAGGGAATAAAGGAGGAAAGGTCTCAGCACAGAGACGATGAGAAGAGGCAGCCTGAGCAACAGAAGGGATAAAGAGCACTGATATCACAACTACGGTCCGAGAGCAAAAGGGAAAAAGTCTCTCAAGTATAGATGCTTGGCATCTGGACCACTCTAGTTCCTTTTACATGGAGGCTGGGAATGACGTCTCTAGTGAAGAAGCGAAACAATCAATTTAGCCTGGTTTCTATGGGGATAGGGGATGAAGACACTATTTTGATAAACAAATTACCACATTACAAAAGAGAGTACGCCAAATCACAGACACAGTGGGCTCAGCTCTCTTGCTCCAAGAGAAGTGGCTATAAAGAGGGCAGTATGGAGGTAGAGACAAACAGGATATCGTTAAATGGAAAAATCAGCTAAGGAAGTACTTAGAAATTAAGGGCTGGCATCCAATCAAATATTAAGTGTAACTCTGCAAATGTAGGGTAATGACGATTTCCACAAATAAAGGCCCTAAGTATGGTGTGAAGAACTCTAAGGCTGGAATCAGGGGAAGTGATTCTGCTTCCAGCTCTACGGAAACATGTAGGATTTTGGGCACAGGGGTTCCCTTTCCTATCGCTCTAAAATTTGAGGACTAAACCAGATGCTCTCTGGGATGTGCATCAAATTTTTAACACTATGACTATTATTCAGAATAATCTAGCATAGTCTTATTATTTTGCCAGTAAGGGTAATAATGATAAAATAAGTTAGAAAAAAGTTATGTGGGATAGAAATCTCAAAAGGATGTTGCATCTTTTAGATGTCAGGCTCCTGGTTTCAACAACCTGCAGAAGTTAACTGGAGCTATTCTGCTGTTTCCCAATTTACATTTTCTTCTTTGCCAGAATCATAATCTACTTATTTTTTTCTGTATAGGTTTTTTTCTCTCTGTCTCTACAAATCTTTCTACCAAAATAAACTGCAGATGAAGAGGCCACTAGCCAAATCTGGGTTAGAAGCCTGAGCTGCATTCCTGGTTTGGCCCCTTAATTCTAAAGAGTGTTATTGGGCAAATCGCTGGGCCTCTCTGAGCTTTATTTCCTCATCTGGATAAAAGAGATTAGAACAGGACTGGCGCAGTGGTTCATGCCTGTAATCCTAGCACTTTGGGAGGCCGAGGCAGGCGGATCACCTGAGGTCAGGCGTTGGAGACCAGTCTGCCCAATGTGGCGAAACCCCAGCGCTACTAAAAATACAAAAAATTAGCCAGGCATGGTGGCGGGTGCCTGTAATCCCAGCTACTCAAGAAGTTGATGGAGGAGAGTCACTTGAACCTGGGAGGCGGTCCAGCCTGGGCAACAATAGTGAAACTCCATCTCAAAAAAAAAAAAAAAAAAAAAAAGAAAAGACATTAGAACATAGGACCAGCTTTACATGCCTGGCTAGATTTTATCAATCTGTTTCTTATCTAAAAGACAAACATTAATAATTACAATGCAGATCACCCGTTTAGGTCAGCTATATCTTGAAATGCCGTCTAAAAGCTGAATGGCAAAAGGCCATAAAAGAACAGTGGTTGATAGCCCTGGGCCGCAGCACTGGACTCAGCTCCAGCCTCAGATACTGGTTCTGCCATTTAATAGCACTGGACTTTAGGAAGTTTATTTAGCCGGGCGCGGTAGCTCACACCTGTAATCCCAGCACTTTGGGAGGCTGAGGTGGGCGGATCACGAGGTCAGGAGATCGAGACCATTCTGGCTAACATGGTGAAACCCCGTCTCTACTAAAATTACAAAAAACTAGCCGGGCGTGGTGGCGGGCGCCTGTAGTCCCAGCTACTTGGAGGCTGAGGCAGGAGAATGGCGTGAACCCGGGAGGCGGAGCTTGCAGTGAGCCGAGATGGTGCCACTGCACTCCAGCCTGGGCGACAGAGCCAGACTCCGTCTCAAAAAAAAAAAAAAAAAAAAAAAAAAAAAGAAGCTTATTTAACTGAGCTTAGGCTTCCTCACCTATAAAATGAAAATACTGATATCTACGTCATGGGTGATTGAGAGAATTAAGGGTTAATGTATACAGGCCAGGCGCGGTGGCTCATGCCTGTAATCCCAGCACTTCAGGAGGCTGAGGTGGAAGGATCACCTGAGGTCAGGAATTTGAAACCAGCCTGGCCAACATGGCAAAATCCCCTCTCTACTAAAAATACAAAAATTAGCCAGGCAAGGTTGTGGGTGCCTGTAATCCCAGCTTCTCGGGAAGCTGAGGCACGAGAATTGCTTGAACCTGGAAGGCGGAGGTTGCAGTGAGCCCAGAGTGTGCCACTGCACTCTAGCCTGGGTGACAGAGCAAGGCTCCATCTCAAAAAAATAAAAATTTTTAAAAAGTTCATGTATATAAAGCAACTAGTACAGTACATTTCATTTATATGATTTATTATAGAGTGAAATTTCACTAGACACCTCTCCTTCCTCCACTCTCCTCTGTCACCCCCTGCTGCTGCTGAATAAGCAGCAGGGAGGACCTGCGGCCAGGACTCCAGGCACCTCCCCTCTGCCCTCTTATTCAAACCTATTGTTTTCTAAAGATCAAGAAAAGCAACCAACTGGATAAATGAGGATAAGAGAGAAAGCTTTGTAAGATTTTATCGTTACTAGTTTATAAGAGGATTTCTCAGTTTCTTGGCCAGGGTTTCAGCCTAGACTTCAACTCCTAGGTTCCACAGTTTTCTTCACAATATTAAATTAAAAACTGACACTTTAACATGGGAAACTATCTCGTACCATGAATTTAAAGAGTACTATCAGGCTGACCTAAAGGCCCTTCTCAAATGAGACAAGATGTTAAGAAAGGCAGCCACAGCCTCCACTATCCTCTCCTACTGGAGCAATTCTGTAACGCTAATGCTGCTCCAAATGTGACCAGTTTCTGGGCAATACAGAAACCGTGGGTGACCTGGAAAACTGGATGACTTCAGAAGTAGCTCAGTGAGAGGTGGCCTAATGCCCAAAGCAAAGTAAGTTATCACATCATGCTGGAACATGCTGAGATAACCGGGAAGAGCTAGTTATATATCACAATAGTAATAGATAAAACTTCCACAGGATAACAGGGAAAGACAAAGAATTACATTTGATGTGGGAATTATACCAAAAAAGAATATCTAATTGGTATGTGGAGTAGAGGAAACTGGTTAATAAGTGCTTAAATAGGTAAAGAGTAGGTAGCTAGGAGAAAGGAGGAAGAACCTAAGTAGATGGAGTATTACCTCCAAACAGGCCAGGGAAAGGTAAAAGCATAAAAGGGCTTCAAAATGTTAATGGCTGCATCAATGGGCCCCAAATTGATTTCCTTTTCTTTTTTTGGCTGCTCTTTGTGGTGCAGGGGTAACCCATAGGCAGTGCACCCAGAGTAGCCATGCCAATTTTCAAATCACCCTCTCCCCCATTTCCCTTGCCTTTTCCCAATTCCACCAGCCTGATTCTGTTGCCTGTTAGCAACAAGAGTCTGTCTATTTGACACTCAGAAGGGAACAATTTTCCTCGGCACAGTAGTTAGGTGACCACTTACCTTTGGCTTCACGTCTTTTGAAGGTAAGATGGAAGGCCTGGCAGAGGCGACGGCAGGGCGTTTGGGTGGGGCAGCTGGTACTAAGCCTGAAGCAAGGCTCATGGGTTTTTTATTCAACCCACCACTGGTGGTGGGAGCTGGCTGCTTAGGGAGAGAAGTGGGCTGTGTTTTGGCTTTCGATGTTGAAGTCTTTGCAGGTTGAGTGGTGGCCAAAGGCTTTAGGTTGATTGTTGTTTTTTTTTATTTTTTATTTTTATTTTTTAAAGGGCAACATCAAACACACAGAAAAGAATAAAAACAAATTAAAAAAGTATAAATTGCACAATTCAAAGTAAAATTATAAGCAATGAGGATAGATGCAACTTAAAATTAGCATTTCTTTCTTCTGAGCTCAACAAATAATGGAATGAGACCAGGATAGAAAAAGAAAGTGGGGAATAGTTTCTTTTCTCTTTTTTTTTTTTTTGAGACGGAGTCTCACTCTGTCGCCCAGTCTGGAGTGCAGTGGCGATGTCAGCTCACTGCAAGCTCCGCCTCCCAGGTTCAAGCGATTCTCCTGACTCAGCCTCTCAAGTAGTTGGGACTACCGGCATGTGCCAC
This sequence comes from Trachypithecus francoisi, assembly GCF_009764315.1. Taxonomy (NCBI): domain Eukaryota; kingdom Metazoa; phylum Chordata; class Mammalia; order Primates; family Cercopithecidae; genus Trachypithecus; species Trachypithecus francoisi. Next base: position 15,552,230 of record NW_022681453.1, read on the forward strand.
CACGCCCAGCTAATTTTTTGTATTTTTAGTAGAGACAGGGTTTCAAGGTGTCGATGGTCTCATCTCCTAACCTTGTGATCTGCCTGCCTCGGCCTCCCAAAGTGCTGGGATTACAGGCGTGAGCCACCGCACCTGGCCTGGGAATAGTTTCTTAATGATAGTGGCACAAATTCTGGTAGTTTGGCACCTGAAGATTTAATTCAGTAAAACAATTACTTAACTCTTAATAGTTAACTAACTTTTGGTGGCTAAAATAATTCTAAAAGAAAAGCATCGGGAGATGATTGAGCCATTATTAGCTGTATTTTTTTAAATAACTTTTTAATTTTTTGAAGACCCTGGACAATATGCTGAAACTACCTGTACCTTGATGGGACAACAACAGCCACAGCCTGCAGTGTGGCTTTTGAACTTTGCAATAAGTACTAGTTATGTATCTGAAGCTATATGATCCACCTTCAAAATCTGCATTCTCTTTTCGTGAATGGAGATTTCGGAATCTTTTTTTTTTCTTTCACGTAACACTGAGATAATAGCAAACAATTCGGAATTTATTTCAGAATATTTTTGCAATTGTCCTTTTGGTTGTTGTTAAGGGAAGCAGAAACAATCTCTATAGAACTTTTTTTTTTTTTTGAGATGGAGAGCAGTGCAGTGGCATGATCTTGGCTCACTGCAACCTCCAACTCCTTGGTTCAAGTGATTCTCCTGCCTTAGCCTCCTGAGTAGCTATTATAGGCATGCGTCACCACGCCCAGCTAATTTTAGTATTTTTAGTAGAGATGGGATTTCACCATGTTGGCCAGGATGGTCTCCATCTCCTGATCTCGTGATCGGCCCGCCTCGGCCTCCCAAAGTGCTGGGATTACAGGCATGAGCCACCACGCCCGAACTCTACAGAACATTTTTTTACAGATATATAAGATAATAGGGTCAAAGGCTGAGATTTTAAAGTTGGTTAGGCCACTATGGTAAATGAGAATACAAGATATTTTTTACCAAACATGAGGAAGGACAATAATAGCTCAGAAAAAAGAAATTTCATTCGTGATTCAAGCAATAATAGCAGAAGATACTCTTGTTTAAAAATTATGGCAGTAGAAGATAACCACCATTCTGGCACCTACCTTTGTTTTCTTCTCTGGGCTTGGTGGGAGCTCCTTGTTCGGTGGGGTGGTGATGTCATTTCCGGTCCCACTCACAGCAGGCCTCCCTTCTTCCGGCCTGGCTATTCCTAAGGGGAGAGGGTGGGTGAGAATTGTGCTAAGCAAACATTTTTTCATACCCATTTTGAAAATACAAGGTTTAGCAAAGACAGACCACTAACTAGCACTTCATTCTGAAAAAAGTCCACAAGGTTGTGCTGCTGAAATGTGGACAAGACTCCCAAGTTCACACTGTGATGGAGGACAGTTTTAGATTCTTCAGATTCAGGGAGCCTGACCCTGTGGGAAAGCAGTCTAAGTGGCACATGCACAAATGATCAGTGGAAAGAAATGGTCCTTTAAGTTTGGTTTCCCTTCCCTAGAGACCAAAGGGACTCTGTCTTCCAACCACTAGCTCTCCATGCAATAGGACAAAAACCTCTTCTACCAGTCTATCTTTGGAATAAAGGTTGCTGTGAGATGGGATAAGAGCCAGAAGATCATTCAATGACTCCCTTTCCTTCCTTTCCCTATAAAGAACCACTTTATGGAGGATGTGAGATTAACCTGATCTAGTTCTAACAGTGACCCAGATTTCCAACAAGGCTGAGGAGACCCATGGAACCAGACTCAGGGCCAGAAATAAGTCTCCTACCTAAGGCAACATAGCCTCCTCTCTGTGGAGAGGTTACTTCAGATTTCAACAGTACTATAACTGAGAGCATTAAAATACCGTGAAATATATAACCTTGCTGTGGGCAAGGCGTTTCTAACTGTCACAAAGTCAAGAAGCCACAAAAGTTTGACTAAAGAAAAATGAAAAACTTCAACGTGGCAGAAAACAAAATAAGACAAAACACTATAATAAAAGTCAAAGGGCAAATGACAAACAGAAGAAATACTTGACCCTCATACCAAAGACAAAGAGCTTAGTCTATAAATCACTACCACAAATCAGTAACTGCTACAAAGGCCAATAATCCACTGGGGAAAATGACCAAAACAATGTGAACAGACTTTATAGAAAAGAGAAACAAAGTGTTTTGAAACTATGAAAAGATGTACAATGTTAAGTATAAAAAAAATAAAAATTAAAACCCCACTGAAATGCCATTTTATTTTATTTTTTGAGACAAAGTCTCGCTCTGTCACCCAGACTGGAGTGCAATGGTGCAATCTCGGCTCACTGCAACCTCTGTCTCCCCTGTTCAAACAATTCTGCCTCAGCCTCCCAAGTAGCTGGATTACAGGCATGCGCCACCACACCCGGCTAATTTCTGTATTTTTAGTAGAGACAGGGTTTCACCATGTTGGCTAGGCTGGTCTCAAACTCCTGACTTCAAGTGATCCACCCACTTCGGCCTTCCAAAGTGCTGGGATTATAGGCTTCGTGAATCACCATGCCTGGCCTGAAATGCCATTTTAACACTAACATATTGTCAAAAGTCCTAAAATTTTAAAATAACTATTGAGAATAATATGGGGAAATATATTTGGGAGGTATGTGAACTGCTATGACCCATAGGCAGGGCTGCCTGGCAGTGTCATTTTCTGAAAATTACAAGGACAGACAAATTCTAATCCAGAAAACCAGTTTTTAGTAATTTATCCTAGAAGTGTATTTACACATCAGCAAAATAGTAAATGTGCAAGGTTTCTACCAGATCATTGTTTCTAAAAGCAAAAGAACAATCCAGAAGTCCGTTAATAGAAAACTGGTTATTATGGTAGAAATATCAATGTAATCTCTGAATGTGAAAAAATAAAGCATGGAGAAATTCTTTTATGATTACTATGCAATGGTCTCTATTAAAAAAAAAACAACAAAGCATAAGTATAATGTGAAACCATTGGTCTTGAAAAGGGATGGGGGAAAAGATATTGCAAATATACTTGTATATGCATTTTAAAAGAATCTTTGAAAGGATTGTAATTAAACAACATTATTGAGGGAAAGGATGGGACACAAAACTGGGGAGGTTAGGAGGCTTGAAACTTTGAGAAATAATTACAGATTCACAGGAAGTTGCAAAGAAATACATAGGGAAGGTCCCTGTGTCCGCTTTTACCCAGTCTCCCCAAGTGTTGACATCTACGTAAATACAGTATACTATCAAAACCAAGAAACGGAGACAACCCACAGAGCCTACTCAGATTTTTCGCTTTACGTGCACTCATTTGTGAGTGTGTGTGTGTGTGTGTGTAGTGCTATGCAACTTTATCAAGTGTAGCTTTGTGTAACCACCACCACCTCAGCCTCCCAAAGTGCTGGGATTACAGATTACCTGGCCTGGATTGGGTGGTTACAATCAATAGGGCTCCTTCATGTTACCCCTGAATATGAGTATCTACCCCACTCCCTTTCCAATCCCTAAATATATGGCAACTACTATGTTCTCCATCCCTATAATAACTTCCAGTACACTATATTTAAAAGTAGATATCCTGGCCTTGTTCCCAATCTTAGATAGAAAGCATTCGCTTATTCACCATTAAATATGATGTTAGCTGTAGGCTTTCTGTAGATGCTCTTTGTCAAGTTAAATTTAAAGTTTCTCTCTATTCCTACTTTGCTGAAAGTTTTAACATGAATGGCTATTTGATTCTCTTAAATGATTTTTCTGTGTTTACAATTTATTTTCTTTAGACTATGATATAACAGATTACTTGTTTTTTTTGAGATGGAGTCTCACTCTGTCGCCCAGGTTGGAGTGCAGTGGTGCGATCTCAGCTCACTGCAAGCTCTGCCTCCCACCATTCTCCTGCCTCAGCCTCCCAAGTAGCTGGGACTACAGGAATGCACCACCACACCCGTCTTTTTTTTTTTTTTTTTTATTTTTAGTAGAGACGGGGTTTCACCGCATTAGCCAGGATGGTCTCGATCTCCTGACCTCGTGATCCGCCCGCCTTGGCCTCCCAAAGTGCTGGGATTACAGGCGTGAGCCACCGCACCTGGCCGACAGATTACTTTTGATTATTGCACTAACCTTGTATACCTGAAATAATTCCAGTTTCAGTTTTTTTTTTTTTTAAGAGATGAAGTCTGTCACCTAGGCTGCACTACAGTGGCGTAATCACAGCTCACTGCCACCTCGAGCTCCTGGGCTCGAGAGACCCTAATGCCTCAGCTTTCCAAGTAGCTGGGACTACCGATACGTGCCACCATACCATTTACAAAAAAATTTTTTGAAGAGATGGAGGTCTTGCCATGTGGCCCAAACTGACTGGTCTCAAGCAGTCTTCCCACATTGGCTTCCCAAAGTGCTGGGATTACAGGCAAAAACCACCATGCCCCATCATAATTTCAATCTTTTCAATTGATTAAAGTTGGTTTTATGATCCAAGATCCATCTTGGTGAGTGTGTAGGGGACACCCGGGAAGAATGTATATTCTGTCACTGAGTGGAATTTCTATCAATGTCTATGAGATTTTGTTGTCTGATGGCACTGTTATATCTTTACTAACATTCTGTCTAGTAGTTCTATCAATTGTTCACAGTGGGACACAGAAGTCCCCAACTGTAATTGTGACTTTGTGTACTTCTCCTTTTAGCTCTGTCAGTTTTTGTTTCACGTATCTTGACACTCTGTTTCTGGGTGTATACATTTAGAACTGCTAAGTTTTCTCAGTGGGATTGATCCTTTCTTCTTTTCTCTGACATCTACTTTGTCTGGTGTTAGTCACTCCAGGCCAGGTAATCTGTAATCCCAGCACTTTGGGAGGCTGAGGCAGAGGATTACTTGAGGCCAGCAGTTTGAGACTAGCCTGGGCAACAAAATGAGACTTCTCTCTACAAAAATCAAAAGAAAATTAGTGGAGCATGGTAGTGCATGCCTATAAGACTCAGCTACTTGGGAGGCTGAGGTGGGAAGATTGCTTGAGCCCAGTGAGTCAAGGCAACAAGAAAAAACAACTATATATATGTATATACACACACACACACATATATATATACACACACAAAATAATTATATATAGCTATTGTTACTTTAAAAAATTAACATATTTCTTTCCATCTTTTAATTTTCAACCTACCTATGTCCTTATGTTTGTTATGCATCTCTTGTAGATAACATATACTTAGGCAATTTTTTTTTTCTTTTTAAGACAGGTGTGATCATGGCTGACTGTACTCACTGTAGCTTCTACCTCCTCGGCTCAAGCGATCCTCCTACTTCAGCTCCCGAATAGCTAGAACCACAGGCATGTGCCACCATGCCCGGCTAATTTTAAAATTATTTGTAGAGATGGGTTCTCCTTGTGTTGCTCAGGCTGGTCTCGAATCCTAGGCTCAAGTGATCCTCCTGCCTCAGCCTCCCGAAGGGATTACAGGCAGGAGCCACTGTACCTGGCCTACTTGAGACATTTTTTTTAAAAAATCTACTCTTCCAATCTTTGTCTTTTAATTGTAGTACTCAGACCATTTGCTTCTAAAATAATTCCTGATGGTCAGGTACATCCATTCAGCACTTTGGGAGGCCGAGGTGGGCTTATCACCTGAGGTCAGGAGTTGGAGATCAGCCTGGTCAACAGGGTGAAACCTTATCTCTACTAAAAATACAAAAATTAGCCGGGTGTGGTAGTGGGCGCCTGTAATCCCAGCTACTCAGGAGGCTGAGGCAGGAGAATCACTTGAACCTGGGAAGCGAAGGTTGCAGTGAGCTGAGATCGCACCACTGCACTCCAGCCTGGGTAACGAGTGAAATTCCATCTCAATAAATAAAAAATGAAATAAAGTAAAATAATTACTGCTATGTTAGGGCTTAAGTCTGATATTTTATTTTTTATTTGTTCTCTTTCTCATTTCTCTGTTTCACTTTCTTGCCTTCCAGTTGGTTACCTGAACATTTTTAATCTTTTTAGTTTCCTTTTTTCATTTTTTCAAATTATGTCTCACCCAAGGTTACCTGAACATTTTTTAGAATTCTATTTTTATTAAAAAAAAGTTTTTGAGTATATTGCTTTGTATATAGTTTTCTTAGTGGTTGCTCTAGGTATAACAATATACATACAACAAACTGGTATCAATGTTCTACTACTGTTTTTTTCTCTAGAGATGGGGTCTCACTGTGTTGCTCAGGCTGGTCTCAAACTCTGGGCTCTAGTGATCCTACCATCTTCAGCCTCCTGAGTAGCTGGGGCTACAGGTGCACACCACCACACCCAGCTATGTTGTACTACTTTGAGTGACCTACTGGATGGAACCTTACTTCCATTTAGGACCCTTTATTTTCTCCCTACTTTAAATTTTTTTAAAGACAGAGTCTCACTCTGTCGTCTAGGTCGGAGTGTAGTGGTGCAATCTCGGCTCACTGCAACCTCTGCCTTCTAGGTTCAAGTGATTCTCATGCCTCAGCCAACCAAGCAGCTGGGATGACAGGTGTGCACTACCATGCCTGGCTAATTTTTCTTTTTATCTTTAGTAGAGATGGGGTTTCGTCATGTTGCCCAGGCTGGTCTCAAACTCCTGGCCTCAAGTGATCCACCCACCTTGGTCTCCAAAAGTGGTGGGATTACAGGTGTGAGCCACTGCGCCCAGCCTTAAGATATGTCTTAAGTGTTTCCTCTTCACAGATTAAGCACTACATCAGATAGTATCACAATTTGTGCTTCAAATATGATTTATGATTTTAAAAAATTCATGAGGAGATAAGTCTATTATATTTCCTTTTTTTTTTGAAGACCTAGTTTCGCTCTTGTTGCCCAGGCTGGAGTGCAATGGCATGATCTTGGCTCACCACAATCTCCGCCTCCCAGGTTCAAGCGATTCTCTTGCCTCAGCCTTCCTGAGTAGCTGGGATTACAGGCATGAGCCACCACGCCCGGCTAATTTTGTATTTTTAGCAGAGATGGAGTTTCTCCATGTTGGCCAGGCTGGTCTCGAACTCCCGACCTCAGATGATCCGCCTGCCTCGGCCTCCCAAAGTGCTGGGATTACAGACATGAGCCACCATACCTGGCTATTTCCATATTTTTACCCATTCCATTGTTGTTCTTTTATTTCTGAAATTCCAAGCCGCCTTCTGTTACCATAACTTATCTTTTTTTTAATCTTTAGCCCTTCTCTAAGGGTATGTCTACTAGCAACAAATTCTTAGTTTTCCTTTATCTAAAAATGTCTTTTTTATTTATTTCCCCTTCATTCCTGATGGATTGTTTTACCAAATAATTTGCAGTTGACAGTTCTTTTGACACTTGAAAAATGTGCCACTTCTTTCTGCACTCCCCAGTTTCTGATAAGAAACAGGCTGTCATTTAAATTGCTGTTTCCTCAGTACCATAAGGAAGGTTAAAAAAGAAAATTGCTGTTTCCCTAATGCATCATATCTCTTTGCTTGTTCTTAAAGATTTTTGTCTTTAGTTTAAAAAAGTTTAATTATGAAAAGTCATGGCATGGATTTCTTCGCATTTATTCTATCTGGTATTTGTTCAGTTGCTTGAATCTATAAATTTTGCCTTTTGTCAAATTTGGGAAGTTTGTAGTCATTATTTCTTTGAACAGTTGTTCAGCCTTGCATCCTTGCTCTTCTCCTGCGATTCTGATGATACATATGTTAGATCTTTTGTTGTTATCCCATGGGTTTGAAGATATGTTTTTTCCTTGTAGACCTTTTTTCCTCTGTTGTTCAGATTGAATAAATCCTATTGATCTGTCCCCAACTTCACTGATTCTGTCCTCTGTTATCTGCAGTCTGCTGCTGAGCCCATATAAGTTTTTAAATTTAATTATTGTATTTTTCATATCAACAATTAACATTTGGTTCTTTTTATGTAACTTCTATTTCTTTGCTGAGGGTTTTAGTTTTCATTTGTTTCAAGAGAATTCATAACTGCTTGTTAAAGTACTTTTATGATGGCTGCTTTAAAATTCTAATTTTGTACTTTAGCATGCAATCATCCTGTTGATATTGTTTATATTTAGTCTATAGGTTATGACTGTAGTTCTGATGACAATTTGGTTTCTAGAGTCCTTGCAATGCAATTATGGCCTGTTGTGTTCTGGTTTTGCTAAGGTTCTAACTAATCCCTTTTGGTACTGCCTGAAAGGGCTGTAGGGACTTACCTGGGCCACCCAGTGTCAGCACATAGGGGCTGAGTGATGCTGGAACCACAGACTAGACACAACTTCCTCTGGACTGCTCTCTGGCTGCCTGGGACAGGCAGACCTCCTGTTTGATCTCTGCTGGGGTTGCTGGGAGCAGGAAACACCTACCTTGGGGGCTTTCTCCTGCTAAGGGGAAGGAAGTAGAGGTTTTGAAACCTATGAAAGTCTCCTGCCACTGGGTAGAGGATTACAAGGCACCAGGGCTATAGAAGCCACTGGTGCTGATACCTGGTAGGGGACAGGGGACAGTCCTCCCTGCAGTTGCTGGTGATGTGGGTGGATCGGGCCTACAGCTTCTGCTGAGTGTGGAGTGGACAACAGGAAGGCCCTTATGGTCTGCACTGACACGGTACCCGCAGGCAGACTGAACCCACTATTGGGGATGGGTAGTGAAATAGGGCTCACCACTAGGTCTTTGCTGGTTTTTTTTCTTTCTTGCTTTTTTGGCAATAGAGAACAGATTTTATTTCTTTTTTTTTTTCAGTCTACGCTTGTTGTTGATTCCAGGTTACAGGCCTCTCTAGTGCCCAGCCAGGGATATGTAGGAGACAAAAAGAAAACCTGGCCGGGCGCGGTGGCTCAAGCCTGTAATCCCAGCACTTTGGGAGGCCGAGACGGGCGGATCACGAGGTCAGGAGATCGAGACCATCCTGGCTAACATGGTGAAACCCCGTCTCTACTAAAAATACAAAAAACTAGCCGGGCGAGGTGGCGGGCGCCTGTAGTCCCAGCTACTCGGGAGGCTGAGGCAGGAGAATGGCGTGAACCCGGGAGGCGGAGCTTGCAGTGAGCCAAGATTGCGCCACTGCACTCCAGTCTGGGCGACAGAGCGAGACTCCACCTCAAAAAAAAAAAAAAAAAAAAGAAAACCTAGGGGATGGGTGCAGTGGCTCACGCCTGTAATACCAGTACTTTGGGAGGTTAAGCAAGGAAGATCACTTGAGGTCAAGAGGTCGAGGCTAGCCTGGGCAACATAGCAAGACCCCATCTCTACCATTAATCAATCAACCAATTGATCAATCCCAGGGAATTCACTGCCCTGTCATTCCTCAAGTCCTGAGATCCCTACCAGGTTTGCCTTCTTTCTACCTCATATTCTTTTATGGAATTATCTTCAATTATTTCCAGAGTATTTAGTTGTGTTTATAGGGAAGGAGAGGAAAACAATGAGTTGATACCATCTTGTCTTGGTAGGAGGTTTTCTTAATGAAGAGCACTTTGTACTTTTTGATATTTGAACCATATGTACTTAAGAGTCAAAAACTGAGCATTTTTATAGTTTTAAAATGTAATGGGGAAAAACCATAGCCAACAACTGCACAAATTTGGTAATGCCTTTGTTCTACAGCAAGCTCAAAGAAGATCTTACTTGTGTAACTAGCTGCCATTGGCTCCAGACCCTATAAATATTTTTCAATAAGCTCAGCATTTTCAGTAAACAACATGAATACTTCATAAAGTTGCACTGTCTATGATATAGGCATGCAGTAACTCAACCTGTACAAATAAATGTAACTGCGCATAAGCAGAAACTGCTTTCTCTCTCCCAGATGGTAGCTCTCAACAAGCTCCCTCCCTTGCCTCATGGATATATCAGGCAACTTCTTTTTTGTTATTTGTTTTGAGACCTGATCTTGGTCTATCTCCCAGGCTGGAGCACAGTGGCACCATCTTGGTTCACTGTAGCCTCATCCTTTCGGGCTTAAGTGATCCTCCCACCTCAGCCTCCCAAGTAGTTGGGACTATAGGTACGTGCCACTATGCCTACCTGAGATTTGTATTTTTTCTTAGAGATGCGTTTTTTGCCATGTTGCCCAGGCTGGTTTCAAACTCCTGGTCTCAAGTAATCTGCCTGCCAAGGCCTCCCAAAGTGCTGAGATTACAGGCATAAGCCACCAAGCCCAGCTATCAGGCAATTTCTAGAGACCACCATCTACATATCCCCAGAGTTTCACAAAAGAATATGTGAAGTGGGCCAGGCGTGGTGGCTCACGCCTGTAATCCCAGCACTTTGGGAGGCCAAGGCAAGCGGATCATGAAGTCAGGAGATCCAGACCGTCCTGGCTAACACGGTGAAATCCCGTCTCTACTAAAAATACAAAATAAAAACTAGCTGGGCGAGGTGGCAGGCACCTGTAGTCCCAGCTACTTGGGAGGCTGAGGCCAGGGAATGGCATGAACCCGGCAGGTGGAGCTTGCAGTAAGCTGAGATCGTGCCACTGCACTCCAGCCTGGGTGACAAAGCGAGACTCCATCTCAAAAAAAAAAAAAAAAAAGTGTGTGAAGTGGAACTCATTAACTCCTTCACTCAACTGTGCTCTTCTGTTGGGTCTTTCTATTACCTATACTACCACTGGCTGGAAAAACCACCTCACATCACAGCATGACTGTCAATTCCTTTTTCTCACACACCACCCACATTCCAGTTTCACTTTATCTTCACCTGTTATATTTCCCCTCTCATGTCCTCAGTGTTTCATCTACCACTATCTGAATCAAATTTCCCTAACAGGATTGTCTGCCTTCAACTCTTGGTTTTCCAGTTCATCACACTTACTGAGAGCAAGTCAGTCTTCCTAAAGCTGACCTGGAGCTACCTTATCTGCTGTCATAGGCAGCCACCACAGCTTCAGAACATGGTAGTAAGCTTTAAACTTTTCCGTGGGACATTTGAAGCTTAGCAAGATTGAATTCCAAACAACTTTCTAGAATTTTCTCCCATTATTTCTTGCCACATATGTAAAGATGGCTTTGGAATATTTCCTTAACCTATGCTCTCTCCTCTAGAGAAGCCTCAAGGTGAATGAAGCAGGTGGGTCTAAATGGCTCAGATTGGTTAAGAAGGCTATGGGACCTGGTATACAGTTGACTGGACCAAGCTGAGCCAATAAGATATAATTATTCACTCATTGTCAGTATAGACAAAGACATGGAAATTACAGTCATGCAACATTGGAACCCTGACATATATGGTGGTAACAAAGCTGGCCATGGAGCTCAAATCATGGCAACTCAATGCTATTCTGTCCTGGGCAGAAAGAGTCACAAGGGAAGCAAAAAGAGATGACAGAGGAAATACAGATTTTTAAAGGGAAGAGAATGGAGCACATGTGCAGGGAGAAGCAGAGGTCCCAAGAGAGATATACACAATGGTGGCAGACTGGCCACATTTCCTGTGACTGGATGCCCTGAGATTCCTCCATTGTTCTTTTACCTAACACGAGCTGTCTAGGCTTCATACCTTTGCTTATATGAGTTCCCTTGCCTGGAAGGCTTTCCCTCTGCATTGTTTGACATGCCAGGGTTCCAAAGCCCACCTCAAATGTGACTTCCTCCAAAATGTTTTCACGATTCACAACCCTCCCACTGCCTCTTAGCCCTCCAACTGGATCGAAAGTTGCTTGAGGATAAGGACAATTTCCAGTGCCCAGACAATGAATGCAAATGATAGGCATGCTAAATGAAACAATCTTCATATGAAAGTTGCTTGAGGATAAGGACAATTTCCAGCTCCTAGATAGTGAATGCAAATGGTAGGCATGTTAAATGAAACAATCTTCACATGAAAGTTTTATCTACAGAGTGGTTAACAGAGTCAGCATTTAAACTTTTATCAGGGTGAATGGATCGGTAGATTTGTCAGTCGTCTGAAATTTTTTTCTATTAGCACAAACTTCTGTTAGTGTGAATTAGAAAGAACTTGTTCTGAAACAAAGTCTTCACTCATGATCACCTAGAAGGTATGTGGTACTGAACAAAGCACCTGGGGATCAAGAAAAAGATGACAAAGTCCTGTCCAGGAGGAGCTTACAGTTCTGTCATAGCTAGAAGGAAGCAACAGCATGGGACACCTGAATGCTTGTGATCCTGGAGTCATAAGAAATCAAAGAGGAACTATTAAGCTTCTCTGCCTCCATAAGAAAACAAAAACCCAAAACATCTGTATGCCTTCTACTTACCACTCCTCTAGAAAATACCATTTCTTACTTTCAAAGAAAAAAAGTAAAATGTTATAAAAATGTACCGAGAGTAATAAATATTAGAGAAAACAGGTCCCAGGAAACAAGACTATTTTTTTTTAAACAAGCAAAACATATGTTTTAAATCCCCATTTACAAGCTCCTGAATTATGGCCCTTTGTGCTCAAACTGGACTCAGAAAAACGCAAGCTTTTTCAGACCACCACAGTAACAGCTGTGGGGGGATGGGAGATGGGGAAGAAAAGGGCCAGGAAGAAAGACACAAAAGGCAGTCACAAAGACCGCAACATTTAGCTGTTTATTAGGTTGCAAGTCTCTCCTTCTCTCCCCGTTTTCTCTTTCTTCTTTTTCTCCCCACAAATCCTCTTAAAACACACACAAAAAGAGAAAACTAGAAGCAAGATTGGGTCAAACATGAAGAACACAGAAAGAATATTAAATAGCTAGCTTTAAAGGGTTCTTTTTCAGTTTGAACAAAAGTAAAACGTTCTCAAAAGCAAAACAGAAAACAGAGCTTCCACCCAGATCGCGCAACTTAATGAGAGGAGGTTAGTGCTGATAAACCCATTGTGAATCTATACAAAGTGACAGATTTTCAAGCAAGGAAATCAATCATTTGCGATTGGAGGATTTAGAGCTCAGGAATCATCTGGTTCAAACCAACCGGGAGCTGAGGGCTGGGTGGATGGGGGATGGGTTGGACAGGGTGACATGAGGTCAAGAAAGGGGCTCTAGTTTTTATGCCCACCATTCTCTGACCCCATTCCACCCCAAACCCACCTACTCAATTCACACTATCTGTCATGCTAGCAAGACATTCGGCTTGACCCTGCAAGATTCACTTTGTTCTCTTTCTTGCCTCACTCCCAGCAAGCTTCTAACACAAGGGAATTAAGCTTTCCCCAGGCAGTCACAGAACCAGGCTGTAAAAAGCTGCTTAGTGCTCTGCTGGTAATCTGTCACTTTGGTTCCTTCCTTACTGTCTGCTTGTTCCCAATGGAGGCAAAATTTAGAAACATACCATCACGTGGGGGCTCTTCACACAGAAACGATGGAGTGCTCTGGGTTGCAGTGACCTCAATTTCTTTCTTCCCTGCCAGAGCTGTCTGTCCTGGCTGTTTCTCTCCTCGCTGGCAGACCTGGGAGCATGAATCAATTCTAGTTTCACTAATATCTTCCTGCCCTTTTTCCTTGCTGCTTCCTTCAGGAATCTGCTCCAGCTTACTATGGAGAGATAATCCAGCAGTGCCGAGTTCCTTCTTCCCAGAGTTGCTGCTGCTGTTGCTGAAGTGGGCCAATTCTTCTCTCTTCTTGGCCACTGGTTCCTCGCAGATGAAAGGAGGTATCTCTTTAGTAGACAAGATGGGCAGTTTCCCAGGGCTCAATTTGTAGCTAGCTGTCTGCTCCTCACCCACAGTCATGGAGCGCTTCATAGAAGGAGCTCCCAGTTTCCCAGGCATAGGACTAGACATTGGGCTACTAGGGGGAGGCAGCAGGCCAGAAGAAGGTTCTTCTCGGGCAGGGAGTTCAGGGTACTTATCTGCAAGGTTGACAGCTGGGGGAACTGAGAGGTGAGAACATTCAGACAGGGCCCTGCGCACTGTCTTTTTCTGCTGGGGGGCTTGGTTGAGCATAGCTTCCTCCTCGGTAGAACTCAATTTCTCCAACTCTTTATCACGGTCTCTGATGTGAGAGCTTGCATTCAAATGTTCCTGGGTGAACACCATAGTGATTGGCGGAATGGTGGTGGGTGAATGCTCAATAATGGGGGCTGGGTGGGCTAGAGACACCAGGAGTGGGGACTCACATTTCAGCTGCTCAGAGTTATTTACCACCCCAATCACTGGGCAGCCAGGGATGATGCTATTCTTCATCTCTCCCAGAGTTGCTTCCCTTGAGCCCAGAGGGCCTTGAGCCACTGGATGAAAGTTGGGGTTCCAAACACTGGTTTCCTGCTCCTTAGCATACCTGGTAGGGATGTCAGCAGCCCCAGGGAAATCCAGATCTGACTGGCTCTTGGTCTCTAGTCCATTCTTCCCTGCCACCTTCCCCTGAACTGGGATGGTTTTGTTTTTGTCTGACCCCTCTATGAGTCCCAGATGGAACTCGGACGTCTTCTGGCGTACCGAGTTCCCCTCTAAGGGATGGTAGGTCTCTGAAATCACATACCTGCTCTCAAGGTGACCCGAGGCTGCTTGATAGTCCTTGTCCTGCACTTCAATGCTGAGCTCTTTGTCTAGCTTCCCCTCAAAAAAGCAGAGCTTATTCTGCTCCAGGAAGCTGGCATTCTTCACAAGCCCATCTTTCGGTTGCCCGTCCATGCTGACATTCAGCCCAATTTCATTCAGTTTGCCCTCTGTCCTCTGCCATTCGAATCCGGCTTGACTGATTTCTTTTGGGGAGTCCATTCGGCACTCCGCAGGCTTGCTCTTATTGAGCTGACCGGACGCGGCAGTGAGAGAGGCTGTCTGCTTGTCTGAGAGCGACATCGTCTCTTCCACTGCTCTCCCTGCTTTCGCTCCTGGAGCTCTAATACCACCTACGATCACACAGAGCTTGCAGTGACATCACACCAATTCCCCAGTATTCATGACAAAATTCATCTCTCCCTCAATGCCCCTCTCTCCTCAAGCAGTTGGGTATTAAATGTACTTACAAATGTGAAAGAAAGAAAGGAAGGAAGAATGAATGAAAGAGAAAGAAAGAACCTGCTGCTTTCTGCACAAAAAATGCTACTGTTAATCTGAGAATGTAATTTCCTGTGAACTAGCACTCTGTTTAGATCTGCAATTTAAAACACGGTACGGTGCCAATCCAAGCACTAAGGATAGTAATTATTTTGGCTTTCACTGATATAGATATGTGTATACCCACACACTCTCTTATCTGATACCATGCCCACCCTTCCACATTCACCCACTCAGAAAACTGTTTTAAAAATAAGCGAGACTCATTTGCCAATCCCCAGCTATAACCCCCGAAGAAGAATCCAGGAAATTGTTCAAAATTGGACTAAAAAAAAAAAAAAAAAACCCACACCTTAACATAGTATTAAAATTACAGGCATTCATTCTCAGAGGAAGAGTGGGTTTGCTGTCATAGCAACTTATCAAATTCACTTGACAGCTGACTTGAGTGGGGTCCCCAAAACCCAGAAGAGCTCCATCCATGGCTCTGCATAATGGAAGAGTTTAATAAAGGGTTCATTTAAAGACTTCAGTGATCAGGGCTTTGGGGATAGGTATTCTAATTATAAGAAATTTGTGTGACAACAAATTCCTGATGCATTTACTCCTGTCCCTGCCCCCACTTGGTTCCTTGGATGAGGCTGGGTTGCTCCCTCCACTACCAGCTACCAGCCCTGCTCTTTCCAGCCTAATAATCTGTTAGGTGTCATGTGAACACACTGGGGGCAGTTCATCTTTCTCTGACCTCCAGACTTAGGGACTCTAACAATTGTAGCTTGGAGTTTTCCCCACCCACCAGAGCCTACTGCCCCCATTTAACTCAGCATGGTCCTTTGCTGCCCTGGGCTTTGAGCTCACAAATTGTATATTCAAGCTGAAGGATCCATAAAACAAAATTGTGGGAAAAAAATTACACTGTAAGAACAGGCCATGCTCTTACTTTGAACAAAGCTGATTTTTCTTGTCTAGCTGTAAGTTACTGTCTTGCACTAACATGGCATATTGGAAATATTCTATCAGAAATCCAAGAGAAGTCTTTTTCCAAGATGAAGAAAAGATTTAGTTTTTTTTTTTTTTAAAGGCCATTTGCCATAAACTGCAATGATTTGATTACAGTTTTTAAACAACGCCTTTGGAAAAAAGGGCAAATTAAGACTGTTCTTTGGTCTATAAAATGTAAAGAAATTACCAAGGTCCGCACAGGAAAGCTTGCTAAACTGTAGCCTCTGTTCCCAATAACTCACTTTCTCTATTCATACCACTCAAGTTCCCAAGAAGAGTGCAGGGATCAACCATATATCCTTTTTGCATTACCTTCAGTACCTGACACAGGGCTACATTCATGATCATGAGTGGCAACATTGCAATGCTGAAAAAAAATATAAATTTCCATTTACCTCTGTCCTGAACATGAACTGAGCCTCATATTACATTTCTTCCCCTTGATCTTGACCTGTTTAGTAGCAATACATGACAAAGCACAATACAAATTAATTGGCAAGGAACCTGGTTTTCATACTCTATGGCAAAGATGTTGCTAAGGAAAAGGAAGTGAGGTATAACAAAATGAAGAATGCCAGGAGAATCATGATTCTAATTAGTAACAAGAAAAAATATGAGGCGAGATTGGATACAGAAAGGCCGTGGTAACAGAACACAGTTGAATTATCGCTTTCTTATCTTTTTTATACATATAATTGAATAATATAATTAAGTATGTACAATATATGATGAAAATTATGAAAGTCTGGAGGTGGCTGGGTGCCATGGCTCATACCTGTAATCCCAGCACTTCGGGAGGCTGAGGTGGGCAGAATGCTTGAGCCTAGGAGTTTGAGACCAGCCTGGGCAGCATGGCAAAACCCTGTCTCTACAAAAAGCACAAAAAATTAGGTAGGCATGGAGACACAAAATTGTGATCCCAGCTACTTGGAAGGCTGAGGTGGGAGAATTGTCTGGGCCCAGTAAGTCAAGGCTGCAGTGGGCCGTGATCACATTACTGCATTCCAGCCTGGGTAAGAAGAAATCCTGTCCAAAAAAAAAAAAAAAAAAGGTCTAGGGGTGGGGAAGATATTGTTGTAATACAGTCCAAATATGCCAGAGGAAAACTCTGGAAAATACCTTAGAAATCAGGTAAGCCTCAACAACCCCATTCTCTCAAAACTAGTCACCCCCTACAAATGATACACACGTATACATCTTCAATTTACTGACATGGTGGGGAAAAAATTAATTTGGCTTTGAGTCAGAAGGCCAGATTTTAAAATCTGTGTCACTTAATAGTTAAGAAATTCATTTAGAAATGAATTTTAGAAATTCATTTAGAAATTCATTTAGAAATGAATAGAAATAGTTAGAAATTCATTTAACTGCTCTTAGCTTCAGTTTCTTCCTCTATAAAAGGAGGGGAATCTTTTTTTTTTTTTTTTGAGACGGAGTCTCGCAGTCGCCCAGGCTGGAGTGCAGTGGCCGGATCTCAGCTCACTGCAAGCTCCGCCTCCCGGGTTTACGCCATTCTCCTGCCTCAGCCTCCCGAGTAGCTGGGACTACAGGCGCCCGCCAACTCGCCTGGCTAGTTTTTTCTATTTTTTAGTAGAGACGGGGTTTCGCCGTGTTAGCCAGGATGGTCTCGATCTCCTGACCTCACGATCCACCCGTCTCGGCCTCCCAAAGTGCTGGGATTACAGGCTTGAGCCACCGCGCCCGGCCAAGGAGGGGAATCTTTAAGGTGCTCTCGGATTCACAGTTTTACCACTTTCACATGTGAAGTTGAAACAGACATTCAAGGAATCACAGGCCTGCTATGTCCAACTCACAATATGATTTCAACTTGGGGCTCCACTAGGCAGTATGTTCAGTAACCTTTCTGTCTCATGCGAGGGTGCGGCCTATTGGCAGAGGCATGACTGGGTGTGGTGGATGTTGCAGCATGTCTGAAGAAAGTGGTAGTTGGCCCTTATATTCTGAAGAAGCGGAAAATACCAAGGCAAAGAACAAGCATAGAAACTTGTTCCTTATAGCCAAATTATTTTTAGTTCTGGCTAGCCTACCCAGACCCACTTCACCAGATCCTCCCTGTCCAACAGCTAAGGCAATAACTAAAATCACAGGTCTCTGCTACCTTCAGATATCACATATTCTGCCTCAGTAATTCTATCCATAAACAGCAGACTGCAAAATGTGAACCAGCCACAAAAGACCAAGAGCAGAAACCAGAAGAATGAAGCTAGCCAGGCACAAAGGAGGGCATATTCCAGACTACAGTTCATACTGTGTAGATCAGAAATGTGGTCAACCTGAAAAAATGTAATTATGAGGTCCACATCTAGCAACTAGGCCAAGCACTGGCTTCACAGTTACAAGGCTCAGGAGACAGCGAGTTGAAAGAGGCAATCTGGGGGGGGGGGGGGGGGGGGCGCGGCGGTCAGGGCCAAGAAGTTCAAGCCCATAGAAGGGGCGAGTACCCAAGACATCATGCCAGCCAGATGCTCAGGCATACAGATAAGCTTGGTGGTCACCCAGGGGTCTGAGTACAACAAAACACATAGCCGTGAGAACTGAGGGAATATATATAAAAAGCATTTGACAAAGTAGTTAAAACACAGAAATACGTAATTTATCTACTGATGCTAGCTTTAAAAAAACAACCAAGAAGGCCAGGCACGGTGGCTCATGCCTGTAATCCCAGTTCTTCGGGAGGCCGAGGCAGGCGGATTGCCTGAGGTTGGGAGTTCAAGACCAGCCTGAACAACATGGAGAAACTCCGTGTCTACTAAAAATATAAAATTAGCTGGGCGTGGTAGTGCATGCCTGTAACCCCAGCTACTCGGGAGGCTGAGGCAGGAGAATCGCTTGGAGGCGGAGGTTGCAGTGAGTGGAGATCATGCCACTGCACTCCAGCCTGGGCAACAACAGTGAAACTCCATCTCCAAACAAACAAAAAAACAACCAAGAAACTGTACATATGTATGTGAAGTAGGTTTTCCTACTCCCTACAGGGAATCTGATGTGTAATAGTAATAACAACAACAACAAAGAAAATAACAACAAAAGAAAGAAAGCCTGAGTCCCTGGACTGGAGAACTGCTACATTCTGATAAAGATAGACAAAAACAAAACAAAACAACCGCTACTACTCACAAGAAACAACATATGAATCGTAACTGCAATCACTAACAGATAAGAGAAAAAGAAAAGCTAAATTTCAAAATCTGGGGCACTGCCTAAGGAAAGGAAATAACCTATTCCCTGAATCCCTTTTAGGACAAGGGTCCATTATATTCATCAACAGTACTGCAAAGACACTAAAGTATGTGTGACAGTACAGAGTCAGAATGCTGGGCTTCCCTAACAGATCCCTCATTTTACAGAGGAACAAAATGGGGTCTAGAGAAAAAAAGTGGTTTGCCCATGATCAAATGGTGAAAATTTAATGGAAAAGCCACAAAGATGCTAGGTTTCTGACTGCCAGTCTTCCCAAACCGCTGAGCAAAAATTAATCTTAGTCACTAGATGACTCTCCTTTTCGATGTATCTTTTTTTTTTTTTTTTTCCGGCTAACTACAACCTCTGCCTCCCGGGCTCAAGTGATTCTACTGCCTCAGCTTCGGAGTAGCTGGGATTACAGACCAGCACCACCATGCCCAATTAATTTTTGTATTTTTAGTAGAGACAGAGTTTCACGACAGGGTTCAAGGCCAGGCTGGTCTTGAACTTCTTTTTTTTTTTTTTTTTGAGACGGAGTCTTGCTCTGCCGCCCAGGCTGGAGTGCAGTGGCCGGCTCTCAGCTCACTGCAAGCTCCGCCTCCCGGGTTCATGCCATTCTCCTGTCTCAGCCTCCCGAGTAGCTGGGACTACAGGCGCCCGCCTCATCGCCCGGCTAGTTTTTTGTATTTTTTAGTAGAGACGGGGTTTCACCGTATTAGCCAGGATAGTCTCGATCTCCTGACCTCATGATCCACCCGTCTCGGCCTCCCAAAGTGCTGGGATTACAGGCTTGAGCCACCGCGCCCGGCCGGCTGGTCTTGAACTTCTGACCTCAGGTGATCTGCCCAACTTGGCCTCCCAAAGTGCTAGGATTACAGCTGTGGGCAGTGCTGCCTGCCCAATCTATCTATTTTGTGATAATTGAAGTACTTCAGACTTTAATTTGGAATTATAATTTAGTTATTTTGTGATCAATTCAAAACTCCCAAATTAATACACAGTATGCATACACATGTGTATGTGTGTGTGTTTAGGGGAGCAAAAGCGAGTTTGAAATAAGGGAGAAAAAGAAGCAATGCACTTAGTTTCAGTGTTTACCTTATATCTTAAGAATGGGCTTGTTTGAGGCTGGGCGCAGTGGCTCACGCCTGTAATCCCAGCACTTTGGGAGGCCAAGGCAGGGGGATCACGAGATCAGGAGTTCAAGACCAGCCTGGCCAATGTGGTGAAACCCCATCTCTACTAAAAAAAGATAGAAAAATTTAGCCGGGCATGGTGGCAGGCACCTGTAATCCCAGCTACTAGGGAGTCTGAGGCAGGAGAATCGCTTGAACCCGGGAGGTGGAGGTTGCAGTCAGCCGAGATCCCACCACTGCACTCCAGCCCAGGCAACAGAGTGAGACTCCGTATCACACACACACAAAAAATGGTCTTGTTTGTATTATGCAAAGAGTGAGTAAGGTGTGGGTGACTTATTCCTTAGCAAACTTCTGTTTCTAATTTCCAGTCTTAAAATAACTTAGATTTTATCTTAATATCTTTCTATAGTGCCTTAGCACTGTGAGTTTCCTTTCATGTGGCTTCTGAGTAGGAAGACAGGTTCAGCCTCACTAAGAAAAAGCAGAGAACCAGAGGCTTTTACAGAGGGGAAGGGACAGAGTAGTTTATAGTTTGATTACACTATTGCTTTTGCAAGGCATACAAAGATATTAAATGGAAGAATAATTAATGGCTTTGTTGCACCCCAAAGGAGGTGAATGCCACCTGGATGACAAATGATGGGGAAACCCTAGTATAGAATAATTAGTAAAACTCAAGAAAGGCTGGGCATAGTGGCCCATGCCTGTAATACCAGCACTTTAGAAGGGTTAGGTGGGAGGATCACTTGGGGCCAAGAGTTCAAGACCAGCCTGGGCAACATAGCAGGACCCACATCTATACAAAAAAAATTAAAAAAAAAAAAATTTTTTTTTAGCCAGGTGTGCTGGTGCATGCCCATAGTACTAGCTACTTGGGAGGCTGAGGAAGGAGGATCACTTAAACCCAAGAGTCTGAGGCTGCAGTGAGTGAACTATGATCACGCCACTGCACTCCAGCCTGAGTGACAGAGACCTTGTCTCAAAAACAAAAACAAAAACAAAAAACACCCCACAAAACATCCTGAGAATGGCCAGTTCAGTAATCCAGTCCAAATAAGAATCAGACATAATCTCACTCAGGGATGCAGATTTATCCACAGGAAATAGCCACAGCAAGAAACTCCAATCTCCCAGCCGCTGTAAAATTATATCAAGTTGGTGGATGAGGTAAACACATGAAGTTTGAAAAGGGTGAGCCTGCCTAGGTAAAAAGAAACACACTTCAGAACCAGAAGGACTAAATTCTAGATTCAGCTGCCACTGGGATCCCTCGTCTCTAGGTTCTTCCTCCCCAGGAGCTGGGATTACAGGTGTTCACCATCACCATGCCCAGCTAATTTTTGTATTTTTAGTATACAGAGGGTTTCACTATGTTGGCCAGGCTGATCTCGAACTCCTGACCTCAGGTGATCCTCCCACCTCAGCCTCCCAAAGTGCTGGGATTACAAGTGTGAACCAGCGCCCCAGCCCCTTGCCTCTAGGTCCTACTCCTACTCACTCACCTCTGTAACGTTTCTTTGAACCCCTCCTGAGTTCTTCATATTATCACAACACTTTATACCTTTTAAAATTTAGAAACCACATTGCAATCTTTTATTTATATGCTTTTCCCAGGAGCTTCTAGAAGGTAGGAATGTGAACTGTGCATTTGTGCCATGTGGATGCACTGCACAGTGCTTGACTCACTGTAAATAAGCTTTCAAAAAAGATCTGCTCAGTGAAAGGATGGGTAGATTCCTTTTATATTGCATCTGTATCATTTGACCTGATCCGTCCCATCATTAAAGCTGTCTTCAACCCAACCTAAGAGGTGGTGATCTGGAATGTCCTTTGAGCTACAGATTGTGAAGTTCTATTCCATTCTGAGTTTGAAGAAAGTGCATGGATTCCTGTGTGTCTGGGCAGAAGGTGGTTTCTAGGACTCTTGGCAAAGACTGCAGGTCTCTAATCCCAGTACATGTACTGGCAGATATTTCTGTTTTAGCCTTGTGCTTGGAGTTAGTATTTAACCTGTTCAGGGCCTTGGTTTTTATACATGACAGACAACTAGTTTCTCTGCATTCTTTCTTATCAGTTACCAAGGCAACACTACTTTTCAGATTGACCAACTGTTCCCAGTTATTGCCTCCAGGAAACAATTATCATTACAATGAAAGCCAACAATTCTACTATTAACAATGATTGATGACACCACTCCTTGTTAATAAATGGTAAGGCCATCAAGTTAAAATCTAGTTT
This sequence comes from Trachypithecus francoisi, assembly GCF_009764315.1. Classification (NCBI taxonomy): domain Eukaryota; kingdom Metazoa; phylum Chordata; class Mammalia; order Primates; family Cercopithecidae; genus Trachypithecus; species Trachypithecus francoisi. The sequence goes on from NW_022681453.1 coordinate 15,574,731, forward strand.
CTTGCCTGGAAGTAAATGTTCCAAGTGTTTAGACATACATACATATATGTAAAACTATTTCAGAAACCATATTCTACATTTTAGAAACATTTCTTACATGTTTTAACTCAAGAAAATAAATCATGATTCTCTCTGATTAACTTTCAAAAGATGAGAAGCAAATAGACAATGAAAAAGCTGAGGCGAATAATCTGAGTTATGTGAATCAAAGACATGAAAATGCTTATGGATAAGAAATCCTCTAAAGGCCGGGCACGGTGGCTAAGGCCTGTAATCCCAGCACTTTGGGACACTGAGGCAGGGGCATTGCCTTAGGTCTGGAGTTTGAGACCAGCCTGGCCAACATGGTGAAACTCTGTCTCTACTAAAAGTACAAAAATTAGTCTGTGTGTGGTGGCTCACTCCTGTAATCTCAGCATTTTGGGAGGCTGAGGTAGGCAGATCACCTGAGGTCAGGAGTTTGAGACCAGCCTGGCCAACACGGTGAAACCCAGTCTCTACTAAAAATACAAAACTTAGCTGGGCATGATGGTGTGCACCTGTAGTCCCAGATACTTGGGAGGCTGAGGCAGGAGAATCGTTTGAACCTGGGAGGTGGAGATTGCAGTGAGCCGAGATCACGCCACTGCACTGCAGCCTGGGAGACAGGGAGACTGTCTCAAAACAACAACAACAACTCTAAAAACTACAGCTTGAAAGTATCAAGTCTTTGTTCTTTTAAGCCTAGTATTGACCCTCCCATGGCCCTCCCCAAAAGAGAATCATCCAACTAAACTAGGTAGAAAGATAACCCATTTCTTCAAGCAAAAATCTAAGATCTTCTGCTTACAGAGGTACACAATACCCCTAGGAATCTTTAGGAGCTTACTTTCTTCTCCCCAATTTCATCTCAAAATGTCTCACAGATCTCCATTTCCCAAACCTGACTTTATTCCATGCACCTGCACTTCACGATGTATGCCTTACACAGCTGTACCCTAGAATGCTTTACCTTAATTTGCTCAGCAAACTCTTTTTTTTATGTCATAAGTTTATTGACAAACATATCTAGTATGCCATGAGTTAAGAGTTTGATCCATTTCCAGAGGCTGTATCTCTTAAAATGCTCTTCATATCTGTTAAATGGACGAACTGAAACATCCTTATGATTTAAGCAGTTGGTGTCTTACTATAAGGAAGGGTGTAGCAAATGCAGATCCAAAGTATAAACACATCTTAACTAGTAACGCCCACTTGTTTTCCACTGAAAATGGCAAATTCTTCCCAGGGCCCTCCTCATAGTGGCTCCTACGGACCACAGAGGTTGTGAACCTCCGGATGCTGTGGCCCAACATAGCGCTGCCGGAAGCTCTGCGAAATGCGCAGAGATCGAGGACGGATGAAATGGCGGAACCTCACCAAGACCTTGTTTTGCTCAGCAAACTCTCAACCATACTTTCAGTCTCCTGTGTGAAGATTTCTCTAGGTTTTGTAGGAAAACTTAGTCCCTTTCTGCTCTGTATTTCCATAGGATCTAGCTCACACTTCTGTCGTTTTTCAGAGAAGTAAACTTCTCTCACTAGAGGGAAATTGTCTGTTTTCTACCCTGGAATCTTTGAAGAGTAGAGAATGTGTTTTATTAGTCTATTTTTAGAGTAGGAGTAATGTCACTTGGTATCTACTGAATGAATAAACTAAATACTAAAAAGTACAAATCATGTGAAAGAGACCAAATGAAATCTACAGGCAGGCAGCCCGGGCGGCGCCTTGAGCCTAGTTAGAAGTTGACCCTACAGGCAGACAGCCCGGGCGGCGCCTTGAGCCTAATTAATGTTATCTATAGATTTCAGATGTTGTATAGACAAGCAATGTGAAAGTCCCTGTCTTGTTCTTTTTCTGTTCTAATTACTAGTGCTTGCCATATATCTCTCAACTTCCTGAGCCCAGTATCAACACATCCCACCATATGTCTCCCCTCCATATATCCCTCAACTTCCTGGGCTCATCCCACCATATGTCTCCCTACCATATATCTTTCAATTCAAAGACTACCATATATCTCACTTTAGAAGGACACCACCTGGAAAATCCCCGATAAGAACACAGCCGTTTGTGAGAGCGCGGGAACCAATAAAAAAACTGCTAAATGTATAAACTTAAAATGTTAACCAATTGTAATGCTGTAACCTAGAGAATTCCCTCGTTCCTCTGCAACTTTACAAGTCCTGTTTACATTAGGCTATAAAAGGCAAGCGCACGCATTGTTCAGGGCCCTCCTGTATGTTGTGGAACGGAGGGACCAAGTTCGAACTTGCATTAAAGATCCTTGCCGCTTGGCTTTGACTCTGGACTCTGGTGGTCTTTTTCGGGGAACAAACAGTCTGGGCATAACACATGCTGTGTGTCCGCTATTTGCAGAGCAATAGGCAATGTTTATATATTTTGGGAGGCCGAGGTGGACGGATCACTTGAGCTCAGGAGTTCAAGACCAGGTTGCGCAACATGGCCAAACCCAGCCTCTACAAAAAATACAAAAATTAGCCAGGCATGGTGGCATGCACCTGTAGTTCCAGCTACTTGAGACTGAGGTGGGAGTATCACCTGAGTCCAGGAGGCAGAGGCTGTAGGCAGCTGAGACTATACCACTGCACCCCAGCCTGGGCAACTGAGCAAGACTTTAATCTTAAAAAAAAAAAAAAAGAATGGAAGCCCCCTTACTGTCCCCTCCATATCTTAAAGAAGTAACAATATCTGCAATACTGTAAATCAAAACTAAGTTTTTATTTTAACAGTGTGTTCAGAATCCCCCAATGCTATTTGTCAACCAGAGGGTACAAGTGAAGGGTGAGGGAATATGAGGGGAAGAAGCTTCTTTTAAAGCAGGATATTCAAGCCAGGCATGGTGCCTCACACCTATAATCTTAGCACTTTGGGATGCCAAGGAAGGAGGATAGATTGAGGCCAGGAGTTTGAGACCAGCCTGGGCAATATAGTGAGACCCCATCTCTACAAAATATATTCACCAGGTATGGTGGTGCACACTTGTAGTCCCAACTACTTGGGAGGCTGAGGCAGGAGGACTGTTTGAGCCTGGGAGGTTGAGGCTGTAGTACGTCATGATCATGCCACTGCACTGACACAGTGATACCTTGTCTCAAAAAAAAAAAAAAAAATTTTTAACAAAATAAAGTAGTATAATCAATTGTCGCTTGATTCATTTCAAAGAATATTTAAATGTTCTAGTTTAAACAAGGTAATGACCACACAGTATTGTTTGGAGGTTAAAAGAGTTTAGGATGGCAATGAGTATATAGTAAGGTTCAATCAATGATAGCTATTTTTAGCTGTGTGACTAGCACCAATAAATTTCATTAGCATGGTAGTAAGAAAAAAAGCCAGTGGGGTCGGGTGCAGTAGCTCATGCCTGTAGTCCCAGCACTTTGGAAGGCCGAAGTGGGCGGATCACGAGGTCAGGAGTTCGAGACCAGCCTGGCTAACATGGTGAAACCCTGTCTCTACTAAAAATACAAAAATTAGCCGGGCGTGGTGACGCATGCCTGTAATCCCAACTACTCAGGAGGCTGAGGCAGGAGAACTGCTTGAACCCAGGAACCAGAGGTTGCAGTGAGCCTAGATCGTGCCACTACATCCCTGCCTGGGCGACAGGCAGACTTTGTCTCAAAAAAAAAAAAAAAAAAAAAAAAGCCAGTTGAATCAAAGGGCAAGTGGGGTGAAAGTAATGAGGAAAGGAACTTCACAAATGGCACTACAATTAAGAAAAGAAATTACCAAATGGGTACTTCTCCAGTTGTAAAATAGTAGCAAGTTCTAAGATAACAAATGGTTTTTTCATCTGCTGAGCATATTTTATTTATGTACAAGGGCCTTGAAACTGTTAGAATTCTGGGTTTATAAATTACTTCAAGTTTCACACCAAGAGTTTCTCACCATAAACTGACATTCCCAGCTGCTGGTAGACAGTTGATGAGCTCAAGCAAACTGAAGAAAGAAATGAAAGCCAGATTATAAGAAGACCAGGCTTCACTATGGCAAAGGGAGGGCCTATTTACAGGGATCCCAAACTGTCCCATTCACAGTAGCAGCATAGCAAGTACACTGTCACTCACAGTTCCACTTGGTTTCCAGGGGAACAACTAACATGGAGCGGGTACTGGAATCTAATATGGATCATCCTTTCAAGCTTGTGCTTCCCTTCACAAAAAACACAATCCCGTAAGAAGTTCTTTTCTGGCTGGGTGCAGTGGCTCATGCTTGTAATCCCAGCACTTTGGGAGGCTGAGATGGGCGGATCACGAGGTCAAACAATCAAGACCATCCTGGCTAACACGGTGAAACCCAGTCTCTATGAAAAATACAAAAAATTAGCCTGGCATGGTGGTGGGCGCCTGTAGTCCCAGCTACTCGGGAGGCTGAGACAGGAGAATGGCGTGAACCTGGGAGGCGGAGCTTGCAGTGAGCGGAGATCGTGCCACTGCACACGAGCCTGGGTGACACAGCGAGACTCTGTCTCCGAAAAGAAAAAGAAGTCCTTTTCTGAAAAGTTGAGCTTAGACTTCCTGACGTATTGCATTAATCTTCCCTGCCTGGAAGAACATGTATAGTATGCAAAGAAACCTTCTGTTAAAGTTTCCCTAAATTTGAGAGCAGCATGAAAAAATAACAGTAGAGCAAACAGTAAGCTGGAAGAGACTTTGGCAATATATTCACTTTCCCTACTTCCAAACAGGGTAAGATCAGCAAAAAGATAATTCATTTATAATTCAAAAAATGTCATTAGGCATCATGTATATATAAAGCTCTAGGCTGGGTGTTAAAAAGTACACGTAAATAAAACAAACACACTCTCTCTGGAAAATAAAATGCTAGACAGAGTCAAAACCTAGATTCTAATCCTAAATTAACCTCTGATTCACAGTTTATGTTCTCATGATGTATCTTCATTTCTCCAAGTAGAAAAATGTTTAATTGGTGCCTAGATACTAAAAAAAAGTCTATTTTATATTTAGTAATTGTCAACCTTCTTCTTTTTAAGTACCTGAAACTTCTGGAAGCTTCTGAAGCAAGACTAAGAAAAGTATGGGTCTTAGAAACATAAAGACTTGGATTCAGATTCTAACCCTGGCACTTCACCAGCTATGTGACCTTGACAGCCTCCATTTTCTTATCTGAAAAATAGAGATAATCTTTTTTTTTTTTTTTTTTGAGATGGAGTCTCACCATGTCACCCAGGCTCGAGTGCAGTGGTGTGATCTCGGCTCACTGCAAGCTCTGCCTCCCGGGTTCATGCCATTCTCCTGCCTCAGCCTCCTGAGTAGCTGGGACTACAGGTGCCCACCACCACGCCCAGCTAAATTTTTTGTATTTTTAGTACAGACAGGGTTTCACCACGTTAGCCAGGATGGTCTCAATCCCTGACCTCGTGATCCACCCACCTCGGCCTCCCAAAGTGTTGGGATTACAGGTGTGAGCCACCGCACCCGGCCGATAATCTTTAATAGTATTATTTTATGTGTGTGTGTATGATCCATACCTATTTCTAGATAACCAGGCAAATAAAATCAACTCAACAGGTGGTAGGAGCTATTATTATTTATTTATTTATTTGAGATGGAGTCTCTGTCTCCCAGGCTGGAGTGCAGTGGTGCGATCTTGGCTCACTGCAACCTCTGCCTCCTAGGTTCAAGCAATTCTCCTGAGCCTCCTAAGTAGCTGGGATTACAGGCGTGCACCACCATACCCAGTTAATGTTTGTATTTTTAGTAGAGATGCGGTTTCACCACGTTGGCCAGGCTGGTCTTGAACTCCTGGTCTCAAGTGATCTGCCTACCTCAGCCTCCCAAAGTGCTGGGACTACAGATGTGAGCCACTGCGCCCAGCCAACACCACTTGTAATATCTTTACTGTCCAAACAATGGAAACCATGGGTGACACCATTTGACCACAAGATGAATGAGAACAAGATACGTGAGAATTGGTAGCAATTTGGGGGCAGAGCAGTTAACATTAATAATTCAAAGTGAGGAACAAAGATAAGCACCAGTGATGGACTAACAAAACACACGAAAGACACGTTATGCTGTTCGACAGAAAAACTCGATATGCAAGACATAAACTCTCCCTGGGATAAGCTAGAAACAGTGACTTCAAGAAAAATATTGAGTGGATAAATTTTTCTTCTACAAAACTATACAATAAATAAGAATAGGACAACTCTGAAAAAGAATAGGGCAAGGGGTTGGGCTAGCCCTATCAGATATTAAAATATATTAGGAAACCTAGTGGAAAGATCAATGGATCAGGAAAGAAAGTCCAGAAATAGACCAAATACATGCAGAAATTTAGGGCATGACAAAGGTGGCATTTCAGTGGGAGATCGATTATAAACATGATGGTGGGATGACCAAGTCACCCTGCCTCACAACCTTATAAACTAAACATACCAAAACAAAAAACAAAACAAAACAAAACAAACAAACAAACAAAAAAACCCCAAAAACCCACAAACAAGCAAATTTTAGATTGGCCAACGATTTAAAATGTAAAAACATTAATAGAAGAGAAGAGAAAATATTTTCATAATTTCAGAGCATGGATTGGCTTTTATAAACTTGATAATACACGAAGAAGTCATTAAAAAAAAAAGAATTAAACACAGCCGGGCACGGTAGTTCATGCCTGTAATCCCAGCACTTTGGGAGGCTGAGGCAAGTGGATTGCCTAAGGTCGGGAGTTCAAGACCAGCCTGGCCAACATAGTGAAACCCAGCTCTACTAAAGATACAAAAAATTAGCTGTGTGTGGTGGTAGGCACACTCAGCTACTAGGGAGGCTGAGGTAAGAGAATCGCTTGAACCTGAGAGGTGGAGGTTGCAGTGAGCCAAGATCACGCCATTGTACTCCAGCCTGGGCAACAAGAGTGAAACTCTGTCTCAAAAAAACAAAACAAACAAAAAAACCCCAAAAACCCACAAACAAGCAAATTTTAGATTGGCCAACGATTTAAAATGTAAAAACATTAATAGAAGAGAAGAGAAAATATTTTCATAATTTCAGAGCATGGATTGGCTTTTATAAACTTGATAATACACGAAGAAGTCATTAAAAAAAAAAGAATTAAACACAGCCGGGCACGGTAGTTCATGCCTGTAATCCCAGCACTTTGGGAGGCTGAGGCAAGTGGATTGCCTAAGGTCGGGAGTTCAAGACCAGCCTGGCCAACATAGTGAAACCCAGCTCTACTAAAGATACAAAAAATTAGCTGTGTGTGGTGGTAGGCACACTCAGCTACTAGGGAGGCTGAGGTAAGAGAATCGCTTGAACCTGAGAGGTGGAGGTTGCAGTGAGCCAAGATCACGCCATTGTACTCCAGCCTGGGCAACAAGAGTGAAACTCTGTCTCAAAAAAACAAACAAACAAAAAACACCACACACACAAAATCTATGCTGTGAAATAATTTTTCACCGATTAGATCAGTATACATAACAACAACAAAAATAATCACACTAGTAGAGAAAGGCAGGGAAACAGGTACTTGTCTATGTTGAGGGTAGGAGTAGAGATGTACCTTTCTCTACAAGGGACATATCTGTAGGCCTACAGAGAGCAATATGGAAACACCCATCAAAATTATGAATACATATTCTTCAAATCAGAGATTCTTACTCTGGAGCCCCTTTTTATTACACAGACACACACGCATGAGTATGACATCCTATAAATACAAAGATAGTTTACGTACCATATTTCTAACGAAAAAAAGTTAGGAAACACCTAAAATGTGCATCAGTAAAGAAGTACTGGCTAGGCACGGTGGCTCAACACCTGTAATTCTAACATTTTGGGGAGTCTGAGGAGGGCAGATCACCTGAGGTTGGGAGTTCGAGATCAGCCTGACCAACATGGAGAAACCCCATCTCTATTAAAAATACAAAATTAGCTGGGCATGGTGGTGCATGCCTGTAATCCCAGCTACTCGTGAGGCTGAGGCAGGAAAATCGCTTGAACCTGGGAGACAGAGGTTGCAGTGAACTGAGATCATGCCATTGCACTCCATCCTGGGCAATCAGAGCGAAACTCCATCTCAAAAAAAAAAAAGTACTATAATAAATTAGTATATACCTATGTAATGAAATAGTATACAGCTATCAAAAAAGAATGAGTCATATCTAGAGACATGTACCAGGAAAAAAGATTTAAAAAAAAAAATGAGGCCTCTTTCTTTATATTGATTCTTTTTTTTTTGAGATGGAGTTTTGCTCTTGTTGCCCAGGCTGGAGTGCAATGGCACGATTACGGCTCACTGCAACCTCCGCCTCCCGGATACAAGTGATTCTCCTGCCTCATCCTCACAAGTAGCTGGGATTACAGGCATGCGCTGCCACGTTGTATTTTTAGTAGAGATGGGGTTTCTCCATGTTGGTCAGGCTGGTCTCGAACTCCTGATCTCAGGTGATTCGCCTGCCTCGGCCTCCCAAAGTGCTGGGATTATAGGTGTGAGCCACTGCGCCTGGCTTCTTTATACTGAGTCTTAAAAGATCTCTTTAAAAATTAAGTTTAAAAAGAGTAGCACACATCAGTATGTATGTATATGTCTCATTTATATGAAATCAGGAAATACATATATTATTGCTTATTATACACAAATTGTCTGGAGGCTATATAAGATATTGTGAACACTGGTAGCCTCTGGAGAAGGAAAACTGGAAGGCGGTTAATGGAGGGAGGCCAGCTTATGTTTTACTGTATACTCCTTTGTATCATGTGAATGTATTAACCTATTCAACAATTAGTTTTAAAAAGTTTTTTAACCATTAAAAACGTATACATTGTCCTTAGGGAAAAGGTGTGGTAGAATTTACAGAAGAAACAATAAATTTTGTCCCAAACCCATTATCCTTCCCATACCCACTCTGTAAGGCCACTGCTAACACAGTCTCTGAGCCTGACCTGACCCAGGCAGGGCCCCAAAAGTTCTGCAGTACTGGTCTTTGCTTCCTCAAGAACAACAAATCCTCTTTCGTCATTTCTTTGGAAATACTGAACAAAAAAAGATGGCTGGGATTTCACATAAATTACATGTTAACTTTTGGATCACTGCTGAAACTAAAGAATGGGTCTAGAAACCAAAACGAAAGAACTGGATAGAACACTGGAAATCTCAATGAATGCTGGAAAGCCCTCTACATACTATTTCATTTTCTGCCTTGTAATATGGTAGCTAATAGAAGATAAAAACAGAGAAGATGAGAATGTCTTATGCAAATAACAACCTTTAGCATTCTTTACTCACACAGCAGTATTCCTTAGTGGGTACATACTCATGCATAGAGCAAGCTTTACCCAAAAGAACAAGTCCATACCATGCAGAACACAATCCCATGATGAAACCTCTCCAAAAGCCTGACTGGCTACTAAAACCAATTGGTGTTTTTTTTAAAATTCTGGAGTTAGTAGCTGCATCATGCAAGCTGATTAAGAAATAGTGTCACTTGTAGGCTGTGAAAAATCTCAAAGACAAGGAAACATTTTTTGAAAGCTAGATTCAGGGAAGCCACAGTTAAATGTATACTTTTTTGGGGAACTGGGGGTGGGGGGAAACGGGGCTACCATTTCTAAATCTTAAAGGAATCATCTTCTTAATCTCATTCCAACTACTTGACTGAGTAGAGCCAAAAAAGAGTAAAATTAAGAGGAACACAATATGGGCAAGTTTTATGGACTAGGTTTGATGGACATATGCCCAAAACTCAAACCCACATGCAACTGTGGGGCAATGGATATAAGCAACAAACTGGTCAAAAAATGTATCTGTATCATTGAGAGATCATTTCCCATTACTAGAAACACAAATAAATCTGTGCCTACCAATGCTGCTTCGAGGCCACCATTTCCTCATAAGGAGGTGGACTGATTTCATTTAACCTAAAAGCAATTTGGATATTTAGTCCCACCAGCACAAGCTACATATACACTGAAAAAAATCTCATGCACATAGCTAGACATTAAATACTTTCTTTCCTCCTATGAATCCTTATACCAAGTAATGATTAAAATTTAGCTGTAAACTTGATACATAGGAGGCACAATTTAAAAAAAAATTAAGAAATGGATGACGATAGGTCTTTTGTTAGACAATTCATTGAAAATTCAACTTTCCCTAAAATTCAATGCTCAGTGCTGGGTAAAAAAGGCATGCAACCAAGTTACCAGCCTCCTCAAGCGGGACACAAGGAACACACTGGCTGCAGAAAACACGCAGTAGCAGTTACAGGTTTCATGCCAACAAACCAATGATTAACAAGGATGATTAGAGTCTGGATGGAGCCACGGCACAAGCTCTTTGCCTTTTTGATGCTGACTCAAAAGCCACAAGCACACACATTTCCCCATGGCAGATTCATACCAGTGGACTTCAGTTGCTTGTATCTCTCTTGTTCCTGGATTGTAGACTTTGGCAAAAGTGGAGTAAGTCCTCGGGACTTGGTGGGTCTCATGTAGCCTTTCATTGGTTCTGCCATTCTGCTTTTATCTTCCTTTTTCCCTTCTCCTGGTGTCTTTGATTCAGATTTTTCTGTCATTTTCTGAGGTGTCTCCAAAATCTTATCTTTGGGTTCTGGGAGTCGAACACCCTTGGAAGCAGTCATTATTACTAACTTATCCGCCACCTCTGAAGGAGGAGCTTCGACTTTGCTATGTAAGAAATCTGACTGGATTTCTGGTGTTGGCAAGGAAACACTTTCCAATTCCGTGATTTTACAAGCCAGACTAATTTCTTTCAATTTATCATTTTCACTTTTTGGAGACAAAAGAGTCAGATCTACCTTCCTATTCAAACTATCTGAATCTTTGGAATTTCTATCTTCAGCATTTTGGTCCTGACAAAAACTGAGTTTTTGTGCTTTGTCTCCCAGTAAGTCAGGAATCTGAACTGCAGCAGACCCTTCTTTAGTCTCTTTCTCTTCGTTCACTGGATGTGCTGGGAAATTACCTCTATCTGCATATGCTTCTAGGGCTCTGGCCTCTCCTGGTAGGCTCTGGTCTTCTACTGGCACTCCAGGAAGGAGGTGACCTTTTGCTAGCTCTGTGACTTTCTCTACTGAATGCTTAGACACACCATTGTCCACTGACTCAGATTCTCCTACCACATGCCCTTCAGCAATCCCTGCTTCATTTTTCATGGAATCAGCAAGCTCAGCTTTATTTTTAAGAGAGTGATCTCCATGACTGTTAACTGTTTCTATGGCTGCTGTAATAGGTAGAGCAACTCCTCCTGTGCTTGTAGAGGGCACAAGAGCAGAGGGAGCCTTGGGTCTTTCTTGATCTGGGACTCCATCTTTGGTGTAGTTATCTAACATTAATGATTTGGAAATCTGGGCTGGGGCTATCTCTTGCCCATTTTTTGCCAAGGTATCTGGAAAGGAATCACCTTCCTTTACTACTTGAGGAGTAGGAGTGGGCAGTTTTTCACAGGCTGCTGATTCCAGAACTTTTAGAGGAGATGATTTATTTATCAGCTCTGATGGTGTTCTGGGACAGGTAAATGTAATATTTCTATTTTCGTCCATATAGGCCATTCCTTCAATTCCCTGGTCCCCTGTGGTTTCCATGGGAACATGTATTTTTGTTGCATCTATCTTATTCTCCAGAATATGCTTCTCAGGAGAACTATTTTTAACCTTTTTACTTTTTCCATCATTAATCCTTTTACTTGGTTTGTCAGCCACTGAAGTGTATCTATTGGCTGCATCTGTCTTATTCTCCTCAGATACTACTGAAGGAACAAATCCTGCCCCCTGGATTTGCTCTTGGCAGCTCACATCTGTCACCTTGGCAGGTGGTTCAGTAACAGCAGAAGCCTTGACTGTGCTTATTTTGTTTTCCCCAAGAGTCCCAAGCTCAACAAAATTAACCTCAAAATTTCCACCCTTCCTGTCAACTACTTCCACTGTGGGTGTATCTGGTGTATGTGAGAACAAAGAATCATACATTTTGGGGAAAGTAAATCCAATTTCCTTGCTTTTATGGGGAATACTACCAGCATCTCCATCCTTCCCTTCAAAAGGTGGGTTGAGGATTTCTTCCTTCCTCTCCATTCTAGCAGGCTGTGTGGAATAACTATTTTTAAACTTTTTGCTCTTGCCTTCATTGCCTCTCTTTTTAGGCTTTTCAGAGATCCAGGGAGCTGCCTCATGATCCTTCCATGGACACTTTCCTTCCTTGCTCTGGTTACTGACACCCATATCTTTGACTACATCTCCTGTTTCTGTCCTAACACCAGAAGTCTGAGTCATGCCTGATCCACTTTCCAAAGGAATCAATGCCTGCATGGTGCCTGCCACCTTAGGCTGAGTCATCTCTTTAGGCTCCCCCATCACCACTGCCTCCGTGAGATCAGCCTTAGTGCCTGGTTGCTTTGAAGAATTCAGCCCGAGCTCCTCACTCTTATCCTGAGTAGTCATTCCTTCAGTTTTAGAGACTGGTTCACTCGGTATGGGAACAGCCCTTCCGTCCTTCTGACTGTCCAGAGGAAATGGCATCTCAGATTTTGCTTTTACCTTCACAGAGTCTGTTCTCATTTTCCCAGAACTTCCCCTTCCCTTCCTGCTTTTGCCATCACCTGCCATTCTCTTAAATGGTTCATTCTCTACCCCAGGGACCTGTACCAACAGTTGGCCCTGCAGCTGCTCAGAAGTAAAGATGCTGATCTCTTGTCTTTGGTTGGGAAGAGCTTCCTTTTTTAGTTCTTTATCCTCTTCAGCTCCTTCAGGAAACTCCTTCAGTTTGACATTCTGCAGTTTAGTCATTTTACTTTCATTATTCCCTTCTTTTAGATTACATTCTAATGGATTACCTGCTATCAAAGTGGGTATCAAATTTGGTATTTCTTTTGATGCTGTGGGTTTTGAAACTACACCCATAACCTCTTGGTCCAAGATAGGAGAGCAACCCTCTTTGAGTCTGATATCCAAAGGAGTTTCTACATTGTATGCAGAAACTTCTGCTAGGGGTCCTTTCAGATTGAGAGGGCCTACTGTCTGGCTTTTATCTATAGGAGTCTTCAGGTGGGGTGCAGGCTGTGGTCTGTGTTCATGTTGCTTCAGCAATTTCTTGTCTTGGCCTTGTGGTACTGACTTGTTACCTTTGCTCTCTTCCTCTACTCTCAGCTTACACTGATAACTTACCGCAGTTTTGGGGGTTTCTTCTGAAGGATATGAAGGAATTCTGAGACTCTCTGAGACAAAGTTCTCAGTTACCAATCTGGCTGCACTGGAGTTAACTATACATTCCCTTTTCAAGTTTTCTCCAGATACAAGTCCATATTCTGTGCCCATAGTGGTAGGCTGGCTGGGGAGAACACCTGATTTTTGTGTGTCAGCTGCAAAGGTATGACCTTTAGGTTTATCTGCATTGTCATCATCCCAAGGTCCTCCAGCCCGGGGTTGAGAATATCTCTTTTGCTTTGGTTTCTTCTTCTTTTTCTTCATCATTATTGGTGTGCTTTCTATATCCCAGGCCTCCCTGCCAAGATCCCTCTGGGGTTCAAGTGAGTCAACATGAGTACTTTTTCTTTGGTTCCCAGGCCCACCACAGGAGGATGAACCAGAGACCCAACCTGACTCAGACAAAGAGCAGTGGCCCAGCCTGTGATCAAGAGTCTTCCACGGAGGAGAGCCTCCCAGCAGCTCAGGAGGGACCCTGGCAGGCTTGGGCCGTGCTGACCTGCGGTCACTGGGTCTGCAAACTTGTTTGGCTTGTGTGGGAGGGGTACCGCAATACATGAAGTTGGCTAAAATTCCAAACAAAAAACTCTTTGTTATTGTTTCTTAAAAAAAAAAAAAAATCCAGACCACATAATGACTAATTTAAGGAGGCTATTTTCACTAATCCATATACTACTTACTATAATTTGCTCAGGAAAACAGTTTTTTTCTAAAACATTTCTCACTTTTAACTGGCACTAGCAAAAATATTTAACAGATCATCATCTCAGGTAAAGATTGTTTTCAAACATTTATAAAATATTTGAAATTTCAGAAGTAGCAGGATTTAACTTTTAAAAATGAAATATTTCGAATATTTTAACCTCTAAAATAAGCACTTACTGCCTGTAAATCTCATCTGATTTATATTGGTCATTATTAGTGCTTGCCTCTTTTTGGTGAAATTTTTTAATTGCTTTCGTTAAATATACATGATTTTGGACAAAATTTATAATTCTAAGACTTGGTCACCAATATTAAACTAATACTGTCAAAAAAAAACAGACAGATTCTGGGAACTAGATCAGAAGGCCAGACTTAAGTCACTTCACGCACACACACACAAAATATATTGAATCCACATTTTGGTCAGAGAAAAATTCTCATCATTCCAGAACCAGAGCATCCTACTTTGAAAGACAAATATGTTAAATTTCAACATTCCGCTCCTAAATATACTTCCCAAAAGACAGAGAAATATATATAACGTTAAGTAGGATAATTAATTTTAACAATTAAGGTGAGTATCTTTGGAAGAGTTTCAGCAGGTGATCTGGTCTAACCTTCCTCCAAGTTCATATAATATGGATCAAAGATCCTGGCAAGAGTCTCATTAAGAGCAGGTCTATGCCAGCTCCTGTCAAGTCTGACCCAATAAACTGATTTCCAAGAATATTATAATATGTAAATAGTACATTCCATTCTTGTCCTTACCCCTTTAATATCTTCTAAATCCTAGCCTTTATTTAATATCTCAGGTTAATTATTGCATTGCTCAAAAAATTGCTAGGCTATAGTACCCCACAGTATTTATAACATTCAATTCAGCAATTAATCAGCAGCTATCCAGTGGCATCTTTTATACTATTTCATTCAATTATTATGTAAATCTTGGGTTTCAGAGTCCATGCCTGAGAACTCATCTCTTCATTCAGGTTATAATGTAATAATTCAGGGGCAAGGAGTGGGACTTAAATATGTGCCTTAACATGGTGTATTTTGAATACCATAAGTACTTGATAAATCTTTACTGATTTGTTGAGTCAGTAAAACAACATTTAAAAAAAAATCAAACATTTATTTAAGCTCCAGTCTTGTGTTAGGTAGTGTGCAAAGCAATAGAAATTCTAAGTGAAATAAGTCATGGCCCCTGCCCTCAGGATGTCCACATTCCAATCATAGTCACAGAAAAGTAAACAGAAAATCAAGTTGATAACCATATATAAATGCTTCTGGGTTATCAAAAACAGTTAATCTTAAAATTCACTGAATAATCAAACTTTAAATTGGAAAGTATCTTAGAGCAGTGCCTCTCAAAGTTTAATGAAAATTAGAATTATCTGGGAATCTAATTAAAATGCAGATGATAATTACAAAGGCCTAAGGTAGAGCCCAAGATTCTGCATTTCCACCAGCCTCTCAGGCAATGCAGACGCTGCTGGGCCATGGAACACTGTAACTAGTAAGGCTCTACAGGACATCTGACCAATTAATTTATGTTATAGCTGAGTAAACTGAGATATAGGCAAGTTATGTAACTTGTCTAAGACCACAAAGGATAGAATAGTGAACAGCTGAACCAGATCAAAATTTGGGTGTCCTTTCTTCACTATGAAAACAGTGGAGAAGGCCAGGCACGGTGGCTCACGCCTGTAATCCCAACACTTTGGGAGGCCGAGGTGGGCGGATCACCAGAGGTCAGGAGTTTGAGACCAGCCTGGCTAACATGGTGAAACGCCATCTCTACTAAAAATTAGCTGGGCGTGGTGGCAGGCACCTGTAATCCCAGCTACTCAGGAGGCTGAGGCAGGAGAATCACTTGAACCCAGTAGGTGGAGGTTGCAGTGAGCCAAGATCACGCCACTGCACGGCAGCTTAGGCGACAGAGTGAGATTCCGTCTCAAAAAAAAAAAAAAAGGAGAAAAAAAATTTAGGTATCCTGATTTGCTGTAGTAGTAATTTTTAAATATATAACAAGCTGACATTCTGTCTAAATCAGATAAAATCTGTCTAAGAGAACTGACTTCATAAACTACACTGCTGATTACCACCATACAACAGGAAACTAGAGACAATGTCTACGACCCTAATTTGTTTCAAAGAGTTCATTTTGTTTTCCTAACTTACCTGAGGTCTCTGAAGAAAGCTCAGAAGGTTGACTGTTGCATGGTTTCTTTTCCTCTAGTTTTTCTAACACAGAATCCTCATCGGCTGGCAAGCTGCACTTTTCCCCCATGCCTGTGACGGTTTCTAAAGATAATAACAGAAAGCACACACGTTTCAGAGAAGCATGATTTCAGCCGTTTTCCACCTGCCAGAAACTGGATATAGGATTGGTTTCTGAGGAGTTCTCCTAAAAGGGGCAGCAAAGGAGTGCAGTGGTAGTTGGAAGCTGAAGTTGGGAGGGTTTGTCTAGTTATGTTACTTTTTTTTTTTTTTTTTTGGAGATGGAGCTTTTAGCTCTTTGTTGCCGAGGCTGGAGTGCAATGGCGCGATCTCGGCTCACCACAACCTCCGCCTGCCAGGTTCAAGTGATTCTCCTGCCTCAGCCTCCCAAGTAGCTGGGATTACAGGCATGCGCCACCATTACCGGCTAATTTTGTATTTTTAGTGGAGACAGGGTTTCTCCATGATGGTCAGGCTGGTCTCGAACTCCCGACCTCAGGTGATCTGCCCACCTTGGCTGCCCAAAGTGCTGGGATTACAGGTGTGCGCCACAGCGCCCGGCTGATGTTTCATTTTTTAAGATAAGAAAAATAACAAACATTTATTAAATTGGTGGGAATGATCCAATGGAAAAGGATTTAAATTGGTGTGAGGGGCAAAAAAGGGGAGACTACGTGGGGCAATATATCAAGTAGGAAAGAGGAGATGGAATCTAGTGCAAAATGAGGACAGGTTGGTCTTAATTAGGAGCAGGAACAGTTTACTTATAAAAACAGGAGAATTTTCATAAGCAGAGTCCATGGATACAGACACAAGTAGTTGGGTAGATAATGGAATAGAAATTTGTGGATGTTCTATTTTATTGCTTGAATTATCTGGAAGAAAAACAGGACAATCAGCAGAGAATGAACATAGAAAAGGTGTTGGAGGTGGGAGGAAGGTAAAGGTGGGAAAGAGCTGTCTAGGAGAGCAGGAGTATGAATAAACTTGCAAAGTACAGCGTGACTGTCTGTACTTTACCTGGCATGATGTTTGTCCTTAGTCTTCTCAAGACTACACCCTGGTAGAGAGAAATAATGAGAATAAGCACAAGCACATACCTGGTGAAATCATGAAAGCAGGTGCAGCTGACTGCCCCACATCCTGCAGAGATTCTAAATGGGAATCCTCACTTATTCCTTTTTGTGTTTGTGCAATTTCCATGTCTTTAATTGGAACTGGTGTTGCCTCTGTTTCTGAGAGTGGTGGAACATCTTTGGCTGGAGTCACATTGTTGGCTAGGGTCAGAATCCCATCCTTAGCCAGGGGTGCTTCTGTTTTGAGGGCTGGGACCTGATCCTTAGTCAGGACCACCTCCATTTCTGGAGGCAGACATACGTTCTTGATGAGAACTGCTTCTGTTTCTGGAGGTGGAGTCAAATCCTTGCCCAGAGCCATTTCTGTTTCTGACAGTGGAGACATGTCCTTCAATGAGCCCACTTCTTTTACTGTGTACGGAGCCACATCCTTGCCCAGGGCCATTTCTGTTTCTGGGAGTTGAGCCATGTCCTTGCCTAGGGCCACCTCCGCTTCCAAAGGCAGTGCTTTATCCTTGGTCAAGATCACATTGGTTTCTGGGGGCAGGGCCACGTCCCTGGCCAGGGCTACCTCTGTTTCTGAGGACAAAGCCACCTTTTCAGCAGAGGATATTTCTGTGGATGATATAATGTCGTTAGCTTGTGCCACCTCTATTTCTGAGAGTAATACCAAACCCTTGGCTGGGTCTATCTCTTTTTCTTTGGGTGGTCCCATGTCCTTGGAAGGGGCCAAGTCCATTTTTATAGGAGATGCCCTCTCTGTTTCTTTGAACAGTGTCACATCCTTGGCTGGAGCTACCTCTGTTTCTGTGGGCAGTACCACATTCTTGGCTGAAGACACATCTGTTTCTGTGGGCCATCTGACATCCTTAACCAAGGCCACTTCTTTTTCTATGGGCAGTTCCATGTCCTTGACTAGTGCCATATCTGATTCCATGGATGGCTGCATGTCCTTGGCCAGTGTCACATCTAATTTGGTAGGTGATTCCATATCTTTAGCCAATGCCACCTCTGTTTTTGTGGTTAGTGCCATGTCCTTGGTGAAGGCCATCTCTGTTTCTTTAGATGGTGCCATGTCAGTAGTCTTCAGTCCCATCATTATTTCCAACACTTGTGCTGGTGGCCTCTCTTCTTCTGATGCCATTTCTATCTCCTTGGCTAGCTCTAAGGGAAATAAATTGAAAATTTAGGACATATCATTGTCTACTCATACCTTTGCATTAAAAATGCTTACTTTCTTCAGACATAAAAGTATTTGGCTTTTGTGACTGTAAGACTGTACACATAACCAAGAAGTTAATGTTAGGTCAGGTGCAGTGGCTCACGCCTGTAATCCCAGAACTTTGGGAGGTTGAGGCGGATGGATCATCTGAGGTCAGGAGTTTGAGACCAGCCTGACAAACATGGTGAAACCCTGTCTCTACTAAAAATACAGAAATTAGCCGGACGTGGTGGCAGGCGCCTGTAATCCCAGCTACTTAGGAGGCTGAGGCAGGAGAATTGCTAGAACCCGGGAGGCGGAGTTTGCAGTGAGCCAAGATCGCAGCATTGCACTCCAGCCTGGGGGACAAGGCAAGAATCCGTCTCAAAATAAATAAATAAATAAATGAAAAAAAAAGCTAACATCAAGTAACATATTCTGCCTAATCTCTGACAGTCGCAACACTTGGAAGAATAAGATGTAAAATACTGGGAGGACAAGTAGTGGAGGAGAAAAGGCAAAGAAGAGAGAAAACATAGGCTTCAAAAATAACATGGGCACAGAATTAGTATTAGAACATCTGTAGGACAGCAGGTCAGTCATGCTTCTTATCAAGAAACACCCCAGAGTTCTAAATCTGTACTGAATTTTTTTGTTTTTTAAGATGGGGTCTCACTCTGTTGCCCAGGCTGGAGTGCAGTAGTGTGATCTTGGCTCCTGGGTTCAAGCGATTCTCCTGTCTCAGCCTCCCTAGTAGCTGGGATTACAGGTACACAACCACCACGCCGAGCTTATTTATTGATTTATTTAGCTCTTTCGCCCAGGCTGGAGTGCAGTGGCGTGATCTCGGCTCACTGCAACCTCCGCCTTCCAGTTTCAAGCGATTCTCCTGCCTTGGTCTCCCTAGTAGCTGGGATTACAGGCACCTGCTACCACGCCCAGCTAATTTTTTGTATTTTTAGTAGAGATGGGATTTCACCATGTTGGCCAGGCTGGTCTTGAACTCCTGACCTCAGGTGATCTGCCCACCTTGGCCTCCCAATTTGTTGGGATTACAGGTGTGAGCCACCATGCCCGGCCCAGTTTTTGTATTTTTTGTAGAAATGGGGTTTCACCATGTTGGCCAGGCTGGTCTAGAACTCCTGACCTCAAGTGATCTGCCTGCCTCAGCTTCCCAAAGTGCTGGGATTACAGGTGTGAACCACCACACCAGGCCAAAAATCTGTATTGAATTAAAAAAAAATTCTGATACCTAATACAATGAAAATGTGGCGAAACAATATATATATATATATACACACATATGTTAAAAATATATATATATGTTAAAATATATACATATTTATTTGCCCATTAACCCTAAGTGTTATAGTTTAACAATTTAATTCCTCCAGTGGTGATATCACTAATATAAGCAAAACATTTGTGATAGTTCTGAAATTTTTATACTTGCTGTAAGCTGCTAAAAAATACACCTGATGATTTATATTCATTACCAATACTGCAACCATCAGCTGATAAAGGGAGTCTCTAATATTTTACCTGCTGTTGGCTGAGGAGGTTCTGCAACAGCCTCTGGGGAAACAAAGGACTCTGAGTGTGGAGAGTTTAAGGCTTCCACAGACCACCCCTGAGGTACAACAGCTGTGTTGCAAGGAGACATACCTAATATTGAAACACAAACAAACACATCTGGAAACTTAGTAAACACTGGAAACAAAAGGTATCTGATATTTAAAATTAGCAGCATATATTGCGAGGCAGACACAGACTCATAAAAAACAATGCAAAAAAAGTTTTTTTCTTTTTTAAAGACGGAGTCTCACACTGTCGCCTGGGCTGGAGTGCAATGGCACGATCTCGGCTCGCTGCAACCTCCGCCTCCCGGGTTCACACCATTCTCCTGCCTCAGCCTCTCAAGTAGCTGGGATTACAGGCACACACCACCACACCTGGCTAATTTTTTTGTATTTTTAATAGAGATGGGGTGTCACTATGTTGGCCACATTGGTCTCAAACTCCTGACCTTGTGATCTACTCACCCTGGCCTCCCAAAGTGCTGAGATTACAGGTGTGAGCCACCATGCCTGGCCAACAATGCAAACAAGTTTTAAAGGCAACAATGCTGACATTCTTCAGGTTTTAGCTAGTTGTTAGTAGGTGGTATAGTATATCCCAGTAGTGCCATTAATCAACATTCATTGGCTACCTTCTACAGGGTAATATAAAGATTTAAAATATTAATGATTGAACTCTAATTCCAACACCACAACCAACATAATATACTATAGTAAAAAATTGTGCGTCTTAATTTCTTCATCTGCAAAATGAGATTAACACCTCCCTTTCCAAAATTGGAAGAAAATTTTATTAAAATACTTTGTAACAGGTTTTCGTTGTTGTTGTTTTTGAGATGGAGTCTCATTCTGTTGCCCAGGCTGGAGAAGTGGCACGATCTCAGCTCACTACAACCTCCACCTCCCAGGTTCAAGTGATTCTCCTGCCTCAGCCTCCCAAGTAGCTAGGATTACAGGCATGCGCCACCATGCCCAGCTAATTTTCTTATTTTTCTTATATTTATTTATTTTTGAGATGGAGTCTCACTCATTGCCCAGGCTGGAGTACAATGGCACAATCTCAGCTCACTGCAACCTCCGCCTCCCGGGTTCAAATGATTCTTCTACCTCAGCCTCCCAAGTAGCTGGAATTATAGGTGTCTGCCACCACGTCCAGCTAATTTTTATATTTTTAGTAGAGATGGTGTTTCACCATGCTGGCCAGGTTGGTCTCGAACTCCTGACCTCAGGTGATCTGCCCACTTCCACCTTCCAAAGTGCTGGGATTACAGGCATGAGCCACCACACCTGGCCTAATTTTTCTATTTTTAGTAGAGATGGGGGTCTCACCATGTTGGCCAGGCTGGTCTCAAACTCCTGACCTCAGGTGATCTACCTGCCTTGGCCTCCCAAAGTGCTGGGATTACAGGCGTGTGCCACTGCACCCAGATGGTTTTTTTTTTTTTTCTTTTTTTTAAGACAAGGTCTCAACTCTGTTGTCCAGGCTGGGGTACAGTGGCATGATCATGGCTCAATGCAGCCTCGACCTTCTGGGCTCAAACAATCCTTCCACCTCAACCTTCTGAGTAGATGAGACTACAGGTATGTGCCACCATGTCTGGCTGAATTTTAAAATTTTTTGTAGGACAGGATCTCCCTATGTTGCCCAGATTGGTTTCAAATTCCTGGGCTCAAGCAATGCTCTCGCCTCAGCTTCCCAAAGGGTTGTGGTTATAGGCATAAGCCACAGTGTCCAGCTGTAAATGAAGAAGTAGACAAATGTGGCTGGGTGCAAAGGCTCACGCCTGTAATCCCAGCACTTTGGGAGGCTAAAGCAGGTGAATCACTTGAGCCCAGGAGTTCAAGACCAGCCTGGGCAACGTGGCAAAACCCCTTCTCTACAAAAAATTGGCCAGGCATAGTGGTACACACCTGTAATCCCAGCTACTCAGGAGACTGAGGTGGGAGGATCAGCTGACCAGGAGGCCAAGTCTGCAGTGGGCCATGATTGCATCACCGCACTCCAACCTGGGTGACAGAGTCAGACTCTGTCTCAAAAAAAAGGAGAGATCACAGCCCAACTGTGAATCTGTGAATTGTCTCCTTTGATTAATCCAAAGAGAGCCTTGTCACACCCAGAGCCCCTAAATCTAACTTTTCTTAGTGGTTAACTTAAAAGGTGATGTATGAAAGGCCATGTTGATTGTCTGGCATTAAACAACTAAAGCAGACCAGAATAAACCACCCCAAAATATGCTACTTTGGCATAAGGACTTTTTTAAGCTGAAGGTTATTATTAGCCTAGAGATGGCACCATAGGAATCTACACAGCAACCTTTACTAACTAGCTTTTACCTACTATTTACTTGTCTCCCACAATTTGTGGCCCCTCTACAGAATCAAAAGTCTTTTTTCCTTCATCTTCTCACTTCTGAAAAAAAAATTGTCATTCTTTATTGAAGAAGCTATATAAGGTGGAATTCTAAAGTCACCTCTTGCAGAGTTACTCATGCTCTAGGTACCTCTCATATACATATGAAATTCACATGTTAAACTTTGGTCTCTTTTTTCTTGCTAATCAATCTTTTGTCATAGAGCCCTAGTCAGTAAACCAAAGATGAGTAAAGAAAAAAATTTTTTTCCTTCCCTACAGAATAAATCCATTTGGAGAGGCCATACCGTAACTGCCTTTCAAGGGATCATTTTGTCCTGCAAATACTGAAGTATCGGCTGTTGCACTGGAGGGAAAGACCAGATCTGCCAGGTCATCATCATGGTACATCTTAAAGGGATCTGGAATATAGAAGAAATCCAAAACTCATTCCTGGGGAATGCAACTAGAAAGATTAATATTTCTCTTCTCTTTTTTTCCTTTTTTTTTTTTTTTTTGAGACGGAGTCTTGCTCTGTTGCCAAGGCTCTGTTGCACTGGAGGGCAGTGGTGCCACCCTGGTTCACTGCAACCTCCACCTCCCAGGTTCAAGCGATTCTCCTGCCTCAGTCTCTTAAGTAGCTGGGATTACAGATGCCTGCCACCATGCATGGCTAATTTTTGTATTTTTTTTGTAGAGACAGGGTTTCTCCATGTTGACCAGGCTGGTCTCAAATTCCTGATCTCAAGTGATCTGCCCATCTCGGCCTCCCAAAGGGTTGGGATTACAGGCATGAGCCATCGTGCCCGGCCAGTATTTCTTATTATCCTATGATGAATATAGATGAGTTGTCAATAGTAAGTAAACTGAGATCATATGTGACTGCACAAGGTAGAGAATCAATATACACTAATTCATTTATTATGAGTTAATAATAAATAATCCCTTCTCTAAGATTTGGTTACATACATCAGATAGCCAACAAATGTATGAAACAAAAAAGGCAACTAACGCTCAACTGTATAACAAACACTCTAAGAGGTGAAAGTACAGAGAAAACTAAATTTTTTTTTTTTTTTTGATGGAGTCTCACTCTGTCGCCCAGTCTGGAGTGCAGTGGCCGGATCTCAGCTCACTGCACCCTCCGCCTCCCAGGTTTACGCCATTCTCCTGCCTCAGCCTCCCGAGTAGCTGGGACTACAGGCGCCCACCACCTCGCCCGGCTAGTTTTTTGTATTTTTTAGTAGAGACGGGGTTTCACTGGGTTAGCCAGGATGGTCTTGATCTCCTGACCTCGTGATCCGCCCGTCTCAGCCTCCCAAAGTGCTGGGATTACAGGCTTGAACCACCGCACCCGGCCTAAATTTTCAATATATATTTATATAACATTCATTTTAAATTACTTTTTAAAAAGAGCCATTAAGAAGCTTAAAAAAAAAAAAACAAGGAATTTTTCACCTCATGTGGACATGACAAAGAAAATTGCATTTCAAAACTGTCTGAATGGGACAGGATAAACAACTGTTATCCTGAGAGAAGAAATAAACTCTTGACTCAGGAGCTAGCATGAATAAAAGCACTCAAAACATCAGGTAAACTCTTTGTGCTTTTGTACATGAAAAAAAAGCAGGGCTGGGCGCGGTGGCTAGGCCACTGCACTCCAGCCCAGGCGACAGAGCGAGACTCAGTCTCAAAAAAAAAAAAAAATAGGAGCTTGCTAAATTACATGTAAAAATACATGATTCTTACAGAGAGTTCTGTCATTTAGTCATTAATTTTTTTACTGGGTGCCTACCATGTGGCAGACCCAGTAAGCTCTAAAAAACCCAAAGATGTACAAGGTCAGGGATGGGAACATTTAGCCACAGGATATATTTTGGTTCAAGTCAAGGGAGATCTTTGTTTGATACGTATTTAAGCTAAGAACTAAAGAACTGAGTGGTTATGAGGAGCAGGACAAACCTTTTCTCTCTCTACATTCTCTCTCTTCTAATCCCACAGTTTAAAATTCCATCTATAGGTTGATGACACCTGAATTTATATCTCAAGACCTCTAGACCTCTCCCCTTATTTTCAGACTTTTATGTAGCATGTTTCCAAATCTACTCCTTATATAGTCTTTCCAACTCTAATGGCCTTCTATCCTTCTATCTTTATTGTAAAAATCCTTGGAGTCATCTTGGGCCTCTCTTTTTCATATACCACAGCCAACCCATCAGAAAATGCATTGCATTGGACCTTCAAAATGTGCCCCAGAACCTGACTATTTATTCCCCAGCTCCAAAACGAGGGTTTCTCACAAGGTTGCAGTCCAGCGGTTGGCCAGGGGCTGTGGTGATCTGAAGACTTGATGGGGGCTGCAGAACCTGCCTGTTAAGATGGCTTATATGGCTGTTGAATGGAGGCCTCTGTTCCTCTCCCATGTGTGTCTCTCTGTATCAGCTGGCTTTCCTCATGATGAGTAAACCCAGAGTGATCAAGATGGAAGCTATGATATATTTTTTTTTTTGAGATGGAGTCTCGCTCTGTTGCCCAGGCTGGGGTGCAGTGGTGCGATCTCAGCTCACTGCAACCTCTGCCTCATGGGTTCAAGTGATTCTCCTGCCTCAGCCTCCCAAGTAGCTGGGACTACAGGCACCTGCTACCATACCCGGCTAATTTTTTGTATTTTTAGTAGAGACAGGGTTTCACCATGTTGGCCAGGATGATCTCGATCTCTTGACCTCATGATCCACTTGCCTCGGTCTCCCAAAGTGCTGGGATTACAGGTGTGAGCCACTGAGCCCGGCTGAAGCTACAATATTTTTTGTAATTTAATCTCAGAAATGACACACCCTTATTTCTGCTATCTATTCTACGATCACACAGACCAAACCTAGCACAACATGGGAGGTGACCACACAAGGGTATCAATACCAGGAGGCAGGGATCATTGGGAGCCATCCTGGCAGTTGACTACCATACTCAACTTTCAGGAAATTAAACTCCCCTGAACTGTTTTTCCTACTCAAAATTGGTCATTCCTTTGTTACCCTTTCTGGCTCCTCTTCTTACTGATTTGAATGATTGATTGATTGATCATTTGAGCTCAGGCGATCAAGGCTGCAGTGAGCCCAGATTGGACCACTGCACTCCAGCCTGGGTGACAGAGGGAGATTCTGTCTCAAAAAAATAAAATAATGAACAAAATATGGTATATCCATACAATGGAATATTACGTGTCCATAAAGAAAGTACTGATAGATGCCACAAAATGCAGGACTTCTCAAAACATTAGGCTAAGTGAAAAAAAGCAGTCACAAAAAAACCACATTATATGATTCCCTTTATATAAAATGTCCAATCTAAGCAAATTTATAGAGACAAAAAGCAAATTGGTAGTTGCTTAGGGTTGCGGTGGATAGGAAGATGGGGGTGATATTTAAAAGGTACAGAGTTTCTTTCTGTGGTAATAAAAGTGTGCTAAAATTGACTCTGGTTATGGTTATAACAATAAATAGATAAATAGACAGATAAGTAGATAGAGTACAATTCAGTGGAATTTTTTTGGAGACGGAGTTTTGCTCTTGTTGCCCAGGCTGGAGTACAACGGCACGATCTTGGCTCACTGCAACCTCCACCTCCCAGGCTCAAGTGATTCTCCTGCCTCAGCCTCCTGAGTAGCTGGGATTACAGGCGCACACCACCATGCCCGGCTATTTTTTGTATTTTTAGTAGAGATAGGGTTTTACTATGTTGGCCAGGCTGGTCTTGAACTCCTGACCTCAGGTGATCCTCCCGCCTCAGCCTCCCAAAGTGCTGGGATTACAGATGTGAGCCACCACGCCCAGCCAATTCAGCAGAATTAAGTTACTCTATTTTGTTTTATTTTATTGAGACAGGGTCTGGCTCTGTCACCCAAGCTGGAGTTTAGTGGGACAATCTTGGCTCACTGCAACCTCCGCCTCCTGGGCTCAAGTGATCCTCCAACCTCAGCCTCCCAAGTAGCTGGGATTACAAACGCCTGCCACCATACCTGGCTAATTTTTAAAATTTTAGTAGAGACGAGGTTTCACCATGTTGGCCGGGCTGGCCTGGAACTCCTGACCTCAGGTCATCCGCCCGCCTCCTCCTCCCAAAGTGCTGGGATTACAGGCGTAAGCCACCATGCCTGGCATAA
Source organism: Trachypithecus francoisi (assembly GCF_009764315.1). Taxonomy (NCBI): domain Eukaryota; kingdom Metazoa; phylum Chordata; class Mammalia; order Primates; family Cercopithecidae; genus Trachypithecus; species Trachypithecus francoisi. The sequence goes on from NW_022681453.1 coordinate 15,601,238, forward strand.
GTTACTCTATTTATCTACTCCACCTATCTGTCTGCCTGTCTGTCTACATGTCTATCGGGGACAGGGTCTTGCTGTGTCGCCCCCGCTAGAGTACAGCAGCACGATCCTAGGTCACTGCAGCTTTGAAGTGATTCCCCCACCCCAGCCTCCCAAACAGCGAGGACTACAGGCATGTGCTGCCACACTCAGCTAATTTTTAAAATTTTTTTGTAGAGATAGAATCTCATTATGTTGCCCAGGCTGGTCTCAAACTCTTGGCCTCAAGTGATCATCCCACCTATGCCTCACAAAGTGCTGGGATTACAGGCACAAATCACTGAATCTGGCCGAATTATACATTTTAAATGGGTAAACTGTATGGCACCATGAATTACTGGCCAGGCGCAGTAGCTTACACCTGTAACCCCAGCACTTTGGGAGGTGGAGGTGGGCAGATCATCTGAGGTCAGGAATTTGAGACCAGCCTGGCCAACATGGTGAAACCTTGTCTCTACTAAAAATACAAAAAGTTAGTTGGGTGTGGTGGGCACCTATAATTCCAACTATATGGGAGGCTGAGGCAGAAGAATCACTTGAACTCGGGAGGCGGAGGTTGCCATGAGCTGAGACTGCGCCACTGCACTCCAGCCTGGGTGACAGAGCGAGACTCTGTCTCAAAAAAAGAAAAAAGAATTATATCTCAATATAGCTTTTTCTTCACCCTCCCCCCCAAATTACTTTGTATCTAGGAAAGCCAATAACTGACAAATGGTACAGAACATCACATACTAGGTTATTTGAAACAAACGACGAGCATCTTATAAGTTAGATGTCAAAAAAGAAGCCATATTTAAGTGGAAACATAACTTGAGCTCTCAACCTGGCTAACAGGGAAGTACCAAAGCTATTCCTTTGAGCTCTTTTGAAACTCATTCTTGCTAACAACTCTAGCTCTGGGCTACTACAGATAGGCTTTTTTTTCTTTTTTTGGTGTTTTGGTTTTTTTTGAGATGGAATTTCGCTCTTGTTGCCCAGGCTGGAGTGCAGTGGCGCAATCTCAGCTCACCGCAACCTCTGCCTCCCGGGTTCAAGCAATTCTCCTGCCTCAGCCTCCTGAGTAGCTGGGATTACAGACATATGCCACCACGCCTGGCTAATTTTGTATTTTTAGTAGAGACAGGGTTTCTCCATGTTGGTCACGCTGGTCTCGAACTCTCGAACTCAGGTGATCCACTCACTTTGGCCTCCCAAAGTGCTGGGATTACAGGCGTGAGCCACCGCACCACCCAGCCTGTTTTTAATTTTATAGAAAGTAGTATGAATCAGCTTTCTCTTCTGTCAAAAGAGGATACATATATTTGGCAGAGTTAGGTAAGAAATACTGATAATGTATATATAAAGGCTCTAGCACTGTGCCTGGCACAAAACAGCACTGGTTTAACATTACCATAATAATTGCTTCTGGAAGAATTAAGGTTCTAAGGTACTACGGATCCTCTAATCTTCAATGTATATACATTTCAGATAATGTATTTAAAATAGGTTTTGAGGCCGGGCGCGGTGGCTCAAGCCTGTAATCCCAGCACTTTGGGAGGCCGAGGCGGGCGGATCACAAGGTCAGGAGATCGAGACCATCCTGGCGAACACGGTGAAACCCCGTCTCTACTAAAAAAATACAAAAAACTAGCCGGGCGAGGTGGCGGGCGCCTGTAGTCCCAGCTACTCGGGAGGCTGAGGCAGGAGAATGGCGTGAACCCGGGAGGCGGAGCTTGCAGTGAGCTGAGATCTGGCCAGTGCACTCCAGCTTGGGTGACAGAGCGAGACTCCGTCTCAAAAAAAAATAAAATAGGCCGGGCGCGGTGGCTCAAGCCTGTAATCCCAGCACTTTGGGAGGCCGAGACGGGCGGATCACGAGGTCAGGAGATCGAGACCATCCCGGCTAACACGGTGAAACCCCGTCTCTACTAAAAATACAAAAACTAGCCGGGCGAGGTGGCCGGCGCCTGTAGTCCCAGCTACTCGGGAGGCTGAGGCAGGAGAATGGCGTAACCCGGGAGGCGGAGCTTGCAGTGAGCTGAGATCTGGCCACTGCACTCCAGTCCGGGCGACAGAGCGAGACTCTGCCTCAAAAAAAAAAAAAAAAAAAAATAAAATAAAATAAAATAAAATAAAATAAAATAAAATAGGTTTTGAAGAGCAGGGAACTAGAGGGCATTAAGTGTCTCAAAGGAAAGGATAAATGAAGAAGAGAAGGGGACAAATCAATGCTCAGCTTGCACTTTGTGAGCTATATTTAAGCTAAAATATTTTCAGTTGAATGGTGGTTGTAGCTTTTTCACATTTATGTCATAGCACACATTTAGTAGTCATAAGCAAGCCAGCACTTACCAGTCTGGATAGGATTGACCACTTGCTCAGGTTGGAAACAAAAGTTGGTATCTTCTGGCCAGTTCTGGCTATTTGGGTATTCCTGGTAGGCCATTTTCTCTTCAAAGAATTCAGTTGGAGACCCTTAAAATAGAGACAGAAAACAAAAGTTACAAGGTATTACAGTTTTCTCCTCTACTACAATGGAATTTCTACAAAGTATTACAGCTAGTACAATATAAAAATTCCTATGTAGTTAGTGTCTTATAAGAAAACTTTTTTCTTTTAATTGAAAGATAAAAGGAGCTGGGTGCAATGGTGCGTCTGTAGCCCCATTAACTTGGGAGACTGAGACAGGACTGCCTGAATCTGGGAGTTTGAAGCTGTAGTGCACTATGATTGCACCTGTGAATAGCTATTGCATTCCACCCTGGGCAACCCAGCAAGACTCTGTCACTAAAAAAACCTTCAAGATAGAAGGAAATAAAGTAGGTCATTAAAGTTAAAAAAGCACTACAGAGTGACTTCTAGGTTATGCAGGCACGAAGAGGGTAGTGATTTCTCCACATGAAAGAACAAGGATAAAACTGTCAAAAGCAACCATTTCAGGGCACTGGAATTACAAAAAATAAAAATAAAAAATAAAAAAGCCAGCCTAAATAAGTGGAAAGATGTAACATGTTCAGGAATGAAAGATTCAATACTGTTAAGATGGCAATCCTGAAAATGACCAATATATTGAGGAAATTACAAAATAAGCTCATTCCATAATTTATGTCAAAATGCAAAAAACCTAGAAAAGCCAAAATAATTTTGAAGAAAAACAGTTGAAGGGCTTACATAATCTGATTTCAAAAGTTATTATAAATGTACCAACTCAGGCCAGGAAAAGTGGCTCACCTCCGGTAATCCCAACACTTTGGGAAGCTGAGGCAGGCAGATCACTTTGAGATCAGGAGCTCGAGACCAGCCTGACCAACATGGTGAAACCATGTCTCTAGCAAAAATACAAAAATTAGCTGGGCATGGTGGTGCATGCCTGTAATTCCGGCTACTCAAGAGGCTGAGGCATGAGAATCACTTAAACCTGGGAGTGGGAAGGTTGCAGTGAGCAAAGATTGCACCACTGCACTGCAGCCTGGGTGACACAGCAAGCCTGTACCAACTCAGTGTGGTATTGACAACACACTTAGATAAATGGAACAGAACAGGTTCAGAGAGAAACATACAAAGTTAGGGTCAACTGGCTATCTACAAACATAATATAATTCAACATAATTATATTCAACCCAGAAACACTTTTTTTTTTTCAACAAATGATACAGAAACAATTGGACACTTACCACATACCATATGCAAAAGTTAACTCCAAACAGATCAGAGACCTAACGTAGCTCACTTGCTAATTTATTATGAAAAAAAAAAAAAACAAGACAAAGACCTAATATAAGAGTTAAGGCCAGGTGCGGTGGCTCACGCCTGTAATCCCAGCACTTTGGGAGGCTGAGGCAGGTGGATCACGAGGTCAGGAGATGGAGACCATCCTGGCTAACACAGTGAAATCCCGTCTCTACTAAAAATACAAAAAATTAGCTGGGCGTGCCAGTGGGTGCCTGTAGTCCCAGCTACTCGGGAGGCTGAGGCAGGAGAAGAATGGTGTGAACCCGGGAGGCGGAGCTTGCAGTGAGCCGAGATCGCGCCACTGCACTCCAGCCTGGTAGACAGCGAGGCTCCGTCTCAAAAAAAAAGAGTTAAAAAGAAAATCTTTGTGACTTTGGATTAGGCAAAGATTTTAGACATGTCACCAAAAGCACTATCTGTAAGAGACAAAATAAATAAATTGGACATCATGAAAATTTTAAAATTTTGCTTTTCAAAGATACCATTAAACAGCCAGGCATGGTGGCTCCCGCCTGTAATCCTAGCACTTTGGGAGGCTGAGTTGAGCGGATCACCTGAAGTCAGGAATTCGAGACCAGACTGGCCAACATGGCAAGACTCCGTCTCTACTAAAAATTACAAAAATTAGCTGGGCCTGGTGGCGCATGCCTGCAGTCCCAGCTACTCGGGAGGCTGAGGCAGGAGAATCACCTGAGCCTGGGAGGCAAAGGTTGCAGTGAGCTGACATTGTGCCACTGTACTGCAGCCTGAGGCAACAGAGTGAGACTCAAAAAACAAAACGAAACAAACAAAAAAACAAACAAAAGACAACAACAAAGATACTATTACAGAAAATGAAAAGAGAAGTCATAGACTTCGAGAAATATTTGCAGATCATAAATCTGATAAAAGATTTGTATGTAGAAGAGATTATAATCTCTTACAATACAATTATAAGATAAACAACTCAATTTAAAACTTGGCGGCCGGGCGCAGTGGCTCATGCCTGTAATCCCAGCACTTTGGGAGGCCGAGGCAGGCAGATCACGAGGTCAGGAAATCGAGACCATCCTGGCTAACACAGTGAAATCCTGTCTCTACTAAAAATACATGAAAAAATTAGCCGGGCATGGTAGAGGATGCCTGTAGTCCCAGCTATTCAGGAGGCTGAGGCAGGAGAAAGGTGTGAATCTGGTAGGCGGAGCTTGCAGTGAGTGGAGATCACACCACTGCACTCCAGCTTGGGCGACAGAGCAAGACTCTGTCTCAAAAAAAAAAAAAAAAAAAAGGCTAAAATATTCAGTAGACATTTTACCAAAGAAAATATATAACGCGTAATATGCACATGAAGGAAGCCCATCAGTCCTTAGGGAAATGCAAATTAAAACTACAATGAGATCCTACTACACAACCACTAAAATGGCTGTTATCAGGCCAGGCACAATGGTTCATGCCTGTAATCCCAGTACTTCGGGAGGCTGAGGCAGGAGGATCACCTGAGCCCAGGAGTTTGAGACCAGTCTGGGTAACATAGTGAGACCCTGTCTCTACAAAAACATACAAAAAAAAATTAGCCACGCATGGTGACGAGTGTCTGTAGTTTCAGCTACTGAAGATGCTAAAGTGGGAAGATTGCTTGAGCCTGGGAAGTAGAGGCTGCAGTCACCTGTGATCACACTACTGCCTTGGTGACAGAAAAAGACCCTATTTTTTTAAAAAGGCTGTACAAAAAGGCTGACAGGAGCAATTTTGAGAATGTGTAAAATGGTAGTTTGGTGGTTTCCTTTTATTTATTTATTTATTTATTTTTTTGAGACAGAGTCTTGCTCTGTCGCCCAGGCTGGAGCGCAGTGGCGCGATCTTGGCTCACTGCAAGCTCCGCCTCCCGGGTTCACGCCATTCTCCTGCCTCAGCCTCCCGAGTAGCTGGGACTACAGGCACCTGTCACCTCGCCCGGCTAGTTTTTCATATTTTTTAGTAGAGACGGGGTTTCACCGTGTTAGCCAGGATGGTTTCGATCTCCTGACCTCGTGATCTGCCCGTCTCGGCCTCCCAAAGTGCTGGGATTACAGGCTTGAGCCACCGCGCCCGGCCTATTTTTGTTTTTCTTAAAGGTGCTCTTTTTTTGTTGTTGAGACAGGGTCTTGCTCTGTCATCCAGGCTGGAATGAAGTGGTGTGGATCATGGCTGACTGCAGCCTCAACTTCGCAGGCTCAAGCAATCCTCTCACCTCAGCCTCCCACGTAGCTACAAATATAGGCACTTGCCACCACACCTGCCTAATTTAAACACATTTTTTCTTTTTCTTTTAGTAGAGACAGGGTCTCATTATGTTGCCCAGGCTGGTCTCCAACTTCTGGGTTCAAGCAGTTGTCTGGTCTCAACCTCCCCAAGCCACTATGCCTGGCTCTACCTGTATTTTTAAAGACTAGTCAAGTACAACAGTGAGAAGCAGGAAAAGAGTGGAACGTGGAGTTCAATCTGTAACTGACTGTGAACAATTGAGATAACTCACTACCTTTGGACCAGCCTCTTTATTTTTTTAAATAACAGCTTTATTGAGTATAATTCACAAAATTCACCCTTTTAAAGTAGAGTTCAAAGGATTTTTTTTTTTTTGAGTTCAAAGGTTTTTTTTAGCATATTCACAGTTATACAGCCATCACCACTATCTAACTTCAGAATATTTTCTTCACTCCAAAAAAGAAATCCCATATCTTCTCCTTTCCCACTTTCCCCTGCCCCTTGGTAACCACTCGTCTACTTTTTGTTCCTATGGATTTGCCTAATCTAGATATTTCACATAAATGAAGTCATGCAATATGTCATCTTTTGTGACTGACCTCTTTCATTTAGCACAATGTTTTCAAGGTTCATCCATGCTGTAGTATGGTATCTGAACTTTATTCCTTTTTATAGCCCAATAACATTCCACTGTGTAGATCCACCACATTTTGTTTATCATCAGTTGACATTTGGTTGTTTCTACTTTTTGGATATTGTGAATAATGCTGCTATAAACATTCATGTACAGGTTTCTGTGGAAGCATGTTTCAATTCTCTTGGATATATACCTAGGAGTAGAACTGCCGGGTCATAAAGCAACTTTATGACTTAAATATGACTTAATATATTGAGACACTGCCAAACTGTTTTCCAAAATGGCTGCATCATTTTACAATCCCAACGACAATACATGAGGACTCCAATTTCTTCACAGCTTCACCAACACGTTATCTTTTTCTTATTGTAGTCACCCTAGATGTGGTAAGAAGTGGCATCTTACCGTGGTTTTGATTTGGACTGCTCTAACGACTAATGATGTTGAACATCTTTTCATGTGTTCATCTGGCATTTGTATGTTTTCTTTGGAGATGTGTCTGCCTAAGCCCTGTATCCATTTTTAACTGCTACTTTATTTTTAGAGGTGGGGTCTCACTACATTGCCTAGACTATTAGAGTGCAGCGGTTATTCACAGGTGCAATCATACTCCTTTGCAGCCTCACACTCCTGGGCTCAAGTAATATTCTTGCCTCTGCAAGAGACACCTATAGCTGAGACCACAGGTGTACACCACCATGCTTGGCTATCTTTTTTTGTTTTTATTTTTGAGACAGTCCTGCTCTGTTGCTCAGGCTGGAGTGCAGTGGCACGATCACAGCTCATTGCAACCTTAAACTCCTGAGCTCAAGAGATCTTCCTGCCTCAGCCTCAAGAATAGCTGGGACTACAGGTGCACACCACCACACCTGGCTATTTTTTAAAATTTTTGTAGAGAAGAATCTCAAAAGCATTATGCTAAGAGAGGAAAGCAAGACACCAAAGAATATATATTGCATGATTCCATTTATACGAAATTTCTAGAACATACAGAACTATAACAGGAAGCAGATCAGTGGTCACCTGAAACTGTAGGTCAGAATAGGGACTGGCTTTGTAAATGGGCTCAAGGGAACTTTCAGGGTAATAAAAAAATGTTCTAAAGATGGATTACAGTGATGGTTGCACAACTCCATAATTTTACTAAGAATCATTTTGACTCCCTAATTTTACTAAGAATCATTTACTTCCACACTTACTATAGGTAAATTTTTGGGTCTGTAAATTACACCTCAATAAAGTTTTTTCTTTCTTTTTTTTTTTTTTTGAGACAGCGTGTAACTCTGTCACCCAAGCTGGAGTGCAGTAGTGTGATCATAGCTCACTGCAGCCTCGACCTCCTCCTTGGCTCAAGCGATCCTCTCACCTCAGCCTGCCAAGTAGCTGGGACTACCGGCATATGCCACGCTGCCCGGCTAATTTTTCTTTTTTGAGACGGAATCTCGCTCTGTCGCCCAGGCTGGAGTGCAGTGGCGCGATCTCAGCTCACTGCAAGCTACGCCTCCTGGGTTCACGCCATTCTCCTGCCTCAGTCTCCCAAGTAGCTGGGACTATAGGCGCCTGCCACCATGCCCGGCTAATTTTTTGTATTTTCAGTAGAGATGGGGTTTCACCGTGTTAGCCAGGATGGTCTCAATCTCCTGACCTCGTGATCCGCCCACCTTGGCCTCCCAAAAGTGCTGGGATTACAGGTGTTAGCCACTGCGCCTAGCCCTGCCTGGCTAATTTTTAATTTTTTTGTAGAGGAGGGGGTCTCACTATCTTGCACAGGCTGGTCTCCAACTCCTGGCTTCCCGTCTCAGCCTCCCAAAGTGCTGGAATTACAAGCATGAGCCACCACACCTGGCCTAATAAAAGCTGTTTTTACTACACACTTCCTTGTTAGGGGATATGAACTTTTGTGGAGAAGGGAGGCCAAGGGTATGAAAGTGAGATGAGTAAAGAATTATGAAGGAAGTTCTGAGAGGCTGAATAGTCCCAGTACTAAAGTTTAAAATTTCCCTACTACCTTGTGCTGGAAAAACAGACCATGACTTACAGAAGGTATCCCTGGGAAAGGAGAAGGCTCAGCTACAGAGCACCTATAAAAGGACCCATGGCTAATGCACCTACCTCAAGGCAAACTGCAAAGTAGGTGGCAAGACTGTCCCTCATTTATTACTAGCCAAGTCATCAGGCCTCCTCTAAGTGCAAGCTTTTCCCTTCAAGGTTGCCCTTTATTTTTGTGTTTCAAAGAATCAATTAAATCTGATTTCATTTACATGAAGTGTCTTGGGGAAAGATGTAAAAAGAGGAATGAAACAAGATAATTATTTCTAGATTTTGCATAATCTGGAACGTCTTTAGGAACATCTCCCTAGAGGATCTCAGAAATTTTGAGTTATTTTTAATGCCTGCAAGAATACAAGGGAGATAATAGACTATACTTTTTTTTTTTTTTTTTTTTTTGGGATGGATTCTCGCTCCCTCGCCAGGCTGGACTGCAATGGTGTCATCTTGGCTCACTGCAACCTCTGCCTCCCAGGCTCAAGTGATTCTCCTGCCTCAGCCTCCTGAGTAGCTGGGATTACAGGTGCGCACTACCACATCTGGCTAATTTTTGTATTTTTGGTAGAGACAGGGTTTCACCATGTTGGTCAGGCTGGTCTCAAACTCCGGACCTCATGATCTGCCCACCTCAGCCTCCCAAAGTGCTGGGATTATAGGCGTGCGCCACCGTGTCCAGCCCTGAACTAAACTTTCAACTAAGATATCTGAATTACTGTTTTGTAACTAAAACTCTTTTTTTTTTTTTGAGATGGAGTCTTGCTCTGTCACCCAGGCTGGAGTGCAGTGGTGCGATCTCAGCTCACTGCAAGCTCCGCCTCCTGGGTTCACGCCATTCTCCTGCCTCAGCCTCCCAAGTAGCTGGGACTACAGGTGCCCGCCACCACACCCAGCTAATTTTTTGTATTTTTAGTAGAGACGGGGTTTCACTGTGTTAGCTAGGATGGTCTTGATCTCCTGACCTCGTGATCCACCCGCCTCGGCCTCCCAAAGTGCTGGGATTACAGGCATGAGCCAAAGCGCCCGGCCTAAAACTCTTATATAAGCAAAACACTTGATCCCTAAGAAACTTATCTGTTGAAGGGAGAGCGAACACTGTAAATGACAAAGTCTCTTGAGTCTTATGTCAATCTGAGCCTCTAACAGGAGCTGTTTCTCTCTGGGGGTCATGGGTGCTGTCCTGCACATAACTGACAGGCTTCTTCTGCTCTAAGTTAGGAGAAAGGGAAGTACATCAATTCTTCAGAAGAGGACTTTTTCTAATTTTATGCACTCCTGCCTCAGCCTCCCGAGTAGCTGGGACGACAGGCGCCTGCCACCACGCCCGGCTAATTTCTTGTATTTTAGTAGAAACGGGGTTTCACTGTGTTAGCCAGTATGGTCTCAATCTCCTGACCTTGTGATCAGCCCGCCTCGGCCTCCCAAAGTGCTGGAATTACAGGCATGAGCCACCACGCCTGGCCCACAAGTGTTTTTTTAAAGATGAAAACTGATCATCATAATTGTCTTCCATCAATAACAGCTTACAATGGACTACCATGCTCTGTACATGGCTATTCCCTATGTCAACTCCTAATGAAATGTGGCCCTGTACATTTATGTCTAAGCACCTCTGGAGGTTTAAATGTATCATCTCTAACCCCTCGAAGTCCCCCTCACCTCACTCCTTCTCGTCTCTCCCCAGTGTTCTTTTTCTTTATTTTTTTGAGACGGAGTCTCGCCCTGTTGCCCAGGCTGGAGTGCAGTGGCACGATGTCGGCTTACTGCAACCTCCACCTCCCGGTTTCATGCCATTCTCCTGCCTCAGCCTCACGAGTAGCTGGGACGACAGGCGCCCATCACCATGCCTAGCTAATTTTTTGTATTTTTTAGTAGAGACAGGGTTTCACCATGTTAGCCAGGATAGTCTCGATCTCCTGACCTCGTGATCCACCCACCTCGGCCTCCCAAAGTGCTGGGATTACAGGTGTTGAGCCACCGCGCCCGGCCTCCCCAGTGTTCTTTTTCTGTTCTGTCCTCTCTTTTTCTTTAAGAGAGCCAACTTCATTTATTATTTTATTTTACTTTATTTTTTATTTTTTGAGACAGAGTCTCGCTCTGTCACCCAGGCTGGAGTGTGGTGGTGTGATCTCGGTTCACTGCAACCTCTACCTCCTGAGTTCAAGCAATTCTCAAGCCTCAGTCTCCCGAGTAGCTGAGATTACTGGTGTGCACCACCACACCTGGCTAATTTTTGTATTTTTAGTAGAGACGGGGTTTTACCATGTTGGCCAGGCTGGTCTTGAACTCCTGAACCCAAGTGATCTGCCTGCCTCAGCCTCCCTAAGTGTTGGGATTACAGGCATGTGCCACTGCACCTGGCCCCAAAAGTCAACTTTAAATGGCATTTCAACACAAGTAGGTTCCCCAGAGCTGAATGTGGTGAAACTGGGTTAATTATGTAGTTACATTTTCTGTACTTTATATATGTATTCATCATTTCAGCAGATATGTAAGGTCAGTTTTACATAAGTCACACATACTTGTTTTTAAACACTGCTGGAGAAGAAATCTCAGGGCTGACTGAAGCAACAGATTCAGACACTGGGTAAAGAGAGGGACAGGACAGCAAGAGCTAATCTACTGGTGGTGATCAGGCAGCACTGAATCAACAGCACCATAACATATAATTTTTTTAAAAAAGTGATTAGGGTTTTCCCCTACTTTGAACCCTACTTTTCCCCAGTCAAATTTCTACCCTTTCAATATCTTTTAGTATCTGCTGTATACGGATGGTGTACAGTTTTGAGACAGCATCTCCCTTTGTCTCCCAGGCTGGAATCCAGTGGCTTGATCTCAGCTCACCCTAAAGTCCGTCTCCCAGGCTCAAACGATCCTCCCACCTCAGCTTCTTGAGTACTGGGACTACAAGCATGTGCTACCACACTCGGCTAATTTTTGTATTTTTGGTAGAGACAGGATTTCGCCATGCTACTCAGGCTGGTCTTGAACTTCTGGGCTCTAGCAGTCCACCCATCTTGGCCTCCCAAAGTGCTGGAATTACAGGCCACCGTGCCTGGCCCAGTCTGCTTTCTTATAAACAGTATTAGTGCTGCTCATAATTTACATATTACTAACAAATAAATCAGTGACTCCTTCTGTTTCACACACTCAGCTCTTTGTTTTTGTTTTGTTTTGTTTTGTTTGTTTTTTCCCAGTGGTAACCTCAGAACTTTAAAGTGAAAGGAACCTAGAGGATCACCTAATCCAAACCTCTAAGTTTAGACCATGCCACATTTGTCCAGATAATTCATTTACCAATTTAAGCACCTACTGTCAATCGCTACTCCAGGCATTAGTGATTCAGCAGTAAACCAAATGGTGAAATGTCCTGCTCTCATGGAACTTAGATCACCACCATCACCACCATTACCCTATGCTTAGGCACTATGAAAACACAGAAGCAAGTATTAGTCTAGTTGAGAGTTTAAGACATGCCCAGTGATGCAAATCTCTGCAAGCTTTAGTTTTCATATCTAATACCTACTTCATAAGGCTGAGAGAAGATATGTGAAAGTGCTTAGAAATTATGAGAAACATGCTAAATTATTGCTAATCCTACAATAACTATTATGGTTTATGTAGGATAAGTGTCTACAATGCAGTAAGTGCTACTATAGGAGTTTAAGGAACAGTCACATAATACAGTCGTGGGATGATCTAGGATCTTCCTGTAGGATACTAGAATTTAGCTGAATCTAGAAATATAGAAGGATATAATTAAATGAAGCTGGGAAACAGAGAAAGAGACAAAGTGGGGAAGACACATAGCGAGCAAAACAGAAGTTAGGGCCATGGGCAGGCCCAAAGTGTTATGCTTTGGATCATATCACTTTGGATGAAACACATTTACGGAGGACAGCAGTTCTTCATAAAGGGCAGCTAGAGCTTCAAAGGCCAAATAGAAACTTAAGATTTGTCTGCCTGAATGCCTTCTAAAGGGAAACTCACCCCTAGGAACCATCCCATTCCTCTATTTGGTCCTGGTGTTTTGCTTTCTCCACCAAAGAAGTAGACTTGTGATTCAAGCAGGCCCAAAGCCCTTTTGGAGAAACTTGATATACAGACATTTTAGATATTGAACCATAAGAATATAACTGAGCTGGCCAGGCATGGTGGCTCACGCCTGTTATCCCAGTACTTTGGGAAGTTGAGATGGACGGATCACCTAAGGTCAGGAGTTCCAGACCAGCCTGACCAATATCGTGAAACCCCGTCTCTACTAAAAATACAAAAATTAGCCAGGGTGTGGTGGCGTGCATCTGTAGTCCCAGCTACTCAGGAGGCTGAGACAGGAGAATTGCTTGAACCCGGGAGGCAGAGGATGCAGTGAGCCGAGATCACACAACTGCACTCCAACTGCAGTGACAGAGCGAGACTTACTCTCCAAAAAAAAAAAAAAAAAACTAGGAATATACTTCAAAAAAAATTAAGAATTTTATATCAGAATATAAAATTAAGAATACAGCTGCCAGCGGCCATCTTTCTCAACCCTAAAAGACACTGCCTGAGAATGAAGCCAAAGAAAGTGTAGGGAGGAAAGGGGATAAAGGAGGGTGGGAGAGAGACAAAGAAGGAGAAGAAGGACAGAAAGAGGCCAGGCATGGTGGCTCACACCTGTAATCCTAGCACTTTGGGAGGCCGATGTGGTGGATCACTTGAGGCCAGAAGTTTGGCACCAGCCTGACCAATGTGGTGAAACCCCATCTCTACTAAAAATACAAAAATTAGCCAGGCATGGTGGCGGGCTCCTGTAAGCCCAGCTATTCGGGAGGCTGAGGCAAGAGAATCGCTTAAATCTGGGAGGCGGAGGTTGCAGTGAGCCAAGATCGCGCCATTGCACTCCAGCTTGGGTGACAAGAGCGAAACTCTATCTCAAAAAAAAACAAAAAAACAAAAAAGAAAAGAAAAGAAAGAAAACAGAATCAGGAGATCCAGGCTCTAATTCTGACTCTGCCACTTAACTTTGGGTGTGACCTTAAGACTGTCAGAGCTAGACTACTCACCCAGAATTTAAAAAAAAAAAAAAATTGTGCTACATAATTTCTAAATCCCATTTTAATTTTAAAATTAATTCTGAGACTTCTGACTTATCCATTCATCTTTATAATTCTCAAAAACCTCGTAAAACATAACTTACAAATAAGACTCAGCAGTTATTAGACAGATGAAATACTTGGTCATTTAAGTAGATCAAAGTACGTGTCACTTGTCTAAGCCAGAAAAATGACAATGAATCAAAGAACAAACCACAGCATCCTCAGGAAGGTTCATAAGTGGCATACACACTGAGCAGAGGGGAAGAAAAGGTGATAAAACTTGGATAAACACCTTTTTAAATTAGCAAAAATATTAAAAGCAATGTTTTTTCATAGGATTAATATATTTGTCTTAGTTCTTAAATCACAAATGTAATAAAACAACCTCATTCTGGATTACTGCAGTGAAATTAATCAGAAAATTATAGGAGAAAGATGTTTCTGATGTTCTCGGGTTGAAGCTAGGAATCAATCTCAGAACATTTGGCTACCTTCAAGAACAGCTTTCCCTTTTTCTTCTTTTTTTTTGAGACGAAGTCTCGCTCTTGTCCCCCAGGCTGGAGTGCGATGGCACGATCTCAGCTCACTGCAACTTCTGCCTCCCGGGTTCAAGAGATTCTCCTGCCTCAGCCTCCCAAGTAGCTGGGATTACAGGCGCCTGCCACCATGCTTGGCTAATTTTTGTATTTTTAGTAGAGACGAGGTTTCACCATGTTGGCCAGGATGGTCTCGAACTGCTTACCACAAGTGATTCGCCCGCCTCTGTCTCCCAAAGTGCTGGGATTACAGGCGTGAACCACTGCACCTGGTCATTTTTCTTCTTTTATTATTAAATATTCTAAAAAATGGAAAGGAGGGAGAGAATAGCTGGGCACCAGCAGACATATTTGAGTTCTTACTTTTAGTTTATTGAGACAAGATCTCTGCTGGGTGCGGTGGCTCATGCCTGTAATCCCAGCACTTTGGGAAGGCAGAGGCGGGCAGATCACTTGAGATCAGGAGTTAGAGACCAGCCTGGCCAACATGGTGAAACCCTGTCTCTACTAAAAATACAAAAATTAGCCAGCATGGTGGTGCACACCTGTAATCCTAGCTACTCGGGAGGCTGAGACAGGAGAATTGCTTGAACCTGGGAGGTGGAGGTTGCAGTGAGCCGAGACTGTGCCACTGCACTCCAGCCTGGGCAACAGAGCTAGACTCTGTCTCACAGAGACAGAAAAAAAAAAGGGGAATTGTTAATTGACACAAGGTCTGTTTCCCAGGTATAGTGGCGTGATCACAGCTCACTGCAGCCTCAACTTCCTAGGCTCAAGCAATCCTTCCCTCTCAGCTTCCCCAGTAGCTAAGGACACAGATGTGTGCCACTATGCCCTTCTAATTTATTATTATTTTGGGGGTAGAGACGGGGTCTGCATATATTGCCCAGGCTGGTGTTGAACATCTGGGCTCAAGCATTCCTCCTGACTTGACCTCCCAAAATGCTAGGATTACATGCATGAGCCACCGCACCAGGCCCATATTTGAGTTCTTAATCCTAGCTTTGCCACAGGCTAACCATGCAGATTTGGGACAGCCCTTTCATCTCTCTTGGTTACAGTAATGACCTCTAAGGATACTTGTTCAGTTCTAAAATTATGGTAAGTAAAGAACATTCTACCTATCTTCAAGTCACATCCTATTTAGAGAAGGTGCACCTACCCATCTATTTCAAAGCTAATAAAGACAATGTGTTTAGGGCTTCAACAACACAAAACATTATTACGGCAAATGTTAGATGCTAATCTAATAGCCTTCCTCACCCATCAAATGAACCCATGCCAGGCTTGTTCCCTACTACTCCAACAGTAAAGCCATGTGGTAAGTAGGCTGTCCCCTCATGGCTCCTGCTAGAGCCTATGCTCCACTCTGTCCCTGTGCCTTTGCTCATGAGATCATTGATCCCCTGCTTGAAATGTCTCCTCCCTGATCCAATTCCAAAGCCCGACTTGGGCCTCATAGCTTCCACAGAACCTCTCTGATGACTTTAATGCTTACTTTCCACTACTTAGCTCTTTTACCAATCACTGTTACTAGGAAAGAATTTATAGTCCTTAAGCATACGTTTTCCTGTTAGTCTTTTTGTAAAAAATTAAAAAGTCTTTAAGTATTCTATTTATCATTAAAATGTTCATTATTTCACATGTTAGTAGGTGAATTCATTAATGTTTAAAAAGAAAATATTGTGCTTTTCCTACTTTTATTTCCTCACAATGCCTAGCTCACTGCATGGGACAGAATAGTATGCAATAAATAAGTTGCTATCAAATTATCACAAGATTGTTATTTGGGCTGGATGACGTAAGTTAAATTCACACTATACACCACACTTCTTGGAAAGTGATTTGCGTTTAGTATAAAGAGCATAAGTTGGTGACATAATACTGCTTTTTTTTTTTTTTAAAGCATAAGGAATTCCAAAATAATTTAAACAACAGCCTATCATTTCTAAGATAAACATTAAAAACTCTGTGATTCTGCTTATATTTCTTACTCTTGGTAAGAAACTGTAAAGAAATAGTTTTTTTTTTTTTTTTAAACAACCACCTCTTTATCAAAAAATAGTTTTTAATCAGAGAAGTGGGTACGTTTTCCTCACCCTTCCTGGAGAAGGAGCATGAAAGTCTGTTTTTTGTTTGTTTTTTCATTTTTTTTTTTTTTTGAGGTAGAGTCTCACTCTGTCACCTAGGATGGAGTGCAGTGGCACGATCTCCACTCACTGCAACCTCCCAGGTTCAAGCGATTCTCCTGCCTCAGCCTCTCGAGTAGCTGGGATTATGGTGTGCGCCACGGTGCCTGACTAATTTTTGCATTTTTAGTAGAGACACGGTTTCACCATGTTGGTCAGGCTGGTCTCAAACTCCTGACCTCAGGTGATCCGCCCACCTTGGCCTCCCAAAGTGCTGCAATTGTAGCTGTGAGCCACTATGCCTGGCCCAAGTCTAGTTTTAAGGTGCAGAATTTTGCTGGTTATTCCCTTCCACAGGGTGCAGCACAGCCTGGAGCAGCTATCTCAACAGCAAAGTTCAGAATCACCAGTCCCCCGCCATCGGTATTATTAAGGAGCATGTTTGACCAGAGGTTCACTCCCACATTTTTATTCAATATTGCTGACCTAGATTTTGTTCTAAAAACCACACAGCAGAAGCAGGCAAACTCCCCTGTAGAAACAACAGCCTTCAGAATACATTTTTTAGCATAATTGCAATCTACTCAGAGTCTATTTCAGTAAAACTATGGAAAATGAAATTCCAAACAAGAAGCAATTTACCTAATGTAGTGGAAACAATCCTTACACCTACCACTGACCACCCCTAGAGACTTTGGTTCTCCTATAAAAGTAGAATGCAGAAGGACAGGGCTCAGTTTTCTATCTCTGAAATTGAAGGCATTTACAGAAAAGGCATATGGCTAAACATTTAAATAACTAATTAATCAAGCAGATATCTACATATCAAAACTAGACTAATTCTGTCACATATGATCCATTCCAAGTGCAAGATAGACTGATGGATTTTAAATAACAGTACAAAAAGTTCATTGATAGGGTTTCAGATTCCCCACTGCAAATAATCTTTAAGAAACTACCACTTGGCTGGGTGCAGTAGTTCACCCCTATAAACCACAGCACTTTGGGAGGCTGAGGTGGGAGAACTGCTTAAGCCCAGGAATTGTTTTTCCTTTTTTTGAGACGGAGTTTTGCTCTTGTTGCCAAGGCTGGAGTGCAATGGCACAATCTCAGCTCACTGTAAACTCCACCTCCTGGGTTCAAGCAACTCTCCTGCCTCAGCCTCCCAAGTAGCTGAGATTACAGGCAGCTACCACCACATCTGGCTAATTTTTTGTATTTTTAGTAGAGATGGGGTTTTTCCATGCTGGCCAAGCTGGTCTCAAACTCCTGACCTTAGGTGATCCACCCACCTCGGTCTCCCAAAGTCCTGGGATTACAGCGCCTGGCCAGAGCCCAGAAATTAACTTGAGATCAGCCTGGGCAACATAATGAGACCCTATCTCTTAAAAAAAAAAAAAAAAAAAAAAAGGAAGAGAAGAAGAAAAAAAAGAAACTACTACATTTGTGAAGTTTTGATGTCAAATCAAATAAGATATCCATAGTTACCTGGAAAAAAACTGTCAAAATATTCCTCTTTCTAACTACATATTTGTGTGAAATGGATTTTCTTCATACACTGCAACCCAAACAACGTATTGTGACAGACTGAATGCAGAGGCAGATATAAAAATACAGCTGTGTTCTATTAAGACAGACATTAAAAAGATTTTTAAAAGCAAAACCACAGCCGGGAGCGGTGGCTCACGCCTGTAATCCCAGCACTTTGGGAGGCAGAGGCAGGCAGATCAAGAGGTCAGGAGTTCGAGACCAGCCTGGCCAACATGGTAAAACATTGTCTCTACTAAAAATAAAAATAAAAAAAACTGGGCATAGGTGGCATGTGCCTGTAGTCCCAGCTACTCAGGAGGCTGAGGCAGGAGAATTGTTTGAACCCGGGAGGCAGAGGTTGCAGTGAGCTGAGATCGCACCACTGAACTCCAGCCTGGCCAACCGGGCAAGACTTCGTCTCAAAAAAAAAAAAGGCAAAAACACTACCACTCTTCTTACTAATCTCTTTCATTTTTGAAACTATACTTCTCATTAAAAATAGTTTATATTAATTTTTTAAATGAGATAAGTATTTTTAAGGTTTCTCTAGTTTTAATTTGATAAATAGATATAACCCTCATAAACAAAAGCTCTTTGGGGGTCTTTACTAAGGGCTGTGCTAGTATTTGGTCTCTAAACTCCTCTTCAATTTTAGAAGTCTGTTAGTCCAAATCCCTATATACTCCAGTGCAGGCTCACTCTTCCAGCCTCCTCCAGCCCCGTTCTTCCCTCTCCCCACTCCCTGAAGAAAGTCAAGAAATCCAAGACAAAGTTCAGGCTTCGTTATGCTTTTGGAATAGAAGCTTAACTATGTGAAAAATGAAAAAACACACAATATAGTATCTCATTAAGAGGTAAACTTAATCATAAAGATGTTAAAATGGTATCACAATAAAAATTAAGAAAAATTAATGCTGGCAAAGGTGCTTCACAGAAAAGAAAGGGGAAAATGTCTGAATGTGATATTTTCATTTACTATTGACAGGTTTTTTTTTTAATTAAAAACTTTTTTTTCTATTTATTTTTAGAGATAGGGGTCTCACTTTGTTCCCTAGGCTGGAGTGCAGTAGCTATTCACAGGCATTATCATAGCTCACTGCAGCCCTGACTGAGCTCCTGGCCTCAAGTGATCCTCCCACATCAGCCTCCCACGTAGCAGGGATTACAGGTACATGCCACTGTGCCCTGCCAATTACCACTGTTTTGTTTCTGTTATTTTTGTTTTTTTTTTTTCATGCTCACAGGGATACCAATTACTACTGACACTGTAAGTAATGCATGTGAGAACATCTTAGATTACTAGATAAAACAAAGGTGACAAGGAAAATACGTGTATATTCATATATATACATATCTTACAGAATGCTAAAATAGTTGTGGTAAAATTGTATTGATTACTGAATCTGGAAAAACGTATAAAGTTCTTTCAACTTTTCTATAAATTTGAAATTATTTTAAAATAAGCTGGGCATGGCGGCTCACACCTGTAATCATCGCACTTTGTGAGGTGGAAGCAGGAGGATCGCCTGAGCCCAAGCATTGGAGACCAGCCTGGGCAACGTGGCAAGACCCCAACCTCTACAAAAAAATTTTTAAAAATTAGCCAGGCATGGTAGTGCACACCTGTCGTCCCAGTTACTTTGGAGGCTGAGGTGGGAGGATTGCTTGAGCCAGGATTTCAAGATTGCAGTGAGCTATGTTAGAACCACTGCACTCAGCCTGGGCAACAGACCAAGACCCTGTCTCCAAAAACAAAGAAGAAAAAAAATATTTCAAAATAAAAATACAAGTATTTCAATAAAAAAAGTGACAGGGGAAAGCCTACTCTTTTCTCAGATTTTCAGCTAACTCCATTTTTTATAATTAAACAGATGCAAATGTTCATATCCAACCATATTAGCGTCTTTCTCCACTGTATTAAACTAGCAAAAAGCCCACTAACCTTTCCTGATTTAAAATAATATTTTAGGCCGGGTGCGGTGGCTCATGCCTGTAATCCCAGCACTTTGGGAGGCTGAGGCCCACGGATGACATGAGGCCAAGAGTTCAAGATCAGCCTGACCAACATGGTGAAACCCCATCTCTACTAAAAACACAGAAATTAGCCAGGCGTGATGGTGCATGTCTGTAATCACAGCCACTGAGGAGACTGAGGCAGGAGAATTGCTTGAACTCGGGAGGCAGAGGGTGCAGTGAGCCCAGATCGTGTCACTGCATTCCAGCCTAGGTAACAAAACAGGACTCTGTCTCAAAAAAAAAAAAAAAAAAAAAGGCTTTAAACACATCTCAATTAAAAAAACAAAAATAATGACATTTGACATCCCTACAATGTTTGGAAGACTTTGAGTTTAGCCCTCTAACAATATTTGAAAACACCAAGGCATTTGAAGGAAGTCTCCAGCAGGAAGGAGATAACTTTAAGATCACATAGCACACTTGTTTTGCTTCAACCAGAAATTCTGCTGGATGTGTCTCAGAGTGGCCACAGGCACAGGATACTACTCTGAGACCATAATACAGGCTAAGCTGGCAGTAGCTGAGCTGTAAACTCAGAATACTATAAATTCAGAATACTGAATATTTTCAGTATTCTACCTCCCACAACACTTGATTTATTATCATACTGAATGTACTTGTTCCTGTAAACACATCTCTCTACACCAACTTCCTATAAAAACATGTGTCCCTGGCAAGGCATGGTGGCTCACGCCTGTAATCTCAGGACTTTGGGAGGCTGAGGCGGGCAGATCACGAGGTCAGGAGTTCGAGAACAGCCTGACCAACATAGTGAAACCCCGTCTCTACTAAAAATACAAAAATTGGCCAGGTGTGGTGGCACATGCCTGTAGTTCCAGTTACTCGGGAGGATGGGGCAGAAAAATCACTTGAACTTTGGAAGCAGAGGTTGCAGTGAGTCGAGATCACACCACTGTACTCTAGCCTGAGCGACAGAGCAAGACTCCATCTCAAAAAATAAATAAATAAAATAAAATACAAAAAAATTGGCTTGTGTATTTTATATGCTTACACATTTTTCCATGGTACTGTAGGTCATTTTAGTGATTACATTTGACACTTTTGACAGAAAAGCAGGTCAATTAGTTCCTTGGGATCAAAAAGGGGTTGATTACAAAGCGGCAGGAGAGAATTGTTAGAGTGATTCTACAATGGTTCTGCATCTTGAGTATGGTATGACTATGCATTTGTCAAATCTTAGGGTGAATTTTACTGAATGTAAATTCATACTTCAATAAACAGGACTTTAAAAACTTACCAAAAAAACCCCACAAAACAACAATAACAAAAGACCTGGGTGCAGTTCACACCTGTAATCTCAGCAGTAATCTGGGCCAAGGCAGGAGGCTTGAGCCCAGAAGTTCAAGACTAGAATGAGCAACATACAGAGACCCCATCTCCACAAAAAATAAAAAATTAGTCAGTCACTGTGGCACATGCCTGTAGCCTCAGCTACTCAGGAGGCTGAGGTAGGAGGACTACTTGAGCCTAGAAGTTTGAGGTTACAGTGAGCAATGATCATGCCACTGCACTCCAGCCTGAGTGACCGAGTGAGACACTGTCTCTAAATAAATAAATAAAACTTTAGGGCCGGGCGCGGTGGCTCAAGCCTGTAATCCCAGCACTTTGGGAGGCCGAGACGGGCGGATCACGAGGTCAGGAGATCGAGACCATCCTGGCTAACACGGTGAAACCTCGTCTCTACTAAAAATACAAAAACTAGCCGGGTGAGGTGGCGGGCGCCTGTAGTCCCAGCTACTCGGGAGGCTGAGGCAGGAGAATGGCGTAAATCCGGGAGGCGGAGCTTGCAGTGAGCTGAGATCCGGCCACTGCACTCCAGCCTGGGCGACAGAGCCAGACTCCGCCTCAAAAAAAAAATAATAATAAATAAATAAATAAATAAAACTTTTTGTTTAAAAAAGAGTCCACTATGTTTAATGAGGTAGAGATGCCAAAGCTTCCCTAGCAAGATGTAGAAGAGGCAATTCAAAAGCTTAAGAGAGATAGAAATGTTGAAATGGATTTTTCATGTGTAACCTACGTTGCACAAAAAAGCCCGGAAGATAATCCTTTCACTCAGGCATTGAGAAATCCATTAGTAAGGCTGGGCATGGTGGCTCATACCTGTAATCCCAGCACTTTGGGAGGCTGAGCCAGGTGGATCACTTGAGGCCAGGAGTTCAAGACCAGCCTGGTCAACATGGTGAAACCCTGACTGTACTAAAAATACAAATATTAGCCAGGTGTGGTGGTGCACAATAGTAATCCCAGCTACTTGGGAGGCTGAGGCATGAGAATTGCTTGAACCCAGGAGGCAGAGGTTGCAGTAAGCCAAGATCATGCCACTGTACTCTAGCCTGGGTGACAGACTGAGACCCTGTCTCAAAAAAAAAAAACAACAACAAAACAGAAATGCATTAGTGAGGGGATCACCTTCATCCTTGAAAAGCTCTGTGGTTGCTCCCCTTTGCAGTGTGTCCCTATTCTCCTAGACATGGGTTGGCAAACTTTATTTATAAAGGGCCACAGATAAATATTTTAGGTTTTACAGTCCCTAAGGTCTCTGTCACAACCCCCAGGTTGGCCATGGGAAATACCACCACTAAGTGGGTTCCCTGATTCAAAGGAGTAACAGGATCCTCTAATAACAGAAGCCAAGTAGCAGCAAGTAATCATCAAAGACAAGGTGGGAACATCCACTATAAAGACAGTAGAGTTGTACTGGTAATCAGAACATCTTGGCCCACCAGGATCTTTGGCAGTAATTGATCACAGTATTCCACAAGCAGCCTACCAAAACAGATTCATCTGTACAACTGGAAAAAACTCCAGCTCTGGTAGTAAAAACCTGACTAGAAAAGTTTTGACCTCTCATCTAATTTCCAGACCCAAGTCAATCAACAAGCCCAGGTCCCCTGAGGAATAACCTGTAGCATTACCACAAGTACAAGTACATACTGTAAATCCTCATCCAAGCTTCCCCAAAGGCTATTTACTAGAGTGACTATGGATTAGAGAAAAGGAAACACCCAGACCTTTCGGAGATGACTAATTCCTGGGGACCCAAAATGCTACTGTGGCCTATCAGTCAAAGCGAGTGCTGACAGTGGTTAGGTAATAGATGAAATGCTTAGCTCAAGTCTACCTCACAGTGGACCCCATAGTACAATGGACCTACTTTGTTGCTATCTCCTCAGTTCCTGAATAAACACTTGGAACAGACATACTTGGCTATTGGCAGAAGTCCCATATTGGCTTTCTGACCCAACTGATGAGAGTCATTTTAATAGTAAGGGCTACGTGGAAGCCCCCAGAACTTCCCCTCCCTACTAAGATATTAAGTCAGAAGCAATACCACATCTCAAGAATTAAAGAGCTTAATGCTACCATCAAAGACTTGAAAGAAACAGGGTAGTGATACCTATTATATCTTGATTTAACTCGCCAGTTTGTCCTGTGCAGAAGTCAGATGGATCTTAGTGACTATCATAAACTCATGGACTATCATAAACTTAATCTGGTGATGATTCCAATTGCAGCTGATGCCCCAGATACAGCATCTTTACTGGAGCAAATTAACATGGGTCACAGCACTTGGTAGACTGCTATTAACCTGAATAATGCCTTTTTCTTCATATAAATCTGCAAGAACCACCAGAAGCACACTACTTTTACCTGCCTTTTACATGCCTATGAATCTAGTCTCAGGGCTACGCCATTCTCCTATCATAATGTAGCCCACAGAGATCTTGATATCGTGACATTCCAAAAAATAAATAAATAAGCACATACACATACACTAGTCAACTATACTGACATTATGCTAATTGGGTCTGATAAATAGCAAGTAGCAAATACGTTAGACGCTTTAGTAAGACATACATAAACTAGTTGATGAGAGATAAACCCTACAAAAATTCGGAGACCCACTGCAGCAATGAAATGTCAGGATTCAATTGTTCAAAACATGTCAAAATTTCCCTTCCAAGGTGATTAAGTTGCTGTAATTAACATCACCAACAAAGAAAAAGAGGGTACAATGTTTGGTAGGCTTCAACCCAGCTACAAAGTTACCTACAAGGCTGACAGTTTAGAGTGGGTTTCAGAGCAAGAGAAGACTCTATAGCAAGTTCAAGTTGCTCTGCCATTTAGGCCTTATGATCCAGCAGATCCAATGATACCTGAAGAGTCCATGGCAAATAGGGATGCTGAATGGAGCCTTTAGCAAGCAAGAATAAGAGAATCACAGCCCAGACTTCTAGAATTTTGAGAAAATCTATGCCCTCTTTTGCAGAAAAGTATTCGCCTTTCAAAAAATAGTTTCAGGCTTGCTACTGGGTCTTGGCAGAGACCAAAAGCCTAACCATGGGACATAATGTGACCACATGGCCTGAGCTTCTCATCATGAACTAGATGTTATCCAACCTATGTAGTCTAGCTTGGTATGTGCAGCACGATCTCTCATCAAGTGAAAAATATGTAAAAAAAAAAAAAAAAAAAAAAAAAAAAATTCAAGCAGGTCCAAAAATATGAGTAAGTTACACAGCAGGTAGCTCAGACTTCAGCATTGACTCCTGTTACATTGCTTCCTCTCCCTCAATCCAAGTCAATGGCCTTCTGAGAGCTCCACATGACCAGCTGACTAGGGAAAGAAAAAACTCAAGTCTGGTTTACACATAGCTCTGCACAACATGACAGTATCATCCAAAAGTAGACAGCTGCAGCACTACAGCCCCATTTAAAGAGGTAGTGATGAAAAGCGGTGATGAAGAAAAATCTTCCCTTCAGAGGGCAGAACTTTGAGGGGTACATTTGGTTTTCCCTTTTGTCTGAGGTAAGACATGGCCAGAAGCAGAGATTTACACAGATTTATGAACAATTATTAAGGATTTTGTTGGCTAATTAGGAACTTGGAAGGAAATGGTGACAAGGAAATCTGGGGGAAAGATATGCAGATGAAACTCTCAGAACAGGCACAGACTGTGAAGATATTTGTGTACCATGTGAATAATCATTTGCATTCACTGTAGAGGAGGCTCTTAATAAGCAAGCTGAAAAAATGATGTACTTCATGAATATCAATGTTAGACACTTTCCACAGCTACCAGAGTGCTTGCTCAATAAACCCACGGAAAAAATGATCATGAATGCTGTGCATGGGCTCAACAACATGGTCTTCCCCTAAACAGGGCTGACCTGACTAAAGCTACTGCTAAATGTCTAATCTGTTAATGGCACAGACTAGCTCTGAGCCCTGAATATGCACCATTTCCCAGAGGCTAGCTAACCACCTGGTGGCAAGTTGATTACGCTGGACTTCTATTATGGGGAATGAGGGCACGGGTGAGGGAAGAGATTTGTCCTCACTAGAATAGACATGTATTCGGGATACAGATTTGCCTTCTCTGCCTATAATGTTTTTGTCAGTTCCACCACCCATGAACTTATACAGAAGTGCCCAATCTACCACCATGACATTCCACACAGCGTTGCAGCTGTTTCTTTAAAAAAAAAAATTTTTTTTTTTTTTTGAGATGAGGTCTCCTTCTGTCACCCCGTCTGGAGTGCAGTGGCACGATCTTGGCTCACTGCAACCTCTGCCTCCTGGGTTCAAGCAATTCTCCTGCCTCAGCCTCCCAAGTAGCTGGGACTACAGGCGTGCACCACCACGTCCGGCTAATTTTTTTTTTAATTTTTAGTAGAGATGGGGTTTCACCATGTTAGCGAGGCTGGTCTAGAACTCTTAACCTCAGGCAATCTGCCCGCCTCGGCCTCCCAAAGTGCTGGGATTACAGGTGTGAGCCACCATGCCTGGCCAAAAGAAAATATTTTTAAAAAATAGAGACAAGGTCTTACTATGTTACCCAGGCTGGTCTCAAACTCCTCGGCTCAAGTGATCCTCCTGCCTTGGCCTCCCAAAGTGCTGGGGTTACAGGCATATGCCACTGTGCCAAGCCCACACAGCATTGCTCCTGACCAAGAAAGTCCTTGCATAGTAAAGAAATGCAGAAATGGGCTCATGTCCATGGACCTAACTGGTATTGTCACACCCAAACACACAGAATGGTTGGCCTAATTAAAATAGGGAATTGATTACTGAAGACTAAGTCACAGTTTCAGGGAGACAGCGCCCTGAAAGGATGGGGTAATGATTTCAATCAGAGACCCCTTACATGGTGCTGTCTCCTCCCACAGTCAGAATATGCAGGTCTGGGAATCAAAGGGTAGAAGTGTGTGTGGCTCCACTCACTATTATATCTAGCAATCTACTCACTGAATTTTTGCTTTCACTCCTAATAACTGAGTTCTGCTGGCTTGGAAGTGTTAGTCCCTAAGCAGGAAATATATCTACTAGCATACACAACAATAGTTTAATCGCATTAGAAGATGAGACTGCCACTTGGCTATTTGGGACTCCTTACACCACCGAACCAACAGGCTGAACCTACTGGTTGGGAAAGATTGAGCCCAATTGTCAAGGGGAAACTGCGTTGCTGCTACACAGTGAAAGCAAGGAGGACTATGTCTGAAACCCAAGGGATTATCTAAGGCATTTCTTAATACTTCCATGCCAAAAATAAAGATTAATGGAAAACTACAGCAACCAAAAAAGGACTGGAGTAATAAGGGAATAAAAGTTTGAGTCATTTCACCAGGTAAAGAACCTTAACCAGCTGAAGTTCGTGCTGAGGGCAAGGGAAACATGAAATAGGTAACTGAAGAAAGAAGCCTAGATATCAACTATGGCCTCATTACCAATCACAGAAATGAGAATAACGAACTTTCTCTATTATATTTGGTATTTATTTGTATATTCTAACCATTTTCTTCTTTCCTTCTTCCCATTACTATAAGCTGGAATTAGTTTAGTTTAGTTTTGTTTTTTTGAGACCGAGTCTCACTCTATTGCCCAGGCTGAAGTGCAGTGGCACGATCTTGGCTCACTGCAACCGCTGCCTTGCAGGTTCAAGTGATTCTCTTGCCTCAGCCTCCTGAGTAGCTGGGATTACAGGCATGTGCACCACACCCGGCCATTTTTTGTTTTTTTTTTTTTTTTTGAGATCAAGTCTCACTCTGTCATCAGGCTGGAGTACAGTGGCAAGATCTCGGCTCACTGTAACCTCTGCCTCCCGGGTTCAAGCAATTCTCCTGTCTCAGCCTCCCAAGTAGCTGGGACTACAGGCATGTGCCACCACACCCGGCTAATTTTTGTATTTTTAGTAAAGACGAGGTTTCAACATGTTGGCCAGGATGGTCATTGATCTCTTGACCTCATGATCCACCCAACTCGGCCTCCTAAAGTGCTGAAATTACAGGTGTGAGCCACTACACCCGGCTCGAAATTTGATTTATAATACAACTTTTGTTAACAAGCTAGTCAGTGGAACTTTGTTTTCTTCCACATGAAAATCTTTAATGCTTATGCTTATGCATATCTGAATGCTTATCATCAAAGGGTGCAGTTAAAAAAAAAAAAAAGGCAGTTTAAGGAAATTCGAGCATTTCAAAGAAAGCACTTTTAAAAATGTATATACATGAAGGTGGCCAGGCATGGTGACTCACACACCTGTAATCCCAGCACTTTGGGAGGCCAAGCGGATGGATCACCTGAGGTCAGGAGTTTGAGACCAGCCTGGAGAATCCCCGTCTCTACTAAAAATATAAAAATTAGTCAGGCATGGTGGCACACACCTGTGGTCCCAGCTACTTGGGAGGCTGAGGCAGGAGAATCACTTGAACCTGGGAGGCAGTGGTTGCAGTGAGCCAAGATCATACCATTGCACTCCAGCCTGGGCAAAACTGCAATTTTCAAGGAAAAACAAAAAAAAAGTGGCCAGGCACGGTGGCTCAGGTCTGTAACCCCAGCACTTTGGGAGGCCAAGGCAGGTGGATGACGAGGTCAGGAGATCGAGACCATCCTGGCTAACACAGTGAAACCGGTCTCTACTGAAAATACAAAAAAAAAAAAAAAAAAAAGCCAGGCGTGGTGGTGGGAGCCTGTAGTCCCAGCTACTCAGGAGGCAGAGGCAGGAGAATGGCATAACCCAGGAGGTGGAGCTTGCAGTGAGCCAAGACTGCGCCACTGCACTCCAGCCTGGGTGACAGCACGAGACTCCGTCTCAAAAAAAATTAAAAATAAAAACAAATAAATAAATAAAAAGAAATGTATATACATGAAGACATTTTGCTAAATCATGAAATAAATGTAGTACTGTAAGATAAAGGAAGATTAACATAAATTGAGTTTTGGCCATTTTTATTTTATTTTTTTTGAGATGGAGTCTTGCTCTGTTGCCCAGGCTGGAGTGCAGCAGTGCGATCTTGGCTCACTACAACCTCTGCCTCCTGGGTTCAAGCAATTCTCCTGCCTCAGCCTCCCAAGTAGCTGGGATTACAGGCACATACCACCATGCCCAGCTAACTTTTTGTATTTTTAGTAGAGATGGGGTTTCATCATGTTGGCCAGGCTGGTCTTGAATTTAGGATCTGAAGTGATCTGCCTGCCTCGGCCTCCCAATGTGGTGGGATTACAGGCGTGAGCCACTGTGCCCAGGCAGAGTTATGGCCATTTTGCCCCTCCACATGCTGCAGTCATCTTTAACCTGTTTAACTTAATCTCAATGATGACAGTTTTGTTTTTCTTTTTTCATCCTGTTCAGTATATTTCAGGCTATTCAGCAGATGCTTGTGATTCTGGAGGTTCAAATCACTGGTGAAAGTTTATTCTGTTTCCTCAGTTTTACAGGAGCTTTTCTCCATAAAATGATCTGCTACCTAAAGTACCCTCTGTCTTCCTAACAGGCACTAAATTCAAAAAGTACCTTATTGAAACTTTTTTGTTCATAACTTTCATTGTTGGAGTTAGGTCATATCCTGCTAACAATAGTCTTACTGGAACTAATTCACCTTTTACTGGTGTACCATCCACTATTTCATATTTGGCAACTGTTTCTCTTTCTGTGGTGGTACTTACTGGGTCCAATTGCTGTGATCTCTTTTTTGATCAGTTGTAACCCCATATATGTTGTATTTTTATTCTTACAAGAAGTAAATTTCTGTAACAGTCACATCCTCTAAATGATACTTCATTATATTCAACTTCTATATGTAGACAATCTTCAATACCGACTTCCATCAGAATAGCTGGCAAGTTGGTGAACAGTAAGATCACATTCTTTTTACCAAGTCTGTCAGTCTTCTTACTACTATCACTTCAATACATCAAGAGGACATTAGCGCCAATGTAAGATTCTCATGACTTTTCAACGTGTATAAATTCAAAATCACAACTTCTGAGTCAGTTCTCCAGGTAAGGCTAGTTCTTTCACTAGGTTAACAAACTCTTGAATATTACTCTTATCATAGAAAAGTTCAATTTGATGTACAAATTCAATTCTAGTGTTTTGGTGCTCTAGCCTCTTTCTAGTCTCTTTCACCTTTCCTGAAACAGATTCTCCACCATAGAGAAGACAGTGTTTTTCTACTTTGCCATTTTCAGTTTTCACTTCTGCCATTTTCTGTTTCCTTATCATTAAGGACAATATCAATCTCACAAATTAGACCAAACAAGCTTCCAAAAAACCTCACTGTCAGTGATACTGCCACATCCCCCAATATTTCACTCCTCTTCCCTCAGAACTCCAAGCCCCCAGCTCCCATCACATGACCTTGGCCCTCTGCCGCTGGAACTTCTATTTGAGGACTGATAAACAGCCAGCAGGATGGGCACAGTGGCTCACACCTATAATCCCAGGACATTGGGAGGCTGAGGCCAGAGGACTGCTTGAGCTCAGGAGTTTGAGACTAGCCTGGGCAACACAGCGAAACCCCGACTCTATTACAAAAACAAACAAACAAACAAACAAACAAACAAAAGCATAGCCAGCAATGGATACAGTGACTATCGGGGCTGAGCATGTCCTCATTCCTCATTTTAGAACACAGGTGAGAGTTTCACCCTCTGACATAGCTGTATCTTGTTAGGTGGAAACAAGAGTTGTTTCACTGTTATATGGGAGCTCAAATGTGTGTAAAGTGCATATGGAAGCTAAGCAGTCAAAATAATAGGCTGTGCAAGAAATCAAT
The DNA here is from genome assembly GCF_009764315.1 of Trachypithecus francoisi. Lineage (NCBI taxonomy): Eukaryota > Metazoa > Chordata > Mammalia > Primates > Cercopithecidae > Trachypithecus > Trachypithecus francoisi. The sequence goes on from NW_022681453.1 coordinate 15,631,266, forward strand.
ATATTGCCTCTCAATTCCAAATCTACCTTTCATTGCCCTGCTTATAATAATGTAAACATTTCTTCATAGACAGCTGGCATGATGATACTAAGCTTAGTAGAGGGCATGGAAGGAAGGGGTTTCTCTTCCTGGTTCTAGTGTGCTTTTCCATCTTCTTACTTCCATGGTGCTCATCCCAACAAGCTTCAGTGGGCACTCCCATGGACATCTTCCCAGGCAAGTTCCACCAGTGCCTCAAACCGGCTTGCTGGTGACGCCGTAGCACCCCCAAGGTACAGCTTCCTGCCTAACTACCTTTGAGGTAGGAAACCAGCAGGACTTAATTTCCTGTCACACCCTGCTGATTGGAACAAGATCTGGTTGAAACCAGCAGATGCTGACAGAAGTAACCTCTAGCTGCCCTCATGGTTGATTAGCATATAGACACTCCTACCAGTGCCATGGCAGTTTACAAATGCCATGGCAACAGCCTAGAGGTTACCTTATCTGATTCTAGAAACTTCCAGCCCCTTTTCTAGAAAGTTCTAAATAACCTGCCTCTTAATTAGCATATAATTAATAACAAATATAAACAGCTAGTCAGCAGCCTACAGGCACCAATTCTGGGCACCCTGCCTATGAGTTAGCCCTGCTCAGCAAGAAGCAGTATTGGTTCAATAAAAGTTTCTTTCTCTCACTACTGGCTCACCCTTAAATTCTTTCCTGGCAAAACCAAGAACCCTCCTGGGTTAAGCCCCAATTTGGGGGTTTGCTTGCCCTACATCATCACCCTGACCTGCAGCAACTCAGCAAACATCTTTACTACCAAATGGAGACTTCCCCCAAGATACGTAATCAGCTTTGGGGGTGGGGGGTGGGGAGGGCGTACTTTTCCAAATTTGGTATTTCTTTGTGTACTCTGCCCCAGCCCTAAGGGTAGTGACTATTCCCTGTATCTGTCATTCCTGTATTCTTTAGAGTTCTCTTTACCTCTACAGTAAATTCTCTGTTCAAATTATGGTGTAGCTTCTGTCTCCTAACTACACTCTGATCCAAATATTGGCCATTAAAAACAGCATAAATCTACATAACAGGAAAGAGTGAAGAAAAAATGAAAGACGTTTAACCCAAAGAAAATAAATCAGAAGGCACATGTTAATCTCTAAATGTCTAAAAAGCTATCACCTACCGCAGAACATACTGTATCTCTGTTGCTCAGCACTAACAGCAGCAGCAGAAATAGCAGAATGCCTGTTCATTTTACACAGAAAAACTGAAGACCAGAAATATTAATTTGTTAAATAGAAAGCAAAATCCTTCAATTAAAACCTCTAAGGAATCTAATGTTAATACTTAAGTTTACAGTTGACACAGTTTTACATCTCATTTCATTTTAAATTGCTGAAAACCCACTGGAGGGCCAGGCTTGCCAGTTTTTTGCAGTGAGAGTCCTAAGTTAATTTTTTCACAAGAAACAAAACAAAAAAACTCTTTCAGTCTGCCTGGAGCTCCCTTTTGAAGTTTCACCTCCAGTTTTGTCCTGTAGAAACAGAGCATTTCTGCTTCACAATGGACCGATATGCTCCAGTTACATCCAATTAAAATACTGTTACATAATCAATTAAGTAGGAAAAGGGGCTGATGGTCAAACAGAATGATTCATTAACAAAAGTATATAATGGGTTGAACTGTAAGGACTTTCTATGTGGACATTAATCATCATTCTAATATCATCTTATATTTAAATATTAACCCCTTCAACGAGGTTGCAAAGCACTGAAAATAATTTCTGTCACTTCAGGCAAACAACTATTTTTATAGAGCTCTCCTTTTACAGAGCAGGAATCTTAGCCTCAAAGAGGGCAAACAACTTGCCTAAGAAATCAAAGTTAGTAGGTGCTCTATCCACAGCTTTCTCAAAATTTAAATAAATTCATGACAGATAACATATTTCCAGAAAGATGTGTACCAATAACCTGGCAAGAATTATTGCAATTGTATCTGGTCTTGTTTTTAAGTTTCTTTTCCCATGTGAAGCCAGAAGCAAATAGATATTAAAGATTATTCATTCAATAGCTACAGAGGATCTACTATCCATCAGACGTGTCCTAGGTGCTGGGCCACAACAGTAACCAAAACAAAAACCCTGTCCCGCTCATAAAATTTGTTTCTATAATATCTTCTTCTGATGGGGAAAGACAGATAAGTAAACTATACAAATTATCAGCAAGTGGCATGACAAATGCCACAAAGAAAATTCAAGTAGAACAGTGGGATGAAAAAATAGAAGGGGTGCAATGTTTAAAAAGATAGTCGAGAAGTACTCATTGAGAAAGTGAAGAGTCAGTCATGAATTTATCAGAGGGAAGAATATTCCAGGCAGAGAAAACATATAGTGTTCAGAGCTCAAGGCAGATGCCCACCTGGCTTGTTCAAGGAACAGTAGCAAGAACACCATGAAGCAAAGTAAACAAAGGGGTAACTAAGAAAAGATCTGGTCAGAAAGATGACAAGGACATCATAGGGCCTTGTGGTATTTCATAAGGACTTTGGCTTTTACTTTGAGATGGGAAACCACTGGAGGGTTCCGTGCAAAAGAAGAGCATGATCAATGTACAGGACCATTGTAGATGTTTTTAAGAATATGCTGCAGGGAGCAAGCAAATGGAAGCAGACAGACAAATTTGGGAAGTTACTATAGTAGTCAAAGTTAATGACGGTGGTCCAATCAGGGAGGGGGCAGTGGAGGTGGCGAGATGAGGTCAGGTTCCAAACATCTTTTTCTGACAAACTGGGTGTCGGGTGTGAGAGGAACAGAAGAGGACAGGGAAACCAAATGTTTAGCCTGAACAACTAGGACAGAATTTCAATTTAATGAGATGGGGAGGCAGGTTTTTTTTTTCTTCTTTTTCTTCTTTGTTTTGATTTTGGGGTGGGGCAATCATGAATTCAGTTTAAAACATTTCAAATTTGAGATGTCAATTCTACATCCAAATGGAGATTTCAAGCTCGAACTTCAAATTTCCTTAGTTCTCACTCAACCTCCTCATGGAATTTAACCAATATTGTACCTGTTCTTACAAAATGTTTCCTGTAACTGCTTAGCATTTAAGCAATGTTTACATATCTGTGCATTTCTCTCTGCAACTGGCCAAACCAGAACTCAAGATACCTAACATATAAAGCATCCCTTTAATCCTGAAGAGATCTGCGACATAAATGATGGTTACTTTGAAATTTTTTTTACTTTAAATATGAGCTGCATTTGTTTATTTCTACCATTTTAACAATTTTTACGTGTACAGTTCAGTGGTATTAAGTACATTCACATTGTTGTGCAATCATCACCACCATCCATCTCCAGAACTTTTTCATCTTGCAAATCAGATACTTTGTACCCATTAAGCAACAACACCTCCATTCCCCGTCTCTCCCAGCCCCTGGGAACCACCATTCTACTTTGTTTCTGTAAATCTGACTACTAAAGGTAATTCATATAAATGGAGTATATTTATATTTGTTTCTGTAAATTTGACTACTTTAGGTACCACATACAAATTTGTATTTTTGTGACTGGCTTTTTTCATTCAGCACAGTGTCTTCAAGGTTTATTCATGTTGTACCATATCAGAATTTCCTTCCTTTTTAAGGCTAAATAACGTTCCATTATATGAACGTAACACATTTTTGTTTATTCATTCCATGTGTTGATGGGACATTTAGGTTGCTTCCATCTTTTGGCCACTGTGAAAAATGCTGCTACAAACATGAGTGTACAAATATCTGTTCAAGTCCCTGATTTCAATTCCTTTGGGCATATATCCAGAAGTTGGGTTGCTGTATCTTACAATAATTCTGTTTTTAATTTTTTGAGGAGCCACCATACTATTTTCCATAGCACTTTCATTTTACATTCCTACCAGCAATACACAAGGGTTCTGGTTTTTCCACATCCTCCTGAACACTTGCTAATTTCTGTTCTTGTTTTCATACTAGCCATCCTAATGAGTATAAAGTGATATTTTGTTGTGGTTTTGATTTGCATTTCTCTAATGATTAATGATGCTGAGCATCTTTTCATGTGTTTTTCTTGGCAATTTATGTATCTTTTATGAAGAAATGTTTCTTCAAGTCCTTTGCCTATATTTTTAATTTTGTTGTTGTTGTTGTTGAGCTATAGGAGTTATTTACATATTCTGAATATTAACTCCTGAGAAGATAAAAGATTTGCAAATATTTTGCCTCCATGGGTTGCCTTTTCACTCTACAGAGATAGACAAAAATTTTCAATTTTCATATAGCCTATTTTATCTGTTTTTTCTCTTGTTGTCTGTGTTTGTGGTGTATATCCAAGAAAACACTGCCAAATCCAATGTCATGAAGATTTCCCCCTGTGTTTTCCTCTAAGAAATGTATAGCTTTAGTGCTTTGTTTAGGTCTTTGATCCATTTTAAGTTAATTTTTTAATATAAGATAAGGGTCCAACTTAAAAGAGAGAGAGAGAGAGAGAGGATTTCTGTCTCCCAGGATGAAGTGCAGTGGTATACTTTACCATAGCTCACTGCAGTCTTGAACTCCTCAGCTCAAAGGATCCTCCTGCCTCAGCTTCCTGAGTAGCTGGGACTACGGGCCTATACTATCACACCAGCTAATTTTTTTTTTGAGACAGAGTCTTGCTCTGTCACCCAGGCTGAAGTGCAGTGGCACATCTCGGCTCACTGTAAGCTCCACCTCCCGCATTCATGCCATTCTCCTGCCTCAGCCTCCTGAGTAGCTAGGACTACAGGTGCCTGCCACCACGCCAGGCTAACTTTTTGTATTTTTTAGTAGAGATGGGGTTTAATTGTGTTAGCCAGGATGATCTCTATCTCCTGACCTCGTGATCCGCCCTCCTGGGCCTCCCAAAGTGTTGGGATTACAGGCGTAAGCCACCGCATCTGGCCAATTTTCTTTTCTTTTAAGAGATGAGGTCTCCCTATGGTCTTGAACTCCTTGCCTCAAGCAATCCTCTCACTTGGCCTCCTAAAGCGCTGGGATTATTGGCATAAACTACTGTTCCCAGCAGGATCCAACTTTTTTTATGTGGATATTCAGTTTTCGCCACATCATTTACTGAAAACACTATCCTTTCCCATTGAATGGTCCTGGTACCGTTGTCTAAAATCATCTTACCATGTATAAAAGAGTTTATTTCTGGGCTTTCCATTCTGTTCCTTGATCTACATGTCTCCCTTGAAGTCAATACAACACAGTTTTGATTATTATAGTATTTTAGTAAGTTTTGAAAATCAACAAATGAGACTTCCAAATTTGTTCTTTTTCAAGATTGTTTTGGCTATTCAGGAGGGCTCTTTGAGATTCCAAATGGATTTTTCTATTTCTGCAAAAAACACTGTTGACATTTTGAGGAAAAAAGATCATCTTTTAAAAACACATTTAGGGCTAGGCGCGGTGGCTCATGCCTGTAATCCCAGCACTTTGGGAGGCCAAGGCGGGCAGATCACCTGAAGTCGAGAGTTCGAAATCAGTCTGACCAACATGGAGAAACCCCATCTCCACTAAAAACACAAAATGAGCCAGGCATGGTGGCACATGCCTGTAATCCCAGCTACTTGGGAGGCTGAGGCAGGAGAACTGCTTGAACCAGAGGTGGAGGCTGCAGTGAGCCGAGATCGCGTCATTGCACTCCAGCCTGGGCGACAGAGTAAGACTCCATCACAAAAAAACAAAACAAAGCAAAAAACACATTTAGGCTGGGTACAGTGCCTTATGCCTGTAATCCCAGCACTTTGGGAGGCCGAGATGGGCAGATCACTTGAGGTCAGGAGTTTGAGAGCAGCCTGGTCAACATGGTAAAATGCTGTCTCTACTGAAAATACAAAAATTAGCTGGGCGTGGTGGCAGGCACCTGTAATCTCAGCTACTCGGCAGGCTGAGGCAAGAGAATCACTTGAACCCGGAAGGTGGAAGCTGCAGTGAGCCAAGATCATGCCACTGCACTCCAGCCTGGGCAACAAAGCAAGACTCCTTCTCAAAAATAATAAAAACAGAATAAAATAAAATAAAATAACACATTTAGGCCGGGCACAGTGACTCACACCTGTAATTCCAGTACTTTGGGAGGCCGAGGTGGGAAGAACGCTTGAAGCAAAGGGTTCAAGACCATCCTGGGCAAAAAAGGAAGACCCTGTCTCTACAAAAGATTTTAAAAATTAGCCAGGCATGGTGGTGTGCACCTGCAGTCCTAGCTACTTGGGAAACTGAGACGGGAGGATTACTTGAACACAGAGTTCCAGGCTGCCATGATCACACCACTGAACTCCAGCCTGGGTGACAGAGTGAGACCCTGCCTCAAAACAGAAAAACACTTTAAATCATCCTACCAGTGACCGACATTTCAACTGCTGCTTTCGTGGCCCCTAGAGGCTTCATAGTTATAGCGATCATTTGTGTGTATCTTTCTTATCCACAACAGTAGCATTTTTCGCAAGGAATTTATCCTTGAGAAATGTAAAAAGCATGTAAAATTGAAAGGTAATAGAACTTGAACAAGCAACAGACTATTCAATAATAATTGTTGGATACTGCAATGCCTCACTTTCACTAATGGATAGAACAACAAGACAGAATACCAACAAGGAAAGAGAAGACCTATATAACTCTATACACCAACTAGATCTAACAGACATCTTACAGAACATTCCACCCCCATCAAGAGCAGAATATACAGTCTTCTTCAGGACAGACCATATGTTAGGCCAGAAAACAAACCTCAATATATTGAAAGGGACTGAAAGAATACAAATTATGTTCTCCAACCACAATGGGATGAAATTAGAAAGTAAACAGAAGATTGGGGAATACACAAATATGCAGAAATTAACACACTCATAAATAATCAACACATCAAAGAAATCACAAAAGAAATTAGAAAATACTTTCAGATGAATGAAAATGAAAATACAACATATCAAATCTTAAGAGGTACAGCTAAAACAGTAAGAGGGAAAATTATAGCCATAAACACCTATATTAAAAGAAAAAAAAATAAAAATCACCAATTACTAACATAACCTTCGGCCGGGCGCGGTGGCTCAAGCCTGTAATCCCAGCACTTTGGGAGGCCGAGACGGGCGGATCACGAGGTCAGGAGATCGAGACCATCCTGGCTAACACGGTGAAACCCCGTCTCTACTAAAAATACAAAAACTAGCCGGGTGAGGTGGCGGGCGCCTGTAGTCCCAGCTACTCGGGAGGCTGAGGCAGGAGAATGGCGTAAACCCGGGAGGCGGAGCTTGCAGTGAGCTGAGATCCGGCCACTGCACTCCAGTCCGGGCGACAGAGCGAGACTCCGCCTCAAAAAAAAAAAAAAAAAAAAAAAAAAAAATAACCTTCTACCTAAGGAAACTAGAAAAATAGCAAATTAAACTCAAATTAGGCAGAAGAAAGGAAATAAAAAAAGATTAAAGTGGAAATAAAGGAAACAGAGGAGAGAAAATAGAGAAAACTCACCAAAACTGAAAGTTGGTTTTTTCAAAAGATGAAAAAAATTGACAAACCTTTAACTACATTTATTAAGAAAAAAGGATTCAAACTACTAAAACCAGAAATAAAAAGGAGATACCACTATGAATCTTACAGGAATAAAAAAGGTTTATAAGGGAATACTGAGAACTGTAGGCAAACAAATTATATAACCTAGACGAAATGAACAAATTTCTAGAAACATAAAAACTACTAAAAGTAACTCAAGAAGAAAACATTTGGGTGGAAAATTCCAAAGCTAACATCTGTGGCTATTTCTATAGTTTCTAACAATGCAGCTCAAGAATTAGCACCTGGCTGGGTGCAGTGGCTCACGCCTGTAATCCCAGCACTTTGGGAGGCCAAGGCAGGTGGATCACCTGAGGTCAGGAGTTTAAGAACAGCCTGGCCAACATGCTGAAACCCCATCTCTACTAAAAATACAAAAATTAGCCAGAGATGGTGGCAGGAGCCTGTAATCCCAGCTACTCGGGAGGCTAAGGCAAGAGAATCATGAGTCCTGGAGGTGGAGTGCAAGTTGCAGTAAACCGAAGGTTGCAGTGAGCTGAGATCATGCCATTGCACTCCAGCCTGGGCAATGAGAGCGAAACTGTCTTGTGGGGCTCAGGAAGAGAGAGAAAAAAAAGGATTAGTACCATAATAGATGGAGTTCCTTCAAATTTCCTCTACAGTGTTGAAGGATCTCATCCTCTATGATAAGTCATAAGCAGACAAATCTTATGTTAAGAGGATCTTGCTTTGAATTAACCTCTTGGTTAATTAAGATACTTCTTGTGCCCCCGCCTCATACTCTGTTAAGTTCACCATTTATTCTAGCTATTGCTACAGCATCCAGCTGCACATAGGTGTGATTTGACAGCATCTGTATCAACCAAACCAAAGTTTTCTGCCCTACAACTTCTCTGACACCAAGAGACAAGACATCTGCAGCCTGGCACTGCACACGTGCAAATCCAGAAGTACAAGAGTGTTAAGCCCAGGAGGCAGAGCTTGCAGTGAGCCGAGAGCGTGCCACTGCACTCCAGCCTGGGTGACAGAGCAAGACTCCGTCTCAAAAAAAAAGAAGAGTGTTAAGCAATGAGAGATGGTAAATGGTGAATAAATGTTATCCAATTCTATAACGGAGATACTCAGGTAGAGAACACTGAGAGGCATTCTACACAGGTCCTCAAAAGACCCCAAAAGAATTAAGCCCACTTTGCCCACAGCAGTGACTAGGTTAGTAGTCACACTGCACTATATTGTCTTTTCCTCTAATTTCACTTTTCCCAGTATCCCATTCTTGTGCCCTGGGGCCACTTCCCAAAATAAACTACCTACACGCAAAGCCCTTGCCTCAGTGTGGATTTTCTCTCAGTAACTAGAACTTAAGACAGGTTTTTAAAAAAGCCTTTAAAGGCCGGGCACGGTGGCTCATGCCTGTAATTCCAGCACTTTGGGAGGCCGAGACGGGCAGATCACCTGAGGTTGGGAGTTCGAGACCAGCCTGACCAACATGGAGAAACCCCCCACTCTACTAAAAATACAAAATTAGCCAGGTGTTGTGGCGTATGCCTGTAAGCAGAGATAACGCCACTGCACTGCACCCCAGCCTGGGGAACAAGAGCAAACCTGTGTCTCAAAAAAGACCCAAAAAACCAAAAAACATCAGAAGGCTGGGCGCAGTGGCTCACACCTACAATCCCAGCACTTTGGGAGGCCGAGGCAGATGGATCACCTGAGGTCAGGGGTTCGAGACCAGCCTGGCCAACATGGTGAAACCCCATCTCTACTAAAAATACAAAAAATTAGCTGGGCTTGGTGGCAGGCGCTTGTAATCCCAGTTACAGCTACTTGGGAGGCTGAGGCAGGAGAATCGCTTGAACTTGGGAGGTGGAGGTTGCAGTGAGCTAAGATTGTGACATTGCATTCAAACCTGGGCAACAAGAGCAAAACTTCGTCTCAAAAACAAAAACAAACAAAAAAAATCAGAATTATATTTTCACTTAAAGCTCAAGAAGAAGCTATTTTGTCTTACTCAATACAAAACCCCAAAAGAAATTGAAATAACATGGCTTAGAGTATAATTAAGTGCTTGGCTTAGAAAAGGATTCTAGTCCATGAGCTGGTTTCAGTGGAGTCCTAAACACCCTAGAAGCAAATGTAACATCTTGTATATGGGTATATGTGGACTTTTCTGAAGAGAAATTCTGTATTTGTATTAGAAAACCATGAACCAAAAAAACTTTAAGAAACATTAGATGCTGTTAATTTACTGATGTGTCTCCAGCATGCAACTCATTATCTGGAAAATGAAAGAAAAGAAATAAAGCTTTGTTCCAGGAATTTGGTGGAGTTGGGATGGATGTCTTGCTATGTCTATACACAGCAACAATAATGTGCAGCCTATGTTTGGGCTCCACTTGTGAGTTATGACAATTTATGGCATGGCTCCAACAGCCGTTCAGAAACTAACACACCACAGATTTACGTATCTGTTAATATTTCACATTTTTGGTGCTTTTGCATTTTTCTGATGCTAAATCCTTTGCATCCTACCAGATGAGACAGTGATGAAGCACACAGAATACCTTCCGTGTCATGACATTCTTTTTTTTTTTTTTTTTTTTTTTTTGAGGCAGAGTCTCGCTCTGTCGCCCGGACTAGAGTGCAGTGGCCAGATCTCAGCTCACTGCAAGCTCCGCCACCCGGTTTACGCCATTCTCCTGCCTCAGCCTCCCGAGTAGCTGGGACTACAGGCGCCTGCCACCTCGCCCGGCTAGTTTTTGTATTTTTAGTAGAGACGGGGTTTCACCGTGTTAGCCAGGATGGTCTCGATCTCCTGACCTCGTGATCCGCCCGTCTCGGCCTCCCAAAGTGCTGGGATTACAGGCTTGAGCCACCGCGCCCGGCCGCGTGTCATGACATTCTTAAAAAGTAGTTTTACTGTTTCACTGCTGGCATGACTTTACACATGCAAACAGTTATCACAATAATAAACCATTTATATACTCTAATTACGATGAAAACAACCAGTAACACTGCCATTTGTACAGCACTTAGTGCAATGTATCTAGCCCCAACCACTGTAAATAAGAGTAATTTACCTCCATGGTCGCACAGAGCTCTCTCCCACAAATAATTTGTAGTTAAGTCTTGTTAAACCTTCACTGTAATGGAAACGGCATCAACATAAAATTGAGGATAATCCAGTATTACACATGATTTAGGAATGAAACTAACATTCTGTGCCTGCCCGACCAGTCCTGTGTCTTTGCCTAGAACACCCTCTAGCCTCCCACCATATTATCATAAGGAGGAAGAATCCAAATGAAGCCAGGTTTCACCTCTCATCAGGAATGAGTACAATAACAAAATTTAAGAATTGCTTCCATTACCAAAAGCTTTAATCCTAGGGCATGAATAAGAAAGTTAATGGTCGGGCCGGGCGCGGTGGCTCAAGCCTGTAATCCCAGCACTTTGGGAGGCCGAGACGGGCGGATCACGAGGTCAGGAGATCGAGACCATCCTGGCTAACATGGTGAAACCCCGTCTCTACTAAAAAATACAAAAAACTAGCTGGGCGACGTGGCGGGCGCCTGTAGTCCCAGCTGCTTGGGAGGCTGAGGCAGGAGAATGGCGGAAACCCGGGAGGCGGAGCTTGCAGTGAGCTGAGACCCGGCCACTGCATTCAAGCCTGGGCGGCAGAGCGAGACTCCGTCTCAAAAAAAAAAAAAAAAAAAAAAAAGAAAGTTAATGGTCAATTATTCCTTACAGTATTTAAAATCTGTGCTTTAAACCTGAGAACAGATTACTGAGCTGTTTTAATAAAAAGGAAATCTAAAAACATTAAATTAAGCGTTCTTAACAAAAATGTCTGCCAAGCTTAAAAAGTTCCTTAGGCTATGCAAATTACTTAGACATAAAATATTTTTAGTATCTTAATTCAGTCAACATATTGTACTTGCAACCCTACTGTAAACAAATACTAACCCAGAATGGCTAGGGAACTGGGAATTTTGTTGAATTCTTCCCAGATACTGCATACTGGGTTATGAAATAATAAAGTTATCAAATTAAATGTTACTGAATGTAGCAAATTTTATTTGATAATTCAGGAGGCACTTTGGAAGACCGTGAATGTGAATTTTAACTGCACTAAACTAAACGTAGTGTTAGAAATTAACAAATGTAGTATTAGAAAGCATCTAACAACAACTGATATACCATGGAAGCTTCCTTTTGGAGTAACTTCTTAATACCTTTCTGTCAAGTGACTTTCTCACAAAATGACATTAAATATCAGTAGTCATTTGAACTTAACTTTTATAATTCTGGATAAAAGAGAGTTTACAATAACTATAAAAAGTCGTAAGTGAAAATGCTTGACAAAAACTTAAAAGTCCATACAATTAATCTGGGTAGGATTAGAAGCTATATTAGACCTAGAACTTGGGCCTCAAGTCTTTACCCAACTTGTGTTTTAGTAACATTATATTTCAATAATTATGACCCCAACCAAATCCAGTCCATAAGGTGTTAATGTAAGATGTTTATTAGTGGAATTTATTTAGTACAGTAATCACATTAAAAGTCCCGATATACAAACTGTTGAAGTCTAAAGTCACACAAAATACAAACTTAGGTATATGAATGAAGTTATAAAAACATTATTTAAAAACAAAGTTCTACATCTTCAACATTGGGCCAAAAAAGGAAAAAAAAAGAGAGAGAAAGAGAAAGAAGTCATATGAAAATCATCACATTTCAACAAAGCAGCCCTGACCAATCTGGCTGCCTCGCCATTGAGATACTGGACCACTTGGGTGTGACCACTATGGCAATACAGCATTTCATTATGGGACTGGCTACTCTGTATAAAACTGTATGTGAAACATAAAAATTCTTTCTTTCAAAATGAAACATCCAAGTGAAACGAACAGAGCTAATATATACCAAATTTTAGCTGGCTATTAGAAAATTTCAACAATTCTGTAAGTTCAAAAAGAAAACATATTTGAAAAAAACAAATTTCAAACAAAAATAAGCATAACCAAATGGAAATAAAAGAATAAATCAATGTCAATCATGATGTGTGAGTGTACACAGCGGAGTCATACCCAGACTTCTCCACCCATAACTTAGACAGCTACAGAGACTGGTTCCGAGCAATAGAAAGATGTCAAACATGATTTTTAAAAATTACTACTACCAGTTTTGAAAAGTTCCCTGGTGAAAGAAACCCAAAAATCTACTTAATAAGTAACTGTACACCAAAGGGAAAGGGTTGTTTTATTTGATGGTATATTCTCTACGGCAAGAGAGTTTTAATATTTCATCAACTGCAAAGAAGATAAGCATAACCTCTTTCCTTTAAAACATATCACCCTCACGTGTCTTCTGTCCAGAATCCACAGAATAAATGTTTGTCAGAGAATCCAGCCCTGTGACCAGATTGCTGTAGAAGAGGGAATGCTTCCTAAATTCCAGAAGTCGCTGCAGGGATTCAGTTTAAACTTTCATGATATTCTAATCTTACCATCTCAAAAGTAGTTTTGTATCACGGGATCTAAAACAATGTACATCTGGCCAGGCACAGTGCCTCACACCTGTAATTCCAGCACTTTGGGTGGCCAAGGCGGGTGGATCACTTGAGATCAGGAGTTTGAGACCAGCCTCGCCAACATGGTAAAACCCCATCTCTACTAAAAATACAAAAATTAGCCAGTGTGGTGGCACACGCCTGTAATCCCAGCTACTTGGGAGGCTGAGGCAGGAGAATCACTGGAATCTGGGAGGCAGAGGTTGCAGTAAGCCAAGATCACGCCACCACACTCCAGCCTAGACAACAGAGTGAGACCCTATCTCAAAAACAAAAAACAATGTATATCTCAAAATCTTTCTCAGAACATGGTGCCAATTATTTCTTTTAAGCTGAAATAATTTTTACCTTGGGGGTTATAAGAACCTGCATAATCGGTAAGACGACAGAAAACTTTAAAGTATTTCAGATCTTAAACCAGAATTCCTCTAAGATTTCAAAACATGGTCCATATTTTATGTTATATTTCTATAAATACAATCAAAGCTTACCATTGTACAGTACTAATCTCAATTGGTTCTAGATTTAAGCAATTAGTTTGAAAAAATTAGGAATGAGAATAAGAAAGTCCTTTCGAAACAATCCTTAGATAGTTAAGAGTCCATCTCCAAAAAAAAAAAAAAAATTTGGTCCAACTTCCAAATAATAAAGGATGATTTAATTTGGAAAAATACTCAAGAGTAGCTCTGAGTAATCCTAAATTTAAAAACGTAAAATTAAAATATCTATCATTATTCAGATTTTAGTAAGGTGGAGAGAAAGATAGGTAGCCTATAAGATTAACCTTCCCTAAAAGCAAGCTCAGAGGAAAAGAGGAGGGAGGAGAAAAGGAAATTCACTGCAGTACTGGTGGCCTCAACCCCTTTATGAAAACACATGTTCTCATTTGATGTTACACTATTCTGATTTATGTTGAAGATTTGAAAACCAAAGGAAAAAGGTCAACTAAAAATATTTAAAGGAAAAAAATGTGAGAATGAATCAAATGATAAAATCATGAAGAAAACAAGAAATAAAAGACATCAGATAACCTTTGTAAAAATTACTAAAATTAAAAAGAATTCATTTTGCACTTTGTGTTCACAAAGGGAAATGAGGCTCCATCAAACCCTGCAGAGCACAAGAGGAAGCAGGTTGTTTGCTCAGGCATCAGCAGAAATACGCCCCGAAGAACTACCCTCAGTTTCTTCTACATCGTGTCCAGGAAGGAAAAGCAAAGCTCTGCAAAATGCTGAAGGTTTTAGAAGTATAACGGTGCTTAGGAAAGATCACTGGTCTGGTGTTGCAGTAGCCCCAGTGTTGAGAGACAGCCTAGGCTTCTAGGAGGAGAAAAATAGAAAGGGAGGAAGAAGTAGGAAGGGGAAGGAAAGGGTGGAAAAGCACAGGTCATTAGTAAACAGCAAGTTCAATATCACAAGATGCTCATAAACCCAAGCTATTAATGAAGTTGGTTTGCTCTCGGGACTATAGATTACATTCTGAAGGAAACAGAAATGGGAATTTTCAAAATGGCATTGAATTAGATGCTCCAGGTAGTGATGGCCAAATTAGAATGAAGTCACCACATGCTCCAAAAACATGCACTGTAATCCCCTTCCCTCCCCCAATAAAACATGCATATTTTCAGTAAAGTATCCTTTTTTTTTTTTTTTTTTTTTTTTTTTGGAGACGGAGTCTTGCTCTGTCGACCAGGCTGGAGTACAGTGGTACGATCTCGGCTCACTGCAACCTCTGCCTCCCAGGTTCAAGCGATTCTTCTGCCTCAGCCTCCCAAGTAGCTGGGACTACAGGCACGTGCCACCACGTCCAGCTAATTTTTGTATTTTTAGTAGAGATGGGGTTTCACCATATTGGCCGGGCTGGTCTCAAACTTCTAACCTCAGGTGATCCACCCGCCTTGGTCTCCCAAAAGTGCTGGGATTACAGGTGCGAGCCACCATGCCCGGCCAACTATCTATTTCTTTTTATTTCTTTTTATTTTTTTAAATTTTTTTATTATTTTATTTTGAGACGGAGTTTCACTCTTGTTGTCCAGGCTGGAGTGCAATGGCGCGATCTCGGCTCACTGCAACCTCCGCCTCCCGGGTTCAAGCGATTCTCCTGCCTCAGCCTCCCGAGTAGCTGGGATTACAGGCATGCGCCACAATGCCCGGCTAATTTTGTATTTTTAGTAGAGTCAGGGTTTCTCCATGTTGGTCAGGCTGGTCTTGAACTCCCGGCCTCAGGTGATCCACCCGCCTCGGCCTCCCAAAGTGTTGGGATTACAGGCGTGAACCACTGCACCCAGCCTCAAGTACCTATTTTAATACAGTTGAGTGGTTAAATTCAGAACTCAAACAACCCAGGTATGCAAACTATATGCTACCTAAGGGCAGAGCGGTATCCAAGAACAGAACGACCTACTCTCATAATGTCATGGGCAGCTCATAAAGAGCCAGGTTCTTTTTTGTCAAGGGAATCCTGAAACAGTGAGGGCCAGGATACAGTTTTTACTCTTCTATTCTGTACTACTAAGACCTGGCAGCAGTAAGCACCTGCTACACAGAGTATGAGTCTCTTCTGGTCAGGCGTGACTTCCTACTAGAGAAGAAATCTACTCTTGTTTTTGTAGTTGTTTCCTTCCTGGATGAAAATGGCATCCAGTCTTTCAACTGCCTAATCAAATCAATCCCCTCCAGCCTTTCCTTACCCTGGTTAACTATTTCCTGGTTAAAGAAAGCTGAATTTACTCATTTTTTAAAAGTTCGTGTTCAGACTTCTCCTTTAATCATGGGGATATTTGCATAAATGTGTTCTTATAAACCACATCACATAGATGACTGCTTTCAAAGCAGACACAGAAAGTTAATATTACATTTGACTGAGATTATCAAAGAAATACAAAAACATCAATTCACAAAACTGGAAGATAAAGTGGCATTTCTGGTTGTTTCTAGCTTCTAAAGTAAAGAATTCCTAATTTATTAAGTGCTAATAAGGATGTAAATGTCACTTGGTAAACATTCACAACAAAAACAACTTGGTCATCAAAAAAACTGATGTATAAAGATATACACAACTTTCCTATGGTCACAGAATAAAGAGTAAATCCTAGAATAGCTGCTATTGCTAACAGAAGGCTTTCTGGAAGCCGTATAGAAATCCTGTGGTGGCTCACAGAAGGGCTTCTCATAGCTGAGGTATGCATATAAGAGAAATACAGAAATACGACAAATCTAGTAACTACCTCCAATGCAATAATATGAATCAAATGTATGGCCCAGTTAAGAGCACATTTGTAGGAAACAATGGGATTGATCATTAGAAGTCAACTCATTTGGGTTAGCAGTGTTGGCCTGATCACAACTGCAAAGTAAATGCACGTATTTATGAAAATAAAACAGGCAACACTCATGTCAGCTACTTAAGAAAATATGTATATGGTGGCCGGGCGCGGTGGCTCAAGCCTGTAATCCCGGCACTTTGGGAGGCCGAGACAGGCGGATCACGAGGTCAGGAGATCGAGACCATCCTGGCTAATACGGTGAAACCCCGTCTCTACTAAAAAATACAAAAAACTAGCCAGGTGACGAGGCGGGCGCCTATGGTCCCAGCTACTCGGGAGGCTGAGGCAGGAGAATGGCGTAAACCCGGGAGGCGGAGCTTGCAGTGAGTTGAGATCCGGCCACTGCACTCCAGCCTGGGCGACAGAGCGAGACTCCGTCTCAAAAAAAAAAAAAGAAAATATGTATATGGTATATCCCTGGGACTCCTGCTACTGCTTTGAGAATTTTGCTCACTATAAAGACATTGGGGCAGGGGGTTCGTGCTGGTTATGAGACAGGCACCCACAGGAACTCAATGCTAACTGAAAAAATATCAAAACCCTAGTAAAGAGCTAAGAGTTCAGTTAGAAGTAAATTTCAAAAGCAACAGTTAAGGGAAAGATAAAGGAAACACACTGGGGGCAAAATTAATAACTCCTAACATTGAACTGTAGAAAGCTAAATGCAATGTGATTCAGGGAAGAGATCTGCTGTTTTAAAGAGTTGTAGTGGCCAAATTCCTCCCATGTAACATATTTTGGTGATTATTATTCTGCATCTACAAAAGTATTTTAAGGTTGATCCAGTTCTTGTGTGGTACAGCTCCAATAAATATTCAAAAAATATCAAAGGAAACTCATTATTCTCCTTCCATTATTGGAGATTTTACATGGCAATGTCCTGGGTTTAAACACATCCAACAAGAACACTACCACCCTCAGAAATAATTCATATGCTTCCATTAATAATGCTCTTCAAAGAAGATTATCAAGGTGTTCATTGTAAGTGCATCACCTACACATTTGGAGAATCCTGGGAATCACTTACCTGTAGTATCGCTCCCTTCTATTCCATGACCACCATTGGCTAGCAGTGTTGGTTTAGAAGATGGAGTATCTGCAACAATGACAAATAATTACCCATTGTGACAGACAGAAAAATGAAAAACAGATCCAACCACTGTCTTATTAATGGAGTTTTTCTCACTCTTTGTAGCATTAGGTTAAAGCAATTAAAAACTGTTCAAAATTTAAAGATTTAATAAAAGGAAACCCAGAAACAGAACAGAGCAGAATCATTAATTCCTAGGGCACCCAAGCTCTTTTAAGTACCAGTTCCACAGGACAGCTCTTCATTCTGTAAATTGTCAAAGATTACCATTAAATTCAGTAAAACCATCATGGAGCAACACAGGTTTAGTATCAGCAATTCAAATCCAAATCAAACACTCCAAGAATACGAGGGCATTTGTTTTATTATTATTTTTGAGATGGGGTTTTGCTCTTGTCACCCAGGCTGGAGTGCCGTGGTGCGATCTCGGCTCACTGTAACCTCCGTCTTCTGGGTTCGAGCTATTCTCCTGCCTCAGCCTCCCGAGTAGGTGGGATTGCAGGCACCTGCCACTATGCCCAGTTAATTTTTGTATTTTTAGTAGAAATGGGGTTTCACCATGTTGGCCAGGCTGGGCTCAAACTCCTGACCTCAGGTTATTCACTGCTTTGGCCTCCCAAAGTGCTGGAATTACAGGTGTGAGCCACTATGCCCGGCTGAGGCCATTTATTAATTACTTATTAATTCCCACACAGGAAATCCAGGGTACCATCATTGCTTCTGGATGAGGATTGCATCAGCTGGAGGTAACCAGATGTACTTCTGGAAGCAGAGGACTCCTTTTTTTTTAAATGAAATTAGTTGTATCTCATTCCCTAATGACTAAGGATGTTGAGCATCTTTTCATGTGTTTCTCTGCCATCCCTTTGTCTTCTTTGGTGACTTGAATGGTCAAATTTTTTGACTATTTTAAAATTGAACTGTTTATTTTCCTATTATTGAATTTTTAAAATTCTTTATGTATTCCCAATATCAGTCCTTTATCAGATAAATTTTGTAAAAATTTCTTCTCTGTTTTTAACTTATACTGTATTTTCATTTACTTAACTGTGTCTTTAAAATAGCAAAAGTTTTTAATTTTTATGAAGTAGGTCACAGGATTTTTTTCCCCATGTTTTCCTCTAGAAGTCTTATAGTTTTCATATTTACATTTCACATTGAGGCCTATGGTACATTTGGAGTGAAATTTTGTATATGGTATAATGATGTGGGTCTAAGTTTCTATTCCTGTACATTGACACCTAATTATTACAGAATCATTTGTTGAAAAAGTCGTCTGTATTCTATTGAATTGCCTTTGCACCTTTGTAAAACAAAAAAATCAACTGACCATATTACATTTTGGTTTATTTCTGGGCTGTTCTGTTCCATCAATTTATAAGTCTATCCATTTTGCCAATACCACCCTGTCTTGATTACTGTATTTGTCTTGAGAAGGAGTCTCTCTCTGTCGCCCAGCCTGGAGTGCAGTGGCGTGATCTTGGCGCACTGCAACCTCCACCTCCTGGCTTCAAGAGATTCTCCTGCCTCAGCCTCCCCAAGTAGCTGAGATTACAGGCAGGTGCCACCACGTCCAGCTAATTTTTTTTGTATTTTTAGTAGAGACGGGGGTTTCACTATGTTGGCCAGCTGGTCTCGAACTCTTTTTTTTTTTTTTTTTTTTTTGAGACGGAGTCTTGCTCTGCCACCCAGGCTGGAGTGCAGTGGCCGGATCTCAGCTCACTGCAAGCTCCGCCTCCCGGGTTTACGCCATTCTCCTGCCTCAGCCTCCCGAGTAGCTGGGACTACAGGCGCCCGCCTCGTCACCCGGCTAGTTTTTTGTATTTTTAAGTAGAGACAGGGTTTCACCGTATTAGCCAGGATGGTCTCGATCTCCTGTGGTCTCGAACTCTTGACCTCAGGTGATCCGCCTGCCTCAGCCTCCCAAAGTGCTGAAATTACAGGCATGAGCCACCATGCCCAGCCATAAGTCTTAAATAAGGTAATATGAGCCCTCCAACTTGGTTCTTTTCCAAAAATGTTTTTGTTTTGTTTTGTTTTGTTTTTGAGACAGGGTCTCATTCTGTCACTCAGGCTGGAGTGCAGTAGTGCGATCGTGGCTCACTGAAGCCTCGACCTCTCAGGCTCAAGCTATCCTCCTACCTCAGCCTCCCAAGTAGCTGGGCCCACAGGTGCATGCTACCACGCCTGCATAATTTTTCATTATTATTATTTTTTGGAAAAACGGGGTCTCCCTATGTTTCCTAGACTGGTCGCAAACTCCTGACCTCAAGCAAACCTCCCACCTTGGCCTCCCGAAGTGTTAGTATTATAGGTGTGAGTCACTGCACCTGGCCTTGTTTTATTTCTTTGCTTTTCCATATAAATTTTAGAATCAGTTTTTGATTTATACTAAAATTCTTGATGGGATCTTATATGCAATTGCATATAAGACTATATAGATCAATTTGGGGATGTATGACTTTTTCTGAAAGTCTCTGGCTATATCTAACATTTTAGCAACCAGTCTAGCTCTGCAGTCACCTTGCTGACCCAAGAATTTAGAGATATTATTCCTAAGACAATAAGTAAATATCTACAATATATACTGCTAAAATAAAAAATGCAAGATTTTACTTTGGAAGACCACAAACATGCTGTCCAACACCTTAGTCCTCATAAATACAAGGCAGAAATCTTTCACACAAGCTTCTCATTGAAAAGATCATTCATTCTGTTACTTAAGAGGAATGGCCAAAGAGAACAATGTAAAAGAACAAGACAGTCCAAAACCGAATATAATTTAAATAAAAGAAGGAAATAATGGAAGGAAAGACAATGGAATTCTGTTAAATACCCACTATGTAACATATACCCTGCTAAGTCTTTCACAAACTGCATTTTACTTATCCAGAGAGATGCCATAAATATGCTCCATCCCACATTTGGCACAAGTAAATTCCCTTTCACATTCACACAATAAGTTTATAAGGTTTATTCTTCCTCGCTCAAGAAAGAATGCATATTTTAAAAAGCTTGCTTCATTTAAAAAATGCATATTATAGGAAAATGGAAATTACAAAAACTGATATCCTGCGAGTGGTATAAGAGCAGCTACTAGAGTGATAAAACCTTTTAAAATTTGATAACCAGTGTTGACAAGGGTAATTTCATTACATCATCTGGGGGAATGTAAACAGGAACAACCTTTTTATGAGACAAATTGGCAGCCTATCAAATTCTGCAATACTCACCTCAACAATCCATTTTAGGTATTTAGTTCACAAAGAGATATAAAAGTATAAAAAAGTGAATATAAACAGAATGTTTATTATGGCATTGCTTAAAAACAGCAAATGTCCACCAACAGATTCATTATAATATTGTAAAATAGTATACAGTAATAAAAGAAATGAGAGCACTTCGTGTTACTGATACGGGAAGATAACAGGCATCTAATAGCTAAATATAGATAAAGGCCAAGACACCCTAGAGTGTGTCTGTAGTCCCATTTATTGGAGAGGCTAAGGCAGAGAGGTGTCTTGAGTCTAGGAATTTGAGACCAGCCTGGGCAGCATAGTGTGACCCCATCTCTAAAAAAAAAAAAAAAAAAAAAAAATTAGCTGGGTGTGGTGGCACATGCCTATAGTATTTATCTCTTAATAAAAAAATAAAATAAAGAACCTGGCCGGGTGCAGTGGCTCAAGCCTGTAATCCCAGCACTTTGGGAGGCCGAGGCAGGTGGATCACTTGAGGTCAGGAATTCGAGACCTGCCTGGCCAACATGGTGAAACCCCATATCTACTAAAATACAAAAAATTAGCCGGCGTAGTGGCGTATGAATTACAACTACTCCGGAGGCTGAAGCATGAGAATTGCTGGAACCTGGGAGGCAGAGGTTGCAGTGAGCTGAGATTGCGCCACTGCACTCCAGCTTGGGTGACAGAGCAAGACTCCTTCTCCAAAAAAAAAAAAAAAAACTTCATTCCCATATATTTACCTATGTGATTAGGGTTTCTTCACTACGATAGCTACAAAAACAGGAAAAATTGCTCAATCCTATTTCATCAGAGAAAGAAATATTGATCCACAGACCCATGATCTAACTGAGAAAAATAACAGACCCCATCATCTCATAAGAAAAGCATTTCCAATAAAATTCAACTTTTATAGTAATAACATCAAAAATTACAACGTATGTAGGCCAGGCACAGTGGCTCACACCTGTAATCCCAGCAATTTGGGAAGCCAAGGTGAGCGGATCACTTGAGGCCAGGAATTCGAGACCAGCCTGGTCAACAGAGTGAAGCCCTGTCTCTACTCTTCTTGAGGAAACAAATAGGATTAAGTGAAAATGAAGGGAGATTTAAAAAAAACATAATACATGTGATTGATAAATTTCCTCTGGACCAAGTTAAAACACGGAACCTTATTGTTACAGGAACTTTAAAAATTAAAATTTAAGTTTACATACATATTTAGTAGCAGAAACATGGTAACACAATCAAGAAAAAACTTTCAAGCATAAAAATGTATTACATTAGGATAAAAGTCTGAGACATGTTATGGAAATAAGAGTTCAAGGACTCAAAAGAAGAATTTAAATTTCCAATGATAAAGAACAGCTTGTTCGTATATTTTTAAACTAGATGATGGAAATCAAAATGCTCTATATTTAGAAGCATTTGGATACATTTAGCAGAATGAGGTAACTTATTTTTATATGGCAAAAGTAAAACATTCTCAAAATTCCATGTTTTACAACTAAACTTTTGTTACAAAATTTTAGACGTAAACTTAATGTACAAAGAGACAGAATTTCTCAGAATTCTGAGTATGTGACCAAAAGTTAAGACCACTACTTTAGACCAAGTTAAAAAGAAAGCTTCATATATACAGACAGAAAATTTTCTAAGATAATAAAGTAAAAAAAGCAGTTAAAATTCATACCGGTTGATTTCATTTGTATGAAACTAAAGCCACTAAATTTTTTATTGTATGTTTGTAACTGCAAAGAACAAAGTCTTAAAAGATCTACCCTTCTTGAGGAAATAAATAGGATTACATGAAAATGAAGAGTTGTTCTTTATTTTTGTTTGAGACAGAGTCTAGTTCTATCGCCAAGACTGGAGTGCAGTGGCGCAATCTCAGCTCACTGTAACCTCTGTCTTCCGGTTCAAGCGATTCTCCTGTCTCAACCTCCCAAGTAGCTGGTAGCTGGGACTACAGGCACGCACCACCACTCTTGGCTAATTTTGTATCTTTATTAGAGACAGGTTTTCACCATATTGGCCAGGCTGATCTCAAACTCCTGACCTCAAGTGATCTGCCTGCCTCAGCCTCCCAAAGTGTTAGAATTACAGGTGTGAGCCATGGCACCCGGCAAAGACTTTGACTTAATTTTTAAGAAAGAGGGTTTTGCTCTGTTGCCCAGGCTGGTATGCAGTGGTATAATCACACCTCACTGTAACCTCAAAATGTTGGGTTCAAATGATCCTCCCCTCCCTCAGCCTCCCAGAATGTGGGACAACAGGTATGCACCACCACAGTCGGCTATTTTATTTATTTGAGACGGAGTCTCCCTCTGTCGCCCAAGCTGGAGTGCAGTGGCACAATCTTGGCTCGATGCAACCTCCGCCTCCCATGTTCAAGCGATTCTTGTGCCTCAGCCTCCTGAGTAGCTAGGGCTACAGGTGCGTGTCACCATGCCCGGCTAATTTTTTGTGTTTTTAGTAGAAACGGGGTTTCACCATGTTGGCCAGGCTGGCTTCTAACTCCTGACCTCAGGTGATTCACCTGCCTCAGCCTCCCAAAGTGCTGGGATTACAGGAGTGAGCTACCACACCCAGCCAATTTTATTTTTATAAAGACAGGGTCTCACTAAGTTGCTCAGGCTGGTCTCAAACTCCTGGGCTCAAGTGATACTCCTGCCTCAGTCTCCCAAGTAGCTGGGACTACAGGCATGAGCCACCACGATTAGCCTCATCCACTGTGCTTTAATTCAATACTACTTTATTTATTTTGTTGCTCAAATTTTTCCAGTGTTGAAAATGGGGAACTCTTTCAGTTGACTCCTGTGTCCCTTTGACATACTATCTCTGTCATGGTGGGCTTTGGAGCATAACTCCCGAACAGTCTTTTTATAAATGATCTGTGGAATTAAAGGCAAATTTTTTTCCGGTGAAGAGCATAAATGAGAGATTTAATTGTGAATAATATGTATAATGGAAGTCTTATTTGCACACACTTGTTTACTTTCTCCCTGCCTTTCCTCCTGCCTCAGCCTCCCAAGTAGCTACGACTACAGGCATGCACCACCACACCCAGTCCATTTTTTATTTTTTTTTCTTTGTAGAGATGCAGTCTTGCTGTGTTGCCTGGGCTGGTTTTAAACTCCTGGCTTCAAGTACTCTTCCCGCCTCTGCCTCCCAAAGAGCTAGAATTACAAGTGTGAGTCACCATGCCCAGCCTCCCTGGTATTTTTGACCTAAAATGTGCAAAAGGGAATTTCTGATTCATAAAATGTGACTTTCATATAAGAGGTAGCAGAACACATTTCAACTGGCTTGGAAACCAGAAAATTATTCAAAAGCTATTTGCTTAGATACTAAAATAGTAGGTGAAAGTTGGATTAGATACAGGATATATATATAGCCTCAAAGTATCTCCTCACAAATTACTTATTCATTACAAAGAGAAAAATATAAATTTTACAGTAAAGAGGCTGGGCATGGTAGCTCATGTCTGTAATCCTAGCACTTTGGGAGGGTGGGGAAAGCAGATGGCTTGAGCCCAGGAGTTCAAGACAAGCCTGGGTAACATCGCAAAACCCTGTCTCTATAAAAAAAAAAAAAATACAAAAAATTAACCAGGTGGCCAGGGGTGGTGGCTTACACTTGTGATCCCAGCACTTTGGGAGACCGAGGCAGGCAGATCACATGAGGTCAGGAGTTCGAGACCAGCCTGGCCAACACAGTGAAACCCCGTCTCTACTAAAAATATAAAAATTAGCCAGGTGTGGTGGTGTGCACCTGTAATCCCAGCTACTCGGGAGGCTGAGGCAGGAGAATCACTTGAACCCAGGAGGCAGAGGTTGCAGTGAGCCAAGATCATGCCACTGCCCTCCAGACTGGGAGACAAAGTGAGACCCTGTCTAAAAAAAAAATAAAA
This sequence comes from Trachypithecus francoisi, assembly GCF_009764315.1. Classification (NCBI taxonomy): domain Eukaryota; kingdom Metazoa; phylum Chordata; class Mammalia; order Primates; family Cercopithecidae; genus Trachypithecus; species Trachypithecus francoisi. The sequence goes on from NW_022681453.1 coordinate 15,655,935, forward strand.
ATAACCAGGCATGGTGGTGCATGCCTGCAGTCCCAGCTACTTGGGAGGCTGAGGCTGGAAGACTGCTTGAGCCTGGGGAGGTCAAGGCTGCAGTGAGCCAAGACTGTGCCACTGCACTCCAGCTAGGGTGACAGAGTAAGACCCTGTCTCTAAATAAATAAATAAAATGTTGTTTTTTTTTAATTAAAAAAATACAGTAAAGAAAACAGGCAGACACCAACAAGTGATGAAAGTTATCACCACCAATAATGTGATATAGTGCCATCATGTGCTTCCTGATGTGGTGCACTTAGGACACACATCATATTTACATAGTACTACTGCCAAAAACGTGTAACTTGAATCTAATTATGAGAAAATGCCAGGCAAACCCAAATTAGGGGACTTCTAAAAAATAACTTGCCCATACTATTCAAAATATTAAGGTCATGAAAGACAAAGAAGAGCTGAGGAACTGTTCCAATTAAATGAGACTGAAGAAACATGAAAACTAATGTGATTCCAGATTCAACTGCAGACAAGAATAAAAAAATTAGAAAGGAATGTGTTGAATCTGTTGGGACAACTGATGACAATGAAATAAGGTTCGTGGATAGACAGGAGTATCTCATCAACGTTTAACTGCTGATTTCTATCATCATATTCTTATAATGTGCAAATGCCTAGTTCCTTGGGTAAAGAGGTGTGAGTTCTACAATATGTTCTTAAATAATCCAAGGGGAAGGAAGTATATGTAAATATAAAGAGAATGATAAAGCAAATGTGCAAAACAGTAACAATTAATAAACCCAAGTAAAGGGTACATGGTACGTTCTTGGCTCTATTCTTGCAGTGTGAAGTTTAACAAAGTCATTCGCTTGCAGAATATTATTTAAGAAATGGGGCCGGGCGCGGTGGCGGGTGCCTGTAGTCCCAGCTACTTGGGAGGCTGAGGCAGGAGAATGGCTCAAACTCGGGAGGCAGAGCTTGCAGTGAGCTGAGATCCGGCCACTGCACTCCAGCCTGAGTGACAGAGCGAGACTCCATCTCAAAAAAAAAAAAAAAGAGATGGGGTCTTTGGGGTCTTGCTATGTTACCCAGGCTGGACTTAAACTCCTAGGCTCAAGCGATCCTCCCTCCTACTAAGTAGCTAGGATGGGGCTACAGGTACATACCACCATCCTGGCTTGCTTGCAGAATATTTTTAGCAATGAAATGCTTCTTTCTTTTTTTTTTTTTGGAGATGGAGTCTCATTCTGTTGCCCAGGCTGAAGTGCAGTGGCACAATCTCAGATCACTGCAACCTCCACCTCCTGGGTTCAAGCAATTCTCATGTCTCAGCCTCCTGAGTAGCTGGCATTACAGGCGCACGCTATCACACCTGGCTAATTTTTGTATTTTTAGTAGAGATGGGGTTTTGCCACGTTGGCCAGGCTGGTCTCAAACTCCTGACCTCAGGTGATCCATCTGCCTCGGCCTCCTAAGTGCTGAGATTACAAGCATGAGCCCCCGGGTCCTGGCCCCCTGCTTTTCTTTCAGGCCAGGGTACTATTATTATGAAGTATACATTTTGGTACAACATTTTTTTCTCCAAAAAGAACTATTAGTTATGAGACAAGACTCTATTTTCAAATCAAAGTCGGAAAATAACTATTTTTGCAAAAATGTCACACTAATTTTTTATGCATAGATATAAACTTCCCTAAATATGATCATGAGACTACTAAGAGGGTTTAGGATTAGACAAGTACACCTACCCTAAATAAATATCTACCATTTTGGAGACACAATTGCTTGTTAGTCTGCACATTAACCCAAACCTGAACAAACTGACCAAAAAAACCATTTCAATTCAGTGTAATAAGCAATGATTATACATCTATTATGTGCCAAGAGCAGTGATCTCTAATGCAGATCTGGCCATGTTTCTCAGTACCCCTCAGTTTCTCATAGACCATGAGACTCTGCATAATTTCTCTTGATCTGCTTCTCTATGATTCTCTCTGGTCACTTGTCACTGTAACCTTTGATTTCTTAACACTGAGAAACCTGAGGTTGCTAGTAAACTTTGATTATGCTGTTCTTCCCTACTTTTACTAAATGTGTCATTCTCCATGAAATATAGTAGTAAATAAAATATTATCCCTGTGCTAGAGCATGTTAATAAGTGTAAGATAACAAATAGCTTAATTATGATCTTACAAGTGCCACAGAGGAAAGAGGAAAATTCAGGAAAGAAAAGCACTTACCAAGAGGAAGATGAAAAGAAAGGCTGGCAGGGTGTGGGGGTAGTGGGAGGTCTAGAAGGGAAAGGGAACAGAAGTCAGGGAATGTTCTGGAAAGTTAATCTAAATCCGACCTTAAAGGATTTTAGAACAACAACTTTAGCAAAAGCTTTATATAACATCACCCTCCAGCCCAGAACCGTCCTCCAAACTCCGGACTCCTTATCTGCCTATCCATCTTCTCCATTTGGATGACTAGCAGGTAACTCACTGTGAACATATCCCAAGCTAAATTTCTTCTCTTCCCTTCAAATCCTACTCCTTCTGTAGCTTTCCCCATCTCAGATGACGGCAATTCTTTCTTTTCAGTTGCTCAGGCAAAACCCTTGAAGTAATACTGGATTTGTCCTTGGCAACATCAAGGCCTTACACTTTAGGTAAGAAAAGTTTTGGGGTCATGCATATGTTAAAGTCTGATGAGAGTGAATTCAAGAGCAAATGGGAGGAAAGGAATTGGTGACACGTAGTAGACACGTCTCTTTAAAAGAAAGCAAAGCAAAGTAAAAAGGTAGGTGAGATGGATGTGAGATTCAGACAGGATTCTTTTTTAATGACAAAAAAAATTATAGTATGTTTGATGCTGGTGAATGACCCAATTGAAAGAAAGCAACTGATGATGCAGGAGACAGAAGAGAGAACTGTAACAGCAGTGGCCTGAGTGACAGCATGAACAGTTCACCCATAATAGAAAAACAGCAGACAATAAGGGCATAGATGAACATGGGTTAGGAGGAAATGTGTGGTGGGACCATGTGGAAGTTCTGCTCTGATTAAGTCAATTACTTTATGAATATGACTTATGAATATGAACAGGAGAGCCAAGTGCCAGCAGTTTCACAGAATAGATGTGAAACAGTTGTCTAGGAAAGTGAAATATTTTACAAACTCATGTGAATTAGTGGCAGAGTCCCTCAGTTTGTGCTCTGTATTGAAATGAAGCAAGACTCTTTTACATTTCCTGAACATACGTCTAATAATTCTGCTTTTTGAATTTAAAAAACAGATTTTTAGTTTTTAAAAACTATCAATGAGAAACTAGATCAAGTAGAAAGTATGTGCTCATGAAAAAGGCAGTTTCACCGAAAGAACAGGGGTTTATTTTATTTTATTTTATTTTATTTTATTGAGACAGAGTCTCGCCGTCGCCCAGGCTGGAGTGCAGTGGTGCGATCTCGGCTCACTGCAACCTCCGCCTCCTGGGTTCAAGATTCTCTTGCCTCAGCCCCGAGTAGCTGGGATTACTGGTGCGCACTGCCATGCCTGGCTGATTTTTTGTATTTTTAGTAGAGACAAAATTTCACCATGTTGCTCAGGCTGGCCTCAAACTCCTGACTTCGTGATCTGCCTGCCTCGGCCTCTCAAAGTGCTGGGATTACAGTCATGAGCCACCGTGCCCAGCCAGAACAAGGGTTTAAAATGAGAAGATCCGGTAGCTCACGTCTGTAATCCCAGCACTTTGGGAGGCCTAGGAGGAAGGGCTGCTTGAGGCCAGGAGTTTAAGACCAACCTGGGCAATAGAGCAAGACCACATCTCTATTTTAAAAAGATTGTTTTACTTGTTTAATGATCAAATGCAACCCTCTCATTTCTAATACTTAAGCTTCATCTGGGATGTGGGACTAAATGTAATAATATAGGATGTCAACTGTATAGTGCTAAATAGCTATTGTTATTCTCATATTATTAGCTATTGTTATTCTCACTGTTATTAACCATATGTTGATCAACTACAAATTTGTTATCTATCAACCAACTATAGAATAACTGTAGGTTGATCAAGAAACTTTACCAGAATAAAATAAAATGAAAGCAAGAAGAGGTTAGAAAGGAAGAAGAGAAGTTGGATTCTACTATACATACAACATCTCACAATCTAAAAATGTAAGCCCAGGAGAGAATAAAAAACAACGTAACAACACTAAACACAATAAGGTTGTCAAGTAGAAAAAAGGCTTGCATATTTCCCTGCCAGATAAGACATACTGGACCCTAATCATTGGAATGCTGCACATTACTGGACAAGTCCTAATTCAAAAGATGCTTATACTATGTTTTCTCACTGACTGACTTCCCCAGAGAACCCCCATTTCATGAAATAGAAACTTTCTCAGTGAAACACACACAGCATCGAAAATAGCATACTTTTTTTAGAAACTAATCACATCCTCTGAGACATAGATATTCAAATTTACTTTCTTTTGTTGATTCCCTCTCCCCAGAAGTCAGATTCCCACAGCAGGCAAATCAGCTTGGCAGAGAAGTAGCAAGAACCTGAGAAGGCATGTGTGCTGTGAGTTAGCCTTGGGCAAAACAGCCAGGTCTCAACTCAAGGGAACCCTCTGGTGCTGTCAGACCCATGCCAACACTGCCCTCTACTGGCCAGCTAAGCTGGTTGCAATTTTCTGCAAAAGAAGGGACCAGTCTGTTAAGGAGAAATTCTGCAGTATCTAACAGTAGTCACTTAGGCCCTTTTCCGTGGATTAGTGTTTCTCAATCATGCATATGCATCCAAGTCACCAATTAAGGCTTGTTAAAACAGACTGCTGGTATGTGGCAGGGTGTGGTGTCTCCCATCTGTAATCCCAGCACTATGGGAAGTCAAGGCAGGAGGATCACTTGAGCCCAGCAGTTCAAAACCAGTCCAGTCCAGGCAACACAGTGAGGCCTTGTCTTTACTAAAAATGCAAAAAACTTAGCCAGGCCACTGCCCTATGTTAATTTCTTATTCTGTGGGAATAAGCTTTTAGCTTCAAAGGCCTTAAGGAATGTTAAGGAGAAAGCATTTTCTCAACTTCAGAAGAACTATTTAATCACACAGAGAACAGAAAAATTAAGTGATTTGTTCCATAAATATGCTGGCTATTTGTGTCTGAGGAGCAATACTGTGCTACATGATCATCTGAAAGAATAAGAGTCACAGATGCGTTGCTTCGTCATTCACATCTAAGAGAAAGCTTCTATCTTGTGTCTCCCTCATCTAGAAAATAGCGCCATATAATGCTGATAATGAACAATTAAGGAAAACACCATTTTTCAAGGAAAAAAGTCAGGTAGTACATAATTTTCTTTCTTTTTTTTCTTATTACGGCCATGGTACAAAACAAGTAGTACATATATCCTGAAAAAGTGTTTGAGAATTGTTTCTCAAGGTGATAGGCATTTTAGAAGAAGAGTTTTACACCAATTTTATTTCTAAGTATTGGTATTTAGATGGTTTACACATGCAATGCTAAGATAAAATACTTGTAGAAGCAAGAATAAGTTGAAGTGCAAAAGGAAATGAGTACAGTATATCCATAGAAAAGGAATAAAGGTCGGGGGGTTCTTGTGTTGCCAGGTATGAAGGGAGAAATCATACTTAGAGAAAAAAGCAATTTTTCTGCTTTGTGATAAATGCCATAAAAGTGGTCCTGCTTTCTTACCTCTTATTTTATAAGTTGAAGACAATTAGGGTGGACATGTAAGAATTAAAGGAAATAAAACACCATTGTCCAAAGAGTTCTATTATGTGTAACCTACTCAACCATCCCTTCTATATCTAGAGGCAAGAAAATGGTTGATAAACTTCCACTGGATGGCCTAAGTAAGCCTGTTGTTAAGAACATATCAAGAGCACTAGGCTGGGTGCAGTGGCTCACATCTGTAATCCCCGTGCTTTGGGAGGCTAAGGCAGGAGGATCGCTTGAGGCCATGAGTGCCAGACCAGCCAGACGAACATAGTCAGACTCTGTCACTACAAAAAATAAAAGGATAAGCAACGCACGCGTACCTGTAATCCAAGCTATTCAGGAGACTGAGGCAGGAGGAACCTTTGAGCCCAGGAGTTAGTTACATGTTGCAGTAAGCTATGATTGTGCCACTGCACTCCAGCCTAGGTGACATGGAAAGATGCTGTCTTTTTTTTTTTTGAGACGGAGTTTCACTCTTGTTGCCCAGGCTGGAGTGCAACAGTGCAATCTCGGCTCACAGCAACCTCTGCCTCCCAGGTTCAAGTGATTACTCTTGTCTCAGCCTTCTGAGTAGCTGGGATTACAGGCACCCACCACCATGCCCAGCTAATTTTTTTCTGTTTTTAGTAAAGACAGGGTTTCACCATGTTAGCCAGGCTGGTCTCGAACTCCTGACCTCAGGTGATCCACCTGCCTCAGTCTCCCAAAGTGCTGGGATTACAGGCATGAGCCACCGCATCCGGTAAGACCTTGTCTTTAAAAAAAAAAAAAGTGTCAGTGATCGGCAATAGTTTACTGAACCTCATCTAAGAACAAAATCAAACAAAGTTAGATGTATAATAAAACGTTAATGAAGTCTACGGGCCTTCCGTCACTTCTAAAGACGTATTCAGAAGAACGGCTTGTTTAGAATCTTCTCCAGGAAAAACACAAATATGAAACCTGTCATTATGGCAAAAACCATCAGTCCGATAATGTATAAAAATCAGACCCACAGCAGAGAAGTCTCCATTCATAAAGAACTCACTAATTGCACAAGATTTCTACAAGGATAAATAAGGCGGCTCCTTTCAATTTTCTTCTTTGATGTCTCCAAACAGCCATCACCCCTTCCTTTTATTCTTAGTTAAGACTTCTACAACTTTTAGGAAGCTGGTATGGAAAAAATGCAGTAATTTACAATCTATTGTAATTATAAACTTTATTATTATTATTATTTTTAGAGACAGGGTCTCTCTCTGTCATCCAGGCTGCAGCACAGTGGTGCTATTACGGCTCACTGCAGCCTTGACCTCTGGGGCTCAAGTGATTGCCTTCTACACCTCAGCTTACTGAGTAGCTCAGACTACAGGCACACACTACCATGCCCAGCTGTAATTATAAAAACTTTAATCACGGTATCTTCAAAGAGTTCGTGGAAAATGCATTCTATGAAAAACCGTTCATGGATTTCAAGGGAGTTTTTCTGCATCAAAATAACTCATACTCCAGCCTGACCAACATGGTGAAACTCCATCTCTACCAAAAATAAAAAAAATTCGCTGGCATGGTGGCATGTGCCTGTAAGCCCAGCTACTCAGGAGGCTGAGGCAGGAGAGTCGCTTGAACCCAGGAGGTGGAGCTCGCAGTGAGCCAAGATTGTGCCACCGCACTCCAGCCTCGGTGACAGAGACAGACTCTGTCTTAAAAAAAAAATGAAAATAAAATAAAAAAAGCTCATACTAACTTGTTATAACATGTCTGAACAGGATCTAGTTTGAAGCACTCAAAAGGATAAAACATCAGTTTGAAAAGAGCCCCTAACAAAGCAACATGAATCCTGCTAAAATTGAAACAAAAGCAAATGGTAAATTTATGGTGAAACTTGGATGAAAGAATGGTGAAATCACTGATGCTTTCTGTAAAGTTTATGGGGACAATGCCCCAAAGAAATCAGTAGTTTACATATGAATAACTTGTTTTAACACACCAGCCAGATTCAGAGGTCTGTGCCTATAGTCCCAGCTACTTGGAAGGCTGAGACAGGAGGATCACTTGAGCCCAGGAGTTCAAGGCTGTAGTGCTATGGTTACACCTGTGACTAGTCACTGTACTCTAATTTGGGCAACGCAGTAAGACCCTCTCTCAAAAAAAGAAAAAAAATAAAGGAGGAGATGATGTTGAAGATGAAGCCCCCCGTGGCAGACCACCAATATCAATTTGAGAGGAAAACAGAATGATCTAATTGAAGAGGACTGACAATTAGCAGAACCAACAGTCAATACCACAGACATCTCAATTGGTTCAGTTTACACAATTTTGGCTGACAAATTAAAATTGAGCAAACTTTCTACTCAACTGGTGCCAAAACGGTTGCATCCAGATCAGCTGCAAACAGCAGAGCTTTCGATGTAAATTTTAAACAAGTGGGATCAAGATCCTGAAGCATTTCTTTGAAGAATTGTAACAGGAGATGAAATATGGCTTTACCAGTATAATCCTAAAGACAAAGCACAATCAAAGCAATGGCTACCAAGAGGCGTAAATGCTCCAGTCAAAGCAAAAGTGGATCAGTCAAGAGCAAAGACAAGAGTTTTTCAGGATGCTCAAAGCACTTTGCCTGTTGACTTTCTGGAGAGCCAAAGAATGATAACATCTTATTAGGAGGGTGTTTTGAGAAATTCAGCCAATGCTTTAGCAGAAAAACACCCAGGAAAGCTTCACCAGAGAGTCCTTCTCCACCAGGACAATGCTCCCGTTCATTCCTTTCATAAACAAAGATAATTTGTGACAGTTTTGATGAGAAATCATTAGGCATCCACCTTACAACAGTCCTGATTTGGTTCCTTCTGACTTTTTTGTTTCCTATCTTTAAAAAAATCTTTAGTAGCAATGAAAAATTAAAAACTTAAACAAAAAAAACTTTAAAGGGTATCCATTTTTCTTTATTTCTTCATTTTTCTTCATTTAATAATGTTAAAAAGCCAGGCACAGTGGCTCACACCTATAATCCCAGCACAAAAGAAAAACAAATAAGTATTTACTCCAAAAAATCTTGATTCCTTAATGGAAAATGGGAAAGTCTATCTCTCTCTTAATCCGTAATGGATGGTGGAGACATTTGTTCTCTGACTGACTAACATAAACAAAGAAAACTTAGTAAGAAGAAAGGAATGATAAGACGTAAATATTGTAGCAACTAGTCATGGTTGAGATGCTCTTCCCATCCTAATATTAACTTACCCTCATCAGTCATAGGTGAAAGAAGCTAGCTGCTTTTCATTTTCTAATTTCCTTTAATTGTGCATTGTTTCTACCATCTAGGACTGAGACTAGGTGGATAAGGACAGTGAGGTGGTAGCAGTAGATTTTCTTGTGCTTCATCTTGAGTGACTTGATCCATGTAACATTAATGTGGCCCAAGAGGAGGAAAGTTTTTAAGACATTATTTTATTTATAAAAAATTAAACCCTCCCTGCTATTTTTGACATGTAAATAACTTAAAAGTTCAGGCCAGGCATGGTGGCTCATGCCTGTAATCCCAGCACTTTGGGAGGCCGAGGTGAGTGGATCACCTGAGGTCAGGAGTTTGAGACCAGCTAGGCCAACATGGCAAAACCCCATCTCTACTAAAAATACAAAAATTAGCCAGGCATGGTGGTGCATGCCTGTAATCCCAGCTACTGGGGGGCTGAAGCAGGAGGATCCCTTGAACCTGGGAGGCAGAGGATGCAGTGAGCAGAGATCGTGCCATTGCACTCCAGCCTGGGCAACAGAGCGAGATTCCATCTCAAAAAAAAAAAACAAACAAACACAACAGTTCATTAACTCAGAAGACTACTCCAGAAACTGGCAAGTGGTTACTCCAGGAAGGAGAACTGCCTAGCTAGGGTGTAGGGATTGGGATCATTTGTTTACTGTATATCCCTTTGAACCAATTGGATTTTGTACATATGCATTTGTTAGCCTGTTCAAAAAATATATGAGTTTCTGGAAAATTGAATTAAAGGATAAAAATATGAACTTTATTTCTCAACATAAGCTTTTTCAACGTCAAGACACTTTTGCAAGCAAGTATAGTAACTTTTTTTTTTTTTTTTTTTGAAACAGAGTCTTGATCTGTCACCCAGGCTGGAGTGCAGTGGCATGCTCTCCACTCACTGCCACCTCCATCTCCCAGGTTCAAGTGATTCTCGTACCTCAGCCTCCCGAGTACCTGGGATTACAGGTGTACACCATTACTCCTGGCTAATTTTTGTATTTTTAGTAGAGGCGGGGTTTCCCCATGTTGGCCAGGCTGGTCTCAAACGCCTGACCTCAGGTGAGCCGCCTGCCTTGGTCTCCCAAAGTGCTGGGATTACAGGCATGAGCCACTGCGCCCGGCCTGGAGTAAATATTTATATGGATATAATTAGATCTTAAACTCTCAGTACTTCTTTAAATGAGTTGTGGTCTGCCCCCTCCCCAACACACAAATTAAACATATATTAAGGAAGCAGGTTTTCTTCTTCCACTTAGGCTGTAGAAAGCCAAAAGAGATGTCACTCCCACCCTAACAATAAGAAACAGCGAGATCAACTACGAAAAACTTGAATTCATTGGAAAGCTACCTAGTAGTATGAAATCCAAAGAAAGACAAGCCCCTCCAGGAAATATGGGAGGTGAACACCAGCTCTCCTGTGTCAGAGCATGTGCAGAAGAGACACTGGGTACCCTACAAGCAAGTAAGAAAAATTCAAGCAAAAATTGTAGTGATTTGTTAAAGGTAAGTGAAGGCTAGCACGAGACTATGGGGCCCCTCAATCCACAGATGCAAAGGGAATTCACACTCATTTGCAGGATTGTCTTTGCAGATGTCTGCTGCATGCTCACAGGAAAGACTGGAAGCAGGGTGAGGGACCAGATAGAGTCTCCCTCCATGCTACAGACCTGGAGAAGGCCACCACCATTAAGGGAAAAGCATGAACTCCTCCCCTGGGATCTTTCTCTCCTGGGGAAGAAGTACCAAACTCTGTCAGTCCCAGAGCACACCGGCTGTAGCTAGGGAAAGAGTAATAGAAACATACTTTATAAACCTGAGAGAGGAGCAAAAAAAACTCCTCATCCAGGATCCTACACCAATACCATTAGAAGACTCTACTACTGTGAGAAGGATAATACCATTGAGAAAGACCCAACCCATGAGATATAAGCACAGGATTAAGCACAAAATGGGACAATAAAAAAAAAACTCTGCCCACCACCTGGCTAGAACTCTTCTGATAAAAGAGGGAAAAGAGAATGGACAAGGACCCCTCTGAGGCCTGGGTACACAGGGAAGGCTGGAAGAGTGGAGCAAGCACATTAAAGAAATACCTTCCGGCGCCTCAGTCCCCACTCTGAGCACAGAATTAAAGGGATTGAAGACAGTAGTACACTGAAGGCAATTATAGTAACAACAAAACCCAAAACTAGCTCAGCTCCTATTTAAATTGACTAAACCCAAGAGACATGCCCATTTCCAAGCATAAATACCTTTTGGCCTGAGCCTACTATTTTACATGTGAGATCTAGCATTCAATCAAAAACTAAGATACACACATACACACACACACACACACACACACACACACACACGGCAATCAGACTGAGAGATGACCCAGATTTTCAAATTATCACACAGAGATTTAAAACAACTATGATTAATATGTTAAAGTCTATAGTAGAAAAGGTGGAAAACATACATGAACAGATGGGAAATTTTAGCAGAAATAAGGAAGCTCATAAGAAGGAGGCAAACAAATACTAGAAATTAAAAACATAAAAGATGCTGAAGTAGATAATGCCACTGAAAGCTCATCATTAGATTCAACACAACTAGGAAAAGAATTGGGGAATTGGACGATAGGTCAAAAGCAAGTACCCAAAGTAAAACACAAACAGAAATAAAGAGAGAAAAAAACAATGCATCCAAGAGATACAGGACACTATCCAATAATTTAACAAAAATATAATTGGAATCCCAGAAGGAGAAAAGAAAAAGAATGGGGCAGAAGAAATATTTTAAAAGATAATGGCCAAAAATTTCCCAGAGTTAACCACTTCAGAAGCACAGATCAAGAAGCTCAGAGAAGACGAAGCAGAAAAATTCCAAAATATCATCTAAACACAACATATTTAAACTGCTAAAAGACAAACATAAAGGTAAAATCTTAAAGGCAGACACAAAGAGGAATTCACAAAGGAAATATTTTAAAATATTTTTAAATAAATGAAAATAAAATACAACATATCAAAATCCATGGGACACAGCTAAAATGGTGATTAGAGGGTAATTTATAACATTAAGTAATTACATTAGAAAAGAAATGTCTCAGATCAAAACCTGATTTAAGCTGTCACCTTAAGAAACCAGAAAAAGAATAAATCAACTTAATTTAAACAGAAGAAAGGAAAGAAATAAAGATATGAGAAGAAATTAAAAACAGAAAGACAATAGAAAAAAAAATTAATGAAACCAAAAGCTGGATCTTTCAATACAATTGATAAACCTCTATCTAGACTTATCAAAAAAATAAAAAGAAAAAAAGAAACATCACAAATGACTAACATAAGAACTGAAAGAGGGGATATAACAGATTCTACATTAAAAGCATATCTCCATTAGTTTGTAACATTTATGCCAGGAAACTGACCAAGGAATTCCTTGAAAGTTACAAACTACCAAAGCTAACTTAAGAAACAGATAACCGGGGCCGGGCACGGTGGCTCAAGCCTGTAATCCCAGCACTTTGGGAGGCCGAGATGGGTGGATCACAAGGTCAAGAGATCGAGACCGTCCTGGCTAACACGGTGAAACCCCATCTCTACTAAAAAATACCAAAAAAACGAGCTGGGCGAGGTAGCGGGCGCCTGTAGTCCCAGCTACTCAGGAGGCTGAGGCAGGACAATGGCGTAAACCCGGGAGGGGGAGCTTGCAGTGAGCTGAGATCCGGCCACTGCACTCCAGCCTGGGCCACAGAGCGAGAGTCCGTCTCAAAAAAAAAAAAAAAAAGAAAAGAAACAGATAACCGGAATAGTTCTACAATCTCTGAAAGAAACTAAATTCCTAGTTTAAAAATCTGACAGAAAATTCCAGGCCCAGATAGCTTTATTGATGAATTCTATCAAACACTGAAAAGAAGAAAAAAGTATCAATTCTATGCAAACTATTCTAGAAAAGAGAAAGAAGGGAACACTTCCCAATTCATTTTATGAAGTCGGCGTGACCTCAATTCTAAAACTGGACAGAAGACATTATAAGAAAAATACAGACCAATTCCCTCATGAACACAGATACTAAAATACTCAACCAATTATTAGCACATCTGATCCAGGAAAAAGGCAAATTTCTCTTAAAGGCTTTAATTATGTATGCTTTAATCCTAACCTGTGATGACCCCAAAGACAACAAATGGCATCTGATTCCAGTCTAAATGAAGAAATATTAGGGTTAAAAGTTATCTACAGACTCACGAACACTCACTCAAAGGGTGGTAAGTCTACCTTCTCGGTTTCTAATAAAGACATACAAAGTTACTAGCCTATACTAAAAAAACTCAGCTCAATTCTTAGTTTCCAAGATTACGACCAAAGGCATAATCTCTAACCTGCTTTCTGAACATATGTAAGCAGTCTGGTTTAAATACTTACCTTCAGCCTGGCTAGTTTCTGAGCACGGTTTCTTCTTTGACTCTGAGTTTCCGGTTTTCTCATCAACATCCAGGAGAGGAATATAGTCTGTTTTTCCAACAGTTTCTCCCACAACATCATCAAAGGCCTCTGCCTCTAGTGTGGCAATGAAGTCTCGCTTTATCTCTTCCTCAATGTCTGGAGACGGCTCTGTTAATGCATCTGCAAGACTGAGGTCGGCCATTCTGCACTGCCGCAACTGCCTGGTGAAGAGGAAAAAGATGTTTCATGTAATGAGCACTGCAAAAGGAAAAACATTCTAGAAACTCTTGTCAATTGTTTGAAACAAACAAAAGAATCAAAATCTAAGATTTTACAGCCAGAAGAGGTTCCCTCATTTGAAAGATGAGAAAATTAAAGCTAAGAAATGGACAGTCTTACCCAAGGTAACTCACTGCTAGTTATTCTTTTCTCACATTTCTGGGGGGTGGGAGGAGGTGGCGGTGGCAGGACAAAGCAATTGCTATTGTGTCCTTTCTATTTGTAAGAAAAGTGAGGTCCAAAAAAATCCACAATCAACATATCCAAAGCTATAGCCAGTAAGACTCAAATCAGGTCTTTACATAGTTACATTACTATCGGACAAATGAAATCAACTTTCTTGACCAAAGACTGTGAGTATGGGCCTTATCTTGGAGTAAGCACCTGCTTCTTCATGAATCACTTGTGGATAACCCTGTCAACCAAACTACTTAGCTCTGCCAGCATTAAAAAAAAAGGCACATTTCCCTCAATTAGCTAAGGGAAATGGTCCCTCTCTGTAGTCATGTATATTACCATTTTTACAGACTACCAGCTTCTTAATTACATGATCTGCAGTTAAAAAGTAATTCTACTGGCAGCCATAAAAAAGAACGAGATCATGTTCTTTGTGGGAACATGGATGGCAAGCTGGAGGATATTATCTGCAGCAAACTAACACAGGAACAGAAAACCAAATACCACGTGTTCTTACTTATAAGTGGGAACTAAACGATGAGAACTTATGAATACAAGGGAGGAAACTGCAGACTCTGGGGTCTACTGGAGGGTGAAGGGTGGAGGGTGGGAGGAGGGAAAGGAGCAGAAAAGATAACTACTGGGTACAGGACTTAATTGAAATAATCTGTACAACAAACCCTTGTGACATGTGTTTACCTATGCAACAAACCTTCACATGTACCCTTGAACCTAAAATAAAGTTAAAAAAAAAAAAAAAGTAAATCTACTGTAAGTAAACCATAGATGAATAGCCTAGAAAATACAGAAATAATGTAGTAAAAAGAGCCAAAGGGGCCAGATGCAGTGGCTCACACCTGTAATCCCAGAACTTTGGGAGCCCAAGGCAGGCGGATCACTTGAGACCAGGAATTCAAGATCAGCCTGGCCAACATGGTGAAACCCCATCTCTACTAAAAATACAAAAATTAGCAAGGCATGGTGGTGGACGCCTGTAATCCCAGCTACTTGTGAGGCTGAGGTAGGAAAATCGCTTGAAACCGGGAGGCGGAGGTTGCAGTGAGCCGAGGTTGCGCCACTGAACTCCAGCATGGGCGATAGAGTGAGACTCTGACACCCCCACCAAAAAAAATTAAAAAAAAAAAAGAAGAGCCAAAGACCTGCAATAAATTGAGCACCATTCAAATGCAGGGTGTAATAGGAAATAAAGTGTGCAAAGTACTACGCCTGCTTTCAAAGAGTCTAACAGAAACTCCAAGAGACTCCGTAAGATAAGTTGACATACAAGCTATGGTGTTGACAAGGTAAATACAAGTCAAACAGATCCTCAGTTGAATAGTGTAAAGGCTACTACTTGTGTTTGTCCAGAAATCTATTCTTCTATCTCCCCTAATAGAAACCAATCCCTACCCCTATAGGGTTTGGGACATGACTAGAGTTGGGTCAATCAGAAGTCAAGAAGAAGACAGTTGGAAAGGACCATTTATTGACTATACACTGGAAGAAACGTCCATGAGTGACAGCTATTTGGTTGCCCTGGTTGACTACTACAAGTCTAAGTGAGCAGCCTTCATCTTTCTTTTGCCTAGTCAATCTATTTCTGTTGTTTACAATGGAAGAATCTCAACTAATACACAGTCTTTCTCCAACCCACACTTGAAAAAGTCAACATATACTACGATTCAAGTCACTTAATTGTCAGGCTTTCCTTTTAAGCTCTTCTCCACCGTCTACCCCTCTCTCCAACAAATGTACTTAGAAAAAAGAAACAGAATTAAAGCAAGGAATATGGTCCTATCTTTCTTCCTTCCTATTCTATCTTCATCTTTGTTCCCACACACTCCCGTCCTCCCACTTACATGGTGTGAGGCCACCATGATTACAAAACATGTATAAAGCAAATACTTCCAGACCCTGAAAAATCAGAATTCATCTTACCCCCAATTCCCAAATCCAACAAGCAAAGGGTGTTGCTATATATTAGAGTGGTGGCACAGAGGCTTAAGAATCAAGATCTGACACCCAGTTAGTAAGTACCGACAGAATAATTAAGGCCAGGGGCAAGACCTACATCTTCTAGGCAAATGCTTAGAAAAAAAAAATAATATGTGTTCAGTACTCGGAATGCTGGAGATAGTTTGTCTCTACCTATATGGGGCTTAGTGAAAACATTCATTACATATTCTTTATATTATCTAAGAAAAAAATACAATACCAAGATTTGGAAAGACACTAAATATCAATCATATTTACATAGACTTCCAAATAAAATCTTTAAAAATTTCAAATAAATTTAAGCCTTCTTCCACGTGCCTAACTTTACGAGTTTTCCTATTTGAGATAGCAACCTTAATTCCTCATCAATAATTTTAAATGACTATCTTTTCAAATTCTAGATAGTACCATCATACAAAAAGGTAGTAGAAAGAGCTGTTTCTCTGATTTCTTTTCTTTTTGACATGGAGTCTCGCCTCACTGCAACCTCCACCTCCCAGGTTCAAGTGATCCTCCTGCCTCGGTCTCTCTAGTAGCTGGGATTATAGGTACGCACCGCCACACCCAGCTAATGTTTGCATTTTCAGTAGAAACAAGGTGCCACCATGTTGGTTAGGCTGGTCTCGAACTCCTAACCTCAAAGTGATCCACCCACCTCAGCCTCCCAAAGTGCCAAGATTACAGGTGTGAGCCACTGCACCCGGCCTGATTACTTTTCTAAAAGCAAATGTGATATTTAAATTTCCTGTGACTATATTAATGATTTCCTAAATCATATCTTTTTATTTTTTACTTTTTTGAGACAGAGTTTCACTCTTGTTGCCCAGGCTGGAGTGCAATGGCACCATCTCAGCTCACCACAACCTCCACCTCCCAGGTTCATACGACTCTGTCATTGTAATACTTGGAATTTGATTAAGTTCATTTAGGTCTCAAAAAATGTCAAAAGATACTTGTGACCCAGGTGTGGTGGCATGCACCTGTAGTTCTAGCCTTTCAGGAGGCTGGGGCAGGAAGATTGAGACTAGGAGTTCTAAGCTACAGTATGCAATGATCACGTCTGTGAATAGTCACCACACTCCAACGGGTGTGCAGCCACGATTGCCTCACTGCACTCTCGCCTAGGCGACAGAACTAGACTCTGTCTCAAAAAAAAAAAAAAAAAAATCACACTCTGAGCCAGGCGTGATGGTTTACACCTGTAATCCCAGCACTTTCAGAGGCTGAGGTGAGAGGATCACTTGAGACTAGGAATTCAAGACCAGCTAGGCAACATACTGAGACCCTGCCTCTACAAAAACTAAAACAAATAAGCTGGGCACGGGGGCAGATGCCTATAGTCCTAGCTACTCAGGAAGCTGAGGTGTCACAATTGCTTGAACCTGGGAGGTTGAGCCATGACTGTGATGGTACCACTGTACTCCAGACTGGGTGACAGAGTGAGACCCTGTCTCAAAAAAATTTTAAAAATAAAAATAAAAAAATAGGGTACAGAGGCTCATGCCTGTAACCCCAACAATTTGAGAGCCTGAGGCAGCTGGATCACTTGAGACCAGGAGTTCAAGACCAGCCTGGCCAACACGGTGAAACCCCATTTCTACTAAAAATACAAAAATTAGCTGGGCGTGGTGTCACACACTTGTGGTCCCAGTTACTCAGGAGGCTGAGGCATGAGAATCACTGGAACCTGGGAGGTGGAGGTTGCAGTGAGCCGAGATTGCACCACTGCACTCCAGCCTGGGTGACAGAAAAGTTGTCTCAAAAAATAAAAATTAAATTTAAAAACTTTTAAGTAAATAAGTAAAAAATAAATCACACTCTGGCTGTTAACATTAAGGCCAAAAATAAATATACAAATAAATAAAAAAAATTAAACAAATTTAATTCCATTTAGAAACATCTAATAACTATAATAAAGTTAAATCCAATTTAATCAGTCTGTTAGAAGAAAAATAGCAACAAGAGCAAATTATGTCAAAGAAAGACATGCACTGAGAGAGTTTAGTAATAGATGTCCTAAAGAAGTTGTTGAATCCTCTCCATAAAAAAGTAAATATGGGCCAGACGCAATGGCTCATACCTGTAATCCCAGCACTTTCGGAGGCCAAGGCAGACGGATCACAAAGTCAGGAGATCGAGACCATCCTGGCTAACATGGTGAAACCTCCTTTCTATTAAAAATACAAAAAATTGGCTGGGCGCGGTGGCTCAAGCCTGTAATCCCAGCACTTTGGGAGGCCGAGACGGGCAGATCACGAGGTCAGGAGATCGAGACCATCCTGGCTAACATGGTGAAACCCTGTCTCTACTAAAAAAATACAAACAACTAGCCAGGCGAGGTGGCGGGCGCCTGTAGTCCCAGCTACTTGGGAGGCTGAGGCAGGAGAATGGCGTGAACCCGGGATGCGGAGCTTGCAGTGAGCTGAGATCCGGCCACTGCACTCCAGCCTGGGCGACAGAGTGAGACTCCATCTCCAAAAAAAAAAAACAAAAAAAAACCCAAAAAATTAGCCAAGCATGGTGGTGCATGCCTGTAATCCCAGCTGCTCGGGAGGCTGAGGCAGGAGAATCGCTTGAACCCGGGAGGCGGCGGTTGCAGTGAGCCAAGATTGCGCCACTGCACTCCAGCCTGGGTGACAAAGTGAGACTCTGTCTCAAAAAAAAAAAAAAAAGGTATTAAATCGGACAAAACTGTTACGGTCAGCCATTCCAAAGCACTGGACATTAATAAACTGTAGAACACAAGTTGAGAAGCTTTGCATTCTTGAAATCTGCTTGAACTTTGGTTAAGACCAGGAAGAGTCTATGGCCCTTTTGTCTAGAGCTATTTCCACTCCCATCTTAGCCCACAGCCCAGTTTGGTCAGCAAGAATTACACTTTTATTAGTATGATGGTTAATAATGAGTGTCAACTGGATTGTATATGTTGCCAGGCAAGATAATGATGATTTTCCTCAGAAGGTACCTGCAATACCCATTTGCTTCTAGACCAATAACTCAAGTCCTGCAGGTCCCTAGAGGTGAGGTTGAGAGTGTGACCCAGGAGGAGGTGCGCTACACTCAAAAAGAACTGTTCTCGGCTGGGCACGGTGGCTCACGCCTGTAATCCCAGCACTTTGGGAGAACGAGGTGGGCGGATCATGAGGTCAGGAGTTTGAGACCAGTCTGGCCAACATAGTGAAACCCTGTCTCTACTAAAAATACAAAAAATTAGCCAGGTGTGGTGGTGTGCACCTGTAATCCCAGCTACTTGGGAGGCTGAGGCAGGAGAATCACATGAATCCGCGAGGCGGAGGTTGCAGTGAGGCGAGATTGTGCCACTGCACTCCAGCCTGGGTGACAGAACGAGACTCCCTAAAACAAAACAAAACAAAACAAAACAAAAAAGAACTGTTCTCTAATTTATATAAACAGCAATCTGGAGAACAGGCATGAGAATGGATATTAAGGGTATGGGATAATGGTGGAAGGCACATAGAATTGGATCAGGATGAATTTATTGATTTGGGCGCACTAAGTAGGGACTCTGCATTTAATGTTGCAGCTCAGGGAGTTAAAATAAGGTTCTAATAGTTTATTTGCTTGGTTAGCTGAAATATGCATTAAAAGATGGCCCACTGTGAGGGAGCTGGAAATGCCTGATATCTCTTGGTTTAATGTAGAGGAAGGGATCCAAAGGCTTAGGGAGATTGAGATGGTGGAGTATCCAATACTCACTTTAGACCTACTCATCGCAGCCGGGAGGGTCCAGAAAATATACCCTTGACCAATGCCTTGTGAAACAGATTTGTGAGGGTAGCACCTGAATCTTTGAAGAGCCCTGTAATTGCTCTTCTCTGTATGTCAGACCTAATGGTGAGAACCACAGTCACTCAACTACAAAATTGAAATACGACGGGACTAACTGGATCCCAAAGTGGCAGGGGCCAAGTGACAGCACTCAACCATCAAAGGCAAGGTAAGCGTAGCTACCGTAATGGACAACAGAGGCAAAGTGACAATCAGAATAGTCTGACTCATGTAGAGCTCTGGCATTGGCTAATTAATCACGGTGTTCCTAGAAGTGAAACAGACAGGAAGCCTACTGCATTCCTACTTAATTTATACAAACAGAAAAATTCTAGGTCGAATGGATGAAAGACTAATTTGAATTATAAAAAGTGAATCATGGCCCCTCAATCAAATGGAAATCAATCAATTTCCAGACTTTAGCCAGTTTACAGACCCAGAACCTCTTGAATGAAGGCGAGGCCAGGTTCCCTTGAGGAAGGACCCCACTACATTACTGACAATTTATGCAGTGAATCTTTCTCCCATCCTTCCCCAAGGAGACCTCCATCCAACCTTTCACTTTGGGGACTACTGGACACTGGCTCTGAGCTGACGTTGATTCCAGGGGACTTAAAACATCATTGTGGTCCTCCAGTTAAACTAGGGGTTCATGGAGGTCAAGTAATTAATGGAGTTTTAGCTTAGGTCTGACTTACAGTGGGTCCAGTGGGTCCCTGGACTCATCCTGTGGTCATTACCCCAGTGCCAGAATGTAGAATTGGCACAGACATACTTAGAAGCTGGCAGAACTCCCACATGGGTTCCCTGATGGCTAGGGTGAGGGCTATCATGGTGGGAAAGGAAGCCCTTACAGCTGCCTCTACCTAAAAAAATAGTAAATCGAAAACAATATCACATCCCTGGAGGGACTGCAGAGATCAGTGCCACCATCATGGACTTGAAAGATACAGAAGTGGTGATTCCCATCACATCCCCGTTAACTCTCCCATTTGGCCTGTGCAGAAGACAGATGGATCTTGGATAGTGGATTATCATAAGCTTAACCAAGTGGTGACTCCAATTGCAGCTGCTGTACCAGATGTGGTTTCATTGCTTCAGCAAATTAACACATCTCCTGGTACCTGGTATGCAGCCATTGACTCTGCAAATGCCTTTCTCCACTCCTGTCCATAAGGCCCACCAGAAGCAATCTGCCGTCAGCTGGCAAGGCCAGCAATATACCTTTACTGTCCTACCTCAGGGGTATATCAACTCTCCGGCTTTTTGTCATAATCTTATTTGGAGAGATCTTGATCACTTTTCGCTTCCGCAAGATATCACACTGGTCCATTACATTGATGACATTATGCAGAGTGGATCCAGTGATCAAGAAGTAGCAAGCACACTGGACTTATTGTGACATTTGCATGCCAGAGGATGGGAAATAAATCCGACTAAAATTCAGGGACCTTCTGTCTCAGTAAAATTTCTAGGGATCCAGTGGTGTGGGGCCTGTCCAGATATTCCCTCTAAGGTAAAGGATAAGTTGCTGTGTTTGGTCTCTCCTACAACCAAGAAAGAGGCACAATGCCTAGTGGGCATATTTGGATTTTGGAGGCAACACGTTCCTTATTTGGGTGTATTACTCCAGCCCATTTACTGAGTGACCTGAAAGGCTGCCAGTTTTGAGTGGGGTCCAGAATAGGAGAAGGCTCTGCAACAGGTCCAGACTGCTGTGCAAGCTGCTCTGCCACCTGGGCCATATGACCCAGCAGATCCAGTGGTGTTTAATGTGTCAGTGGCAGATAGGGATGTTGTTTGGAGCCTTTGGCAGGCTCCCATAGGTGAATCGCAATGGAGACTTCTAGGATTTTGAAGCAAGGCCCTGCCATATTCTGCAGATAACCACTCTCCTTTTTTTTTTTTTTTTTTTGAGATGCAGTGTCACTCTCGCCAAGCTGGAGTGCAGTGGTGCGATCTTGGCTCACTGCAACCTCCACCTCCTGGGTTCAAGCGATTCTCCTGCCTCAGGCTCCCAAGTAGCTGGGAATACAGGTGTGCGCCACCACTTTCAGCTAATTTTTGTATTTTTAGTAAAGATGGGGTTTCACCATGTTGGCCAGGATGGTCTCAATCTCTTGACCTCGTGATCTGCCCACCTCAGCCTCCCAAAGTGCTGATTACAGATGTGAACCACCACGCCCAACCAACTACTCTCCTTTTGAGAGTCAGTTCTTGGCCTGTTACCGGGCTTTGGTGGAAACAATGTTTGACTATGGGTCATCAAGTCACCATGTGACCTGAACTGCCAATCATGAGCTAGGTGCTTTCAGACCCATCTAACCATGAAGTGGGTTGTGCATGGCAGCATTCCATCATCAAATGGAAGTGGTATATACGTGATCGGGCTCAAGAATGTCCTGAAGGCACAAGTAAATTACACAAGGAAGTGGCTCAAATGCCCATGGCCTCCACTCCTGCCACCGTGCCTTCTCTCCCCCAGTCTGCATCGATGGCCTCATGGGGAGTTCCCTATGATCAGCTGACAGAGGAAAAGAAGATTAGGGCCTGCTTCACAGACGGTTCTGCATGATATGCAGGCACCACCCAAAAGTGGACAGCTGCAGCACTACAGCCCCGTTCTAGGACATCCCTGCAGGACAACGATGAAGGGAAATCTTCCCAGTGGGCAGAACTTAGAGCAGTGCACCCGGCTGTGCACTTTGCATGGGAGGAGAAATGGCCAGATGTGTGATTATATACTGATTCATGGGCTGTAACCAATAGTTTGGCTGGATGGTCAGGGACTTGGAAGGAGCATGATTGGAAACTTGGTGACAAAGAAATTTGGGGAAGAGGTATGTGGATGGACCTCTCTGAGTGGTCAAAGACTGAAGATATTTGTATCCCATGTGAGTGCTCACCAACGGGTGACCTCAGCGGAGAAGGAGTTTAATAATCTAGTGCATAGGACGACCCATTTTGTGGACACCACTCAGCCTCTTTCCCCAAAACCCCCTGCCATCGCCCATGGCCAACAAAGCAGCCATGGTGGCAGAGATGGAGGTTATGCATGGGCTCAGCAACATGGACTTCCACTCACCAAGGCTGACCTGGCTATGGCCACTGCTGAGTGCCCAATTTGCCAGCAGCAGAGACCAACACCAAGGCCTCAGTATGTCACCATTCCTTGGGTGATCAGCCGCTACCCGGTGGCAGATTGATTCTACTGGACCTCTTCCATCATGGAAAGGGCAAAGGATTGCCCTCATTCAAATAGACATTTACTCTGGATATGGGTTTGCCCATCCTGTATGCAATGCTTCTGCCAAGACTACCATTTGTGGAATGGTTTTTGTTGTTGTTGTTGTTTTGAGACGGGGTCTCACTGTATTGCCCAGGCTGGAGTGCAGTGGCACAATCTTGGCTCTCTGCAACATCCGCCTCCCGGGTTCAAGTGATTCTCCTGCCTCAGCCTCCCAAGTAGCTAGCATTACAGGCACCCGCCACCACACCCAGCTAATTTTTGCATTTTCAGTACAGATGGGGTTTCACCATGTTGGCCAGGCTGGCCTTGAACTCCTGACCTCAAGTGATCTGCTCACCTTGGCCTCCCAAAGTGCTGGGATTACAGGCGTAAGCCACAGCACCTGGCCAACTTATGGAATGCCTTATCCACCATCATGGCATTCCACACAGCACAGCATCTGACCAAGGCATTCACTTGGCAGCTAAAGAAGTGCGACAGTAGGCTGATGCTCATGGAATTCACTGGTCTTACCATGTTCTCCATCATCCTAAAGCAGCTGGATTGACAGAACGGTGGAATGGCCTATTGAAGTCACAATTACAACACCAACTAGGTGACAATACTTTGCAGGACTGGGGGAAAGTTCTCCAGAAGGCTGTGTATCCTCTGAATCAGTGTCCAGTACATGGTACTGTTTCTCCCACAACCAGGATTCACGGGTCCAGGAATCGAGGGGTGGAAGTGGAAGTGCAAGTGGCACCACTCACCATCACTCCTAGTGATCCACTAGCAAAATTTTTGCTTCCTCTCCTGCAACATTATGTTGTGGTGGCCTAGAGGTCTTAATTCCAGAGGGAGGAGTGCTGCCACCAGGAGACACAACAATGATTCCATCACACTGGAAGTTAAGATTGTCACCTGGACACTTTGGGCTCCTCCTCCCTTTAAGTCAACAGGCTCAGAAGGGAGTTACAATGTTGGTTAAGGTGACTGACCCAGACTATCAAGATGAAATCAGTCTACAACTCCACAACGGAGGTAAGGAAGAGTATGCATGGAATACAGGAGATCCATTAGGGCATCTCTTAGTATTACCATGCCCTGTGATTAAGGTCAATGCGAAACTACAACAGCCCAATCCAGGCAGGACTACAAATGACCTGGACCGTTCAGGAATGAAGGTTTGGGTCACTCCACCAGGAAAAAAAACCATCACCTGCTGAGGTATCTGGGGAAGGCAAAGTTAATACAGAATGGGTAGAAGGTAGTCATCAATACCAGCTATGACCACGTGACCAGCTGCAGAACTGAGGACTGTAACTGCCATGAGTATTTCCTCCTTCGTTTGTTAAAAACATGTTGTGTATGTATACACTTGTACTAATATCTTCACTTTATATTTCCTTTTCCTTTATCATGTGACATAAGATTTATTGATTTCATAACAGCATTTAAGTATTGTTAACTTTATGTAATAGTATTTGGGTTGGGGATTGGTGTGTTTCTGGTTGTATGAAGGATAGTTTTATTATATTACGTGTAACTATGACATTATTATCTTTATTTGAAAATTACACATGATCTCAGGAGATGTGTATGGGTTCAAGTTGACAAGGGGTGGGCTTGTAATGTTAATACTGTCAACTTGATGGGATTGAAGGATGCAATATTGATCCTGGGCATGTCTGCGAGGGTGTTACCAAAGGAGATTAACATTTGAGTCAGTGGGCTGGGGAAAGCAGACCCACCCTTACCTGGGTAGGCACCATCTAATCAGCCACCAGGGAATACAGAGCAGGCAGAAAAACATGAAGAGGTGAGATGGGCCTAGCCTCCCAGCCTATATCTGTCTCCCAAGCTGGATGCTTCCTGCCCTCGAACATCAGACTCCAAGTTCTTCAGTTTGGGGACTCGGATTAGCTCTCCTTGCTTCTTAGCTTGCAGACAGTCTATTGTAGGACCTTGTGATCATGTAAATCAATAATAAATTCCCTTTTGGAGATACATCCTATAAGTTTTGTCCCTCTAAGAGAACTCTGACTAAAACAAGTAGTGTGGGGCTCGTGACAAAAACTGATAGCTTTGCTGCCAAAGGGGGGTCCTGTCACATGACAGAGCTGTTGTCCACAGCAAATACCAACTCACACTACTGGAATTATAAATTCCACTATTTGAATAACCACTGCTCAATTCAGAATTTAGCAGCTTTTCTGAAGGAACCATAAATAGGAATTCAATGGTTCCTATAGTAGGAACTGGACTTGGTAATCCCAGCCTGTAATCCCAGCACTTCGAGAGGCCAAGGTGGGCGGATCACTTGAAGCCAGGAGATTGAGACCAGCCTGGCCAACACAGTAAAATCCTATCTCTACAAAAAATACAAAATCGTAAAAACTAGCTGGGCGCTAATTTTTATTATTTAGGTGGTACGCACCTGTAATCCCAGCTACTCAGGAGGCTGAGGCAGGAAAATCGCTTGAACATAGGAGGCAGAGGCTGCAGTGAGCCGAGATCATGCCACTGCACTCCAACCTGCGTAACAGAGTGAGACTCCGTCTCAAAAAAAAGTTCCTATGGTAGTAGTGGCACACCTGTGACCCATTTATAACAGACAAATGTGGGTGGGAAGCCCTATTCTGTGCTCGTCCAGCCTACTTTACATATAAAGTATTATTGTAACTCCAGATTATGACAGGGAAAATGCTGAGAAATGAGTTCATTAAAGAGCTTTTAAAAGCCTAACAGATTATAATGTCAAAGAATTCCATGAAAAGCAACTATTCAGTTGCTTTTACTATTCAGTTATGCCTTTTTCCTATTCTATCTCTGACAGCTATTATTACTAGTTACGCTTTGGGAGCTGTTATGAACCAAAAACTAAAAAGGATATCTATAACTAGTTTTGATAGAGGCAGGAGGCAAACAAATGTCTAGGCAGACAGGGGTGGGTCCTCAGTGAAACCCGAACTTTAATCCGAAAACTGTCCTGGGTAAATCCTCGGATTGGATTGAGAACCTGCCTTCCCGTTTGGCATGATTGATCCCCATCCTTCACCTATTTAACCTGTACCTACCCTTTTCTAATTGGTTTTCTACACTGTCCTGCCCACCTTTGAGTAGTGTCTTTGCTTTGACCTTTTTTGCATACTCACAAACCAATCAGCACACACTCCCCATTCTGAATCAATAAAGAGCCCCAGGCTCAGCCATATTGGGGAACTTTCCTGTCTTCGGGTAGTAGAACCACCCACCACGTTCTCTCTTTTTGCTAAGAGCTTTCCTTTCGATTAATAAATTCTACTCCACTCACGTGCCTAATTCGTCCTGCTCGTGAGACAAGAACCTGGACCTAGTTGAGCTAAGGAGCAAAAATCCTTCATCAGCTTCATGGTCAAAGAGAACTTAAAAGGACATCTGTGCCATCCTTAACAACATACCATAAAAGCCCAGTGAGTTTAATTTTCCCCAGAAATATATAATGACATTTACATGATACAATCTACTCAAAACTTTTCCTATAATATAAGGCACAAGGTAAAAATACAATCAAAAACACCAATACATTTTAAATATCATTTACCAGAATGCAGATTATCAAAGGGCAGCTTTTATCCATTGTAATCTTTCCCCTACCCAGCCCTCAGCATCCCCACACCCCACACACACACACTCCCAGATGACTTCCTGGGCTGAGAGTGGTTCATGGAATATGAACAGTAGCTAAAATGCAGCCTAAGAGGGTAAAACCGATAGAAAATTACACAGTTGCAAAGTGGGAAGGTCATGAGGCTATGAGCACATCTACCTAGCCACTTAGCATCTGTATTTCATCAACAGTTAAGCTATTCTTTACCTGTCACCACATAAATAGAATACGATTTTAAAATACACACACACACACACACAAACCCACACACACCCCTACCTTATGGAAAATGATCCTAAAAAGGTAATGCTAGTATCATTTTTCAAGTTAAAGTACTATTGTTTTTTTTCCCCAGAAATCCCCAGTTTTCAATAAATTAAAGAGATTATCCAATGTTATAGTTATTCCATTCTGAAACATGTATAAGTACAATATACTCTTTAAATGCTCTAGAGATGTTAAACTGGTTCTTCGAGTATTCCAAAATTAATTTTAATAAATTCATGTATGAATTTCATCTAACACGGAATCACTTGAAGTTACTATTCAGTTATGCCTTAAATGCTTAGTTACGTATTTTATGGATAAAAGGATATGACACTGTTATTCTCAAATCTGGATGTTCAGGAGGATCAAAAAATGAACGCTTGTGAATAAGAAGCATTTACTCTAAAAAAAAAACTCTCATTCACCATTTACACTATTCCTCTTCTATTCATACAGAAAATAAAGTTAACTTTAAATAGATTTGTGAGTAAGAGTCAAGAGAATCTGAAAGCTGGGAACAGAAGTTCCGATGCTTTACTGAAGCACCAGTTTAATCTGACACTCACTGTGGCCTTGAATGAGTCACCTTTCGGGGCTGAGTTCTCTAATCTGTAAAATGAGAGTGTTATGTTAAATGTTTACTGAGGTTGATTATTCTATCAGCTACTTGTAATTTGGCTGCATCATTTCAGTTAGCTATAAATAAACCTCCTAAGACCCTCACTGTGAATATGAACTATTATTTCATATATCAAGTATTCTCAATCATAACTGAGTTGAGATTTATTAAAAAACAAAAGCTTTTTGGCAAAGGAAGGGACTGAAAACAAATTCACCAGTGCACGGTGCCCTGCTTGAGCCAATCTGAGTAGAGCTTAAGAAACTCCACCCAGTTCTGGCTAACATCAAAGACTCAACACCACTCTGCCAGAAATTAAGCCCCGTATTATCTAACCAGGCACCAAGGGAACACACAGTTTTCAAGCACTGCACTTTGTATATCTGATCTTTCATTCTGACGACACGCCTGAAGTGAAACTATCAGTGAGCAGGGTTTTTGAAAATAGGTAAACTAAGGCAAGAGGCAACTACATGGCATGATGATAAAATACTCTCTTAACTACAGTCTCACTATTAAGAGTTAGGTGCTCATAAACAGGAAATAAGAATATAGGATGAGGCCACAGTACTTTCTCTGTTGTATGCTTTACTTTGGATAGTTTACAAACTCTGGAATTAATTACTGTACTAAAAATATTTTACAGGTCTATATAGATTAAACAGTGTTTGCTAATATCTAACTTAATTACACAGAAGTTCTGAAGAACCTTTTAAGTTCCATGAAGTCCTCCTGAAAATTTTAGGTCATTCGCATCTAGAGCCATTCACTTGCGGTCTGTGCTCATTCTGTCTGATGAGAAATTGGCAATCTGGTTTACCAATGGCCTGTTGCTGTCTCTGTCCTCTTCTATTTATCCCTTGAAAGGTGCTACTAGGAGAGCTAAAATGAAAGGAAAAAAAACTCACGAAAAGCTAGAACAGAGCTTGAGCAACATAGCAAAACCCCATCTCTACAAACACATGCAAAAATTAGCCAGGCATGGTGGCACGTGCCCTGTAGTCCCCGCTACTCAGGAGGCTGAGGTGGGAGGACTGATTGAGCCCAGGAGGTTGAGGCTGCGGTGAGCCACTATTGCACTACTGCACTCCGGCGTGAGCAACAGAGTGAAACCTTGATTCAAAAAAAAAAAAAAAGCAAGAATAGAAGCCTAACTCCCACCATCATACTCGCTTTTCCTAACCACTGTAGTACTTTCATTTTACTGTGTCATATTAGCCAAATTTCTACCAACATTCATTTGCAGTAGGCAGCATTCTCTTTTTAAAAGTACAGAATCCTATTTCTTAATTTAAAAGTAGGTAAGAAAACGTACACCCCTGGAAAGACCATTGTTCATCCCAGAGATGGTTCTATTGAAGATGTCTGAATTTTTGGTTCTGGTGTGAAAAAGGAAGAAAAATATTTTGGCAACATGGGAACTTCCAGGGAATAAAGCAGATATAGATATGGTATCAAAGTAGGGAGAAGGTATACAGGCCCAGGAGCCCTAGGAGGCAAAAGAAAGGAAGTTAATACAATGTCAAAGACAAGCTTGGTATCTTTCGAAATATTGCCTCCTGTCAGTTTCAGCAGAAAGGAAGAAACTTTCTTCTCAGTGACCTGGACTACTTTAGAAACAACGTTGTAAGTGATAACTTTGTTTCTTTGAGGCAAATCATTTTGAGTTCCAAACAACCCATTTATTAAAATTTTAATAATTATTACTAAAGGGAGGATACTGCGTATAATTGTTCCCTTATATTTTCTCTATAATCGATAGCCTGTCCTTTTTTGGGTGAGTGGGTGGGTTATGGACAAGACACATAACCGTAAAGATATCTGGGTTAATATTTTAT
Organism: Trachypithecus francoisi; assembly: GCF_009764315.1. NCBI lineage: Eukaryota > Metazoa > Chordata > Mammalia > Primates > Cercopithecidae > Trachypithecus > Trachypithecus francoisi. The sequence continues at coordinate 15,685,161 of NW_022681453.1, forward strand.
TTTATACGTTGTTATTTTATAAGTTTGTTAAATGCATGACATTTAAATGACAGAGAATTCTAAAGCCAACACTAAGCTGCTATCCTAGGACATTAGTGAGAATGCTGTGGCCAAAATACAGTGCTTGTTCCTTAGGCTTGAAAGGAACCCCACGTTGCAGCCACTGTGGGAGATCATTTATTATCTTGATGGATACAGGTATAGCCTGCTTCATAATAATTTCATATTCAACATCAGATTTTTTTTTAGTATGCCTAGCAGGTTTTTAGTTACTAATTAACTTTATTACCCAGATTTGTTTCTTACTGAATTTCTTTCAGAGGCCTGTTACACATCAAGCAGAACTTTGTCTGGCAGTTGTGTTCCTTTTAATTTATTTAACCACAAAATCTTGATTTATACTTTCAAGCAAAATGGTATTTTACTTAAAAATAAATCTTTAGCAAGGATATCTATAGGAATCAACTACCATCTTACACAGTTCACAGACATATGATTCCTCAGACAAATCTGAATTTATCCTGCTTCTCCTCCGAACAAGACTTGCAGATAGCAACAGACAACTGAGGAAGATCTTGACTATCCTGAGCAATGAACTACAATCCCCTGTAAAATATATTAACTGTACACCCCTAGGTTCCTCCCTACGCAGTTCAAGGACAACAGCTGTGTGATTACAAACTGATGGAATTCCCAGGCTTGACAGGGTTCTGTTCATAACCACCATTTGTCCTGTTCATCATAGGATTAGCAACAGCAGAGAGCCCTTGATTACTAGAGTAGCTGAGGCCATCACACAGCTACATTCCTACATGAAAGAATACACGGATATAGGTTTGAAGAAGTTACATTTTACTTTCATGCAGTTACCAAAGAGTCCCCCCCAACCCCCCATTTAAGGGAGCCCTGTCCTCTGGATATAAAAATACTGTATACACTTGCACACACATATTCACATATATAAAACCTTGTATCACAAAGTTAAAAGGTTACCTTGCTTCCTTACAGGAACTATCCAGGCAGCTTGTGTTCAGTCCTGACTAAATGCACTTTGGATCAGGCACCTGCCTTCAACATTTCTGTTCAAATGAATTTCAATCTATTTCTCCAGGAAGAATAAACCAGATACCTCCCACTGTTAGCCATGTGATACAGGCAGCATGATGTCTGAAGTCTGGTTATGTAGGCCAAAATAAGAAATGACAATGACACAGCATTTACATTTCTGATAGCACCATCCTTAAGAATGAATCTTCCATTTTATCTGAATTTTTTAAATGAGTAAAACTTTAAAAGATTCTTAATAATACCTAACCCCTCCAAATTTTGAAAAAGGAGCATTTTTTTAAACTTTACATTTATCCCACTTCCTTCCTCTGATTAACACAGAAAAACATTCAGAGTTAATCTATACCAATCCAAAAATTATTTCTAATCACATTCTAAAGGCTTTTTTTTTTTTTTTTTGGAGACAGGGTCTTGGCCTGTTGGCCCAGGCTGGAGAATACAGTGGCATGATCTCGGCTCACTACAACCTCCAACTCCTGGGTTCAAGTGATTCTCCTGCCTCAATCTCCTGAGTAGCTGCGATTGCAGGTGTGCATACCACCATGCCTGGCTAATTTTTGTATTTTCAGTAGAGAGGAGGTTTCATCATGTCGGCCAGACAGGTCTCAAACTACTGGCCTCAAGTGGCCACCTCTTGAGGCCACCTCGGCCTCCAAAGAGCTGGGATTACAGGCATGAGCCACTGTGCCTGGCTCTAAAGGCTTACACCAGTTCAAATGATCTAGGATCAAATCCCCTCACTTTAATAGATGAAAAAAAATGAGAAATGGAAAAAACAAGCCACTTATAAATGAGGCTGGGACAAAGGATCAGGCTAAAAGAGCCAGAGAACACCAAAAGAAGAAGAGCATGACAAAATAAGCAAAACCTTGTAGTTTTGTAGTTTCTGCTTTTATCTAAAACAATGACTTCACTGTACTTTGAATACTTTTTGAATTATACCACTTATATATACCTTTACCTACCTACTACTTATACCTACCTATTTTTTTCTTCTTCAAGGAGGGAGGCAGGCAGGAAGAATCCTGAATATCAGGAAAACATTCCATCTGATCTTTAAAGGGACCCCAATGCCTAGATGTCTTTTTCTTTTTTTTCTTTTTTTTCTTTTTTTGTAAATCCACACTCTTTCCTGTGATATCAAGGCTGACTGAGAAGACTTAGTCCTATCACCTACCATAGTCATCAGCAGCTTTCCATGTGGGGTCTCCCTACAATTTAGTCACATGGGACCATCTGCCATCTTACATTATCACTGTACACCCTATGCTCATTTGCTCTCCACACTTGAAGTTATCTTCTCTCCCTCCTCATTTGTGAAAGTCTTGAAATCAAGGTCCACATCAATCATCTTACCACCTTTTCTATGACTCCTTTTTAGAATCTTTCTCCTAGTGGTATTCAAACCTAATACATCATCTGTACTTACAACAGTAGAGTCTGGTCTATACTGTAGTTCAGTGGTCCCCAAACCTTTTTGGCATCAGGGACAGGTTTCGTGGAAAACAATTTTCCACAGATAGCAGGAGAGGTGAGGGGGAGGAGATGGTTTCGGAATGAAACTCTTCCACCTCAGATCATCAGGCATTCTCACAGGATTCTCATAGGAGCATGCAACCTAGATCCATCGCATGCTCAGTTCACAATAGGGTTCACGCTCCTATGAGAATCTAAAGCTGATCTGACAGAAGGCAGAACTCAGGCACACTCATCGCAAAGTTAATGTAATGCTGTTCACCTGCTGCTCACCTCCTGCCATGCAGTCCAGTTCCTAACTGGCCATGGACTGGTCCCAGTCTGCAGACCGAGTGTTGGGGACCCCTACTGTAGTTAGTTGTATATACCAGCTCCTGTAAACTGCTTGGTCCCAGAAGAGAAGGACCACATCAAAGTGATGTGCATACTGTCTCTGTTCCTAGATTACATAGGAGACAGGCCAAAATGATAAAAACCAACAAAACAAGGGGCTAAAAACACATTTCTAAAATGACACAATGGAAGTTATTAGAAATAGAATCTAATTTGAAATTAATCAAAAGTTCCAAAATTACAAAACCTCTTCACAACTATAAAAAGAATAAACAGATTCAAGGCTGAAGGGTTATCAACAATTATGAATATTCACCTTGGCCAGGCGCTGTGGCTCATGCCCGTAATCCCAGCACTTTGGGAGGCTGAGGTGGGCGGATTACGAGGTCAAGAGATTGAGACCAGCCTGGCCAACAAGGTGAAACCCTTCTCTACCAAAAATACAAAAATTAGCTGGACGTGGTGGTGCACACCTGTAGTCCCAGCTACTTGGGAGGCTGAGGCAGGAGAATCTCTTGAACCTGGGAGGTGGAGGTTTCAGTGAGCCGAAATCACACCACTGCACTCCAGCCTGGGTGACAGAGCAAGACTCTGTCTCAAAAAATAAAAAAAAAAAGGAATATTCACCTCATTTCGTCCACTTTCTAAACTCAAACTTTCTTGAGTTTGTACAAGAGCAAGCATGTTTTCTGGAATTATGGAAAGAAAGCCAGTAAGGAGTAACCGTATGAATCAGCTCTCCATGCTGGTCATCTTATCATTATTAGGCAAAGCAATAAAAATAGCTCTCTCTGCTTTTAGAAAAGCATGACCTGATGCAATATAGCAAAAACAAATATTCAAGATGGTTGACCAGTTACTGGCCTGCCATGATGACTCACACCTGTAATTCCAGAATTTTGGGAGGCCAAAGCAGGAAGACCACTTGAGCCCAGGAATTCAAGACTAGCCTGGGCAAGATGGCAAGACACCATCTCTACAAAAAAAATTTTTTTAATTAGCTGGGCTTGGTAGTGTGTGCCTGTAGTGCCAGCCTCTCAGGAGGTTGAGGCAGTAGGATTCCTTGAGCCCAGGAGCTTGAGAATGCAGTGAGCTATGATTACAACATTGTACTCCAGTCTGGGCGAGAAAGTGAGACCACATCTCTGAGAGACAGAGAAAGAGAGACAGAAAGGTATCAGCTACTACCATCATGTTAATATGATCATATAAATATAAAACTTTTATAATTATTAAAATATTAAAACTCTATAGTTACCAGCTCATATTATCTGTCAGAAAGTAATAAGCATATCATGTAACTTTTGGATGACAGTGCTGAGGAGATTGGAAGAAAGGAAGAATATTCATACTTGATCAGCTCTTAGCTTTTGAGAAATATTTTATTAAAGAAAAAATTCTCTTTTGGCTGGGCATGGTGGTTCATGCCTATAATCCCAGCATTCTGGGAGGCTGAGGCAGGAAAACTGCTTGAGCCCAAGAGTTCAAGACCAGCCTGGGCAACATAGTTGAGACTGCGTCTCCACAGAAAACATTTTAAAATTAGCCTGCACACCTGTGGTCCCAGCTACTTGGGAGGCTGAGGTGGGCGGATCACTTGAGCAAGGGAACTTCAAGGCTGCAGTGAGCTGTGATAGCACCACTGCTCCAGCCTGGGCTACAGAGCAAGGCCCTGTCTTGAAAACAATAGATAACAAAAGAAAAGAAAAACTTCTCCCATTAAGCAAAGTGAAGTTTCACTCTACTTTATATTAGTGAAAATGAAGAAAAGTGGAAAGTAGAAGAGGACATAGGAATTTGTGCTGCCAATTCTGTAATTTTGTTTGTTTTTTGTGCGTTTTTTTTTTTTTTGAGATGGAGATTTTTGTATTTTTAGTAGAGACAGGGTTTCACCATGTTGGTCAGGCTGGTCTCGAACTCCTGACCTCAAGTGATTCGCCTGCCTTAGCCTCCCAAAGTGTTGGGATTTCAGGCGTGAGCCACCATGCCCAGCCTTATAATTGTTTATTTACAATGTGTGTCCCACCCAGAGTTCCCCTTACACTTGAGTTCCTAGATGACCAGGATGGCATCTTTCTCACCTTTTATCCTGGACATCTAAATATAATAAACTTGAAACCTCACAGGCTCTCATTAAATGCACATTTGTACTGCTAGGTGCGTTCTGTTCCATGCCATGATACCAGCCTTCTCTTGCTGGGGTTGATGTTTGCACAGTTGGAAGCACCTTCATGGTTCTTCTAAGTATTGGTTCTAGGCATGACTAGGGTAGAGTAGCTCAGCTTCTCTGAGCAGGAAGGAGAAGATACAAACTCTACAGGAGTACTTAACAAGCATTTTGTAGTTGCGGCAAAGGCCTTACTTTGACCTAATATCTTTTTTTTTTTTTTTTTTTTTTTGAGACGGAGTCTCGCTCTGTCACCCAGGCTGGAGTGCAGTGGCCGGATCTCAGCTCACTGCAAGCTCCGCCTCCCGGGTTCCCGCCATTCTACTGCCTCAGCCTACCGAGTAGCTGGGACTACAAGCGCCCGCCACCTCGCCCAGCTAGTGTTTTGTATTTTTTTAGTAGAGACGAGGTTTCACCATGTTAGCCAGGATGGTCTCGATCTCCTGACCTCGTGATCCGCCCGTCTCGGCCTCCCAAAGTGCTGGGATTACAGGCTTGAGCCACCGCGCCCGGCCTTTGACCTAATATCTTACAGGTGCTTTCAAAAAGAGGGGTGAGTATCATTAAATGAAAATTGAACAAGCAAAAATTGAAGAGATCTTTCAAGTTATTAGTAACATAACTTTTAATATTTTACCTGAAATACAAGTAAAAATCTGAGTTAAAAGTTTAAAACACACACACACACACACACACACACACACACACAATCAGAATTGCTCAGGGACAGGGTTAAGCAATGTAAGTTTTATTTGCTGTTGTTGTTTTGATTTTGTTTTTTTAAGAGACAAGGTCTCACTATGTTGTCCAGGCTGGAGTGCATTGGCTAGTCACAGGTGTGCTCATTGTGCACTACAGCTTCAAGCTCTTGGGCTCAAGCGATCCTCCAGCCTCAGCCTCCCGGGTAGCTGGGACTAGAAGCATGCGCTACTGCACCAAAAATCTCAGTGTTGTTGGTTTTCTTGCAGTAAGGGTAATCATGACACAGAGATATCTCCTTAAAGTTGATTCTGAGAGGCACCCACAATTGAGGGTCACTGAATTAATCAACAATCTACCTAATCCATTCAAGAAAAAATTCACTGAAATGAAATATAACACAGGATTAATACAACTTAACACTAGAAAGACATCACATTCCCCCTTGTCAGAAAGGTGTTTTAGAATCAGTTTACTAGATGTAGAATCTGAGGCACGGATTTTTGTGCAAGTGATTTACTAAGAGAGTGCTTCTAGGAGAAACCTATAAGGCCATGAATCTATTAACGTACACCACATTAACAGATTAAGAAACTAAAAGCTCACCTCTGAGAATCAGAAAAGGTTCTGGGAAAAAAAAGACTCAGCAAATTAGGACAGAAGATACATCCTTTATCTGACAAAGGGTAGCTACAAAGAAAAAAAGCAAACCTCCCTCAAATAAATATCATTCCCTTGAGCTTGGATAGAAATGAGAGTGTATACTATTGCCACTTCTAATCAATATTGTGCAATGAGCCAAGATAAAACACTAAAGGCATATGCATTGTTTTTAAAAACCATAAGGATTATGAAGTAAAAAAAAGATAACTCATTATTTGGAGGCAACCTGAGTACATACATAGAAAACTAAACAACAATTAGAATTAGTAAATTAATTAAGGTTGTGGAACTCTAAAATTAAAACCCAATTATATTCCTATGTACCAGCAAAAACAATCGGAAATTTAAAAAATTTAAAATACCACCGTGTGCTCATGCCTGTAATCCCAGCACTTTCGGAGGCTGAGGCTGGCAGATCACTTGAAGCCAGAAGTTTAAGACCAGCCTGGCCAACATGGCAAAACCCCATCTCTACTAGAAATACAAAAATTAGCCGGTCGTGGTGGCGCATGCCTGTAATCCTAGCTACTTGGGAGGCTGAGGCGGGAGAATCACTTGAACCTGGGAGATGGAGGTTGCAGTGAGCTGAGATTGCGCCACTGCTGTCCAGCCTGGACAATAGAGCAAGATTCTGTCTCAAAAAAAAAAAACCATTTACAATGTCATTTTAAAAATTACCTAAGAATAATTAATAAAAGGTATCTACGACTGCTACATAGAAAACAAAAAAAATTGAAAGAAAGACTTAAATAAATGGCAGGACCACAATCATGTACTATTTCCAGACTTGATATTTTAAAGGTATCAACTATCCCCAAACTAATGTGTGTGTGTGTGTGTGTGTGTGTATATATATATATATATACATTTTATTATTATTTTTTTTGTGTGATGCAGTCTCACTCTGCTGCCCAGGCTGGAGTGCAGAGGCACACGATCTCGGCTCACTGCAAACTCCGCCTCCCAGGTTCAAGCAATTCTTCTGCCTCAGCCTCCTGAATAGCTGGGATCACAGACGTGCCACCACGCCCGGCTAATTTTTGTATTTTTAGTAGAGACAGGGTTTCACCATGTTGGCCAGGCTGTTCTCAAACTCATGACCTTGTGATCTGCCCGCCTTGTCCTCCTAAAGTGTTGGGATTACAGGCGTGAGCTACCGTGCCTGGCCTAATCTATAGATTTAACATAACCCCAAGCAAAGTCCAGTAGATTTTTTCTTTTCAAATCAAATTGAAAAGTTGATCCTAAGTTTTATATAGAAATTTAAAAAGCCAAGAACAGCTAAGATAATCTTTGAGAACAAACTTAGAGGAACTGAAACTACTGGATATCAAACTCACTGATGGATTGAACCATGTGAAAATGCTGAAAACTGATGAGTTTCTAACCTATGGCATTGTCATATGTTTGAAACTAAAAATACATAAATACAGTAATGAAGACATTGTGGTACCTGCACAACCACCAAGACAGAGGCCAATGTACTTGGTGTGCTGAACATCTGGAGGGGGAAAAAACAACAAAAAGAGGCCAATGCAAGAGAATGGTTTTGAAACGGAAGCACAAGGCATATGGATACTTAATATCTCACAAACATGACACTGCAAAACAGTGGGGGAATTAACTGTCTTTTCAATAAGTGGTGCTGGGCCAACTGGATATTTTGAACTCTATCTCACAGTATATACAAAAAGTAATTCCAGGTGGACGGCAGCCCTAAATGTGAATGGTAAACAATAACATGGTGAATATTTTCATGATCATGGAGGCAGATGAAGAAAATGAACGGACAATGGAGAGAGTAGAGAGACAGGGACAGGAGAAGGAAAAGAGAAAAGTGAAAAGAAGAGGATGAGGTGGGAGGATCATTTGAGCCCAGGAATTTGAATACAGCCTGGGCAAGGTGGCAAGAAGGGAGGGAGGGAAATTCCCCTCAGCAGTACTTACCAAGTTACAAGAAACAGATGGGCTTATTTCTAATTGTAACACTAAATGATTTTTTTAAAAAACGAAGTGATGCCTTTAAAAGTGAGAAAAACTATTTTGAAGCTAGATTTTTACAGCCAACTCATCCATTAAGTGAAGGCTAAAATGGGAAATTCAAACACACAATAAAAAAAAAAATTATTGGCCGACCATGGAGGCTAATGCCTGTAATCCCAGCACTTTGGGAGGCTGAGGCGAGTGGATCACAAAGTCAAGAGATGGACACCATCCTGGCCAACATGGTGAAACCCCGTCTGTACTAAAAACACAGCAAAATCAGCTGTGCACGGTGGCATGTGCCTATAGTCCCAGCTACTCGGGAGGCTGAGGCAGAAGAATCACTTGAACCCGGGAGGCGGAGGTTGCAGTGAGCCAAGACCACGCCACTGCGCTCCAGCCTGGACAACAGAGCAACACTCCATCTCAGATTAAAAAAAAAAAAATTATTTTCCATGCATTCTTTCTGAAAATGAACTTCAGCACAGACTCCAGGAAATGAAAAATGAACACAGCATCCTATGAAAGCTGCAGTATCCAAGAAATAGTACCATTCGCCTACAAGAGAAATGAAATGCAATCCTAGGATGACGATAATGCACTAGGATCTAGAAACAACTCTGTCCAAAATTAACCTTTTCACAGTGTAATTTAAAAAGACCAATGACTTAGACATGTGGTGCAAATGGTATTAAAGATGCAATTGGCCGGGCGCGGTGGCTCAAGCCTGTAATCCCAGCACTTTGGGAGGCCGAGACGGGCGGATCACGAGGTCAGGAGATCGAGACCATCCTGGCTAACACAGTGAAACCCCGTCTCTACTAAAAAATACAAAAAACTAGCCGGGCGAGGTGGTGGGCGCCTGTAGTCCCAGCTACTCGGGAGGCTGAGGCAGGAGAATGGCGTAAACCAGGGAGGCGGAGCTTGCAGTGAGCTGAGATCCGGCCACTGTGCTCCAGCCTGGGCAACACAGCGAGACTCCGTCTCAAAAAAAAAGAGAAAAGGTGCAATTAAAAGAGCGAGACTCCGTCTCAAAAAAAAAAGAAAAAAGGTGCAATTAAAAACAGGGGAGGGGAGCAGTTTACTGAAAGAGAACTACACAAGAAAGTACTAATCCAAACATAAGGCAAACTAAACTATGGCATTATTCTATATCATATATTTTAAAGAAATAAAGCTTAGAACACTCTCATCAAATTTACTAACATAAGATGGATCCAGAAAGAAGGATATTTTGTATTTACATACAAAAGAACATGTACAATATAATGTATCAAGAAAGAATAAAAAAGGAGAAAAGAGAAGGAGGCGGAAAGATGGAGATGACTCCAAAACAGCAGCTGAAATCAACTGAAAGACTTTTGCTGACTCCGAGTTTACTCTTAAGTGGGCAGAAGTCAAAGAGAACTTTGCCTGCCCACTGGAATGTGTTTCTCTATTGGTCTGGAGTCTACATGTGCTGACCTTTAAAAGACAGTATAAGGTTTGTCTGTTTTCCCTTCTGCTAGCAGGCTGCTAGACTGAACATGGTAGACAATGACTTTCCCTCTGATGTTGGCTGTGTTCAATATGCTATTGTTTTTCTTATACAAGCACTGGGAGATTTTTGCAATTGATGTATTTTTAATCATTTAAAACTAAGCAAGCCATGACATTATAAAAAGCAAACTTACACCACAAATGAAACTACTAACAAAATACACAAACATAATCATCTGGGGATGGCAGGAGTCGGGGGGAGACCCTCTTCTAAACATACCAAGCACCAAAGGGCTGCTTTGACTTGCAATACTAAACCCCTTCCAAGTAATTTGGAAGTAAATTCAGGGTAACTAAAGATACAAAAAGCAATATGCAATAGGAGAAAGTATTTGATTGTGAATAAAGAATCAAAAAAATGGGCTGGGTGCAGTGGCTTACACCTGTAATCCCAGCACTTGGGGAGGCCAAGGCAGGTGGATCATGAGGTCAAGAGATCGAGACCATCCAGGCCAACATGGTGAAATCCTGTCTCTACTAAAAATACAAAAATTAGCTGGGCGTGGTGGAGCACGTCTGTAGTCCCAGCTCTTCGGGAGGCTGAGGCAGGAGAATTGCTTGAACCCAGGAGGCAGAGGTTGCAGTGAGCTGAGATCGCACCACTGCACTCCAGCCTGGGCAACAGAGTTTGACTCTGCCTTTAAAAAAAAAAATCAAAAAATGTACAAAATGAAAGGGACTGTGGCAAATATGGGGATTCTGTTTCTTCTCCCTGGGTGCTCAGAAAGACATTTCCTATTTCCCTTAGAGTTAGAAATTGAGACCATGTGAGGGGGTTCTAGACAATGCAATGTGAGCTGAAGAAATATGCTTCACTACAAAGCACTTTATGAAATTCTCCTTGTTAGTGCTCTTTGCTATCAACCAACTAAATACAAAGAATCCAGCAGGAGACTCCAAGACACCAGATGGAAGGAGTTGAAATCCCTCAATTACATGACAGCCACAGGCCAAACACTCAGACTATGATGTGAGCAAGAAATAAACTACTATTGTGTTAAGTCACTGAAATGCTAGTTATGTTAAAGAGATAGCACCAACTACCCTAATTAATACAGAGATCTTACATATCTAACATCCTCATTTTATAAGTAAGGAAACGATGAACAATGAGCTTTCCAAAAATTATACTAGTTGGTAGGGGAAACAGGTCTCCTGACTTTCTATTCAGGGACTTTTACACAATAAAAGACTTCTGTGCTACATTTGTAAGTAAAAGTTATTATCCCAATATTTGTTCCAAAACCACAAAAAGGCAGTGCAATCATTTCTTTCTTTTTTGTTTTTTTTTTTTTTTGAAGCAGGGTCTCACTCTGGTGCCCAGGCTGGAGTGCAGTGGCATGACCATGACTTACTGCAGCCTCGACCTCCTGGTCACCTCCGTTTGTAAAAAGAAAAGAATTCTCTACAAAGTTCTTTTTCAGTCTACCATTTTATGATTTGACTCTCTTCATGTCGACAAAATTTCTTGAGTAGCTATTAGAACTATATAAGATTGTGGATATTTGACCATTTATTTACTGATCAAATGTGATTTCATATGGCTTAACAGTAAATGACAAGCACTGTGTTTTTTAAAAGCACCAATTTTTATTAGGTATACATACCTACACACATTCTTTTTTTTTTTGAGACAGAGTCTCTGTCGTGTAGGCTAGAGTGCAATGGTGCGATCTCGGCTCACTGCAACCTCCGCCTCCTGGGTTCAAGCAATTTTGATGCCTTAGCCTCCCAAGTAGCGAGGAGTACAGGCGTGCATCACCACGCCCAGCTAATTTTTGTATTATTAGTAGAGACAGGGTTTCACCACACCGGCCAGGCTGATCTCCAACTCCTGATCTCAGGTGATCCGCATGCCTCGGCCTCCCAAAATGATGAGATTACAGGCGTGAGCCACCACGACGTCATTTTATAAGAAGAAATAATATGCTGACTCGACCGGGTGTGGTGGCTCACACCTATAATCCCAGCACTTTGGGAGGTCAAGGCAGGCAGCTCACCTGAGGTCAGGAGTTCGAGCCTAGCCTGGCTGACGTGGTGAAACACCGTCTCTACTAAATTCAAAAATTAGCCAGGTGTGGTGGCGCACACCCATAATCCCAGCTACTCAGGAGACTGAGGCAGGAGAATCACTTGAACCTAGAAGGCGGAGGTTGCAGTGAGCTGAGATTGTACCACTGCAGTCCAGCCTGGGCTACAAGCGCTAAACTCTATCTCAAAACAATAACAATAATAATAATAATATGCTGACTTAGAGGCTCCTGGACTATTGTCATTAGAGCTATAAAGCAAAGTCTATACATCTGAAGAGAAATATCTTTTAAATATACTCTTCTGTGTCCATACTGCTTTGTATTATCTTACAAAGAAACTACTACACACACAATGTCAGTTAATGAACATAAAGGATAAAAACTAGTGACTATTTGGCCAAATGTTTTGGCCAAAATTGTTGCAATTACTATGTAAATATAAATCCTGCTTGCCTATTATTCCATCAGTTTACACTTCCACTTAATCATGGATTTAAGATTGAGTTTGCCTTGTCAGGCTCACAGAGGCTTAAATTACTCGTAAATAAACATTCCCACAAGAGACTACATCATAAACGCTCATATTTATTACATCCCACTCAAAGGACAGTTTCTCTTCTAAAAATTGGCAATCTATACAAAACAGCAATTTAGATTGGCCTTCAGGACAGAGAGGTATGATTCTTAGTAAATCACATTACATCAAGATGCTTTATTCTGAAGATGTAAGAAACGAACATACTTTTTCAAAAACACTATATGTCAAGTGAATAACGAACTTGTAGGGTTAGAGTATATGAAAAACTTATTTCCCTTGTCTTTAAGATTTTTCTAGAAGAATCTTAATCTTCCTATAAAACCACCTGTCTGATAAAAGGAAGTCTGAAACCTTATCTCCAAATAAATCTTATCTCTAAATAAATTAATAAAAGACTAAATTTCAGAAGTTTCTCAGATTTCATTTTTGCTGTTACAGTAATTAATATGTTATGTCATTATCTTATGCAGTTGATTTTAAGTGGTGAACACCACCTACATCATTACTTCCATATAGAACCACCAATTAATTAGTTCAAACTAAAAACAATGAAATAAAGTATTAAAATGTTCTCCATAACTAAGAAAATACTGTCATTGTCAGCTTTACTATTTCTACCCATCACCACGACTTCCCCCCAAAACCCCACATATCAATACAGCTTTCATCAAATTAGAATCAAATTACTTGAAAAAAACAGAAACATATGCATCACCTATTAATATGTACACATCTGCCAGATAATGATTAGAGGCGGCAAGTATGCCAAGAGTCCAGAAAGCAGGTGAGAATCTTCTGTAGCCTAGAAAAAAGTGTATCTAGAGAAAACATAATAAGTCTCCTCTATTCCCAAAGCACTTAAGACTAGTAAGACTTCCTGATGTCTCCAACTCATAAATGGTCATTGTTTCACAGCTCAAGTAAATACATGTACAAAAATGTAAAATAAAAAAGAGTAAGGGAGAACCTTAAATTCTCCAGTTTACTCTCAAATTTTAAAACTCAGAAAAGAGAGATCCAAAGTGGTTTCCCTTTGCCAAAAGCCATCTAGAAAACTAGAGACAGAGCTACAATCAGGACAAAAGTCTCCCAGCTGCCACCAAGCCCAGAGTTCCCTCCCCAAGATGAATACTCACTGAACCCATAAGAGAAGCACCAGTTCAGAGTGCAAACCTAGGTCAAACAGGCCCCTCAGTGCAGTGGTCCACGTAAGTGTTTTGAAAAATGGCCAATATCTCCAAAATCAGTAATCTTTGCATGAAAATACATCTTTACAGCTTTTTGAAAAAACAGAGCCAGGCGCCTTGGCTCAGTCCTGTAATCTCAGAACTCTGGGAGGCTGAAATGGGAGGATCACTTAAGACCAGGAGCTCGAGACCAGCCTGGGCAGCATAGTGAAACTCCGTGTCTACAAAAAAAAAAAAAAAATTAGCCAAGCATGCACCTGTGGTTCCAGCTACTTAGGAGACTAAAGTGGGAGGATCGTTTGAGCTTGGGAGGTCAAGGCTGCAGTGAGCCATGATTGCAGGACTGCACCTCAGCCTTGGGTGATAGTATAAGATCTTCTCTCAAAAAAATAAAAAATCCGAAGATCAGGCCATGACTATGTATTTCCACTTGGCAACAATATACTGGAGCTGAGAAATAACTGCCTCTGTAGACACTCATTCACACAATATCTGCAGCATAAGCTCTTAATCGAGACCAACTTCACTCACTTTAACTTCAAGAACGTTGCAGGGGCCAGGCACTGTGGCTCACGCCTATTATCCCAGCACTTTTGGAGGCCGAGGCGGGCAGATCACCTGAGGCCAGGTGAGATCAGCCTGGCCGACATGGCAAAACCCCATTTCTACTAAAAACACAAAAATTAGCTGGGTGTGGTGGCACATGCCTGTAGTCCCAGCTACTTGGGAGGCTGAGGCAGGAGAATCACTCAAACCCAGGAGGCAGAGGTTGTAGCGAGCCAAAAATCGCGCCAATGTACTCTAGCATGGGCAACAAAGCGAGACTCCATCTCAAAAAACAAACAAACAAACAAACAAAACAAAATTGCAGGAGTTTAAGTACGAGACAGCTGCACTAAAGCTATTTAAATCAATATCAACTCTAAACATTTCTTAATGGTAGTAGAATCTTGGCTGGGTTTTAGTGGCTTGGTTTAACTAAATCACAAAGTCAGCAGACAGGAAAGGTGGGAGAAGGAGAGAAATGGAAAACAAAAGCACCACAAAATGGCCGGGCATGGTGGCTCACAAGGTCAGGAGTTCCAGACCAGCCTGGCCAAGATGGTAAAACCCCATCTCTACTAAAAATACGAAAATTAGCTGGGCATGGTGGCGGGCGCCTGTAGTCCCAACTACTCAGGAGGCTGAGGCAGAGAATTTCTTGAACCCAGGAGGCAGAGGTTGCAGTGAGCCAAGATTGCGCCACTGCACTTCAGCCTAGGCGACAGAGCGAGACTCCTTCTCAAAAAAAAAAAAAAAACCCCACGACAAAACTAGTAGTAATTCCTTTAGAATATAATCAGAACTTCATTCACACATCCAAAATGTCTTACTTCTGGTCAGGTGCAGTGGCATAGGTCTGTAATCCCAGCACACTGGGAGGCCGAGGTGGGCAGATAGCTTGAGCCCAGGAGTTCAAGACCAGCCTGGGCAACATGGCGAACCCCTGCCTTGATAAAAAATACAAAAAAGAGTAGCTGGGTATGGCAGCACACACCTGTAGTCCCAGCTACTTGGGAGGCTGAGGTGGGAGGTTCATTGGAGTCTGGGAGGTTGCGGATGAGTGAGCCGAAATCGTGCCACTGCCCTCCAGCCTGGGCAACAGAGTGAGACCCTGTCTCAAAATTAAATAAGGCAGGTGGGGTGGCTCACACCTGTAATCCCAGCACTTTGCAAGGCCAAAGCAGGCAGATCACTTGAGGTCAGGAGTTCAAGACCAGCCTGACCAACAGGGTGAAACTCTATCTCTACTAAAAATATAAAAATTAGCCAGGTGTGGTGGTGTGCACCTGTAATTCCAGCTACTTGGGAGGCTAGCATGAGAATACTTAAAACCCGGAAGGCAGAGGCTGCAGTAAGCCAAGATGGCGCCACTGAACTCCAGCATGGGTGACAGAGGGAGACTCTCTAAATAAATAAATAAATAAATAAATGTGTATTTTTTTTAAGTCTTACTTCCTAGGAAGCAATAATCACTAACTCCTTTTTCAGTTTTGTCAACGACCTGAAAAGCTTGGTCCTGACACCTCTGCTTTATGGAAAAGGCAAGAATGCATACTGATTCCTAAGGTAGTAATCTGAATGGTTTAAAATTCTACACATGTAGCTACAGACAACTACTATAATGGCAGAGATCTTACATGATATTTTAAGATCTAGTTCCAGTAGTAATAAAACTGTAGTAAAAAGAGGTAGGTCTGGCGTGGTGGCTCATGCCTGTAATCCCAGCATTTTAGGAGGCCAAGGTGGGAGGATCACAAGGTCAGGAGATCAAGGCCATCCTGGCTAACACTGTGAATCCCCGTCTCTATTAAAACACAAAAAATTAGCTGGGCGTGGAGGTGTGCACCTGTAGTCCCAGCTACTCAGGAGGCTGAGGTAGGGAAATCGCTTGAACCCAGGAGGCAGAGGTTGCAGTGAGCTGAGATCGCTACTGCACAGAGCAACAGAGCAAGACTCCATCTCAAAAAATATTTATATATATTATATATTATATGCATTATACATTCCTATGTAATATAATTATATATTATTTATATATATGGCATTTCTGGCCAGATGTGGTGGCTCACGTCTGTAATCCCACCACTTTGAAAGGCTGAGGTGGGAGGATCATCTAAGGCTAAGAGTTTGAGATCAGTCTTAGCAACATAGTGAGACCCTGTCTCAATTAGAAAAAAAAAAAAAAATTTAAACACAGCATTTCCAGTCCTTTCAAACTCAGATGAAGTTTAATTAAAATCTTCAGGGGACACCCCAGTAAAGCAATAGCATACCTTGCACCCAGATGTTGGTTTCTAGTACCACTCTCTGATAAAGAAACCAAGACTCTTTGGAGAAATGACTAATTCTGGGACTGAGGAACAAAATATTCAAGATGAGCCTGAAGCACCTTGTATTGCCAGAAAGTTAGGAAGTGATTAAAAAAAAAAAAAAAAAAAACTGATAGGGGTAAGTTGGCCAGGTGAGGTGGCTCACGCCTGTAATCCTATCATTTTGGGAGGCCAAGGCAGGCAGATCACCTGAAGTCAGGAGTTCAAGATCAGCCTGGCCAACATGGTTAAAACTCATCTCTACAAAAAATACAAATATTAACCAGGCATGGGTGGGTGCCTGTAATCCCAGCTGCTCGGGAGGCTAAGGCGGGAGAATTCCTTGAACCCAAGAGGTGGAGGTAGCAGTGAGCTGAGATCACACCACTGCACTCCAACCTGGGTGACAGAGTGAGACTCCATCTCAAAAAAAAAAAAAAAAAAGATAGGGGTAAGTCAAAGGAACACAGGAGTCAACTAAAAAAGTTCTCAATGACCAAAGCTGGAACAATATAAACAAATAACTGAATAAATAAATGAGAGAGAATAAGCAAGTCTTCAGTGAAGAATTCCAAATAACAAGATACTCCACTTCAGGAGGTGGAACATAACCCTCCATCCTTTATGTGTGCATAGCACACAGTGGCCTCCTTCTAAAGAGTACAATATGAAAATGGGGGGTAAAGAGAAATATGACAAACGCTACCTAAGCCAAGTGATCAAGACTAATATCAACAGTGATAAATCAGCTGGGCGCAGTGGCTCACGCCTGTAATCCCAGCACTTTGGCAGGACAAGGCAGGAGGTTCCCTTGAGCCCAGGAGTTCTGACACCAACTTGGGCAACATGGTGAAATCCCATCTCTATGAAAAATACAAAAATTAGGCTGGGCTCGGTGGCTCACGCCTGTAATCCCAACACTTTGGGAAGCCGAGGTGGGGGGATCACAAGGTCAGGAGATTGAGACCATCCTGGTTAACATGGTGAAACCCTGTCTCTACTAAAAATACAAAAAGTTAGCCAGGCGTGGTGGCACATGCCTGTAATCCCAGCTACTGAGGAGGCTGAGGCAGGAGAACTGCTTGAACCCAGGAGGCGGAAGTTACAGTGAGCCAAGGTCGCACCACTACACTCCAGCCTGGGCGACAGAGCAAGACTCCATCTCAAAGAAACAAACAAACAAAAAACAAGCAAACAAAAAAAATTAGCCAGGCAGGGTGGTACGTGCCTGTAGTCCCAGTTACTTGGGAGGCTGAGGTGGGAGGATCACTTGAGCCCTGGAGGCCAAGGTTGCAGTAAACCACGATTGTGCCACTGCACTCCAGCCTGGGCAACAAGCAAGACTCTTTCTCAAAAAAAATTAGCTGGGCTTGGTGGCACATGCCTATGGTCCCAGCTATTTGGGAAGCTGAGTTGAGAGGAAGCTTGAGTCCAGGAGGTTCCAGTAAGCTGTGATCACAGCACTGCACTCCAGCTTCAGCGATAAAGCAAAACACACACACACACACACACACACACACATAAATCATGCTGACATGATTTGACAATATGCACCCTTGATATAACGTGATGAGAGTGGCACTTTACCTCTGTGATCTTCCTTCTAAAAAGCATAACCCCTGTCTAATCATGAGAAAAAGATCAGACTGAGGGACATTCTGCAAAATACCAGACCAGTGCTCCTCAAAACTGTCAAAGTCATCAAAAACAAGGAAGGTGTAAGAAACTGTCATAGCCAAGAGAAAGCTAAGTATGATAACTAAACATAATGTGGTATCCTAGATGAGATCCTAGAACAGAAAAAGGTATTTAGGTAAAAATTAAGGAAATCTAAATAAACTATGAGCTTTAGTTAATAATAATGTATGAAAATTGAGGTCAGGAGTTTGAGAGCAGCCTGGCCAGCATAGTGAAATTGCATCTCTACTAAAAAAATAAAAATAAAAAAATTAGATGGGTGTGGTGGCGTGTGCCTATAATCCCAGCTACTAGGGAGACTGAGGCAGGAGAATTACTTGAATCTGGGAGGCGGGGGTTGCAGTCAGCCTGAGATCATGCCACTACACTCCAGCCTGGGCAACAGAGCAAGATTCTGTCTCAAAAAAAAAAAAAAAATTAGCCAGGTGTGGTGGCAGGCACCTGTAATCCCACCTACTCAGGAGGCTGAGGCAGGAGAATCGCTTGAACCCAGGTGACAGAGGTTGCAGTGAGCTGAGACCGCGGCACTGCACTCCAGCCTGGGTGACAGAGAAAGACTCCGTCTCAAAAACAAAAACGAACAAAAAATTATAGTAATAACCAGTATTTACTTCCAACTTAAATCTGATCCATGACCTAAAACTGCACTCTGAAAAAATCTACAATTCCCCGGAGAAACTTAATAAATACAGAAAAAAGTGTGTATATCAATTAGCTTACAAGTCTTTAATCACTGCAAACTAGCTGACTCTCCGTTAAAGCTTCAAATCTTAAAGTTCTACCACTGGTACTCTTGGAAGCTAACTTATCCTTGTTGATCACAGAGACAACAGTGACCAAGTCTAATAAAAGTTTATTCATGTACACAGAAACAAAACAAAGTAATTTGGCGATGTGCACACCTAATATTTCCAACTGAAACACAAAACTTTAGAAAGGCCATCTGAAACCAACCTCCTCATTTTAAAAGTGAGAAAAAGTCCAAAGAGATTAACAAATACATTTGTTCAAATCATCCCTGAGTTCTCGACTGAAAGTAGAATTTCTTTTCTGTCCTATATCCCAAATCAGGAAGCAGGGGGAAAAGGTAGGAGGTATTATCATTCTGATCATCATTTCCTATGCTAACTTAGAATGCTTTAGTTTCTCAGGGGTAAAGAAGATAAGTCCAACTATATCTATCTATTGGAAATAGCATCACATAGCTCTCCTTTTTAAAATGGCATGTCCTCCTCGTATGCATTTTTGTATTCTATTTAGCTATCAGTTATCACACCATGCTTCTACAGTATCTATGATGCAAAAGTTGAAGCCCTGGTTAAAGCTTCTTAAATCTACAATTTCATTTCATACAAACAGCAAAGTAAGTATATTCATCTTTTTTCCAGCTGTCCTTAATTTTTAATTGGAGTGAAATTTACATAACATACAATTAACCATTTTAAAGTACATTATGATTTCTCTCCAAACTGTTCTTAAGAATTTTATTTATTTATTTATTTTTTGAGACAGAGTCTTGCTCTGTCACCCAGGCTCGAGTGCAGTGGTAAGATCTCGGCTCACTGCAACCTCCGCCTCCGAGGTTCAAGTGAGTCTCCTGCCTCAGCCTTCAGAGTAGCTGGGATTATAGGTGCATGCCACCACATCCAGCTAATTTTTGTATTTTTAGTAAAGACGGATTTTTTTCACTATGTTGGCCAGGCTGGTTTCGAACTCCTGACCCTAGGTGATCTGCCACCTCAACCTCCCAAAGTGCTGGGATTACAGGTGTGAGCCACCATGCCCAGCCAAGAATTTTTAATTAAAGATGCACTAATCCAAATGTAGAAGAGCTACTCAATTTTCAGTTAATTAATCACATCTGAAGATAATGATGGCCTATGCCCTCATATCAACGTATCCTGAGCCCTTTTATCATTCTAATTTCTTTCTACACGTGGCCAACCAGAGTGCCTACATATTGTGCCAAGTACCTTTCACCTTTTTCTACATATCAGTAGTATTCTATTATACAGAAAACTCATACTCCTGCCCTAAACATAACCACAGAGTTAGGCTTATTGTGTGGTTAGCCTATCTGGCATGCCTTTGTCTCATAAATGCTTAGAGGACATTTCACACTACTTAGAAAGGAATGATCTCATCCCACTGACCCAACAGCTAATTTTATCAAAAAGCTTTTAGTTAAAAGCTGTGATAACCCAGGAAACCAGATCTATTTTTACTGTTATGACAAGGAAAAGGAACAGAGAAAATCATAGGGAAAAAACAGCTCACACATTGATCATTTAAAAAAAATCACTTATGGGCCTGGCACAGTGACTCATACCTGTAATCCCAGCACTTTGGGAGCCCGAGGCAGGAGAATTACTTGAGGTCAGGAGTTCGAGACCAGCCTGGCCAACATAGTGAAACCCTGTCTCGACTAAAAATACAAAAAAAGAGCTGAGCGTTATGGCACACACCTGTAATCCCAGCTACTTGGGAGGCTGAGGCACGAGAATCGCTTGAACCTGGACGGGGAGGTTGCGGTGAGCTGAGATCATGTCACTACACTCCACCCTGGGTGATAGAGAGAGACTCTGTATCCAAAAAAAATAATTTCACTTAGGCCAGGTTCAGTGGCTCATACCTGTAATCCCAGCACTTTGTGAGGCTGAGGTGTGAGGACTGCTTGAGTCCAGGAGTTCAAGCCCAGCCTAGGCAATATACTGAGACCTTGTCTCCACAAAATATACAAAAATTAGCCAGGCATGGTGGCACATGCCTGTAATCCCAGCTCCTTGGGAGGCTGAGGTGAGAGGTTTGCCTGAGCCCAGGAGGTTGAGGCTACAGTGAGCTATGACTGCACCACTGCACTCCAGCCTGGGAGACCGAGAGTGAGACACTCTCAAAAAAAAATAGTAATAACTTATTCTACAGTTTTCCCCCTTTCTTTGGTGTCTGGCTACAAGTGAACAAAAAGAAAAACTTTCAGAATTGTTCAATGCAAGAAAAAAATCATTATTTTAACAATTAAAAAGCAAACTTCATATTACAGTCCAAACACTAAACCTACCTTGGGTCTGATTTGTATGAAAAAGAAAAAAAAATATTTCTCTCCAACATGACCCCAAGAAATACACAACTCTTCAGTGGGAGAATGCAATATAATAAAATGACAAAATATTAAAATTAAAAAGAGAAGAAGAAAAGAAAAACTAAGGGAGAAAAAAAAAAAAGAAACTGCGACCCACATAAAAACATAAGAACTAGACCAGATGCAGTGGCTGACACCTGTAATCCTGGCACTTTGGGAGGCCGATGAGGGAGGATTGCTTCAGCCCAGAGTTCGAGATCAGCCTGGGAAACATAGGGAGATCCCATCTCTACAAAATATTTAAAAATTAGTCAGGCATGGTGGTGTGTGCCTGTGGTCCCAGCTATTCAGGAGACTAAGGTGGGAGGATTGCTGGAACCCAGGAGGTTGAGGCTGCAGTGAGTCGTGATGGCACCACTGCACTCCAGGCTGGGCAACAGAGTGAGACCCTGTCTCAAAAAACTAAAAAATAAAAATAAGAACAGCCAGCTGGGCATTGTGGCTCACAACTGTAATCCCAGCACTTTGGTAGGTCGAGGCGGTCAGGAGTTCGAGATCAGCCTGGCCAACATGGTGAAACCCTACCTCTATTAAAATTACAAAAATCAGTCAGGCATGGTGGCACGCACCTGTAATCCCAGCTACTCAGGAGGCTGAGGCATGAGAATTGCTTGAACCTGGGTGGCGGAGGTCGCAGTGAGCCAAGATCGCACCACTGCAGTCCAGCCTGGGCGACAGAGCAAGACTCTGTCCCCCCACCAAAAAAAAAAAAAAAAACAGCAGTTATTGCAGACTTATATTCCAGAGGCCATTCTAATCACTTTACATAAATTACTTCACTTAATATGTTGAACTCTAGGACATAGATAACCCCGATAACCCCATTTAAAATGAGGACACCAGGGCTCTTAGAGGTTAAATAACTTGCCTGAGATTGCTCAGCTAGTAAAGTGGCAGACCTCCAACTCTTAATTTACTACCAAATATTGTCTCTCACAGCAATCTTTACAGCAAGCTCTATGCAAAGCTAAACGGTCATTCAATAGATTGAAAAGTCAAAGGCTATGATAATAGCCTTTAACAATTAAACAATAGTTTAATTGTTTATAACACTACCTCCCCACCTTTTCCACCCATAGCCACCCAAACCCAACCAGGCTGGGTAACCAGTTAGCTCCCTTCACCAACACCACTACCGATCTGACCCTCAAATGTAGTAAGTGCCATGCATTAAGCATTCATCTCCTATAAACTTTATTCCTGTTTTTTAATTCTTTATAAAACTAGTTGTTATTCATCATTTATCATATTTCTGTGTACTCAAAGTACATGAATGTGCCTTCTGTCTTCATAGGTCCAAGGGGGTGCCTTCTTGATACTGTCATGTATAGAGCTATGGCCAAATGCTTTGACATAGGCCTCCAGACCCTTGAGGAGGCTGTTCTTTCTGCTTATGTAAACAGTACCAGTCTCTGAGCTAAAACACTTAAGAAACACAAAATAGATCAAGAACACTGTTTAGAGTGAATCTCCCTAAGTTTATATGTATCAGCATGCACGTGAAAACCAAATGAGTAAAGGTGGGTGATGTCAACAAAACAGCCTGCAGCAGGCAAACATAAGCAATGAAAACTAATACAGTATCTTCTGGTGTGTAGACCAGCTGTCTGACTTTCTAATGATGAATGTTAGCCTACAGTACAAAAGATGACTATAAGGCTGAGAGAGAAAGACTAAAATTACTGGCTTACAGCCTGAAAAGTATTCTGAAGACAAAAATCAGATACAGAATTTGGACCCATATGAAATGCATAAGGCTCTGCCCAAATCTCAACTACACCTCCCTACACTGTCACTGATTCTTAGTGTGCCAGAATACATTAAGAAAATAAACTCTAGTAAAAAAAGTTCTGAGGAAAGGAAAAAGGGTTCCTTCAAGAACAGGAAAAGCTGTTTAAACTCTAGTAAATAAAATTCTGAGGAAAGAAAAAAATGGTCCCTCCAAGAATAGGAAAAGCGGTCACAAGAGCTACAGAACCTCCCTTTATCGCTTCATGTGCTGGATTGATCCTATATACTCAAAAGCTGCATCAGAATGAGTAACATATGAATAACTAACATGAATAAGAGTGGATAAGTATGCTAAATCAAAAATAATTTATATCAATTATTATCCATCTTCAATACTAAAATAATTCTTTCACGCTTAATAATTAAAATGCTATTCTTCTCCACCTTTTCATCTTATTTATTTATGAGACAGGGTCTCATTCTGTTACTTAGGCTGGAGGGAGTGACGCAATCTTGGCTCACTGAAGCCTTGATCTCCCAAGACTCAGGTGATCCTCCCACCTCAGCCTCCCAAGTAGCCACGACTACAAGTACGTGCCACCATGTCTGGCTAATTTTTGTATTTTTTTGTAGAGACAGGGCTTCTCCATGTTGCCCAGGCTGGTCTCAAACTCCCGGGCTCAAGTGATCTTGTCACCTTGGCCTCCCCAAGTGCTGGGATTACAGGTGTGAACCACAGTACCCAGTCTCCATATTTTCAATACCTACCCCTCAACCTACCTCCATCCTATGAAAGTCGCCATGACTTTCAGGAGCA
Organism: Trachypithecus francoisi; assembly: GCF_009764315.1. Lineage (NCBI taxonomy): Eukaryota > Metazoa > Chordata > Mammalia > Primates > Cercopithecidae > Trachypithecus > Trachypithecus francoisi. The sequence continues at coordinate 15,709,084 of NW_022681453.1, forward strand.
CTCTATATGATATGTACTTCTAGTATAGAGTTGATACATGACATGTGCTTCTACTATACCACTTTATTATTTATGTGCCTATCACCCTCTATAAACTGTGAGCTCAACAGTGAGGATTTTCGGCCAGGCACACTGGCTCACGCCTGTAATCCCAGCACTTTGGGAGGCCAAGGCGGGCGGATCACCTGAGGTCAGGAGTTCAAAACGAGCCTGGCCAAAATGGCAAAAAGCCATCTCTACTAAATATACAAAAATTAGCCAAGCACGGCGGCAGGTGTCTATAATCCCAGCTACACAGGAGGCTGAGGCAGGAGAATCACTTGAACCCAGGAGGTGGAGTTTGCAGTGAGCCGAGATCACGCCACTGCATTCCAGCCTGGGCATCAGAGCAAGACTCCCTCTCAAAAAAAAAAAAAAAAAAAAAAAAGAGTGAAGATTTTCAGAGTATTTGGATGCTCACCCAATACCTATCCCAGTTCCAGGAGCATGACAGATGCAAAAGAATGTACGAAAGAGTGAAGGAAAGAAAAATGTTTTTCTAATTCTCAAGTCTTCGATTTTTTCTTTTCATTACCATCCATGGCCAAAAAAAAAAAATTTATATTATGACCCATTTTCACATACACACATATAAATGAAACAGAAGTTTTATAAATCAATACTCATCCATACTATGTACAATGCACTGAAACTTTTTTTGTTTTTTTTTTTTTTTTTTGGAGACAGAGTCTCACTCTGTCGCCCAGGCTGGAGTGTAGTGGCGCAATCTCGGCTCCCTGAAAGCTCCCCCTTCCGGGTTCACAACATTCTCCCACCTCAACCTCCTGAGCAGCTGGGACTACAGGCGCCCACCATCACACCTGGCTAATTTTTTGTATTTTTAGCAGAGACGGGGTTTCACCATGTTAGCCAGAATGGTCTTGATCTCCTGACCTCGTGATCCGCCCGCCTTGGCCTCCCAAAGTTTTGGGATTACAGGTGTGAGCCACCGCGCCCAGCCTACTGAAACCTTCTATTCCATTGTCTTCTGGTGGTGTTTTGCTTTTAAGAGTTGGCTGTAGGCCAAGTGCGGTGGCTCACGCCTGTAATCCCAGCATTTTGGGAGGCCAAAGTAGGCAGATCACATGAGCCCACGAGTCCAAGACCAGCCTGGGCAACATGGTGAGACCCAGTCTCTACAAAAAAAACACAAAAATTAGCCAGGCATGGTGGTGCATGCCTGTAGTCCTACCTATTTGGGAGAGCTAAGATAGGAGAATTACCTAAGCCTGGGGAAGTAAGGGCTGCAGTGAGCCGAGATCATACCACTGCACTCCAGTCTGGGAGACAGAGTGAAACTCTGTCTCCAACAAACAAACAAAAACAACAACAGAAAAAAGAGTTGGCAGTGAGTCACAGTTTGAAAATTACAGTTATGGTAAAAACCAACCTCTTAACAGAAAGAGGTACCATTAAAACTGATTTTCAGTTTTCCAGTGCTGATGATCCCCTCACAAGAACAGGCCTCTCACAAAGAATCTCCCTCCCTCTCCAGAAAAAGGGAAGAGCAAACACAAGAAGAAGCACCTGGTACAGAGGTTCCAATTCTTACTTCCTGAACATGAAATGCCCAGGATGCTATAAAATCACCATGGTCCTCAGTCATGCACAAACAATAGTTGTGTGTTTGGCTGCTCTGCTGTCCTCTGCCAGCCTATAGGAGGAAAAGCAAGGCTCTCCTTCAGATAGAGACAGCACTGGAAGAACCCTGATTCAAGATGAGTGGGAAACTATACCAATAAACACATTATGGATGCCAACAATAAATAAAAGTAGTTTTCAAACTTTAATGTGGACATCCTCTGGGAAGGTGGTTTAAAAGAGATTATGAAGTTCTATTCCCAGAATTTGATTAAGTAAATCTGGGTAGGGGTCCAGAAATCTGCATTTTAAAGGAGTCCAAATAGTTCTGATACAAATGATAAAACAATCCTTACTAGAAACATACTTACATAATTTAAAATTTAATCTCAAAAGTCATAGCTTGAACTCCTCTTACACTAAGTTAAAGGTTAAGCAAAGTACCTGCAAGAGGACTCTGTCCTGCTAACAGACTGGTTTTTAATCTGAACAGTGTTTAGCTCAACAGTCTTTTCATAGGCTTCCTCTAAAGCAACTTGGTAAGCCACTAAAATCTAACTGTTCCTCTTAACTACAGACCTTTGCACCAAGAAAACAGAAGAATGATATAAATGAAAGGCATTTCTGTTGCCCAGTCATTTGCTCTGTAACTGAAAGGGCTTTTGAAAACCAGTCACATTGACTATACAAGTGACATATGCAGTCATCAGTTTGGAATCTCTAAGGACTACAGCTCAAAAAACAATCACTAACAGCTCAAAGTCTGACCCCAAAGTGCTTAAAAGCCATTGATGAAATAAAGCTTTCATAAGAGCATCCTACAATCCACACTTCTACTCCTTGCTATTGCAAGCCAATAGGATCTTAAGGTTTTAAATTTGACAAAATCATATTCTTCTTAATTTTGTAAGACAGAGTCTCACTCTGTCGCCCAGCTGGAGTGTAGTGCCACAACCTCGGCTCACTGCAGCCTCTGCCTCCCGGGTTCAAGCAATTCTCCTGCCTCAGCCTCCTGCATAGCTGGGACTATAGGCATGCGCCACCACACCCAGCTAATTTTTGTATTTTTAGTAGAGACGGGGTTCCACCATATTGGCCAGGCTGGTCTTGAACTCCTGACCTTGTGATCCGCCCACCTCAGCCTCCCAAAGTGCTGGGATTAAAGGCGTGAGCCACAGCATCAACCATTTTGTATTTTTGATAGAGACGGGGTTTTGCCGTGTTAGCCAGGCTGGTCTTGAACTCCTGACCTCAGGTGATCTGTACACCTTGGTCTCCCAAAGTGCTGGGATTACACGTGTAAGCCACCACGCCCAGCCAACAAAATCGTATTTTAAATGCACCAAGTATTTGCATCAGCAATCCAAAAATGATATTAAGAAAACAGTTCTGCTTAAAATAGCATAAAAAAATACTTAAAAGAAGTGAACAATTTATTTATTGATTTATTTATTTATTTTGAGATGGAGTTTCGCTTTTGCTGCCCAGGCTGGAGTGCAACGGCGCGATCTCAGCTCACCGCAACCTCCCGCTCCCGGGTTCAAGCGATTCTCCTGCCTCAGCCTCCTGAGTAACAGATATTACAGGCACATGCCACCAGGCCTGGGTAATTTTTGTATTTTTAGGAGAGATGGGGTTTCATACTGTTGGTCAGGCTAGTCTCAAACTCCTGATCTCAGGTAATCCACCTGCCTCGGCCTCCCAAAGTGCTGAGATAACAGGCACGAGCCACCGTGCCTGGCTGAAGTGAACAATTTATACTCTGAAAAATACAAAAAGAATTCCTGAAAGAAATTAAGGAAGATTTAAATAAATGGAAAGACATCCAAGTTCATGGATCAGAAGATTTAACATTGCTAAGATGGCAACGCTTCCCAAACTGATCTACAGATTCAGGCACAGTGGCTCACACCTGTAATCCCAACACTGGAAGGGCAAAGTGGGCCTATCACTTGAGCCCAGGAGTTAAGACCAGCCTGGGCAACATGGCAAAACCCCATCTCAGCCTGGGTGATGGAGTGAGACCCTGTGTCCAAAAAAATACACAAAAATCACACCAAGCTTCTTTGTAGAAACTGACAATCAATCCTAACATTCATATGGAAATTCAAGGGACCCAGAATAGCCAAAACCACCCTGAAATAAAAACAAGGTTGACGGACGCATACTTCCCAATTTCATAACATACTACAGAAAACTGTTTAATAGTCAAGACAATGTGGTACTAGCATAAGCACAGACAAAGTCCTGGGAGGGTAGCACACCCCAATTCCACCAGGAGAGATGCTCCTTCACTCAGGACCTTCCCAGACCTTGTCTTATATATCTCTTCAGCTGGCTATTTATTTGTATCCTTTAAAATATCCTTTGTAATAAACTGGTAAACATGTGTTTCCGAGTTCTGTTAGCTGCTCTAGCAAGTTAAGTCCATGGCTATAAATGGGAATGCCAATTTATAGCCAGTCAGTCAGAAGCACAGGTAAAATAAGCTGGAGCTTACAACTGGCCTGTGAAGTGTGGGGAGAAACAGTCTTGGAAACTGAGCCCTCAACCTGTGGAATCTTGATGCTATCTCCAGGATGATTATGTCAGAATTGAGCGGCTGGCAGCTGCAGAAATGACCGCTTGCTTGCTTGCTGGTGGGGATAAATCCCCACACATCTGTTTTCAGAAGGGTGCTATGAGAATACCAGCAGTAGGAGAAACGGAGTTTGTTTTTTTCACACACACCTGTATCTAAAATATCAAAAACTCTGGCAACTTAATAATAAAAAGACAAATTAATTAAAAAATGGACAAAGAATCTGGACATTTCTCCAAAGATAATATACAAATGGTCAATAAACACATTAGTCACCAGAAAAATGAAAGTCAAAACCACAATGAGATACTACATCCAGTAGGATAACTAAAATAAAAAAGACAGATAACGAATGGCAAGTGTTTTAGATGTGGAGGAAACTGGAACCCTCACATACTGCTAATGAGAACATAAAATGGTGCAGCCAGCTTGAAAAAGTCTGGCAGCTCCTCAAAAGGTTAAACAGAGTTACCATATGAAAGCAGAAATAACCCAAATGTTCCTCAACAAATAAATGATAAATAAAATGAGGTACATACATACAGTGGAATATTATTCAGCCATAAAAGGGAATAAAGTACTAATACATGCTACAAGATGGGTGAACCCTGAAAACAGTCACAAAAGACCATCTATTATATTAATCTGTGTATATAAAACATCCAGAGTAGGTAAATTTATACATAAAGTAGATTCATGGTTGCCTGGGCCTTGGGGCTGATTGTATTAGGGAGTGATAAAGAACACGGGATTTCTTTTGGGGGTCATGAAAATGTTTTAGACTTTATTGCACTAATGGTGCACATGTCTGTGAATATATCAAAAAACACTGAATTGTACATTTTATTTATTTATTTATTTATTTTGTGATGGAGTCTTTCTCTGTCACCCAGGGTGGAGTGCAATGGCAATGATCTCGACTCACTGCAACCTCCGCCTCTTGAGTTCAAGTGATTCTCATGCCTCAGCCTCCCAAGTAGCTGGGATTACAGGCACACGTCACCACGCCCGGCTAATTCTTGTATGTTTAGTAGAGACGGAGTTTTGCCATGTTGGTCAGGCTGGTCTTGAACTCCTGGCCTCAAGTGATCTACCCGCCTCGGCCTTCCAAAGTGCTGGGATTACAGGTATGAGCCACCGCACCTAGCCTGAATTGTACACTTTAAATGGGTGAATTGTATGGTATATAAAATACACCTCAACAAAACTGTTACCATAAAGAGAGATAACACCAAACACATGAAATTTCCTTCCTATGAAATTATTCTTAATACTAGCTTTAAGGATATTCCCTTTTTGCATTACTTTTAGAATATTTTCTACAAATATTATTTTCAGCCAGTCCAAGTTTTTTAAAAGCAAAACTTGTCAAAAGAAACATACTTTGTGAGAGATGCATATACAAACTTCTTGCAAGAAAAGGCTAGTTAGGGGGTGCCCCTAAAAGCGAAGAAGAAAAATTAAACTTTCCACAGTTTACCAACAGGCAGCTTTCATTTTACACGATACTGCAAAACCATAAAAGTGAGAATGCAGGCTGAAACCATGCAAAGTGATCATCATAATTAATGAGAAGAACTGCAATTGCTCTGAAAAAAAAATTTTTTTTTTTAATTGAGACGGAGTCTCACTCTGTAGCCAGGCTAGCGTGCGGTGGTGTGATCTCAGCTCACTGCAATCTCTACCTCCTGGGGTCAAGCGATTCTCCGCCTCCTGAGTAGCTGGGACTATGAGCACGTGCCACCACACCCAGCTAATGTTCGTATTTTTAGTAGAGATGGGGTTTCACCATGTGAAACCATGGCCAGGATGGTCTCGATCTCCTGACCTCGTGATCTGCCCGCCTAAGCCTCCCAAAGTGCTGGGATTACAAGCCTGAGCCATTGCGCCTAGCTGCTCTGTACTTTTTTAAAAAATTTTGGGCCGGGCACAGTGGCTCATGCCTGTAATCCCAGCACTGGGAGGCCGAGGTGGGCAGATCACTTGAGATCAGAAGTTCGAGATCAGCCTGGCCAACATGGCGAAACCTCATGTCTACTAAAAATACAAAAAATAGCCAGGTGTGGTGGCACACGCCTGTACTCCCAGCTACTCAGGAGGCTGAGGCAGGAGAATCACTTGAACCCAGGAGGGGTTCACTACAGAGGTTGCAGTAAGCTGAGATTGCGCCACTGCACTCCAGCCTAAGTGACATAGTGAGACTCCATCTCAAAAAATAATTTAAAAAATAAAATAAAAATGACCCAGGGGTGGTGGCGCACACCTGTAATCCCAGCTACTTAGGAGGCTGAAGCAGGAGAATTGCTTGAATCCGGGAGGTAGAGGCTGCAGTGAGCTGAGATTGCACCACTGCACTCCAGCCTGGGCAACAGAGCAAGAGCCTATCTCCAAAAAAAGCAAAAATGTGTTGAGGCCAGACACAGTGGCTCACACCTGTGATCCCAGCACTTTGGGAGGCTGAGGCAGGCAAATTACCTGAGGTCAGGAGTTCAAGCCCAGCCTGACCAACATGGTAAACCCATCTCTACTAAAGATACAAAAAATTAGTCAGGCGTGGTGGTGCACGCCTGTAATCCCAGCTGTTCGGGAGACTGAGGCAGGAGAATCGCTTGAACCCAGGAGGCAGAGGCTGCAGTGAGCCGAGATCGCACCACTGCACTCCAGCCTGGGTGACAGAGTGAGGCTCAGTATCAAAGACACAAAACAAAACAAAAAAAAACTTCACTGAAACATTAAAAACTCTGTCAGTTATAATTATAGGAAAATTAAAAGAACAGGAAAACTAATCATTAATGCACTAAAGCAGCAGGTGAGCGAAGGGCAAGGGAGCATTGCCGCCTCCTGTCACATCAGTAGTGGCATTAGATTCTCAGAAGAGCACAAACCCTACTGTGAACTGTGCATGCGAGGGATCTAGGCTGTGCACTCCTTATGGGAATCCAATGCCTGATGATCTTCTGAGGTGGAAGAGTTTCATCCCGAAACCATCCCCTACCCCAATGTCCCCTTCCATGGAAAAATTGTCTTCCACTAAACCAGTGCTAAAAAGGTTGAGGACCACTGCACTAGAGAACACAGAAATATTGAAAATTATAATGTTTAATTTCTTTGAAAAAATGTATTAGGAGTAGTTTAAATAGTGCTTACATTTTTATCATACAATTTATGATGTGCAATAGACATCTTTTCTTTTTTTTTTTTGAGACGGAGTCTCGCTCTGTTGCCCAGGCTAGAGTACAGTGGCTCGATCTCGGCTCACTGCAAGCCCCGACTCCCGGGTTCACACCATTCTCCTGCCTCAGCCTCCCGAGTAGCTGGGACTACAGGCGCCCACCACCACACCCGGCTAATTTTTTTTTTTTCCAGTAGAGACAGGGTTTCACTGTGTTAGCCAGGATGGTCTCAATCTCCTGACCTTGTGATCCACCCGCCTTGACTTCCCAAAGTGCTGGGATTACAGGCATGAGCCACCACGCCCGGCCACAATAAACATCTTTTCTATGCCTTAGCCAACCGTCACACTCCTTTCTGAGTCTGGAATAGCATCAAATACTTTATGTTTTGTACTTCAATATCACAGAATACCTTCTAGAGTTATTTCACTATGAAATTTCTTGCCAGCATCACTTCTTTTTTTTTTTTTACCAAACCATTTTATTCACTTATGTAGATAAGTTCACCTTCACTAAGTTATTTTGGCTACATATCCAGAGTCTTTTGAATGGGAGCATCAGCATTCCCTCAGTGATCTATTTCTTCTGTAACTCCATTTGAGTTCAATTTGAATTTCACTTCCATTGTTGTTACTTTTTGGTTTTTTGCTGAAATTTCATCTTTTTTGGCCAATTCTATCGGTTATCTATCTTTGTTAACTATCACATAGATTTATCACTGGGAGACAAGGAGGCAACACAAATACATGCTTTGCATAATTGTTACTTATGTAGTGACTTGTAGACAGAAGAGCTGGCGGCGAATTTTGTACTTTATACAATTATTCACAGTTAATATGCTGTGTAAAATTTAAGCCATGTAATTAGGGAATTGGTATTATTTAACCACACCATGGTAAGTGAAATGTGTGTATATGAGAACCACATAAAGCAACAACTCCCTGTATATCACATCTCAAAATCACAGAACTTAAAAGCCTTCTTTGCAATAATCTAGCCACAGTGTGTATGTGGACCCTTGATGTAGATACTGATGACCCGTCTACTTCCTGCCTGACCATTTCAAGTGATGCCCACATTACTTCACAGGGAGGCTCTTTCATTGTTGAACACTTCTAACAGTTAAAAAATAAAGCCTCCAGCTAGTATAATGGTCAAAGCACAGGTTCTAAAATCAGACTGCCTGAATTCCTATCCTTGCTTTTCCTCTGTTGAGCTAGGTAAATTTGGGCAAGGTATGTAATCTCTCCATGACTGTTTCCTCATCTGTAAAATAAAAATGTTAAGACCTTCAATCATGAGATTGTTATGAGGGATGGCAAGTGTTCAGTAAATCTTAACCTATATAATTAATCATAATATCATCATCATCTGTGGAGTGCTTAGTCTTCCTTATCCATCCCCATGTACCTTGGTTCAAACCCTCTCCCCTCACCTAGATTCTGCACTAGACTCAGCTGAACACTGACAGTCTCTCATGCAGCTCTCCATATGGTCACCAGAATTATCTCTCCATATGGTCACCAGAATTATCTCCCTAAAAATAAAATCTGACTCCCGTCAGTCTAAACAATTTGGCCTAAAGCCATCAGGTAGGGTAGAGCAAGCAGAGCAAGATCAGAGTCCTCGTTTAGGGGTGGGGAGGAAGCCATGGTGGCTGAAAGCAGAGTATCAAATACCAAGCAAAGTGGGGAGGGAATTCATGTGGTAAGGTGGCCTGGCCCAACATAACTTATAAGGAGTCAAAAGATGGCTACTATTTTAAAAGATGAAATGAAACCTACAGATTGAGGAAACACAGTAGTCTAAGAGGGAAAGAAAACCCAACATCTGTCAAGCAGACACAATTACTTATTTTAACTCAATGTTTCCTTGTTTCCTTGTAAACACATGGGTGTTTTGGTGTTCATTCATTTTGTTACTTTCTTAGCACTGGTTTTCACAAAATTCACTTTCAAAATAAAATTTCATTTGGAATGATGTCTCTTGAGTTTGTCAACAAAAGGAAACTCCTAATGATGCCTGATCATCAGCCACGCAAATATTTGGTATTTGAAAAAATGCTCATTCTTTAAAAAACACATTTGAGGTTTCTCTGTCACTTAAAAAAAAGAGAGAGAGAGAGAGAGAGAGATGTTTGGCACAGTGGCACATAGCCTATAGTTCCAGCTACTTGGAAGGCTGAGACAGAAAGGATTGCTTAAGTCCAGGAGTTAAAGGCTGCAATGAGCTATGATTATGCCTGTGAATAGCCACTGTACTGGGCAATGTATCTAGACACCCATCTTTTAAAAAGAGAGAGAGAAAGAAAAAGTACAAAAGAGAAAAGAAAATGACAAGAACAAAGAAAAAAGCAGACAATATTAACTGTGAATCTAAAACAGGTTGTAGGGCTCCTCCTGATGCTGTAACCTGATCATGGTGCACGCTGATAAGCTCCCATTACAACAACATAAGAAAGCCACAGACAATGGAGCAAGCCATCGCCTTCCTTGTATTACAATCTCATGTCCTTGCTTTGGATGCTGTGCCTCCTAACCACACCTAGTAAAAGTAGCATCACATATTTGGCAACATCTAGTATTTAAGAACCAAGTAAAGGCCTACAAAGAATTACCAGGCAAGACTGCATGGCACTGTTCAAAGAACACACACTTTTCATCAGGTAGATCCAGATCTCAATTATCCTTTTATTTTATTTTTTTTGAGACAAAATCTTCACTCTGTCACCCAGGCTAGAGTGCAGTGGCAGGGTCAAGGCTCACTGCATCCTCAACCTCCAGGACTCAAGCGATCCTCCCACCTCAGCCTCCAGAGTAGCCAAGACCACAGGTGCATGCTGCCAAACTGGGCTAATTTTTTAAATTTTTTGTAGAGACAGGGTCTCACTATGTTGCCCAGACTGGTCTCAAACATTATGACATTGATACATAACTGTTAACTAGACTACAGACCTTACTCAGTTTTCACTGTTTTTTTAACCTGCATTTGTGTATTTCTATGCAGTTTTGTCTGATGTATAGATTTTTACAACCACCACTGCAATCAAGATATAGAACTGTTCTGCTACCTCTCTGTATTTACAGCCCCTCCATCCCCCCGTCCCCTGGCAATCACTAATCTATTCTCCATCTTTACAGTTTTGTCATTTTGAGAATGTCATATAAATGGAACTATATAGTATGTGACCTTTTGAGATTAGCTTTTTCACTAAGCACATTACCCTTGTAGTCTATTCCAGATGCTGCATGTTATCTATAGCTTGCTTGTTCCTTTTGATTGCTCAGTAGTATTCCATGCTATGGATGTCACATGTTTTGCTTTACACTTGTTGACAAAACATTTGGGTTGATTCACATTTTGCTGTTTTGAATAAGTCTGCTATGAACAATTATGTACAAGTTTTTAACTGAACATAAATTTTATTTTATGTGGAGCAAATAACCAAAGGAGTGATTTCTGGGTAGTATGGTAAGTATATGTTTAATTTTTAAAGAAACTGTCAGGTGGACCCAGAGTCTGTAATCCTAGCACTTCGGGGGGCCAAGGCAGAAGGATCGTTTGGGCCTAGGAGTTTGACACCAGCCAGTCTGAGTAACATAGCCGTACCCTGTCTCCACAAGAAACGCAAAAATCAGCTGGGTATGGTAGTGCATACCTATAGACCCAGCTACTTAGAGATGAAGCGGGAAGATCACTTGAGCGAGTTCAGGCTGCAGTGAGCCATGATGGCACCATCGCACTCCAGCCAGGGTGACAGAGCGAGACCAGGTCTACTAAAAAAAAAAAAAAAAAAGAAAATTGACTAGTAAAAATTAAATTAAGGCCAGGCGCGATGGCTCACACCTGTAATCCCAGCACTCTGGGAGGCCAACGCAGGCGGATCACGAGGTCAAGAGTTCGAGATCAGCCTGGCCAACATAGTGAAACCCTGTCTCTACTAAAAATACAAAAAAAAAAAAAATAGCTGGGCATGGTGGTGCATGCCTTGTAGTCCCAGCTACTCGGGAGGCTGAGGTAATAGAATTGCTTGAACCTCGGAGGTGGAGGTTTCAGTGACCCGATATCACACCTCTGCACTCCAACTTGGGCAACAGAGTGAGATTTCCTCTGGGGAAAAAAAAAATTAAGTTAAATTAAATTAAAAATTTTTGGCTGGGTGTAGTGGCCCACACCTGTAATCCCAGCAATTTGCGAGGCCGAGGCGGGTAGATTATGAGGTCAGGAGTTTGAGATCAGCACTGTAGCCTGGGCGACAGAGCAAAACTCCATCTAAAAAAAAAAAGCAAAAAAAAAAAAAAAAAAGGAACAGGCCGGGCTCAGTGGTTCACACCTGTAATCCCAGCACTTTGGGAGGCCAAGGCAGGCAGCTCACCTGAGGTCAGGAGTTTAAGACCAGCCTGACCAACAAGGAGAAACCCTGTCTCTACTAAAAATACAAAAATTGGCCGGGTGTGGTGGTGGGCACCTGTAATCTCAGTTACTCAGGAGGCTGAAGCAGGAGAATCACTTGAACCCAGGAAGTAGAGGGTGCGGTAAGCTGAGATTGTGCCATTGCACTCCAGCCTGGGCAACAAGAGTAAAACTCTGTCTCAAAAAAAAAAAAAAAAAAAAAAAGCAGAAAGCCAAAACTATTCTAAAAGACTTTTCTTTAATCCCTCATATATCGTGGTACAAAAATTGACAGAGAAAAGAATGGAAGAACGAGGGAAGGGAACACAAACATCCTGGATTCACAGTCTATTCAAATGCTAATCAAATCACCTTTGAAAACCAATTTCAACACACACACACACACACACACACACACACTCTTAGGTTGGGTGCGGTGGCTCACGCCTGTAATCCCAGCACTTTGGGAGGCCAAGGTGGATGATCACCTGAGATCAGGAGTTCAACACCAGCCTGGGCAATATGGCAAAACCCCGTCTCTATTAAAAATACAAAAATTAGCCGGGCGTGGTGGCATGCACCCGTAATCCCAGCTACTAGGAGGCTGAGGCAGGAGAAATGCTTGAACCCGGAAGGCAGAGGCTGCAGTGAGACAAAGCAAGACTCTGTCTCAAAACAAAAACAAAAGAAAATTTAAAAAATTAAACACACACACTCAGACCCATATATCCTTTTCAAGTGAACCAAACCACAGCCAGTCTTTAATTTCTTTATAGCACCATTGAGACTCTTAAATAATTTCTTTGAAATAAACTATAAAAATCAGATTCTTGTACACATTCTTTTTTATGGTTATTGATTTTGGCAAGATAGGAGAATTAAAAGAGGGAATAGTCTATACAGCAATGTGAAGTTTACCAATCTAGATATTCATCAATTATGAAATAACTAAGAATCATTTTAGTTCAAACTACCATCACATATCATGTTCATTCAACAACTACATCCCAGGCTCTGGACTAGGGTTCATGGCTTCCAGAGGACATCGTACTATTCCAGACTAGACTAAACTGAGTTCCTTAGGTCCCTAAGACTCTTTTTTCTATTCATCTGTATATCCCCAAAGGATTTTACATAAATTATAAATCAACCATGTAAGATAATATCCTACTGCCAATGTGAGGGCTAAAAATTTGATCTTGCAATTTGTTTAGTCTAATTCTCTTCCAGAGTTTCTGAACACCTTTACTACTGAAATTTTGGACAAGATAATTGTTATGAGAGGTTGTCCTCTAAACTGTAAGATGTTTAATAGCATGCCAATAGCACCTTCCCAGTTGTGACCCATGAGAAATGTTTCCAGATACTGTCAAATGTCCCCTAAGGGGCAAAATCACAACTCTACCCCTACCCCCACTGAGAGCCACACACCATAAAAATCTAGGGGTTGGGAATGCAGGGAAATGGAAAGATTAGGTGGAGGAGTAGCTAAGGAGAATAGGGTGGGTTTTTTTGGTTTTGGTTTTGGTTTTGTTTTTTTTTTTTTTTTGAGACAGAGTCTGGCTCTGTTGCCCAGGCTGGAGTGCAGTGGCCAGATCTCAGCTCACTGCAAGCTCCGCCTCCCGCGTTTACGCCATTCTCCTGCCTCAGCCTCCTGAGTAGCTGGGACTACAGGCGCCCGCCACCTCGCCCGGCTAGTTTTTTTTTTTGTATTTTTTAGTAGAGACGGGGTTTCACCGGATTAGCCAGGATGGTCTCGACCTCCTGACCTTGTGATCCGCCCATCTCGGCCTCCCAAAGTGCTGGGATTACAGGCTTGAGCCACCGCGCCCGGCCTGTTTTTGTTTTTTTGAGACAGATTCTCACTCTGTCACCCAAGCTGGAGTACAGTGGCACGATCTTGGCTCACTGCAACCTCCGCCTCCCAGTTCAAGCTATTCTCGTGTCTCAGCCTCCCGAGTAGCTGAGATTATAGGTGTGCACTACCATGCCCAGCTAATTTTTTGTATTCTTAGGAGAGACAGGGTTTCGCTATGTTGGTTGGGCTGGTCTTGAACTCCTGGCCTCAAGTGATCCACCCACCTCAGCCTCCCAAAGTGCTGGGATTACAGGTGTGAGCCACCGCGTCTACCCCAAGTAATGAAAATATTCTAAAACTGATTGTGGTAATGGATGCACAACTGTGAAAATACTGAAAACCATTGAACTGTATACTTTAAGTGGCTGAACTGTATGTTATATAAATTATATCTCAATAGAGCTATTCTTTTTAAAAGTCAGATTCTGGACTCCACTCCAGATCTCATAAATTAGAATCAAAAGCAGAAAGCCAAAACTATTCTAAAATACCTTCCAGGATCACCAGGAGGACATTTGGGGTTCACAGCCAGACAGTGATGAACATCTCAAACTAGAAGATGCACAGACTGGCCAAGAGGAGAATGAGCTTGCTGTGCACTACCCAATGGTTAACTACTTGGAAAAACATGGAAACTGATAACGTGTTAAATATGTTCAATAACACATCTCAAATTTATGTCTAAGAACACATTTCAATTTCAACTCCGTGTTAACTTGAAAGGATAGCTTCCTAGACAAATTATGACATAAGTACCTTCACCTTTAAAGAAACAGAAACTAAAACAACTCCAACTATTATATGCTTCTGCATCTGTGCTCATTTACAAAGTGGTTTAACAATTACTCGTTTTGAGTTATACTGCAGCTACTCACATCGTAAGAAAAAGATAACATAAAGTACAAGAAAATAAGATTGAGTATAATTTTTAATTAGACCTGATGCATCAATCTGAATAGCTAACACCAAAAATCCTAAGCTATGAAATCTAAATTTCCCAATAAATCTGAACATCTGGAAGTATACCACATAGCAGTTAGAAAAAACTGTACTATGGAAAAGATTTAAGTCATTCTGGTTTCTGTTTTGCAAGTTCCAGCAGAAAACTAATGCTAGGGTTCATTGAAACAAACACTGCTAGTATCTCCTATTTCCTCCAAGAACAAACAAGAAAGCCATTATTATCTCAAATGTTCTTCTGAAAAGTATAATGATCCTTCTTATAATATTATGGAAAATATGAACAAGAATTTTAATCAAAATAGCATTTGTAAAGTCATGTGAACACTTTCGTTTTCATTTTATCTTTAAACTTTAAAATCTAAATACCTACCCAAATACCCAGTGTTTCTAAAACTAATGACTAAATCTGATTTTACTTCTAACTCTCTCTAGTATATAAGTGACATGTGAACTATGAGACTATGTGAAAAAGTACGTCATTTATTTGTACATGAACTGTCCCTCAGGCACTTGACCTAGGGGAGTAACACATATCAACGATCTCCAGAATGTGCATATTACAACCTGATTGATACCAAAGTGATGCTATATTCATGTATTTATTAACAAGGAATGATGCTTACAATATATTGAGCAAAAAGTTCATGAATAGTATATATAGTTCTTGTTTTCACAAGAAAAATATGTATATATATTCACAGGAAATGTCTAGAAGAATATATATGAAAATGTTATTCTTATATAATTTTTGTGTTTCTAAATTCTCTACATTAAATAAAAGTTTTGCAAAAACAAAAAAAAAAGCCTGGATAAAAACACATCCAGGCCAGGAATGGTGGCTCACACCTGTAATCCCAGCACCTAGGGAAGCCAAGGCGGGCGGATCACGAGGTCAGGAGTTTGAGACCATCCTGGCCAACAGGGTGAAACTCCACCTCTACTAAAAATACAAAAATTAGCCAGGCATGGTGGCATGCGCCTGTAATCCCAGCTACTCCAGAAGCTGAGGCAGGAGAATTGCCTGAACCTGGGAGACAGAGGGTGCAGTGCGCTGAGATCATACCACTGCATTCCAGTCTGGGTGACAGAGCAAGACTCCATTTTGAAAAATAAATAAATAAATAAATTTTAAAATTTTTAAAAAATAAAAACACACATCCAAACCACTGCCAGTTGAGAAAAAAAGAAAGAAAAACAGATACACAAAAACTCTTCTGTTTCTGGGAAGGATGGGGTAGACATGCTTTTTCCCTATTCTTGCCATCAGTACAACTAAAAATCCTGAACATTATGCTCTGAAAAGTGGAAAGAAAGCGGAACAACTAGAGACTTTAGCACACAAGGAATAATACGGTGTCAAGTTCCCTGGGTTTTCTTTTTGCCTCATATATCCCAGAATTAGAACTAATGAAGCTGGCAATCCAGAAACATCAATAAATACAGAAGGGAAAAGTCCCAGCCGGGAGCAGAGTGGTGCATCCCTGTAATCTTCGCTACCCTGGGAGGACTGCTGGAGGGCAGGAATTTGAGGATACAGGGTACTATCTTCACAAACCTGTGAATAGCCACTGCACTACAGCCTGTGCAACATAGCAAGATCCTGTCTCTAAAAAAAAAAAAAGGCTGGGTGTGGTGGCTCCTGCCTGTAATGCCAGCACTTTGGGAGGCCAAGGCGGGCAGATCACTTGAGGTCAGGAGTTTGAGACCAGCCTGGCCAACATGGTGAAACCCCATCTCTACTAAAAATACAAAAATTTGGGCCAGGCAGAGTAGTTCACACCTGTAATCCCAGCACGTTGGGAGGCCGAGGGGGTCAGACCATGAGGTTAAGAGATCGAGACCATCCTGGCCAATATGGTGAAAACCCGTCTCTATTAAAAATACAAAAATTAGGTGTAGTGGCATGCACCAGTAGTCTCAACAACTCAGGAGACTGAGGCAGGAGAATCACTTGAACCCAGGAGGCGGAGACTGCAGTGAGCCGAGATTGCGCCGCTGCACTCCAGCCTGGTGAAAGAGTGAGGCTCCGTCTCAAAAAAACAAACAAACAAAAAAAAAAAACAAAAATTAGCTGAGCAGGCCGGGCACAGTGGCTCACACCTGTAATCCCAGCACTTTGGGAGGCCGAGGTGGGCAGATCATGAGGTCAGGAGTTCCAGACCAGCTTGGCCAACATAGTGAAACACCGTCTCTACTAAAATTATAGTAAAGTAGCCAGGCATGGTGGCGGGTGCCTGTAATCCTAGCTACTCAGGAGGCTGAGGCAGGAGAATCACTTGAACCTGAGAGACAGAATTTGTAGTGAGCCGAGATCATGCCACTGCACACCAGCCTGGGCAACAGTGTTAAGACTCCATCCCGAGGCCGGGCGCGGTGGCTCAAGCCTGTAATCCCAGCACTTTGGGAGGCCGAGACGGGCGGATCACGAGGTCAGGAGATTGAGACCATCCTGGCTAACACAGTGAAACCCCGTCTCAACTAAATACAAAAAACTAGCCGGGCGAGGTGGCGGGCACCTGTAGTCCCAACTACTCGGGAGGCTGAGGCAGGAGAATGGTGTGAACCCAGGAGGCGGAGCTTGCAGTGAGCTGAGATCCGGCCACTGCACTCCAGCCTGGGCGACAGAGCGAGACTCCATCTCAAAAAAAAAAAAAAAAAACTCCATCCCAGCCAGGTGCAGTGGCTCAAGCCTGTAATCCCAGCACTTTGGGAGGCCGAGACGGGCGGATCACGAGGTCAGGAGATCAAGACCATCCTGGCTAACCCGGTGAAACCCTGTCTCTACTAAAAAATACAAAAAAAAAAACTAGTCGGGCGAGGTGGTGGGCGCCTGTAGTCCCAGCTACTCGGGAGGCTGAGGCAGGAGAATGGCGTAAACCCGGGAGGCAGAGCTTGCAGTGAGCTGAGATCTGGCCACTGCACCCCAGCCTGGGCAACAGAGCGAGACTCCGTCTCAAAAAAAAAAAAAAGACTCCATCTCAAACAAACAAAAAAAAATTAGCTGGGCATGGTGGGGGGCTCCTGCAATCCCAGCTACTCAGGAAGCTGAGGCACGAGACTCACTTGAACCCAGAAAGCAGAGGTTGCAGTGAGCCGAGATCACACCACTGCACTCTAGCCTGGGCGACAAAGCAAGACTCTGTCTCCCAAAAAAAAAAAAGAAAAGAAAAGAAAAGCCCCAACAAAAGTCAGCCTTCTTTAGCTAAAAGACCAAGAAAGTGGCAGTCTAGCAAGACAGAAAAGTTTTAGACAATAACCAATCTACTCCAGCCAAACACCAAGAAAATACTGCAGCTTAAAACCTACCCGTTCTAGTAAAGGCCAAGTGGGGAGCCTAGATTTCCAACCTCTCAAAGCTGTAATTAGGCACTCAACACCCCTTCCAAGGTGAAGACAGAGAAAGCTAAGTAGGGTAGCCAGGAATTTCATCCCTGCAGACCAGTAACAAGGTCAGTGGGGACCCCGTGGGGAATCTGGGCCTCCACCATATTATATCAATACAAACTGCAGTTTCTTTAAAAAGGAAGCATGTGACTACAATATGGCCTAGCAACTGTACTCCTAGGCAAACTGCCAAACTATTTTTCAGAGTGGCTGTACCACTTTACTGTTAACTGTTTCAATGTCAGTACCCTGGTTGTGATATTGTACCGTGATTCTGGAAGAAATTTCCACCAGGGGAAACTAGGTAAAGGGTACAAGGGATTTCTCTGTATTATTGTTTCTTACAATTGAATGTAAATCTGTAATTATCTCAAAATTAAAAATTTATTTTAAAAAACTGTGTTTAAGGCCAGGCGCGGTGGCTCACGCCTGTAATCCCAGCACTTTGGGAGGCCGAGACAGGCGGATCACGAGGTCAGGAGATCGAGACCATCCTGGCGAACACGGTGAAACCCCGTCTCTACTAAAAAAATACAAAAAACTAGCCGGGCGAGGTGGCGGGCGCCTGTAGTCCCAGCTACTCGGGAGCCCGGGAGGCGGAGCTTGCAGTGAGCTGAGATCCGTCCACTGCACCCCAGCCTGGGCGACAGAGCGAGATTCCGTCTCGAAAAAAAAAACTGTGTTTAAAAACTAAATTAAAAAATTGACAAATATACTAAATATTTAGACTTAAGGCTGAACTATGAGTTATATATCATTATATCCCAAGCACCTACACCAAAGCCTAGAACATATTAGACCATAAATATTGAATTAGATTGAACATACAATCAGCACTTCAAAAATATAAGATGCTTACAAACCTAACAGTTCCATTTCATTGGCTGTAAATCAAGTAACAATACCTTAAAACAAGTGCAAAAAGGTTACCTTTAAGAAAATATAAAAGTATTCTGGAATCTTTTCAAAGAAAACAATGACTAAGTCCTAGACTACAATGACTTGATATTACCTCATTATTTTAGCCAACTTATTGTAGGAAGAGAGGGAGGGAGGCCAGCAAGACAGCAGGCCAGCCTATGAGGCTTAAAAAGTACCATGTATATAATTTTTAAATTAGCATATAGTAGGGATTCTTTAGAACCCAGGTAGCACACATAAATACTACACATACCAAACCCATTTGCAAAGGTGTTTTAAACCAAAAATCTTACTCTACTTGTCCAAGTTTCATCGGTATTTCTGATTTTCACTAGGTCAGGCTGAATAGGATTATGTCTTATCTTTTAGAGTAACTATCAGAACTGGTGATGATCTCCATCATCTATGAACACAGTCCTTTTCATTTGATAAAATTGGCATTTGTTAACAAGAAAGTATCTTATTTTACCAGAAAGACCCAAGTAATTAATTAATTAAAGAAAAAAATGTATTCAGGGATCTTTATTGTTGCTTTGGTTTGCTGGTTTTCTAAAACCAATAAAACAATTGCCTTTTCCTGCATAAACACCTGATTTGAAAATCTAGATACAGTATTATTTTATTTTATTTATTTTTGAGACACGGTCTCGCTCTGTCGCCCAGGTTGGAGTGCAATGGCGCGATCTCGGCTCACTGCAACCTCCACCTCCAGGGTTCAAGCGATTCTCCCTGCCTCAGCCTCTGAGTAACTGGGATTACAGGCATGCACCACCATGCCCGGCTAATTTCTGTATTTTTAGTAGAGATGAGTTTCATCATGTTGACCAGGCTGGTCTTGAACTCCTGATCTCTGGTGATCTGCCCGCCTCCACCTCCCAAAGTGCTGGAATTACAGGCACGAGACACCACGCCTGGCATTACAATATTATTTTAAACAGCCTTCATCATTAAGCAATGAAAGTGAAAGTAGAGTCAGCAGTCAGTAAAAAGATTTTGTGACTGAATAATTCAAGTACAGAATTAAGAGCCAAAACTACATGAACTGAACAGATAATGACAAAAAACCAATCAGGGCCAGGCACAGTGGCTCACGCCTTAAGCCCAACACTTTGGGAGGCCAAGGTGGGCAGATCGCCTGAGCTCAGGGGTTCGAGACCACCCTGGGCGACACGGTAAAACCCCGTTTCTACTAAAATACAAAAAATCAGCCATGCATGGTGGCAGGCACCTGTAGTCCCAGCTACTTGGGAGGCTGAGGCATGAGAATTGCTTGAGCCTGGGAGACGGAGGTTACAGTGAGCCGAGATCGCGCCACTGCACTCCAGCTTGGGCAACAGAGCAAGACTCCATCTCAAAAAAAAAAAAAAGACCCACTCAGGATAGCAACACTACAATAATGGCAAGTCACACTTACTTTGATCCTTTATGGCCTATATGAACACGTGATATCTTAATTATTTGAGAATTCAACTTTTGGTTCAGGCGCAGAGGCTCACAACTGTAATCCTTGCATTTTAGAAGGCTGAGTCAGGTGGTTTACGCCTGTAATCCTAGCACTTTGGGATGCTGAGGCAGGCGGACTGCCTGAGCTCAGGAGTTCGAGACCACCCTGGGGGCAATTTGGTGAAACCCCATCTCTACTAAAATACAAAAAATTAGCTGGCTTGGTGATACACAGCTGTAATCCCAGCTACTCAGGAGGCTGAGGCAGGAGAATTGCTTGAACCTGGAAGGTAGAGGTTGCAGTGAGCTGAGATTGTGCCACTGCACTCTGGCCTGGGCCACAGAGCAAGACTGTCTCAAAAAAAAAAAAAAAAAAAATTTTGAACATCTCTGTCTTAAACCTCTGGCCTTTAAAATCCCAATCATATCACATTTAATACACATGGGTTATTAAATGGGTCCAGGAATTGTTGGTCTGCAGTAGAACTCTGCAACAAACAATAAACAGTGCAACAAACAATAAACAGTTTCATCACCAAAAGGTACCTGGATGTAATCTCAACGAGTAAAACCTCAGTCACTCATATATCACTGACATATTTCCTTTGGACCGTGATATAACACAAGGCAACTCATTTTGTTGATCATTCTCAGCCACTATGAAGTTTATCACTTATGCCTGTAAATGGTACATGGTCATGAACTGCTATAGAATAAAGTCCAAGAGAACCCATCAAAACTGTGGAAGATTAAAAAAGATTGATGGATCATTAAAAAAAAAATAGATCATAGACCTAAATGTAAGATACAAAACTATAAAACTCCTAGAAGATAACAGAAGAAAATCTAGGTGACCTAGGGTTTGGCAGTGACTTCTTAGATACAACCCCAAAAACATGAATGTAGGAAAGAAAAAACTGGTAAGTTGGACTTTATTGAAGTTAAAATTTCTGATCTGCAAAATACACTGCTAAGAGAACAGAAACACAACAGACTGGGAGAAAATATTTGCAAAACATGTATCTGATAAAGAACTGGTATCCAAAATATACAAAGAGGCCAGCCGCAGTGGCTCACGCCTAAAATCCCAGCAATTTGGGAGTCCAAGGTGGGTGGATCACAGAAGCCCAGGAGTTCCAGATCAGCCTGGGCAAGCGTCGAAACACTGTCTCTACTTAAAAAAAAAAAAAAAAAAAAAGTTTAGCCAGTCTTATAACCCAATCTCAAAATAAAAAAAAAATTAAAAATGAAACAAAGTATACAAAGAACTCTTTTATTTATTTATTTACTTTTCTGAGATGGAGTCTCCCTCTGTCGCCCAGGCTGGAGGGCAGTGGCGCGATCTCGGCTCACTGTAAGCTCCGTCTCCCAGGTTCACACCACTCTCCTGCCTCAGCCTCCCAAGTAGCTAGGACTAGAGACGCCGGCAAATACGCCCGGCTAATTTTTTTGTATTTTTAGTAGAGACGGGGTTTCACCGCATTAGCCAGGATGGTTTCAATCTTCTGACCTCGTGATCCGCCCGCCTTGGCCTCCCAAAGTGCTGGGATTACAGGCGTGAGCTACCGCGCTGGGCCACAAAGAACTCTTTTTTTTTTTTTTTTTTTTGAGACGGAGTCTCGCTCTGTCGCCTGGGCTGGAGTGCAGTGGCTTGATCTCAGCTCACTGCAAGCTCCACCTCCCGGGTTTACGCCATTCTCCTGCCTCAGCCTCCCAAGTAGCTGGGACTACAGGCGCCGCCACCTCGCCCGGCTAGTTTTTGTTTTTGTATTTTTTAGTAGAGACGGGGTTTCACCGTGTTAGCCAGGATGGCCTCGATCTCCTGACCTCGTGATCCGCCCATCTCGGCCTCCCAAAGTGCTGGGATTACAGGCGTGAGCCACCGCACCCGGCCAAACTCTTAAAACTTAATATGAAAATGAACAACATGGGCCGGGCGCGGTGGCTCAAGCCTGTAATCCCAGCACTTTGGGAGGCCGAGACGGGCGGATCACGAGGTCAGGAGATCGAGACCATCCTGGCTAACAGGGTGAAACCCCGTCTCTACTAAAAAAAAATGCAAAAAACTAGCCGGGCGAGGTGGTGGACGCCTGTAGTCCCAGCTACTCGGAAGGCTGAGGCAGGAGAATGGCGGGAACCCGGGAGGTGGAGCTTGCAGTGAGCTTAGTTCCGGCCACTGCACTCCAGCCTGGGCGACAGAGCAAGACTCCGCCTCAAAAAAAAAAAAAAAAAAAAGAAAATGAACAACATGGCCGGGGCGGTGGTTTACACCTGTAATCCCAGCACTTTGGGAAGCCGAGGCGAGCGGATCACCTGAGGTTGGGAGTTAGAGACCAGCCTGATCAACACGGAGAAACCCCATCTCTACTAAAACTACAAAAATTAGCCAGGCATGGTGGCACATGCCTATAATCCCAGCTACTCAGGAGGCTGAGGCAGGAGAATCACTTGAACCTGGGAGGCAGAGGTTGTGGTGAGCCAAGATCGTGCCATTGCACTCCAGCCTGGGCAACAAGAGCAAAACTCCGTCTCAAAAAAAAAAAAAGAAAAAAGAAAATGAGCAACCCAATTTTAAAAATAGGCAAAAGATCTGAACAGGCACTTCACCAAAGATATACCAATGGCAAATAAGCATATGATAAGATGTTCAATAACATATGTCATCAGAGAATTGTCAATTAAGACAACCATAATTGTGACAACTGTGGTTAAAAGAAATTATTAATAAGAAAAAAAGACTTCAAATTCATTTATAAAAAAAAAAAAAAGACAACAATGAGATGCCACTGTATCCCTATTAGAATGGCCAAAATCCAAAGCACAACACCAATGCTGGCAAGGATGTCAAACAATAGGAAATCTCATTCATTGCTAGTAGAAATGCAAAATGGTACAGCCAGCAAGGTGAACTGGAATCACCTATGGTCCCAGCTACTCAGGAAGCTAAGCCAAGAGGATTGTTTGAGCCCAGGAGATGAGCCTAGCCTGAACAACACAGCGAGACCTGTGTCTTTAAAAAAAAAAAAAAAGTTATACCCAGTTTGGGAGGTTCTTACAAAACTAAACACACTCTCTCACCACACAATCCAGCAACTGCACTCCTTGGTATTTACCCAAAGATGAAAACTCACGTCCACACAAAAACCTGCATGTGGACATTTATGGTAGCTTAATTCACAAACGCCAAAACTTGGAACCAACCAGGATGCCTTTAGTAGGTAAATGGATAAGCAAATTGCAGTGTACCCAGACAATGGAATACTATCCAGCAATAAAAAGAAATGAGCCATCAAGCCACAAAAAGACACTGAGAAACCTCAAATGCTTATTGCTAGGTGACAAAAAGCCAATATGAAAGGCTATATACTATATAATTCTAACTATATGACATTCTGAAAAAGGCAAAACTATGAAGACAGAAAGATATTAGTGGTTACAGCAGTTGAGGGGAAGAAGTAGGGATAAATAGGTGGAGTACAGGGGATTTTTAGGGCAGTGAAACTATTCCATATACATATCATTATAAAACCACCTTTGCAAAAAGTATAACTGAGACAATTATTACAGTGAAAGAGATCTGATCTAACCAACTCCATCCTGCTTCTAACTTCTAAGCTGTCCTTGTTCATTGCTAGACTTGGGCTGAACTAACTTTGGGAGGAACTTAGTTTACAGTTTAGGTTAGTTTTCCCAAAACAAACCCCCTTCCTGGTTGGGGACTAGACTGCCTTTGCAGGACTAACAAATTCTTTTTTTTTTTTTTTTTTTTTTTATTTTTTATTTTTTGAGACGGAGTCTCGCTCTGCTGCCCAGGCTGGAGTGCTGTGGCCGGATCTCAGCTCACTGCAAGCTCCGCCTCCCGGGTTCACGCCATTCTCCTGCCTCAGCCTCCCGAGTAGCTGGGACTACAGGCACCCGCCACCTCGCCCGGCTAATTTTTTGTATTTTTTAGTAGAGACGGGGTTTCACCGTGTGAGCCAGGATGGTCTCGATCTCCTGACCTCGTGATCCGCCCGTCTCGGCCTCCCAAAGTGCTGGGATTACAGGCTTGAGCCACCGCGCCCGGCCAGGACTAACAAATTCTAACAAGATTAGAAATTATGGTTTAGGAGTCATGCAGCTAGAGGCTGCAAGATTCTAAACCTCCCTAAATTACTCCTGGGGATAACATCATTATTGCAAAACCCAAGATCGTGCTTGAGATATTTTGTAGACCCTATACTCAATGGATTAGCTGAGATATTTTGCAGACCCTATACGCAGTGGATTAGCCGGCACCAACCAGATTGATTTAAACTGGCTCATCTCGTCTTGTGGCCCCCACCCAGGAACTGACTCAGCACAAGAGGACAGCTTCAACTACCTATGATTTCATCTCCAACCCAATCAATCAGAACTCCTGACTCACTGGTCCCCTACCCACAAAATTATCTTTAAAAACTCCAATTCACAAATTCTCGGAGAGACTAATTTAAGTAATAATAAAACTCCGGTCTCCCACACAGCCAGATCTGCTTGAATTACTCTTTCTCTACTGCAATTCCCATCTTGATAAATCGGCTCTGTTGAGGCAGCGGGCCAGGTGAACCTGTTGGGCGGTTACAATTATACAGTCAAGCATCACACAGCAACGGGAATACATTCTAAGAAATGTGTTAGGTGATTTCATCATTGTGCAACCGTCATAGAGTGTACTTACACAAACCTAGCTGGTATAGCCTACTACACATCTAGGCTATATAGTACAACTTGTTGCTCCTAGGATACAAACCTATACAGCATGTAACTACTGAATACTGCAGGCAGTTGTAACACAATGGTAAGCATCTGTGTATCTAAACATATCTAAAGACAGAAAAACTAATGTGTTATGCCAAGAGTTACATCACTAGGCAATGAAAAATTTTCAGCTCCACTATATAGAAAGTACCTGTCTCCACAAAAAAAGAAAAAAAACGGCCAGCCTTGGTAGTGTGCATGTGTAGTCCCAACTACTTTGAACCCAGAAGTTCCAGGCTGCAAGGAGTTAAGATCATGCCACTGCACTCCAGCTTGGGTAACAAAGCAAGACCCTGTCTCTTAAAAAAAAAAAAAAAAAGTCTATTAACTTTAAAAAAGAACCTCTGCACAATGGAATGATCTTCATTCTTTATATACTACTGTACCACCTCATAACCATGACTAACATTACTAATACCACTCACATCTCAAACATAACAATCTAACTCCTTACAACTTAAAGTGTCATCTGTATACCAACAGGATTAGCATAATCTTATACATCGGAAATGCAAAATCTTGGGTCCCACACTAAACCTTCAGAATCAGAATCTGCCTTATAACAAGATCATGTGATTTGTATGCACACTAAAATCTGTGAAGTCCTAATCTAAAGCTTTTGATTCAAAGGCCACACAAGGCAAGGGGGACAGAAATCAAGGCCCTGGGCCCTCCCAAAGTTAAGCCTTATAAGACACTCCACCATATACCTCTCCAATCTAAACCAAGCCCCAAATTTTTCACTATCCCTAGTGGACTATATAGAAGCCTGCCTTGGTGTTGAGCAAATCAAAAGAATAAAAAATTTCTGAGAAATCATAGCCACAGAGGAACCGCTGTATGCACTGGCATCTTAGTTTCTCATAATCTGGATAAGCCAATGACTGTCAAGTCATGCAGTTTGAGGAAATCAAAAACTGGTGATGCCACAGAATACCTGACAGATATTAACACCAAGGCTAACTTCTCGAGCAACAATGTAAGCCAGAAGATAATGGAATGCTAAGTTCAAGGTTGGACAGGGTGGCTCACGCCTGTAATCCCAGCACTTTGGGAGGCTGAGGTGGGAGGACTGCTTGAGTCCAGGAGTTCGAGACAAGCATGGGCAACATAGTAAGACCCCCATCTCTACGAAAAGAAGAAAAAAGAAACGATAAATTCAATAAACTGAAAGAAAATAAAATACAATACTAAGAAACATACATATAAACATACAATACTATGCCCCCCAAAAAGTAGTTTTCAAGTATGAGAGAAAATATACACCTATACAGTATATCCATAGTTTTCTGGGGACAGGGTCTTTGCTGGGTTAGATTCTCAAAGGGATATATACTTAACGAAATTAAGAACCACTTATTTACAAAATCATTAAAGGTCATTCAACTTAACTACCACCTCAGTATCTCTAAATACCCTGGCTCTGTTTTAACATAAGTTAAACTCAGTATCTTACTTTAACATGAGGAAACTCATCATCTTATAAGAAAGTTACATTCCATTTTTCTCTTTAACTTCTACTTGATGGTCCTCGTTCTTTTGTCAAAGCAACAAAATACTAAATCTAATGCCTCTTCCACTTGCCAGATCTTTGATACACAGTTAGCCCTCCAAAGCCACAGGTTCCATTCACATCCTTGGATTCAGCCATCACATATATTTTTTTTTTATTTAATTAATTAATTAATTAATTTATTTTTTTTTTGAGACAGTTTCACTCTGCCTCCCAGGCTGGAGTGCAGAGGCGCAATCTCCGCTCACTGCAACCTCTGCTTCCTGGGTTCAAGTGATTCTCATCCCTGAGCCTCCTAAGTAGCTGGGATTAGAGGCGTGCGCCAAGTATATACTGCAAGACATGCACAGGTACATCATTTTACATATGGGACCTTAACATCCTCAGATTTTCGTATCCACAGGAGCTCTGAGAACCAATCTCCCATGAATACCAAGGACAACTGTATTTGAAAATAACTGTCCCCACCTCTTTATTCTCTAAATGAAACATCTGTAATTCCTTAAATAATGTCTCAAAAAATTAAATTACTCCATCACCAGCCAGACTGTTTTATTCTGGAAAGACTCTACCCATGCTCTGAAAATGTGCCTCTTAAAACTGAACACTCTCACTTTACAGTAGAGGGGAAAAAAACCTCAACACAATACTAAAGGTCTGGAATATTATGCTCCCCTATATTTTCATTTCTTTTTTTTTTTTTTTTTGGTGCGATTGCACCAAGCTGGATTGCAGTGGTGCAACATCATGGCTTACTGCAGCCTCTATCTGCTGGGCTCAAGCAGTTCTCCCACCTGAGCCTCCCAGAGTAGCTGGGACTACAGGCACATGCCACGGCGCCCAGCTAATTTTTTAATTTTTTGTAGAGACAGGAGTTTCAGTTTCTTATGTTTAAAAATATAGGGGTGGTCTGGGCATTTATGCTTCTGACTGCCTGAATAATACCACCTCCCCATTACTGTCTCAAAGTTAACAAGAGAAGCCTTTTTTTTTTTTTTTTCCAGATAGGGTCTCACTCTGTCACTCAGGCTGGAGCGCAGTGGTGCAATCTCGGCTCACTGCAACCTCTGCTTCCCTGGTTCAACTGATTCTTCTGCCTTAGCCTCTCAAGTAGCTGGGATTACAGGCATGCGCCACCATGGCTGGCTGATTTCTGTATTTTTAGTAGAGACAGGGCTTTGCCCTGTTGGCCAGGCTGGTTTCGAACTCCTGGCCTCAAGCAATCCACTTGTCTTGGCCTCCCAAAGTGCTGGGATTACAGGTGTGAGTCACTGCAACCAGCCCAGAGAAGCATTTAAAACAAAAACAAAAACTGTTTTAAATAATATTTAAGGACCAGATGTGATGGCTCATACCTGTAATCTCAGCACTTTGGGAGGCCGAGGTAGGCAGATCATTGAGCTCAGGAGTTCAAGACTAGCCTGGGCAACATGGTGAAACCCCATCTCTACAAAAAATACAAAAATTAGCCAGACGTGGTGGCACACACCCATAACCCCGGCTACTCAGGAGGCTGAGGTGGATCATTTGAGCCCAGGAGGCAGAGGTTGCAGTGAGCTGAGATCGTGCCACTGCAATCCAACCTGGGTAACAGAGCAAGATTCTGTCTCAAAAAAAAAAGGAATATTTAAGTAATAAACATCCAGCTCTACTAATTAAAAACTAATGAAAATTAACTGAATCCTTGATTGTCAGTCAATTCAACAAAGCACCATGAACTCCTTAAGGCATTTATTTTATTTATTTATATTTTAGAGGTAGGATCTCACTATGTTGTCCAGGTTGTACTTGAACTCCAAGGCTCAAGTGCGTCTCTTGCCTCTGCTTCTCGAGAAGCTGGGACTAGTCAGGCATGGTGGCTCACGCCTGTAATCCCAGCACTTTGGGAGGCCAAGGTGGGCAGATCACAAGATCAGGAGTTCAAGACCAGCCTGGAGAACACAGTGAAACCGCATCTGTACTAAAAATACAAAAAATTAGCCAGGTGTGGTGGCAGGCACCTGTAATCCCAGTTACTCGGGAGATAGAGGCAGGAGAATCGCTTGAACCCAGTAGGTGCAGGTGGCAGTGAACCGAGATCATGCCACTGCACTCCCAGCCTGGACAACACAGCGTCTGTCTCAAAGAAGCTGGGACTACGGGCACAGTTCACCATGCTAGGCTCCTAAGACATTTATTTAAACCCACTTAGTCATTCATACCTAAGCACAATAAGTATAGCATTTACAGTGTGTATCATGACACTTTTAATAATAAAGTCAGTGTTTTAAAGTCAGTGTATATTGTTTCTTCTATTTTACTTTTTAAAAAATAACCTACAGCACTTACCAGAGTGTATACACCTAGAAGGCATATAAATATCTGTGGTATTAAATTGAACACAGTAGAAAGAGTGCTAGAGATTAAAGTTCAAATTCTGACTCAGCTACAACTTAGTAAATGACCTTAGGAGAAGGCAGAATTATTCTGGGCCTCAAAGTGGTTCCAAGAAGTCCAAGAGTTTTGTATTTCACAGCCAATTTGCCATCTATATGATCCAATGAAACTTCAAGGAAATGTAATTTCCATTGAAAACATCAATGCATCACTAATTCCATATACACAAAAATTATTTTTTGATTTGTATCACTAGACAATATCTTACTAGCATTCTGAAGGTCACCCATCCCAGTCACAAAGCCCTTAATTCTCACAACCTTGATTTTACAAATAAGAAAAGAGATAGACTGATCTGCCCTAGACCTCATAGCTATTATGTGGTACAGATGAAACCTGAACCTTGGTCTTTTGACACTCAGTCCAGTGCTATTACTGCCATAATATAGTTGCCTGCCACTGATAATTGCAAAGTTTGTTAATTTGGGCAAGTCTACCTTAGACTCTTAGACAACACACTGTTGAAAGGCACCCCACCTCTGACTGATGAAATAGGCTGACTGGTTTGCCTCTGAAGCATCTCAGCAAGTCTCAGCTATACTGAGCACACAAAGTTATTCAGAATACCCTTCAAACATTTCTTTTGTATCTATTATTGTTATCTTACTTCAGCTTGATAAAGAACAACTGTCTGGGTAGCCACTGACACTCTTAAAATATACCCAACCCAAGAGAACTTGCTAAAATGGAACATACTAAATTGGCTGAGTACTAAAGCAACTGGCTATATCAGAGAACTTCATTCTTGGTGACCCAAACTTACCTTTAATTATCAGATATACGACCATGCAATACTGATGTTATTGTTCTAAGAAAATCAGATGTGATTAAAACAGTGAGATTATCCCTTTTTTTAACCTATTAAACTAGCAATATTAATGGAAAAAAAAGTTGTTTGAGACAAGGTCTCACTCCATTACCCAGGATAGAATGTAGTGGCACGATCATAGCTCACTGTAACCTCAAACTCCTGGGCTCAAGTAAGCCTCCTGCCTTAGCCTGCTGAGGAGCTGCAGCTATAGACACCACCATGGCCAGATACATTTTTTTAGCTTTTTTTTTTTTTTTTTTTTTTTTTAGAGATGGGGTCTTGCTATGTTGGCCAGGATGGTCTCTTTTTTTTCTCCCTCCTTGGGTGCTACTTAACCAGGCTTGTTTTGAACTCCTGACCTCAAGTGATCCTCCCACCTCAGCCTCCCAAGGTGCTGGGATTACAAGCGTGAGTCACCATGCCCAATCATGTTTCTTTTTATCCTTTTTCTTCTTGTTCTTCACAGAGACCTCTTCTTCTACTACTACTACTTTTTCTTCCTCCCCATCTTCTTCAATTTTAATTTTACTCTTGGCCTTTTTTGCTTTCTTTTCAGTAATTTCATCTTCTTTACCTGTTCTATTTGAGTTTTTAAAATTTTTTTACTTTTTGTACAAATGGGGTCTCACTAGGTTGCTCAAGCTGGTCTTGAAACTCCTGGCCTCAAGCAATCCTCCCATCCTTGGTACCCGAAGTGCTGGGATTACAGGTGTAAGCCACTGCACCTGGCCCTATTTTGTGTTTTTTTTTTTTAGAACAGATTGGAAGTGTGAACCCACCAGAGAATCCATTCTTTAAAAAAATCATTTTAATATTTTCTGATTAAAAGGAAACTGTGGGCCAGGTGTGGTGGCTCACACATGTAATCTCAGCACTTTGGGAGGCAGAGGCAGGAGGATCACTTGAGGCCAGGAGTTAAAAGACCAGCCTAGGCAACATAGTGAGATCTCGTCTCTACAGAAAAAAAAAAAAAAAAGGCAAAAAATTAGCCGGGTCCATGTGGTGGTGAGTGCCTGTAGTCCTATCTACTTGGTAGGCTAAGGCAGGAGGATCACTGGAGCCTGGGAGGTCGAGGCTACAGGGAGCAGTGATCACAACACTGCACTCCAGCCTGTGTGACAGAGTGAGACCTTGTGTTAAAAAAAAAATAAAATGAAGTAAAGGGGAACTACCCCTTTTTGAAGTACAGTGTGCTTTTAAAAAGCATTTCTGCATATCTGGTAATAAAAGGCAGACAGAAATATAACAAGCAAATGGATCAGATACTGCCCTTTAACAGCAAATGGTTTGTTACCCCCATGTCTCTGTAACTTAGTGAGTAAGAGGGAAAGGAAAATAAGTAAGCTTGAGTTTACTCAAGAAGAAATCTGAGGGCCAGGCACGGTGGCTCACAGCTGTAATCCTAGAACTATGGGAGGCCAAGATGGGCAGATTGCTTGAGCTCAGGGGTTTGAGACCAGCCTGGACAACATGGCGAAACCCTGTCTCTACAAAAAAAAAAAAATACCAAAAAACTCAGCTGGGTGTGGTGGCACACGCCTGTGGTCCCAGATACCCATAAGGCTGAAGTTGGGAGGATCACCTGAAACCAGGTCAAGGCTGCAATGAGCCATGATGCCAAACCACACTCCAGAGCCTAGGCAATGGACTGAGACCCCCATCTCAAGTAAAAAAGAAAAGAAAAAGAAAAAATCTGAACATAGAATTAACAATGAACATAGCCAATCATTATGATAAATACTTCTAAATTCATGAAAAAAGTAGCTGGGCGCGGTGGCTCACACCTGTAACCCCGGTACTTTGGGAAGCCAAGGCAGGTAGATCACTAGAGGTCAGGAGATCGAGACTGGCTGGGCTAATATGGTGAAATTCCATTAGCAGGCTGTGGTGGTGCATGCCTGTAGTCTCAGATACTCGGGAGGCTAAGACAGGAGAAGTGCTTGAACCCAGAAGACAGAGGTTGCAGCGAGCCAAGATCATGCCACTTCACTCCAGCCTGGGCAACAGAGCTAGACTCGGTCTCAAAAAATAAAAAATAAAAATAAATAAATTCATGAGGCCAGGCGCAGTGGCTCACGTCTATAACCCTAGTACCTTGGGAGGCCCAGGCAGGTGGATCATCTGAGGTCAGGAGTTCAAGACCATCTTGGCTACTAAAAACACAAAACTTAGCCAGGCATGGTGGCAGGTGCCTATAATCTCAGCTACTCGGGAGGCTGATAGAGAAGAATCGCTTGAACCCAGGAGATGGAGGCTGCAGTGAGCCGAGATTATGCCACTTGACTCCAGCCTGGGCAAAAGAGCAAAACTCCATCTCAAAAATAATAACAACACTACGAACAATAAATTTGGCTGGGTACGCTGGCTCGTGCCTGTAATCCCAGCACTTTGGGAGGCCAAGGCGGGCAGATCGCTTGAGGTCAGGCGTTCAAGACCAACCTGGCCAACGTGACAAAACCGTGTCTCTACAAAAAATACAAAAATTAGCTGGGTGTGGCAGTGTGTGCCTGTAGTCCCAGCTATTTGGGAGTGTGAGACAGGAGAACCACTTGAACCCAGGAGGCCGAGGATGCAGTGAGCCGAGATCACGCCATTGCACTCCAGCCTGGGCAACAGAGTGACACTCTGTCTCAAAAAAAAAATTAAATAATAAGTTAATGAAAAAACTATTTCATTAATGAGGCCAGAACATATTTCCCTGGGGAAATAATATATAAACTCAAATTAATGTTCCTATCCTTAAACACCTAACTTCATGATCCTTAGTATTCTGAGTTCCAGAAACAAAGGATAATTAGGGGCAAGAGGTATAGAAGAGCAGAGACAAATGTAAGAATTGCCTTTCCTGGACCTCAGGAAGCATTTTATAATAGGTAAAAATAGTTTTACAATGCCCCACTTCCTTTCTGTGCCATTTCCAAGTCATTAGTGGCATTATGCCCCCCTAAGTCCCACTACTATAGCACCTGACTGCAGCATAAATTGAACATAGATTTGCCAGTAGAGAAAGAGAAACAAGAAATGAAGTACAGTCTCTGACTTCAAGAGTTTCTCAGTCCAGTGGCAAGATATATTTAATTTTAGGCCAAGTGCGGTGGCTCACGCCTGTAATCCCAGCACTTTGCGAGGCTGAAGCTGGTAGATCACTTGAGGTCAGGAGTTACAGACAAGCCTGGCCAACATGGTGAAACCCTGTCTACTAAAAATACTAAAATTAGCTGGGCATGGTGGCACATGCCTGTAATCCCACCTACTCAGGAGGCTGAGGCAGGAGAATGGCTTGAACCTGGGAAGCAGAGGTTGCAGTGAGCAGAGATTGTGCCACTGCACTCCAGCCTGGGCAACAGTGAGACTCCAGCTCAAAAAATAATAATAATTTAAAAACAATATGGAAATCCAAAAGAATATACACATACATACACACACGCGCGCGCACACACACACACAATTAGCATTAGTAAACAAGTTCAGCCGGGCGCAGTGGCTCATGCCCATAATCCCAGCACTTTGGGAAGCTGGGGCGGGTGGGATCACCTGAGGTCGGGAGTTCGAGACCAGCCTGACTAGGATGGAGAAACCCCATCTCTATTAAAAATACAAAATTAACCAGGCATGGTGGCACATGCCTGTAATCCCAGCTACTCGGGAGGCTGAGGCAGGAGAATCGCTTGAACCCAGGAGGCGGAGGTTGCAGAGAGCCGAGATCGTGCCATTGCACTCCAGTCTGGGCGACAAGAGTGAAACTCCATCTCAAAAAAAAAGAAGAAGAAAAAAAAGTTCAGCGAGGCTACAGAATACTAGATCTATAAAAATGTTATATTTCTGTATTACCAGCAATCAACAACACAAAATGAAGAAAATAATTCCATTTTCAATAGCATCAAAATAACAAAATACTCAGGAATAAATTTAAAGTAAAAGACTTGTACACTAAAAACTACAAAATATATTTTATATATAAACACACACAGGTTTTTTGCTTTTTTTTGTTGTTTTTTCTTTTTTTTTTTTTTGAGACAGAGGCTCGCTCTGTTGCCCAAGCAATGGCAGGATCACAGATCAACTTCCTGGGCTCAAGGGATCCTCCCACCTCATCCTCACCCTGATGAGTAGCTACCACACCCAGCTAACTGTGTGTGTGTGTGTGTGTGTGTGGTGTGTGTGTGTGTGTTAAGAGATGGGGTCTCGCTATGTCAGCCAGACTGGTGTTAAGAGATGGGGTCTCGCTATGTCAGCCAGACTGGTCTCAAACTCCTGGGCTCAAGCAATCCTCTCACCTCAGCCTCCCAAAGGGCTGGGATTACAGGTGTGAGCCACCACCACACTCAGCCTACAAAATATTCTTGAAATAAAGACATTAAACAAATGGAAAGGCATCCCACGTTCATGAAGTGGAAGATCTAACATTGTTAAGATAGCAACACTCTCTAAATTGATCTACAGATTCAAGGCATTCCCTATCAAAATTCCAACTGCCTTTTCTGCAAAAGTTGCCAAGTTGATTCTAAAGCTCAAACGGAAATGCCAAGGATCCAGAATAGCCAAAACAATCTTGAAAAGAACAAAATTAGAAAACTCACACTTCCTAATTTCAAAACATATTACAAAAGTACATTAATCAAGACAGCATATTTATGCAGATAGTAGTACCACAGGGTGAAAATAAAAGAAAGAAAGCATGGTGGTACTGGCATAGACATACACCAATGGAAAAGAATTGAAAGTCCAGGCCGGGCACGGTGGCTCACACCTGTAATCCCAATACTTTGGGAGGCCAAGGCGGGTGGATCACTTGAGGTCAGGAGTTCAAGACCAGTCTGGCCAAAATGGCGAAACCCTGTCTCTACTAAAAATACAAAAACTAGCTGGGTGTGGTGGCACACACCTGTTATCCCAGCCACTGGGAGGCTGAGACAGGAGAACTGCTTGAACCTGGAAGGCAGAGGTTGCAGTGAACCGAGATTACACCACTGCACTCCAGCCTGGGCAAAAGAGCAAGTCCCTGTCTCAAAAAAGAAAGTCCAGAAATAAGCCCATACCTTTATGGTCAATTGACTCAAAACATGGATGGCTAAGATAATACACAATTCAATGAAAAAAGAAAAGTCTTTTCAACAACTGGTTCAAGGACAACTAGATATCCACACATCAAAAAGAAAAAGAAAAATATTTTGGGCCAGGTGCAGTGGTTCACATCTGTAATCCCAGCACTTTGGGAGGCTAAGGCGAGTGAATCACCTGAGGTCAGGAGTTCAAGACCAGCCTGGCCAACATGGTGAAACCTCAGTCTCTACTAAAAATACAAAAATTAGCTGGGCGTGGTGGCGGATGCCTGTAATTCCAGCTACTCAGGAGGCTGAGGCAGGAGAATCACTTGAACCTGGGAGGTGGAGGTTGCAGTGAGCCAAGATCACGTCACTGCACTTCAGCCTGGGCAACAGAGTGAAACTCCATCTCAAAAGAAAAAAAATAAAAAGAAAAAGGTTTTGGACTCCTACCTCACACATCATGTATAAAAATTAATTTGAAATTGATTTTTTTTTTTTTTTTTTTTTTTTTGAGACGGAGTCTCGCTCTGTCGCCCAGGCTGGAGTGCAGTGGCCGGATATCAGCTCACTGCCAGC
This sequence comes from Trachypithecus francoisi, assembly GCF_009764315.1. NCBI lineage: Eukaryota > Metazoa > Chordata > Mammalia > Primates > Cercopithecidae > Trachypithecus > Trachypithecus francoisi. The sequence continues at coordinate 15,744,582 of NW_022681453.1, forward strand.
TCCGCCTCCCTGGTTTACGCCATTCTCCTGCCTCAGCCTCCCGGGTAGCTGGGACTACAGGCGCCCGCCACCTCGCCCGGCTAGTTTTTTGTATTTTTTAGTAGAGACGGGGTTTCACCCTGTTAGCCAGGATGGTCTCGATCTCCTGACCTCGTGATCCGCCCGTCTCGGCCTCCCAAAGTGCTGGGATTACAGGCTTGAGCCACCGCGCCCGGCCGAAATTGATTTTTTAAAAAACTAAATATAACAGCTAAAACTGTAAAATTCTTTAAAGAAACAAAGTACACCTATAATCCCAGCATTTTGGGAGGCAAGGAAAGTGGATCACTTGAGTCCAGGAGTTTGAGATCAGCCTGGACAACGTAGTAAGACCACATCTCGGCCGGGCACGTGGCTCAGGCCTGTAATTCTAGCACTTTGGGAGGCCGAAGTGGGCAGATCACAAGGTCAAGAAATTGAGACCATTCTGGCTAACATGGTGAAACCCCATCTCTACTAAAAACACACAAAAAAATTAGCCGGGCATGGTGGCGGGCCCCTGTAGTCCCAGCTACTCGGGAGGCTGAGGCAGGAGAATGGCATGAACCCAGGAGGTGGAGCTTACAGTGAGCAGAGATCACGCCACTGCACTCCAGCCCGGGCAACAGAGCAAGACTCTGTCTTAATAAAAAAAAAAAAAAAGTTACAGCTCTACAAAAAATAAGCCAAAATTAGCCAAGCATCATGGTTCACGCCTGGAGTCCTACCTACTCAGGAGGCTGAGGTGGGAGGATAGCTTGAGCCTGAGAGGTGGAGGCTGCAGTGAGCAAAGATCGTGTCACTGCACTCCAGCCTGGAAAACAGAGAGAGACCCTGTCTCAGAAAGAAGAACGAACGAACGAATGAAAGCACAAACAAAAGAAAAAACGAAAGAAAGAGAGAGAGAAATCTTTATCACCTTAAATTAGACAACAGCTTCTTAGATGTGACACCTATAGCACAGGCAACCAAGAAAAAACTAGATAAACTGGACTTCATCAAAATTTAAAACTTTTGTGTTTCAAAAGATACTATCAGCCAGGTACGGTGGCTCACACCTGTAATACCAGCACTTTGGGAGGCCAAGCAAGTCTAGGAGTTCAAGACTGGCCTGGGCAACATAAGGAGACCCCCATCTCTAATTAGAATTGTTTTTTTAATTATCCAGGTTTGGTGGCACACATCTACAATGCCAGCTACCCAGGAGGCTGAAGTGGGAGAATCACCTGAGCCCTGGAGGTCAAGTCTGCAATGAATCATGATCACACCACTGCACTCCAGCCTGAGTGACAGAGCAAGATCTTTCTCAAAAAAACAAAAAAAAAAAAAAAAAGAAAAAAATAATTTTTGGGTTTTAATTTTTTTTTTTTTTTTTTTTTATAGAGACAGGGTGTCACCATATTGCCCCACGCTGGTCTTGAATTGCTGGGCTCAAGCGATCCACCTTCCTCGGACCCCCAAAGTGCTAGGATTACGGGCATGAGCCACCACGTCTGGTGATAAATAATTTTTTAAAAGGTTAAACACAATTAACATATAACCAAGCAATTCTCCTTCTAGGTATCTACACAAAAATAAATGTCCATACAAAAACATATCTGAATCTTCACAGAGCATTATTCATAATAGCTAAAAAAATGCAACCCAAATGTTCATCAATGGATGAATGGACAAACAAAATGCAGTATATCCATGTAACGTAATATTATTCAGCCATAAAAATGAATGAAATGATACGTGCTACACAACATGGATGAACCTAAAAGCATTATGCTAAATGAAAGGCCATTTATTGTATGATTCCATTTATATGGAATGTCCAGAATAGAGACAGCAAAATGATTAGTGGTTGCCAGAGGCTGGGTGAATGAAGGGAATGGAAGAGACTGCTAATGGGTATGAGGTTTCTTTTGGGGGTAATGAAAATGTTCTGGACTTAGATCATGGTAGTAGTTGCACAATATTGTGAATATACCAAAAACCACTGAATTCTATGATTTTGTTTTGTTTTGTTTTGACAAGGTCTTGCTCTGTGGCCCAGGCTATAGTGCACAATCATGGCTCACTGCAACCTCAAATTCTTGGGCTCAAGTGAATGATCCTCCCACCTCGGCCTCCCAAGAGTCTGGGACTACAGGTGTGCACCGCCATGCCTGGCTAATTTTTTTTTTATTTTTTTATTTTTGGTACAGACAGGGTTGCCATGCTATGTTGCTCATGCTGGTCTCAAACTCCTGGGCTCAAGCAATCCTCCCACCTCAGCCTCCCAAAGTGCTGGGATTACAGGCATGAGCTACCACGCCTACCCCAAATTGTATGCTTTAAAATGGTGAGTTTTATGATATGTGAATTACTTGTCAACTTTTTTAGATGTGGAATGACATATGCCCAAAGATATATATTGGGGAAAACACCAAAGAAGAGTAGGGTAGAAAGTGGCCATGAATGACCTTCTAAACGTGAAACTTGAGCTGATATGTAGAGAACTAAGCCTGTAAATCTGCCTTATCCCCCACTTTCTCTGCTCCCAATCCTTCCTAAACTCAGAAATCACTTGTCACTCAAAGCAACACACTCACTGCCCAAATTCAAATTATTTCAATAAAAATATGTTCTTCCCATAAGAAAATGACTGAGAGCTCTCCAGAGTCCTACTAGTGGATTTCTATTCCTATAAGAGAAAGTGGCCTAACCCAAATTAATTATATGCTGAGCATCCCAAATCCAAAAATCTCAAACCTGGGCGGGGTGTAGTGGCTCAAGTATGTAATCCCCAGCATGTTAGGAGGCTGAGGTGAAAAGATCGCTTGAACCTAGGAATTTGAGACCAGCCTAGGCAACATGGTGAAATGCGGTCTCTATAAAAATACAAAAATTAGCTGGGCATGGTGGCGCATGCCTATAGTCCCAGCTACTCAAGAGGCTGAGGCAGGAGGATCACCTGAGCCCAGAAGCTCAAGGCTGAAGTGAGCTGTGATTGTGCCACTCTACTCTGGCAACAGAGCGAGACTCTGTCTCAAAACACAAACACACAAAAATCCAAAATCTGAAATGCTCCAAAATCTAAAACTTTTTGATGTCAAAGGAAATGCTCACTAGAGGATTTTCGAATATTCGTATATTACAGACATTCCAAAATCCAAAAAATCCAAAATATGAACAATTCTGGTCTCATATATCAAATAATGGATACTCAACCTGTATCTGACAAAGAATTTCAAGGCTGGAGCTGGGTGCGATGGCTCAGGCCCATAATCCCAGCACTCTGGGAGGCCAAGGTGGGCAGATCACTTCAGGTCAGGAGTTCGAGACCAGCCTGGTCAACATGGCAAAACCCCATCTCTACCAAAAATACAAAAATTATCTGGGGTCTGGTGGTGCACACCTGTACTCCCAACTACTTGGGAGGCCAAAGCGGGAGGATCACTTGAACCCGGGAGGCGGAGGTTGCAGTGAGCCGAGATCACACCACTGCACTCCAGCCTGAGCGACAGAGCGAGACTCCATCTTAAAAAGAAGAAGAAAAAAAAAGATCTATAACTAAACTTGTTGTAAGTTTGTCTTCTGACAATAGTAAAAGACTTAGAAAGCACATTTCACGAGAGGTAGCTGGGGGAAAAGCCACTAGTGTGGAAAAGAAAAAAGTGGGACAAAATAACTGTCATTGAATAGGTGCAAAGTTGAGATTAGAGCTACCAGGAATAACTGTAGACAGAAAAATTAGGACCACTGAAGAGAAACTGCAGGGAGGCAGATCTACAATCATTATCAGGAAAATCTTTCTAAAATGACAAATCTGGAAACCTGGAATTGGTAGCAACCAGCTGTGAAGTCCTTATATTGGGAAATACCTGCATAGAGAACCGGAGGAATCACCTATTATGTGAAACATTTGTCTAGATTATCTCTAAATCTCTTCTATGATTCTACGAGGAGGAAGAAGTCCAGAAAAATAATTGTTCTTGCTCTCAATACTGCTAAAAGTATTTTTTTTAAAAAGCTAAATACCAGGAACTTCTTTAATTAAAAGGAACAATCCCATCAAGAAGACAAAGGTTGATTTGTTAGTCAAGATAATGAGACTGCTTTCCTTAGGATCAAGTATAGCACTGGCAGTGAGAATAGGTCATTTGGTCAGGCACAGTGGCTCACACCTATAATCCCAGAACTTTGGGAAGCCGAGGTAGGAGGATTGCTTGAGGCCAGGAATTCAAGACCAGCCTGAGCAACATAGCAAGACTCTGTCCCTTAAAAAAATAAATAAAAAATAAATCATCGATTCTAGATACAATCACTCACTCTCTGTTTGGCCAAAGGTAAATGACTTCATCTCTCTACCTGAGCTGAAAAACAGTAATTTAAAATACCAATATTATAGGAGTATAATTTAAATTAGTAGGCCGGGCGCGGTGGCTCAAGCCTGTAATCCCAGCACTTTGGGAGGCCGAGGCGGGCGGATCACGAGGTCAGGAGATCGAGACCATCCTGGCTAACACGGTGAAACCCCGTCTCTACTAAAAAAAAAAAAAAAAAAAAACTAGCGGGGCAAGGTGGCGGGCGCCTGTAATCCCAGCTACTCGGGAGGCTGAGGCAGGAGAATGGCGTAAACCAGGGAGGCGGAGCTTGCAGTGAGCTGAGATCCGGCCACTGCACTCCAGCCTGGGCGGCACAGCAAGACTCCGTCTCAAAAAAATAAATAAATAAATTGGTTAATAACTGCAAAATGCTTTGGAAATTTACTTTATATGACAATTAAGACTATTTTTTACTTCATACATATACTAGAGTTGAAAAAATCAGCATATATTATTCATTAAATCAGCCAAATTTCTCACTGTCAGAGAAAGAAGTTAAGCAAGGAAGAGAATACTAGAATGAACTCTGTGGTGCTGGATTAGCATCAGAGATATCAGTATAAACTCATGTTTATACTTACATACAGACAGAAGTAAACGAAGATATGTGTGGGTCGGTATACATACATATTATTTCCTAACTATCCCCTGAGAGGGCCTAGAAGTAGTGATACCCTAGCAGTGATGAGTACATCAAGCTCATTTAGAAACCAGGACACCTTGGAGAAATGGCTGATTTTAGGGTCGGGGCAGAGAAAGTATAAGATGAGACTGGAGCATCTTACAGTGCCAGAAAGTACAAAAGTGCTAAAAGACAAAGAAACGTAGGGAAGGGTATTTCAAAAGAACATGGTGCCAATGTTAAAATGGCCAAAGCTGGAACAACTTGAGCAACAAAATATAGTACTGTATTACAAGCAAATAAAAAAATATTCATGGGTCCATATTGATACAAATGATTTAATAAATAAATGGAGGAGGCATAAATCTTCCTTACAAAAGGACTCCAAATCATAAAAGTAGAAAGAATGGCCGGGCGCGGTGGCTCGCGCCTGTAATCCCAGCACTTTGGGAGGCCGAGACGGGCGGATCACGAGGTCAGGAGATCGAGACCATCCTGGCTAACATGGCGAAACTCCATCTCTACTAAAAAATACAAAAATCTAGCCGGTCGAGGTGGCGGGCGCCTGTAGTCCCAGCTACACGGGAGGCTGAGGCAGGAGAATGGCGTAAACCGGCGAGGTAGAGCTTGCAGTGAGCTGAGATCCGGCCACTGCACTGCAGCCTGGGCGACAGAGCGTGACTCCGTCTCAAAAAAAAAAAAAAAGTAGAAAGAAAAATAGAAAACCAACAGAACAATATAATCAGTGCTGAAACAGGTAAGATTCACTAATGAATGCTAAAATAAGTAGAGGAAATTTTTAAGGAGAAATAAGATCTCTGTATAACCTCACAGTTATCTTCCCCAAAATATTAACTAATTACTTTGGGAATTTTAACATGCCCACAAATTCTTCCACACTCCTCCCTTCAGGGGTTGGAGCTTAATTCCCTTCCCCTGGAGTATGGATATGACTTGGTGACTCATTTCTAGGTTCTATCAAGTAAAATTAAAAAGCAGAATAATAGTCCCTTTACAGTACAGAACATCACTTTAATCAAGTTACCAAAGTTAACAAGGCACAGTGGCTCATGCCTGCAATCCTAGCATTTTCGCAGGATGAGGCGGGTGGACTGCTTGAGGATAGGAGTTCAAGACCAGCCTGGGCAACGTGGCAAAACTCCGCCTTTACTAAAAATACAAAAATTAGGCATGGTGGCACGTGCCTGTGATCCCAGCTACTCTGGAGGCTAAGGCACAATAATCACTTGAATTGGGTAGGCAGAGGTTGCCATGAGCCAAGATCATGCCACTGCACTCTAGCCTGGGCAAGAGAGCAAGACCTTGTCTCAAAAAAAAAAAAAAAGGTAACCAGTAATGAGTCATGTTGATATCAGGTATCCCCAGATATGATGTGACAAGAAGGGTAAACCATGTCTATGGTATGCTTCCCCAAAATGCATAAACTCAGGCTAATCATGAGAAAACACCAGGAAACCCAAAATGAGAACCATTCTACAAATACATGACCACTCATCTTTAAAGATGTCAAGGAAAGATAGGGAAGGAGAGACTAAGAAACTGTCACCTATTGGAAGAAACTAAAGAAACATTACATCTAAATGCAATGTAGTATCCTGGATTGGATCCTGTAACAGGAATAGGACATCACTGGAAAACACAGGAAAACCAGAGGAAAGTCTGTAGTTTGGTCAATAATATTCCACTAATGCTAATTTCTTAATTTTGATAAGGGTATCAGGTTATACAAAATGTTACCACTAAGAGAAGTGGAATGCATATAGAATGTATATAGAAAGTCTGTACTACGTTTACAACTCTTCTGTAAATCTAAAATTATTTAAACTGAGTTTTAAACTATTTTCCATATAAAAAGAAGGAAGGGAAGTTATAAATAAACTTTTTTTTTTTTTTGAGACGGAGTCTCGCTGTCATCCAGGCTGGAGTGCAATGGTGCAGTCTCGGCTCACTGCAACCTCTGCCTCCTGGGTTCAAGCGATTCTCCTGCCTCAGCCTCCAGAGTAGCTAGGATTACAGGCGCCCACCACCACGCTCAGCTAATTTTTTATTTTTAGTAGAGACGGGGCTTCACCATGTTGGCCAGGCTGGTCTCAAACTCCTGACCTCTTGCTCCGCCCACCTCAGCCTCCCAAAGTACTGGGATTACAGGCATGAGCCACGGCGCCCAGCATAAATAAATTTTTAAAAGATATTTAAGTATATGCAAACTAATAAAATGTTTACAGTAAGATTAGCTTTTTTTTTTTTTTGAGATGGAGTTTCACTCTCGTCACCCAGGCTACAGTGCAGTGGCGCAATCTTGGCTCCCTCCAACCTGTGCCTCCCAGATTCAAGCGATTCTCCTGTCAGCCTCTCCAGTAGCTGGGATTACAGGTGCGTGCCACCATGCCAGCTAATTTTTGTATTTTAGTAGAGATAAGGTTTCACCATGTTGGCCAGGCTGGTCTTGAACTCCTGACCTCAAGTGATCCCCCTGCCTCGGCCTCCCAAAGTGCTGGGATTACAGGCATGAGCCATCATGCCCAAGCCAAGAAGATTAACTTTTTTAACTTATAAAGAATCACAACAGCTGGTTGCAGAGGCCAGCACCTGTAATCCCAGCTACTCAAGGAGGCTGAGGCAGGAGAACTGCTTGAACCCGGGAGGTGGAGGTTGCGGTGAGCTGAGATCACACCACTGCACTCAAGCCTAGGCAATACAGCTAGACTCAGTCTCAAAAAAAAAAGAGTTAAGGATCACAAAAGTTAGCCAAGTGTGATGGCACACATCCACAGTCTGAACCACTGGGGAGGCTGAGGCAGGAGGATCAGTTGAGGTCAGAAGCTCAAGGCTGCAGTGAGCTATGATCTCCCCACTGTGCTGACAGAACAAGACCCCATCTCAAAAAAAAAAAAAAAGAAGAAGAAAAAAAAGACTCACAAAAGTAATTGTGTTGACTTTCAAGCTTAAAATGTTAATGACATCCAAAAGAGTTTACCATAAGGTCTGCATTGAAAGACTGGCCTAGGAGCTCTAAAATGGTAGATGAGTATGATGAATATGATCCCCTATGTATATCAGTGTGCTTTATTACCCCTTTTTTTGCAGGGGTGAGCAGGTCTGGCTCTTTCAGCAAGGCTGATGTGCAGTGACACAATCATAGCACTGGAGCCTTGAACTCCTGGGCTGAAGTGATCCTCCCACCCCAGCCTCCAGAGTAGCTGGGACTATAGACACATGCCACCACACCTAGCTAAGTTGTTGTTTTTGTTATTTTGCTGTACACTAAAATTATCTGGGGACTATTTTTTTTTTTTTTTGAATGGAGACAGGGTCTCACTATGTTATTCAGGCTAGTGTTAAATTTCTGGCCTCAAGCAATCCTCTACCTCAGGCTCCCAAAGTGCTGGAATTACAGGCATGAGCCACCGAGCCCTACCATCCCCCTTCTTAACCTTAACCTTAACTGTCCTCAACCCACTCACTCCTAGCAGTAAGTCTACAATAACCCAGTTCTAAAAGTGCTGCTTAGAAAGACAAAGCGAAATCAGTGAAATTTACTTGGTTTCCTTTTCAAATTGACTATATAAATGAACCGCCAAGATGCCTTCCAGTGGGTAAAAATGTTCCTCTCAGATTTTCTCACATCTTAAGGAAATCTAAAAGCTACATAGCAACTACTCACGCTTAATCTTAAAAAAAAAAAAAAAAAAAAAAAGAGCAAAGTGATTCCAAAAATTTTAACTGTCAAAAGCAGAAGTTTACAGAGCCAAAGGATTGATCACCACATTCAGAAACAAGATTAGGAAAGAACAAGATACTGTGAGAGCAGGAAGAACCTACTCTCTGACTAAAGCTAAGCCGCCTATATATAAGAAAATCCAGGTGCTTCCTTCACTGTCAGGGAACAATGGAGAATGACTTTTAAATAGGTAATATAAATGTATTTGTAAATTTGAAAATTATAACAAAGGGATGCTGGAATGACAAATATTTGAAGAGACAACTTTAAAAACAAGTGGGACAGAGTAGGAAAACGTGTTAAGACACTCTCCAACACTGTGTGTTTTTACATTGGGGAAAGGGAGACTCACTAGACTTTTGTTCCTTGATTAAAACACCCATAGAGCCAGGCATGATGGCTCACACCTGTAATCCCAACACTCTGGGAGGCCCAGGCAGGTGGATCATCTGAGGTCAGGAGTTCAAGACCAGCCTGGCCAACAAGGTGACACCCCATCTCTACTAAAATTTCAAAAAATAGCCAGGCGCGGTGGCTCACGCCTGTAATCCCAGTACTTCGGGAGGCCAAGGCAGGCGGAACACAAGGTCAGGAGATCGAGACCACCCTAACACAGTAAAACCTTGTCTCTACTAAAAATACAAAAAATTAGCCAGGTGTGGTGGCACGTGCCTGTAGTTTCAGCTCCTCAAGAGGCTGAGGCAGAAGAATCGCTTGAACCCAGGAGGCAGAGGTTGCAGTGAGCCGAGATCGCGCCACTGGCACTCCAGCCTGGGCAACTGAGTGAGACCCCATCTCAAAAAAAAAAAAACATATATATATATATATATACACACACACACACATATAACACACACATAAACACACACACACAAATTAGCCAGGCGTGGTGGTGGGTACCTATAATCCCAGCTATTCAGGAGGCGGAGGCAGAAGAATCACTTGAAACTGGGAGGCAGAGGTTGCAGTGAGCCAAGATCATGCCACCGCACTCCAGCCTAGATGACACAGCGAGACTCCATCTCAAAAAATAAAATAGAATAAAATAAAAATACATGGCCGGGCATGGCGGCTTGCACCTGTAATCCCAGCACTTTGGGAGGTCAAAGCAGGCAGATCACTTGAGGTCAAGAGTTTGAGACCAGTCTGGCCAACATGGCAAAACTCCGTCTCTACTAAAAATACAAAAATCAGCCGGGTGTGGTGGCACATGCCTGTAATTCCAGCTACTCGTGAGGCTGTGGCAGGAGAACTGCTTGAACTCAGGAGGTGGAGACTGCAGTGAGCCGAGATCCTGCCACTGTCCAGCCTGGGCGACAGAGCAAGTCCCTGTCTCAAAAATAGGTAATTAAATAAATAAAATTAAAATTTAAAAAATACCGACTAAGAATATCTAGTGCCTTTCCAATTCTATAATCAACTACCTTTTTATTACTGATTAGGCAGCCCAGAACAATGGAGGTGTCCTGGTCAGTGGATAATTAAATCCAATTGTGCACATGGCACTTAATGCTTCCAACATACATTAACCGGTATCTGGTTTATCAGTCTCTGGTGAGTTTGTTACTTTGCATGAATAAATTCCAAGCACTTGAATCATCCCAATGTAAGCCAAAATTCTGAAGTTTCTGAACTACTATGTGGGGGTTGGAGAGACCTTGGTTTGGTTGGATACCACTTTCGCCACTTAACTATCTGTGTGACCCCTTATTCCCATCAGTCTCAATTTCCTCATCTGTTAATAAATACAGCTAATGACTGGGAGATGGCAAGTGCTCAAAAAGTGACAGCTTTATTATTTTGAAGCTAAATTTGAAAGGAAGTGTATAACTGAGGTGAAAATATTTCGTTTGAAAAGAAGTAGTACAGATCAGCAAACTACGTCAATTTAAAAGACACAGTTTGAAGAGAGATGTCCCAATCTATGGAGTTGAGAAAAGTAAAGCTTAAAAGTTGCAAGTAAAGTACACACTGCACAGTACAGATAGGAGTCTCCTGCTTAGCAACTCTAATGTTGTCTACCAAACACCCAGCTTGTAATAGAGCATGACAACTGTTCACTCTAAATCCATGTGCTCAGCTTGGATTCAGGATTGATTTATAAAAATAGCTGCTGCTGGTGCTCTTTGAATCTCTTTGCGCTGATGACTGGGCAGTGTTACCCTACAGGCCTAGAGCAGCTGTATTCCCTCACCACACCCATTTCTCTGTCTACCCAGCCAAGCTGACGGCACCCTGCCCCCGCCCCCCATCTCCACAGCATACTATTCTCCCTCCTCCTGGGCTGAGTGAGCAAATTACAAGCACAAATATCCCCTGATGCAATGCCACAACCATCCCTGGGAAAGAGCAGAGGCAGTTGCCAAAAGCACAGCAGCAGGGAAATGGGCGGGAGACGCACGCACACGCACACATACACACACACATACACACACACTGCAAGAAAAGCTGCAATACTATGCAGCCAGGGAGAGAGAATTGAGAGGCCCTGGGAAGCAATGCTGTAACAGGACCAGAGAAGGCAAAGGAGAAAAGGGGGTTTCCAGTAGAAAGCTGGGTAACACTAACCTTCCCGAGAAGCACGTATTTCATCCGAGTTTGGGTCCTAAAGCACAAACCTAAAGGTAATCAATCACTGCCTCCTCCCCAAAACAGCAAATGAATTTAATTTACTCGTTCCTGGAAGTAAGCAAAACTCTCACATCTCCTCCACAGGACAATTTCACCAAAGGGACCTCACACCGGCAGAGAACTTGTTCCATGTGCTAAATCCCAATCTCTGTTCTGGGTAATGTTTCCAACTGCCCCTCCTAGTCCCTGTACCCTCCCCACCCCCACCCTATGCGACCCCTTCGCACTCCCACTGCCAGATACATGCTTTAGTCCCCACACAGTGCCGGGGCCTTTGCATGCGGGAAGAGCCCCGCCTAGGGCCCGGTTTTCCAGACCACCCCTCAGCCCCACCCATAACCCCTAACTGGACACACTAAGGCTGAATTCAGCCTCAAATCACTGACCCCCATATAGCCTCAGAAAACCACCCCTGAGTTCTCCTACATCCCCGAACCCCACCCAAGGTCCCAGACTGTGGCCGACCCTCGCTCCGCCGCTCAGCCCCATCCAGAGCCCGAGGCAAGTCGCTCGGCCCCACCGCCCCGACCCTCAAAGCTGGACCTCTCAGCCCCCCTCACTCCAAGGACCCCCCAGATCGCGCCTCAAAGACTCCAAGGTCACGGCCGCCGGCCCCCCCGCCTGGCCCCCTCCCTAGGACGCCCCCGCGTCTCGCAGGCCGGCGGCCACCGCCCTTCCACGCCTCGGGCGGCCCCGTGGGGTACCGAGCTGCCGCAGGACAAGGCTCGGGCATCCCCGGGACAGTGAGGAGGCCGCCCCTCCAATCGGACCCGGCCTGCGGCTGCACCTACCCGCCGCCGCCGAGACGGAGCCGGAGCAGGAGGGAGCCAGGAGAGCGCCGGGAAGAGCCGTGGAGGAGCTGGGAGACGTCGGGAGGAGCCGGGAGCCAGCGAGCGAGCAGGAGGGGCGGGGCGCAGGGAGGCGGCCGCTTCCTCGTCGCCTTCTTGAGGGCGGGCGCAAGGGAGGGACGCCGCCACCGCCTACCCGGCGGGCGCCGCCGCTCCGGCCAATAACCGTGGCGAGGGGGAGAGCGGAGGGCTATGGCGGACCAATGGGTGCTGGCCTTGCCGCCACGCTCTCTCTGCAGAGCTGCGCGAGCCGCGGGCCGTTGCGGGGGAGCTTCTCGACTGCGGCTTGCGAATGCCGAAGCTGACGGCAGGCCGATCGATTGCCTCCGCTGTTCTATGATGGCCGTCGCTGTCTCTCAGAGTTTGGGCCCCTGGAGCGGGCAGAGTGCGAGAGTGGGCGCGCACGCGGGCCAGGCCACCAGAGGGTGGGGCCTGTGGGCTCTGTGATGTAACCTGGGAGGGGCGCGGGGCGGAGCCTAGGTCGCGGGCCAGCTGGGCTCTGGAAGGAACTTTTAGTGAAGAGGGAGGACGCCACAGGTCCTCTGCAGGGCTCCGCTTCCTGGAGCCGCATGTGGCTAGTGAACTCTGAAACGTGGCTGGCCCAAGTTGAGATGTGCTGTAAGTGTACAGTACACACACACCAGATTTCCTAGACTTAGTACCAAAAAAAAAAATCATTTTTAAATGGTTACAAGTGGGATAATTAATTATAACAAAATTGATGACAGTTGGGATATATTTGGTTAAATAAGAAATATTGAGGCCGGGCGCGGTGGCTCACGCTTGTAATCCCAGCACTCTGGGAGGCCGAGGCGGGTGGATCACTTGAGGTCAGGAGTTCCAGACCACCCTGATCAACATGGTGAAACCCTGCCTCTACTAAAAATACAAAAATTATCCGGGAATGATGGCAAGTGCCTGTAATCCCAGGTACTTGGGAGGCTGAAGCAGGAGAATTGCTTGAACCCGGGAGGCGGAGGTTGCCGTGAGCTGAGATCGCGCCACTGCACTCCAGCCTGGGCAACAGAGTGAGACCCTGTCTCAAATGAAAAAAATCAGGTTTCCTTTTCTGCTGAAATTAACATTACTTCATCCCAAAGCCCCAGATTTTGTGGAATCCTTAACTTACTGTCGTAGGAAAACACACAGTTGGGAGCTTTAAAGTTACTTTGATCATTCTTCCTGATTCCTGGAGTAGTCAGCATATTCCTGTACCAGACTTAAGGAATAGAATTGGCTTTGAGCTCCTTTGTAGTTAGATGGCTAGGAAAACTCAAAAATGTTGGAATCCTCCATTCTTTCTGTAAACCAAAAAGTGAGACAGGTCTCAATCGATTTAGAAATTTATTTTGCCAAGGTTAAGGGCTTTCCCGGAAGAAAAAAACAGAATCACAGGAACAGTCTGTGGTCTCCGCCTTTCTCCAAAGATAAATTTGAGGGATTCAGTATTTAAAGGGGAAAAGTGGGCTGGAGGGAACAAGAGAAAAGGAGCAGGTAGGAGAATAGTCAATTGTGTAATTGTGTATTATGTCAAGTATGTCTGCTTAGAAATGAAAGGAAAGGCAACTTCTTGCATGACTCAGCTTTCAACTTAATTTTTTCCTTTTGGAATAGTGAATTGCGGTCCACCTAAGTTTTTTTTTGTTTGTTTTTTTGGAGATGGAGTCTTGCTCTGTCGCCCAGAGTGGAGTGCAGTGGCACAATCTCTGCTCACTGCAACCTCCGCCTCCTGAGTGCAAGCAGTTCTCACGCCGCCATGCCCAGCTAATTTTTGTACTTAAGTAGAGACAGGGTTTCACCATGTTGCCCAGACTGTTCTCGAACTCCTGAACTCAGGCAATCCGCCTGCCTCAGCTTCCCAAAGTGCTAGGATTACAGGCATGAGCCACCATGCCCAGCCCGAAGTTTTTTGTTTGTTTCATTTTGTGTTTTTTGAGACAAAGTCTCGCTCTTTCACCGAGGCTGGAGTACAGTGAGTGGCACGATCTCAGCTCACTGCAACCTCCGCCTCCCCAGATTCAAGCAGTTCTCTGTCTCAGCCTCCCAAGTAGCTGGGATTACAGGCGCCTGCCACCACGCCTGGCTAATTTTTGTTTTTTTAGTAGAGACAGGGTTTCACCATCTTGGCCAGGCTGGTCTTGAACTCCTGACCTTGTGATCCACCCGCCTCAGCCTCCCGAAGTGCTAGGATTATAGGGGTGAACCACTGTGCCTGGCCGAGGGGTCCAAAATTTTTATTTTCCTTTCACATTTCTTTAAGATTTTTTTTCCCAGGGCCAGGTACAGTGGCTCACGGCTGTAATCCCAGCATTTTGGAGGCCAAGGTGGGAGGATCACTTAAGCCCAGTGGGAGGGTCTCACTCTGTTGCCCAGACTGGAGTGCAGTGGTGCAGTCATGGCTTACTGCAGCCTCCACCTCCCAGGCTCAAGTGATCCTCCCACCTCAGCCTCCCAAGTAGCTGGGACCTCAGGCTTCTGCCTCCACACTCGGCTAATTTTTTAAATTTTTGTAGAGATGGGGTCTCACTGTGTTGCCCAGGCTAGTCTTGAACTTCTTCACTCAAGCTATCCTCCTACCTCTGCATCCGAAAGTGCTGGGATTACAGGTGTGAGCCACCACACCCAGACTTCTTTACACCATGTTATATGTAGAGCTAGAGACCCAGGAGTGATTCTCAGTTATTCCCTTCCTTTTCCCCTTATACCTACCAGATTTTCCTCGTGCCTCAGAAACATCTCCACTGACATATGCTGTTCTGGTTCAGTCCTTTATCTCTTTCCTGTATCCTACCATAGTTTCTTTCAAGCCTTCCCCTTGCTCCTGCTTCAGTCCAAATATCACAACCTTCTGTACCACCCCCTTCCATTCATAATATCCTCCTGCATCCCTTGTATGCCTCTCTATTACAACTCTCACCATATATGTGATAGTTATTTGTATAAATATGGATCTGCCCAGGCGGGCGAGGTGGCTCAGGCCTGTAATCCCAGCACTTTGGGAGGCCAAGGCGGGCGGATCACGAGGTCAGGAGATCAAGACCATCCTGGCTAAGAGGATGAAACCCCATCTCTACTAAAAATACAAAAAAAAAAAAAAGGATCTACTCTAACAGATTGCATCTCAAACTACAGGTTCATTCTGTTTCCCCAATTCCAGTGGAAAAGAACATTCCCTCCAGTTCCAGCATGCCCAGGGTGAAAAGCATAGAACCACCTATTCTGGGCACACTGCCTATGGGATTGCCCTGCAATTACAAGGAGCAGTAATAAAAAAGAAAAAAAAAAAAAAACAAGAAAAGCATAGAACCTCAGCATCTCAAAGTTGGAAAGGATCTTAGCAAACTGACTCAGTCTCATGTCTAAGGATATATTCTTGAGACTACAAGTTCACAATAAGCCATCTTAGGATTATATTTGAGTTATCCTTTAAAAGCATGCTTCATATCTATTCATCTAAATTTTGATGAAAATGTAGGCCAGGACACAAACATTGCCAGAGTCCAATAGCTTATCTTAGAGGCTTTCCTTCAGTTTTAACCTAAACCCCTTCAATGACTTTTCATTGCATCAGAATCCTATACATGTATTTCAAGACCTTGTGCAATGATGCTGCCTCTGTCTTGCCTCATCATCTGCCTTTTTTCTCACTGTGCCCAGTACCATCTGCCTTCTCTGTTTCTTGAACTTTCCCTTGTCAAGGCCCTTCTCATATTATTTCCTCTGCTATCCTAATATATGATTAATATGATTTTCTGCCAGGTATGGTGGCACATGCCTGTAATCCCAACACTTTGGGAGGCCAAGGTGGGAGGATTGCTTGAGTTCAGAAGTTTGAGACCAGCCCGGGCAACATGATGAAACCCTGTCTCTACAAAAAAAAAAAAAAATTAGCTGGGATGGTTGTGGGCACCTATAGTCCCAGCTACCTGGGAGGCCGTGGTGGGAGGATCACCTGAGCCTAGGGAGGTTGAGACTACAGTGAGCCATGATCATACCCCTGCACTCCAGCCTGGGTGACAGAGTAAGACACCATCTCAAAAAAAAAAAAAAAAGATGTGATTTTCCACATAGAAAATTTGAAAGACTAATAAGAGAGTTCATGGCCAGGCATGGTGGCTCACACTTGTAATCCCAGCACTTTGGGAGGCCGAGGTCAGGAGTTCGAGACCAGCTTGACCAACATGGTGAAACCCCGTTTCTACTAAAAATACAAAAATTAGCCAGGTGTGGTAGCTAATGCCTGTAATCCCAGCTATTCAGGAAGCTGAGGCAGGAAAATCGCTTGAATCTGGGAGGCAGAAGTTGCAGTGAGCCAAGATTGTGCCATTGCCTGGGTGACAAGCGCGAAACTCCATCTCAAAAATAAAAAGAGTTCAGCAAGGTTACCGGGTACAAAGTTAATACACGAAAAGGCATAACAGCATATATATCAATAATCAATAAGAAAATGAGATAGAAAAGAAAAACCCTACAAAAATGAGATACCACAACACACCTACTAATTAGAATGGCCAAAAGCCAGAACACTGACAACACCAAGTGCTGGCAGGAAATGTGAAACAACAGGAGCTCACATGCACTGCTGCTGGGAATGCGAAAGGTACAGCAACTTTGGAAGACAGTTCAGCAGCTTCTTACGAAACTAAACGTACTCTCATATGATCCAGCAATTGCCCTCCTTGGTATTTACTCAGAGGAGCCAAAAATTTATGTCAACACAGGCAGGGCAAGGTGGCTTACGCTTGTAATCCCAGCACTTTGGGAGGCCGAGGCGGGTGGATCACCTGAGGTCAGGAGCTCAAGACCAGCCTGGCCAACATGGCGAAACCTCATTTCTGCTAAAAACAACAAAAATTAGCTGGGCATGGTGGCAGGTACCTGTAATCTCAGTGGCTCTGGAGGCTGAGGCAGGAGAATCGCTTCAACTCAGGAGGCGGAAGTTGCAGTCCGAGATCACACCATTGCACTCCAGCCTGGGCAACAAGAGCGAAACTCAGTCTAAAACAAAACAAAACAAAACAAACAAAAAAATATTATGTCTACACAAAAACCTGCACACAATTTTTTTTTTTTTTTTTTTTTTGCAGGGGGGGACAGAGTCTCACTCTTTTTGTCCAGGCTGGAGTGGTGCAGTGGCGCCATCTCAGCCCACTACAACCTCTGCCTCCCGGGTTCAAGCGATTCTCCTGCCTCATCTTCCCAGGTGGCTGGGATTATAGGCATGTGCCACCACACTGGGGCTGATTTTTGTATTTTTAGTGGAGACGGGGCTTCGCCATGTTGGCCGGGCTGGTCTTGAACTCCTGACCTCGGGTGATCCAACCTCCTCGACTTCCCAAAGTGCTGGGATAACAGGCATGAGCCACTGCGCCCCGGCCTCATGAATGTTTATAGTAGCTTTATTCATGATTGCCAAAACCTGGAAGTAACTGAGATTTCCTTTCATAAGTGAATGGTTAAATAAACTGGGATTGGAAGAATGCACCAAAAAAAAAAAAAAAAAGGCTAGCCTTGGGTGGTAAGGTTACATAGTTGTTATTTACTTCTTAATGCTTTTCCAAATTTTGTACTATAAATCATTTATTTCTTTTTACAGTCAGAAAAAGTTCAATGAAATTTTGTTTTTAGAGACTGGTTCTTGCTATGTTGCCCAGGCTGGAATGCAGTGGCTATTCACAGGTGCCACCCGACTACTGATCAGCACGGGAGTTTTGACCTGCTCCGTTTCTGACCTGGGCTGGTTTACCCCTCCTTAGGCAACCGGTGGACCCCTGCTCCCAGGAATTAACCATATTGATGCCGAACTTAGTATGGACAGACACCTAATCCACATAGTGCACTACATCCCAGAACTCCTGGACTTAAGTGATCTTGTTGCCACAGCCTCCCAAGTAGCTGGTACTACAGGCATGGCACCCCACCTAGCACTTTATGTGTGTATGTATGTATGTATTTATTTATTTATTTATTTTTGAGATGGAGGATTGCTCAGTCGCCAGGCTGCAGTGCAGTGGTGCGACCTCAGCTCACTGCAACCTCTGCTTCCCAGGTCCAGGTGATTCTCCTGCCTCAGCCTCCCAAATAGCTGGGACTACAGGCGTGTGCCACCAGGTCCAGCTAATTTTTGTATTTTTAGTACAGACGGGGTTTCGCCATGTTGGCAGGATGGTCTGTATCTTTTGACTTTGTGATCCGCCCATCTCGGCCTCCCAAAGTGCCAGGATTACAGGCGTGAGCCACCATGCCTGGCCACACTTTATTTTTTTGAGACAGGGTCTTACTCTATTGCCCAGGCAGTACTGCAGTGGAACAATTTTTTTTTTTTTTTTTTTTTTTTTTTTTGAGATGGAGTTTCACTCTTGTTGCCCAAGCTGGAGTGGAATGGCTTGATCTTGGCTCACTGCAACCTCCGCCTTCCGGGTTCAAGCGATTCTCTCGCCTCAGTCTCCCAAGTAGCTGGGATTACAGGCATGCACCACCATGCCCAGCTAATTTTGTATTTTTGGTGGAGACAGGGTTTCTCCATGTTGGTCAGGCTGTCTCGAACTCCCGACCTCATGTGATCCGCCTGCCTCAGCCTCCCAAAGTGCTGGGATTAAAGGCACGAGCCACTGTGCCCAGCCTGCAGTGGGACAATCTTACCTCACGGCAGCCTCAACCTCCTAGGGTCAAGCAGTTCTCCCACCTCAGCCTGAGAGTGTAGGCTGGGACTACAGGTACATGCCATCATGCCTGGCTAATATTTTATTTTTTATTTTTGGAGAGATGGGGTCTCGCTGTGTTATCCAGGCTGGTCTTAAACTCCTGGCCTCAAGTGATTCTTCTGCTTCAGCCTCCCAAAGTGCTGGGCTTACAAGTGTGAGTCACCGTACCCAGTATCAATAAATACTTTTTTAAAAAATTTATTCTTATTTTTATTTTATCTTTTACACAAAGGAAGTAAATACATTTTAAAGTGAGGTAAGCAACAGTAACAATAAAAATCTTCACAGAGTGAATCAATAAATAAAACCGATGTGGTACCGAGGAATAAAACTAACAATAGGTTGTAAGACTTTCTACAGAAAAATATTGGCTGGGCGCGGTGGCTCACACCTGTAATCCCAGCACTTTGGGAGGCTGAGGTGGGCGGATCACAAGGTCAGGAGATCGAGACCACAGTGAAACCCCGTCTCTACTAAAAATACAAAAAATTAGCCGGGCGCAGTAGTGGGCGCCTGTAGTCCCAGCTACTCAGGAGGCTGAGGCAGGAGAATGGCGTAAACCCAGGAGGCAAAGCTCGCAGAGATCGTGCCACTGTACTCCAGCCTGGGGGACACAGTGAGACTCCGTCTCAAAATAAATAAATAAATAAATAAATAAATAAAAGAAAAATATTATAGGCCAGGCGCGGTGGCTCATGCCTGTAATCCCAGCACTTTGGGAGGCCAAGGCGGGTAGATCACAAGGTCAGGAGTTCGAGACCAGCCTTGTCAATATGGTGAAACCCTGTCTCTACTAAAAATACAAAAAAAATTAACCAGGTGTGGTGGCACACGCCTGTAATCCCAGCTACTCAGAAGGCTGAGGCAGGATTGCTTGAACCTGGGAGTCAGAGGTTGCAGTAAGCCAAGATCCTGCTGCTGCACTCCAGCCTGGGCGACAGAGGGAGACTTTGTCTCAAAAAAAAAAAGCAAAACAGGCTGGGCGCGGTGGCTCAAGCCTGTAATCCCAGCACTTTGGGAGGCCGAGACGGGCGGATCACGAGGTCAGGAGATCGAGACCATCCTGGCTAACACGGTGAAATCTCGTCTCTACTAAAAAATACAAAAAACTAGCCGGGCAAGATGGCGGGCGCCTGTAGTCCCAGCTACTCGGGAGGCTGAGGCAGGAGAATGGCGTGAACCCGGGAGGTGGAGCTTGCAGTGAGCTGAGATCCGGCCACTGCACTCCAGCCTGGGCGACAGAGCCAGACTCCGTCTCAAAAAAAAAAAAAAAAAAGCAAAGCATTATAAAACTTTACAACTTTTAGAAGAAAATATAGGGGCGGGGTGCTGTGGCTCACACCTGTAATCCCAAAACTTTGGGAGGCCGAGGTGGGTGGATCGCTTGAGCTCAGGAATTCGAGACCAGCTTGAGTGACATGGTAAAACCTCATCTCTACAAAAAATACAAAATTAGCTGGGCCTGGGGGTGCATGCCTGTAGTCCCAGCTACTCGGGAGGCTAAGGTGGGAGGATCACTTGAACCCACGGAGGCGGAGGTTGCAGTGAGCCAAGATTGTGCCACTGCACTCTAGCCTGGGTGACAGAGTGAGACTCTGTCTCAAATAAATAAATAAAT
The DNA here is from genome assembly GCF_009764315.1 of Trachypithecus francoisi. Taxonomy (NCBI): domain Eukaryota; kingdom Metazoa; phylum Chordata; class Mammalia; order Primates; family Cercopithecidae; genus Trachypithecus; species Trachypithecus francoisi. The sequence goes on from NW_022681453.1 coordinate 15,765,120, forward strand.
AAATCTCTTTTAAAAAAAGAGAGAGAGAAAAGAAAATATTGGGCAATATCTTGATGCTCTCAGGGTAGGAATCTTGCTGCAATTTTTTGGTACCAAAGCTTGTCAGATAAACACAATTTTGCATACCAATTTTATCATAATTTACGATGTTTATGTTAGGAGTCCATGGGAAGAGGGAAATACAATTACATGGATTAGAATTTGAATGGAATAGGATCACAGCATTTTAAGAACCAGAAGGGTCTTTTGGATTATTTTAGCCCAATCCTTTTTCAAGTGAAGTAATTGAGATATGTTGAGGACCCACAAGAAAAATGGCAGAATGCAGGCTTGAACTTATTTTCTTACTCTTGTGTGGGTGCTTGCTGCACTTACACCTTCTTTCATCTTTAAATTAATGTAGGCCAGCGCTGGACGCTGTGGCTTACGCCTATAATCTAAGCACTTTGGGAGGCCGAGGTGGGCGGATCACCTGAGGTTGGGAGTTTGAGACCATCCTGGCCAACATGGTGAAACCCTGTCTGTACTGAAGACACAAAAATTAGCTGGACGTGGTGGTGTGAGCCTGCAATCCCAGCTATTCTGGAGGCTGAGGCAGGAGAATCGCTTCAACCCAGTAGGCTGCACTGAGCCAAGATCGCACAACTACACTCCAGCCTGGCAACAGAGTGAAACTTCGTCTAAAAAAAAAATAGGGCCAGGTGCCGTTGCTCACGCCTATAATCCCACTTTGGGAGGCCGAGGTGGGTGGATCACCTGAGGTCAGGAGTTCGAGACCAGCCTGACCAACATGGAGAAACCTCGTCTATCCTAAAAATACAAAATTAGCTGGGCATGGTGGTGCATGCCTGTAATCCCAGCTACTTGGGAGGCTATGGCAGGAGAATGGCTTGAACCTGGGAGGCAGAGGTTTCGGTGAGCTGAGATCACGCCATTGCACTCCAGCCTGGGCAACAATAGTGAAACTCCGTCTCAAAAAACAAACAAACAAACAAACAAAACAGATAGGGGTTCATTTTGATCACTTTACAGGAAATCAAAGATTAAGGTAGCTAGCCAGGTGTGGGGTATGGTGGCTCATACCCCACTGTATACCAGCTACTCAAGAGGCTGAGGTAGGAGGATCTCTGAGCCCAGGAGTTTGAGACCATCTTGTGCAACATAGTGAGACCCCATTTCTTTTGTTTTTTTGTTTTTGGGGGTTTTTTGAGACGGAGTCTCACTCTGTCGCCCAGGCTGGAGTGTGGTGGCATGATCTCGGCTCACTGCAACCTCTGCCTCCTGGGTTCAAGTGATTCTCCTGCCTCGGCCTCCCGAGTAGCTGGGATTACAGGCGCCTGCCACCATGCCCGGCTAATTTTTGTATTTTTAGTAGAGATGGGATTTCAGGTGATCTGCCCACCTCAGCCTCCCAAAGTGCTGGGATTACAGGCGTGAGCCACCATACCTGGCCAAAACCCCTATCTCTTAAAGCCATCATTGGCCAATAAACCCCTATTGATGTAAGCTACTATTCGTATCTGTCATTTGCAGCTAAATGCAATCCCAACTGATACACGGAGTAAAAGCCCTGGACTACAAGTTGAAAAACCCCATTACAGTCCCAGTTCTGCTAGGAACAAGCTATGTGGCCTTGGGCAAGCCATTTCCCATCTCTGGGCCTCAGGTTCCTCATCTCTACCAGGGGAAGTAGAACAAGATGGTCTCTTTCACCTCTTACTTTCTTTGGTCTCATTCATTGTTCATGCTGTATAATGTGTAATACGGCACTTCTTTTCCCAGAAATATGACTACTTCTTTCAAGGTTCACTCAGTGTTCCCTTGTTCCTGTGACCTCAGGACTAATTACAAGGGCCTGTCTCCTTTCAGTGAATGTAACACCTTTGGGGCATCCCCTGAACACAGAGTCCCTCTAGCTAGATCCTTGTTTTCTCTTCCTTTGGTTAATTTTTTTTTTTTTTTTTTTTTTTCTGAGAGTTGGGGTTTCACCATGTTGACCAGACTGGTCTCAAACTCCTGACCTCAGGTGATCCGCCTGACTCAGCCTCCCAAAGTGCTGGGATTACAGGCATGAGCCACCGCGCCCGGGCCCTCTTCCTTTGTTGAATTTTATATACCTACACCTAGGCGGAGCACAAAGGAGGGAAGGGGTTGTTTCTACTCTAAAAATACTGGAGTACCATGCCCACCTCTGCCCCTAACCCCTAAACATGCTATGTGATTTCTCCTCTTGGGGCCTCAAATGCATCATTAATGAAAAAGGAGGATGGCAGACTGTCAAAGGGCCCTTCGAGCCCTGGCGTTCTAAAACCGAATTATAACTTCTAATTTTCTTCTCTCACTGATAGCACTTTTCTGGTTGTGAAGTGCTTTGCTCTCTGGTATGAGAGGTTAGGCTTTCTATGATTCAGATAGTCTGAGTTAGTATTACTATCCACATTTCGAAGTTGAGGAAACAGATTTAGGGATGTGAAGTTGTGTGCCCAAGATCACTGATGGGGCTCAGGGCACCCCACCCCAAAATATGACTATAGGAGATCACAGTATGCCACCCCAAAATATACCTCTTTGGCATACTTGAGCTGATTATTCTGAGAAACTGCAGACACAAGAGTAGCTCTGAAAATCTGTCCTTTTATGAAAGAACTTCACATCTATAAAGGAAATCTACATTAGTAGATTATCTGTGTCAGGAAGAGAACTGCTCTGAGATAACTTTTTTTTTTTTTTTTTTTTGAGACGGAGTCTTGCTCTGTCGCCCAGGCTGGAGTGCAGTGGCCGGATCTCAGCTCACTGCAAGCTCCGCCTCCCAGGTTCACGCCATTCTCCTGCCTCAGCCTCCTGAGTAGCTGGGACTATAGGCGCCCACCACCACACCCGACTAGTTTTTTGTATTTTTTAGTAGAGACGGGGTTTCACCGTGTTAGCCAGGATGGTCTCGATCTCCTGACCTCGTGATCCGCCCGTCTCGGCCTCCCAAAGTGCTGGGATTACAGGCTTGAGCCACCGCGCCCGGCCTGAGATAACATTTTTAATGTTATGTTATGTTATGTTATGTTATGTTATGTTATGTTATGTTATGTTATGGTATTAAGACAGAGTCGCACTCAGTTTCCCAGGCTGGAGGGCAGTTGCACAATCTCGGCTCACTGCAACCTTCACCTCCCAGGTTCAAGCGATTCTCATGCCTCAGTCTTCCGAATAGTTGGGATTACAGGCTTGTGCCACCACACCCAGCTAATTTTTTGTATTTTTAGTAGAGATGGGGTTTCACCATGTTGGCCAGGCTGGTCTTCTACTTCTGACCTCAAGTGATCTGTCCACCTCAGCCTCCCAAAGTGCTGGCATTACAGACATGAGCCACCACCCCCAACCCTGAGATATCCTTTATTACCTGAGAGACATTTTATCTGCATAGCAGAACGCCCTTGGTTCACATATATTTCCTCCTCTTGCCCTCCTGTGGCTTGTTGCCACCTACCCCTCCCTCAGGCAGGTCTGTATTCCTTGCTGTAGCTCAGGATGCTATATAAGCTTCAATAATCTGACCCTTCTAAGAGTCTTATGTTTTGTGGGACTCCTGTGTGTATATACAAAATTAAATGTACTTTTTCTCTTGTTAATCTGTCTTATTTCAATTTAATTCATAGCCAACCAAAGAACCTAGAAAGATAGAGAGGAGACACTTTCCCCTCTCCTAGTACACACCCAGTTACCCAACTAGTAAGTGGTAGATCCGGAACTGGAGATCACATCCTTTGACTCCTTGCTCAGTTCACTTTCCACCTCATCTTGAATTTTTTTTTTTTTTTTTTTGAGACGGAGTCTGGCTCTGTCGCCCAGGCTGGAGTGCAGTGGCACGATCTCAAGTCACTGCAAGCTCCGCATCCTGGGTTCACACCATTCTCCTGCTCAGCCTTCCGAGTGGCTGTGACTACAGGCGCCCACCACCACGCTCGGATAATTTTTTTTGTATTTTCAGTAGAGACAGGGTTTCACCGTGTTAGCCAGGATGGTCTCGGTCTCCTGACCTCGTGATCTGCCTGCCTCGGCCTCCCAAAGTGCTGGGATTACAGGCATGAGCCACTGTGTCCGGCATTTTTTTTTTTTTTTCTTTTTTTGAGACAAGTTCTCACTCTGTTGCCCAGGCTGAAGTGCAGTGATGTGTTCATGGCTCACTGCAGCCTTGATGGCCCAGGCTCCAGCAATCCACCCACTTCAGCCTCCTGAGTAACTGGGACTATAAACGTGTGCCACTACGCCTGGATAAACTTTATTTATTTATTTTTTAGGAATGGGGTTCTCACCATGTTGCCCAGACTGGTCTCAAACTCCCGGGGGGCGCAAGGGCTCAAGTGATTCACCTTTGCCTCCCAAAGAGGTAGGATTACAGGTATGAGCCAGCACTGTGCCTGACTGATTTTTTTGTTTGTTTTTTCTCTTTCCCTTTTCTCTCCAGGATCTGCTTCCTAGCTATAATCATAATTGCTGTCTCTGTTCAGAGCTCACCATAGATCACTCAGAATTGGCCAACTATGGCCAATTCAGTAAGCCTTTGGTGAGAGCCTGCTTCAGAAAAGGTTTTCTGAGAGGAGATGAACATGAAAGGATTATTTTATTTTATTTATTTATTTATTTTTTTGAGACGGAGTCTCGCTCTGTCACCCAGGCTGGAGTGCAGTGGCCGGATCTCAGCTCACTGCAAGCTCCGCCTCCCGGGTTTACGCCATTGTCCTGCCTCAGCCTCCCGAGTAGCTGGGACTACAGGCACCTGCCACCTCGCCCGGCTAGTTTTTTGTATTTTTTTTTTTTTTTTTTTTTTGAGACGGAGTCTCGCTCTGTCGCCCAGGCTGGAGTGCAGTGACCGGATCTTGGCTCACTGCAAGCTCCACCTCCCGGGTTTACACCATTCTCCTGCCTCAGCCTCCTGAGTAGCTGGGACTACAGGCGCCCGCCACCTCGCCCGGCTAGTTTTTTTTGTATTTTTTAGTAGAGACAGGGTTTCACCGTGTTAGCCAGGAGGGTCTCGATCTCCTGACCTCGTGATCCGCCCGTCTCGGCCTCCCAAAGTGCTGGGATTACAGGCGTGAGCCACCGCGCCCGGCCAGTTTTTGTATTTTTTAGTAGAGACGGGGTTTCACCGTGTTAGCCAGGATGGTCTCGATCTCCTGACCTCGTGATCCACCCATCTCGGCCTCCCAAAGTGTTGGGATTACAGGCTTGAGCCACCGCGCCCGGCCGAAAGGATTATTTTAAAAGATGCTTGCCTTAGCTCCTTGGCACTTCCTCACTTAGCTTGGAATGAAACATTGGGCAGATTGGATAAGCTAACTTATATTTAGGAAACAGCTGCATATAATCATGGAATGCCTGTGGGCACAGTCCACACTGACTCAATTAGTGTGGACAGAGGACTTTGCAGGGAAGCATTTTTGAAACACTTACTTGGGAATAATTTTGCCAGGCACAGTGGCTCACGCTTGTAATCCCAGCACTTTGGGAGGTTGAGATGGGAGGATGGCTTGAGCCCAGAAGTTTGAGACTAGCCTGGGCAGCAAAGTGAGACCCCATTTCTACAAAAAAATTTTAAAAATTATCCAGGGCCAGGAGCAGTGGCTCATGTCTGTTATACCAGCACTTTTAGAGGCTAAGGCAGGTGGATCACCTGAGGTCAGGAGTTTCAGACCAGCCTGGCAATATGGTAAAACCCCATCCATACTAAAAATACAAAAATTAGCCAGCCATGGTGTCAGGTGCCTGTGATCCCAGCTACTTGGGAAGCTGAGACAGGAGAATCGCTTGAACCCAGGAGGCAGAGGTTGCAGTGAGCTAAGATCCCACTGCTGCACCACTCCACTCTGGGTGACAGAGCGAAACCCTGTCTCCAAAAGAAGAAAAATTAGCCAGGCATGGTAGCATGTGCCTATGGTCCCAGCTACACAGGAGGTTGAGGCATGAGGATCCCTTCAGCCCAGTAGGTCAAGGCTGCAGTGAGCGGTGTCCATACCACTACACTCCAGCCTAAGTGACACAGGGAGATCCTGTCTCAAAAAGAAAAGAAGAAGAAAATACAAATTAACACCATTAAAAACAAAAAATAATTTCAAACTTTCTGAAAGTTTGCAAAAATAAAAATAGTATGTAGGACTCTCGCATACACTTTACCAAGATTCACCTATTTTATTTTATTTTATTTTGAGATAGTCTCACTCTGTCTTCCAAGCTGGAGTGCAGTAGTACAATCTTAGTGGACTGTAGCCTTGAACTCCTGGGCTCAAGCAATCCACCCACCTCATCCTCCTGAGTAGCTAGGATTACAGGTATGTGCCACCACACCTGGCTAATTTTTTTATTTTTTGTAAAGACAAGGTCTTGACATGTTGCCCAGCCTGGTCTCTAACGCCTGGTCTCTAGCAATCCTCCCACCTCAGACTACCAAAATGCTGGGATTACAGGCAAAAACCGCTGCCCCAAGCCTATTTTATATTAGATTAGTGGGTAGATGTGCTTGTTGGTTTCATGATTGTATTGCATAATGGTGGAGATTAGATTTCTAGTGTACTCATTACCCAAACAGTAAAGATTATACCTGATAGGTAATTTTTCAACCCTTGCCCCCCCTCAGCCGACCCTGTTTTAGAGTCCCCAGTGTCGATTATTTTCATCTTTATGTCCATGTGTATCCTTTGTTTAGTTCCCACTTATAGAAGAGGAGGTATTTGGTTTTCTCTTTTTTCTTTTTTCTTTTTTCTTTTTTTTTAGACAGGCTCTAACTCCCATTGCCTAGGCTGGAGTGCAGTGGTGCAATCTAAGCTTACTGCAGCCTTGACTTCCCAAGCTCAGGTGATCCTCCCACTTAAGCCTCCCAAGTAGCTGGGACTACAGGCATGTACCAACAGGCCCAGCTAATTTTTTGTATTTTTAGTAGAAATGGGGTTTCACCACATTGCCCAGGCTGGTCACAAACTGCTGGGGTCAAAAAATCTATCCACCTTGGTCTCCCGAAGTGCTGGGATTATAGGTGTGAGCCACCACGCTAGGCCAAGTGTTCCTTTTCCTTTGCATCCACACCAACATCTGTTTTTTGACTTTTTAATAATGGCCATTCTGAGTGGTATAAAATATCTCATTGTGGTTTTAATTTGCACTTCTATGATGATGAGTGATGTGGAGCATTTTTTCATATGTTTGTGGCCACTTGTATGTCTTCTTTTGAGAAGTGTCTGTTCATGTCTTTGCCCAGTTTTTAATGGAGTTGTTTGGTGGGTTTTATTTATTAATTTTTGCTTTATTTTTATTGAGATGGGGGTCTCATTATGTTGCCCAGGCGGTCTTGAACTCCTGGGCTCAAGCAATCCTCCCACCTTGGCGTCTCAAAGTGTTGGGATTACAGGCATGAGCCACTGCACCCAGTCATGGAGTCATTTGTTTTTTCTTGTTGAGTTGTTTGAGTTCTTTGTAGATTTTGTATATTAGTCTTTTGTCAGAGGCATAATTTATAATTTTTTTTTTTTTTTTTTTTTTGAGACGGAGTCTCACTCTGTCTCCCAGGCTGGAATACAGTGGAGCGATCTCGGCTCACTGCAAGCTCTGCCTCCCAGGTTCACGCCATTCTCCTGCCTCAGCCTCCCGAGTAGCTGGGACTACAGGCACCTGCCACCTCGCCCGGCTAGTTTTTTTGTATTTTTTAGTAGAGACGGGGTTTCACCGTGTTAGCCAGGATGGTCCCGATCTCCTGACCTCGTGATCCGCCCACCTCGGCCTCCCAAAGTGCTGGGATTACAGGCATGAGCCACTGCACCTGGCCTAACTTACAAATATTTTATTCCATTCTACAGGTTGTCAGGTTGTCTGTTTACTCTGTTGATTATTTCTTTGGCTGTGTAGAAGCTTTTTAGTTTAATTAAGTCTCATTTGTCTATTTTTGTTTTTGTTGAATTTGCTTTTGGGGTCTTCATCATAAATTTCTTTGCCTAGGCCAATATTCAGAAGAGTTTTCCTAGGTTTTCTTACAGCATTTTTAGTTTCAGGTATTACATTTAAGTCATTAATCCATATTTTTTGTATATTTTTGTATATGGTGTGTGTAGAGAAAAACTCTGTTTTTCCTCTACTCTCCCACCGCAACAATCATCAACACAGAAGACTTTTGTGACCGAATGTAGGGGGGATTTTCCCCACACACCAGGCAGCAGATGCCAGCTGGGTGTCCTCTAATTCAGTTCTGACACTATCTACCTGGAGATAGTGTTATCCCACAGGTGGAGAGCTCAGTCCCCAAAACTACCTCCAACACACACCAGCTACAAGTTCCAGCCTCCAGAACTTCTGACCAACCAGCTTTAAGTTGGGGTCCCCAATGACCCACTTTGGGTTCAATCAATTTGCTGGAATGTCTCACAGAACTCACAGAAACACTTACTTAGGTTTACTGGTTTATTATAAAGGATATTACAAAGGATACAGATGAAGAGATGCATAGGGCGAGGTGTGGGGAATGGATGCGGGGCTTCCATGCCCTCCCAGGACGTGCCAGCCTCCAGGAACCTCCATGTGTTCAACTATTCCGAAGCTCTCTAAACCCTATCCTCTTAGTTTTTTTTTTTTTTGTTTTTTTTTTTTTTTTTTTTTTTTCAGACGGTCTCACTCTGTTGCCCAGGCTGGAGTGCAATGGCACAATCTCAGCTCACTGCAACCTCCACCTCCCAGGTTCAAGCAATTCTCTTGCCTCAGTCTCCCAAGTTGCTGGGATTACAGGTGCCTGCTACCACACTTGGCTAATTTTTTTTGTATTTTTAGTAAAGATGGGGTTTCACCATGTGGCCAGGCTGGTCTCAAACTCCTGACCTCAAGTGATCCACTCATCTCTGCCTCCCAAAGTGCTCGGATTACAGGCGTGAGCCACCGCGCCCAGCCTCTCTTTGGGTTTTATGGAGGCTTCATGGCATCAGCATTCCTTCCCCCAGGGTATAGTGATGTGTAGCATTTTTTAAAAATATGTTTCTTGGTTGCTTGTATGTCTGCTTCTGAGAAGTGTCTATTTATGTCTTTGCCCAATTTTCCTGGAAGGATCTGAAGACCCACAGTCAGAAAGGTGGAAATAGATTAGAGTCTGCTTTGGAGCAGGTGAAAGAACAGGGGATAGATTGTTTCCTGAGGCTGAACACACCTAACATTATAACAAAAGGCTGCAACAAGGGCTGTGGGAGTTATGAATTAGGAACTGTGGAGGAAAACCAATGTATAACACCACATGATGAGAGATCAGGGTTCAGTTTCATTCTTCTGCATATGGTTAGCCAATTTTCTCAGCACCATTTACTGGATAGGGTGTGGATTCACCTTTTTGTTTTCCTTTTTCTTTTTTTTTTTTTTGTTTTTTTTTTTTTTTTTTTTTTTTTTTCAGACGGTCTCACTCTGTTGCCCAGGCTGGAGTGCAATGGCACAATCTCAGCTCACTGCAACCTCCACCTCCCAGGTTCAAGCAATTCTCTTGCCTCAGTCTCCCAAGTTGCTGGGATTACAGGTGCCTGCTACCACACTTGGCTAATTTTTTTTGTATTTTTAGTAAAGATGGGGTTTCACCATGTTGGCCAGGCTGGTCTCAAACTCCTGACCTCAAGTGATCCACTCATCTCTGCCTCCCAAAGTGCTCGGATTACAGGCGTGAGCCACCGCGCCCAGCCTCTCTTTGGGTTTTATGGAGGCTTCATGGCATCAGCATTCCTTCCCCCGGGTATAGTGATGTGTAGCATTTTTTAAAAATATGTTTCTTGGTTGCTTGTATGTCTGCTTCTGAGAAGTGTCTATTTATGTCTTTGCCCAATTTTCCTGGAAGGATCTGAAGACCCACAGTCAGAAAGGTGGAAATAGATTAGAGTCCTGCTTTGGAGCAGGTGAAAGAACAGGGGATAGATTGTTTCCTGAGGCTGAACACACCTAACATTATAACAAAAGGCTGCAACAAGGGCTGTGGGAGTTATGAATTAGGAACTGTGGAGGAAAACCAATGTATAACACCACATGATGAGAGATCAGGGTTCAGTTTCATTCTTCTGCATATGGTTAGCCAATTTTCTCAGCACCATTTACTGGATAGGGTGTGGATTCACCTTTTTGTTTTCCTTTTTCTTTTTTTTTTTTGAGATGGAGTTTTGCTCTTGTCACCAAGACTGGAGTGCAATAGTGTGATCTCCACCCACTGCAACTTTCACCTCCTGCGTTCAAGCAATTCTCTTGCCTCAGCCTCCAGAGTAGCTGGGATTACAGGTGCACGCCACCATGCCCAGCTAAGTTTTGTATTTTACTAGAAACGGTTTCACAGTGTTGGCCAGGCTGGTCTTGAACTCCTGACGTCAGGTGATCTGCCTGCTTCAGCCTCCCAAAGTGCAGGAATTACAGGCATGAGCCACTGTGCCCAGCCAGTTCACTTATTTTTAACATTTTGCCCATTTGCTTAATTATGTGCTATATACGTATACCACACACAAATAATATTTTTTGAGCCCTTTGAATGTGGGTCACACACATTATAACTTTTTACCCCTAAATACTTCAGTTTGTATTTCTAATAATAAAGATATTTCTTATACAATACAGATATCAACCTCAGTAAATTTAATATCGATTCAAGAATTCTATTTAATCTCCCATCCATATTCCAATTTTTGTCAGGTGACCCAGTCATATCCCTTATAGCATTGTTTTTCTCTTCCAGAGCGGTATCCAAATATCACATTCAATTGGCATGTCTCTTTAGTTTCCATTAATATGGACCATTTTCACAGCCTCTGTGTGTGTGTGTCTTTTATGATGTTGATAGTTTTTAAGCATATAGCTACCCCTAGGCCGGGCGCCGTGGCTCACGCCTATAATCCCAGCACTTTGGGAGGCCGAGGCGGGTGGATCACGAGGTCAGGAGATGGAGACCATCCTGGCTAATATGATGAAACCCTGTCTCTACTGAAAATACAAAAAATTAGCCGGGCATGGTGGCACGCACCTGTAGTCCCAGCTACTTGGGAGGCTGAGGCAGGAGAATCACTTGAACCCAAGAGGCAGTGAGCCAAGATCACGCCACTGCACTCCAGCCTGGAGACAAAGCGAGACTTCGTCTAAAAAAAAAATTATATAGCTACCCCTTTAAAAAATGAGAATGTGGCCAGGCGGGTGCCTCATGCCTGTAATCCCAGCACTTTTGGAAGCCGAGGTGGGTGGATCACCTGAGGTCAGGAGTTCAAGACCAGCCTGGTCAATGTGGTGAAATCCTGTCTCTACTAAAAATACAAAAAAATTAAGCTGGGCTTGGTGGCAGGCACCTGTAATCCCAGCTACTTGGGAGGGGAGAGAATTGCTTGAACCTGGGAGATGGAGGTTACAGTGAGCCTCGACTGCACTACTGCACTCCAGCCTGAGTGACAGAGTGAGACTCCACCTCAATTAATCAATCAATCAATCAATCAAATGAGAATGTGTCTCATTTGGAATGCCTGATTTTTTCTCAGTTATATTTCAATTATGTGTGCCAGTCCAGAATACTGCACAATTGATGCTGTGTTCTTTTCAGAGCTTCTCATATTGAGAGGCATGTGGTGTGTCCATCTGACCCTCACTGGTGGATGTTCACTTTGGTTATCAAGTCAAGTTGTTTTCTGACTTCTCTGTATTGCTACTATTTTTTCCCTTGCAACTAACAAGCAATTTGTAGAGAGACTACAGAGATTGAAGAGATGCTCTAAGACAGGCTTATATCCTGATCCTCATCAAAATATCTCCCAGATACAGATAGCACCCATTGATGACCTTTTTTTTTTTTTGAGATGGAGTCTTGCTCTGTTGCCCAGGCTGGAGTGCAGTGGCCGGATCTCAGCTCACTGCAAGTTCCGCCTCCTGGGTTTACGCCATTCTCCTGTTTTTGTTTTTGTTTTTGTTTTGATACAAGGTCTCACTTTGTTGACTAGGCTATAGAGCAGTGGCACAATCTCAGCTCACTGCATCCTCCACTTCCCAGGCTCAAGCCATCCTCCCACCTCCGCCTCCTGAATAGCTGGGACTACAGGCATGCACCACCACACCCGGCTAATTTTTGTATTTTTTGTAGAGATGGGGTTTTGCCATGTTGCCCTGGTGTCAAACTCGCGAGCTCAAGCGATCCGTCCGCCTTGGCTTCCCAAAGTGCTGGGATGACAGGGGTGAGCCATCATACCCGGCCCAATGATTCTTTTCTAAATCAATCTTTGCTGTAATGGTTGCACAGTGATGATGACTTTCCATTCCACCTTTCCCTCCACATTTGCCTGTTTGATACTCAACATTTTTATATAAACTACATTCCTCCCTTCTCAAGGGGTACAGTTTTGACATCTTTCAAGGTAAGTGAGACCTAGAGTTCCACTAGAAAGCAGACATTCTTGTGTAAGGCAAGAGGAGACAGCCTGCGTTGCCTGGTCCTTGAGAGGAGAGAGTGACCTGAGCCAGTCACTCCAAGGACTCCAGCTAAAGGAGCCGAGACCTTCAGAACAACAAAGAAGCAGAGAGGAATATTCAGAGGCTTCACAAACAGGCTCAGTTTCAAATTCTGTCTCTTCCCCTTGCCTGCTGTGTGATCTTCATCAGCTCATCAGCTCACCTAGCTTCTCTTGGCCTGTGTCCTAACTAGTAATATGGGATCATTCTTACCTTAGAGGCTCATTGGGAAGATCAATGGAAACAATGCTCATATTTTGCTAGGCCCACAGTGTGCTTAATGCAGATGCATATTATATAGAATATGGGGAAATTATGTTGTGTTTTAATTTTGTTTCATTTCAATAAATGTTTACTCAGAACCAACCATACACTAAGGCATTGTGCTTGGAGCTGTAGACAAAATAAATCAGCCCCTAAAAGTTCACAATCCAGAGGAAGGAAAAGACAAATTTAATTCCACTCCTAGGTACTTACCCAAAAGAAATAGAAACATATCCACATAAAGATTTGTTTAAGAATGATCATAGTAGTGGATCTCACCAAGATAGTAGTTTGGTGATCACCAGAAGCTAGTAAGCGCAGGCAGGAGGGGCAGGTGAAGAGAGATTGATTGATGGGTATAAAAGTACAGGTAGATAGAAGAAATAAGACCCAGTGTTCAATAAATCAGTAGTATCAGTAGTGATTAAACAATAGTCTATTGTATATTTTTATATTTTTATTTTATTTGTTGTTGTTGTTGTTGAGACAGAGTTTCACTCTTGTTGCCCAGGCTGGAGTGCAATGACATGATACAGGCTCACCGCAACCTCTGCCTCCCAGGTTCAAGCGATTCTCCTTCCTCAGCCCCCCAAGTAGCTGGGATTACAGGCGCACATAACCATGCCTGGCTAATTTTGTATTTTTAGTAGAAACGGGGTTTCACCGTGTTGGCCAGGCTGGTTTCAAACTCTGGACCTCAGGTGACTGCCCACCTCGGCCTCCCAAAGTGCTGGGATTACAGGTGTCAGCCACCGTGCCTGGCCTGTTGTATATTTTTAAATACCAAGTACAGAATAATTGGAATGTTCCCAGCATAAAGAAAAGATAAATGTTTAAGGTGATGATTTTCCCAATTACCCTGACTTGATTATGACACATTATTTGAACACATCAAAACATCACATGTGGCCGGGCACAGTGGCTCACCTCTGTAATCCCAGCACCCAGGCCGAGGTGGGCGGATCACTTGAGGTCAGGAGTTCATGACCATCCTGGCCAACATGGTGAAACCCTGTCTCTACTAAAAATACAAAACTTAGTCGGGCACGGTGATGTGCGCCTGTAGTCCCAGCTACTTTGGAGGTTTGAGGCAGCAGGATTGCTTGAAGCCAGGAGGCGAAGGTTTCAGTGAGCCGAGATCACACCACTGCACTCCAGCCTGGGCGACACAGCGAGACTCTGTCTCCAAAAAAAGAAAGAAAAAAAAATCACATGTACCCTGAAAATATGTACATCTATTATGTTTCAATAAAAAAATTAGCCAGGGCCGGGCACGGTGGCTCACGCTTGTAATCCCACACTCTGGGACGCCAAGGTGGGCGGATCACTTGAGGTCAGGAGTTCGAGACCAGCCTGGGCAACATGGTTAAACCCCATCTCTACTCAAAATACAAAAATTAGCCGGGCGTGGTGGCACAAGCCTGTAGTCTCAGCTACTAGGGAGGCTGAGGCAGGAGAATAGCTTGAACCTGGGAAGTGGAGCTTGCAGTGAGCTGAGATCATGCCACTGCACTCCAGCCTGGGCAACAGAGCCAGACTCTGTCTCAAAAAAAAAAAAAAAAATTTAAATAGGCCAGGTGTGGTGGCTCATGCTTGTAATCCTGGCACTTTGAGAAGCTGAGGTGGAAGGATTGCTTGAGGTCAGGAGTTTCTGACCAGCAACATAGCTAGATCTAATCTCTACAAAAAATTTAAGAATGATCACACGTGGTGGCTCACACCTGTAATCCCAGCCCTTTGGGAAACCAAGGCAGGAGAATTGTTTGAACCCAAGAGTTTGAGATCAGCCTGGGCAACATAGTGAGACCTCTTCTCTACAAAAAATCAAAAACTTAGCTGGACGGGTGGCACGTGCCTGTAGTCCCAGGTACTGGGAAGGCTAAGGTGAGAAGATCACTTGAGCCCAGGAAGTCCAGGATGCAGTGAGCCATAATCACACCACTGCACTCCAGCCTGGGTGACAGAGTGAGACTCTATCTCAATAAAAATAAAGAGCCAGGTGCAGTGGCTCACGCCTGTAATCCCAGCACTTTGGGAGGCTGAGAAGGGTGGATCATGGCCGGGCGCGGTGGCTCAAGCCTGTAATCCCAGCACTTTGGGAGGCTGAGACGGGCGGATCACGAGGTCAGGAGATCGAGACCATCCTGGCGAACACGGTGAAACCCCGTCTCTACTAAAAATACAAAAACTAGCCGGGCGAGGTGGCGGCGCCTGTAGTCCCAGCTACTCGGGAGGCTGAGGCAGGAGAATGGCGTGAACCGGGGAGGCGGAGCTTGCAGTGAGCTGAGATCCGGCCACTGCACTCCAGTCCGGGCGACAGAGCGAGACTCCGCCTCAAAAAAAAAAAAAAAAAAAAAAAGGGTGGATCATGAGGTCAGAAGATCGAGACCATCCTGGCCAACATGGTAAAACCTCGTCTCTACTGAAAATACAAAAATTAGCTGGGTGTAGTGGCGCGTGCCTATAATCCCAGCTATTGGGAGGCTGAGGTACAAGAATCGCTTAAACCCA
Organism: Trachypithecus francoisi; assembly: GCF_009764315.1. Classification (NCBI taxonomy): domain Eukaryota; kingdom Metazoa; phylum Chordata; class Mammalia; order Primates; family Cercopithecidae; genus Trachypithecus; species Trachypithecus francoisi. The sequence goes on from NW_022681453.1 coordinate 15,780,360, forward strand.
GGAGGCTGAAGTTGATGTGGGCTGAGATCCCACCACTGCACTCCAGCCTAGCAACAGAGCAAGACTCTGTCTCAGTAAATAAATAAATAAATAAATAAATAAATAGTGCCAGGCACAGTGGCAGTGGCTCATGCCTGTAATCCCAGCACTTTGGGAGGCTGAAGTGGGGGATCACTTGAGGTCAGGAAGTCGAGACTAGCCTGGCCAACATGGCAAAACCCCGTCTCTACTAAAATTACACAAACTAGCCCGGCGTGGTGGTGTGTGCATTTAATCCCAGCTACTCAGGAGGCTAAAGCAGGAGAATCACTTGAACCCAGGAGGCGGAGGTTGTGGTGAGCCGAGATGGCACCACTGCACTCCAGACTAGGCCACATAGTGAGACTCCATCTCAAATAAATAATTTACAATAAATAAATTAGCTGGCACAGAGTTGGGCACCTGTAGTCCCAGCTACTCAAGAGATTGAATCAAGAGGATCACTTGAGTCCCAGAGTTTGAGGCTGCAATGAGCTATGATCACACCACTACACTCCAGCCTGGGTGATGACAGAGCAAGACCCTGTTTCAAAAAAAAATAAAATTTAGGCCAGGCACGGTGGCTCACGCCTGTAATCTCAGCACTTTGGGAGGCTGAGGCAGATGGATCACAAGGTCAGGAGTTCGAGACCAGCCTGGCCAATATGGCAAAACCCCGTCTCTACTAAAAATACAGAAAGATTAGCCAGGTATGGTGGGACACGCCTGTAGTCCCAGCTACTCCGGAGGCTGAGGCAGGAGAATCGCTTGAACCCAGGAGGTAGAGGTTGCAGTGAGCCGAGATGGTGCCACTGCACTCCAGCCTAGGCAACAGAGTGTGACTCTGTCTCAAAATAAATACATAAATAAAATTTTAAAAAACAATGCTTATAGCAACTGTATTCTTTTTTTTTTTTCTTCTTGAGATAGAGTCTCGCTCTGTCACCTAGGCTAAAGTGCAGTGGCACAATCTTGGCTCAATGCAACCTCTGCCTCCCCGGTTTAAGCAATTCACCTGCCTCAGCCTTCTGAGTAGCTGGGACTACAGTCGCGCGTCACCATGCTAATTTTTGTATTTTTGTAGAGACGGGGTTTCACCATCTTGGCCAGGTTGGTCTCGAACTCCTGACCTCATGATCCGCCTGCTTCAGCCTCCCAAAGCGCTGGGATTACAGGCTTGAGCCACCATGCCCATCTGCAACTTTATTCTTTTTTGTTGTTGTTGTTGTTGTTGAGACGGAGTCTCGCTCTGTCACCCAGGCTGGAGTGCAGTGGGGTGATCTAGGCTCACTGCAAGCTCCGCTTCCCGGGTTCACGCCATTCTCCTGCCTCAGCCTCCCGAGTAGCTGGGACTACAGGTGCCCGCCGCCACGCTCGGCTAATTTTTTGCATTTTTAATAGAGATGGGGTTTCACTGTGTTAGCCAGGATGGTCTCGATCTCCTGACCTTGTGATCCGCCCACCTCGGCCTCCCAAAATGCTGGGATTACAGGCCTGAGCCACCGCGCCTGGCCTATCGCAACTTTATTCTTAACAGCCACAAACTGGAAACATGGTATTGTGAAATATATACAGTCATGCAATGTTTTGGTCAACAAGCTGCATACATGACAGTGGTCCCATAAGATATACAGATAGGGCCGGGCGCGGTGGCTCAAGCCTGTAATCCCAGCACTTTGGGAGGCCGAGACGGGCAAATCACGAGGTCAGGAGATCGAGACCATCCTGGCTAACACGGTGAAACCCCGTCTCTACTAAAAAATACAAAAAACTAGCCGGGCGAGGTGGCGGGCGCCTGCAGTCCCAGCTACTCGGGAGGCTGAGGCAGGAGAATGGCGTAAACCCGGGAGGCGGAGCTTGCAGTGAGCTGAGATCCAGCCACTGCACTCCAGCCCGGCAACAGAGCGAGACTCCGTCTCAAAAAAAAAAAAAAAAAAAAAAGATATACAGATAGACTGATAGATAGACAGATAATTGTTTTTTTTTTTCCTAGACAGAGTGTCTCATTATGTTGCCCAGGCTGGTCTTGAACCCCTGGTTCAAGTGCTTCTCCCACCTCTACCTCCTAAAGTGCTGGGATTACAAGGTATGAGCCACTTAGCCCTACCCCATAAGATCATAATACTGTGTTTTTGGCCAGGCACAGTGGCTTGAGTCTATAATCCCAGCACTTTGGGAGGCCAAGGCAGGTGGATCACTTGAGGTCAGGAGTTCAAGACCAGCCTGGCCAACATGTTGAAGCCCTATCTCTACTAAAAGTACAAAAATTAACCTGGCATGACTGCAGGTGCCTGTAATCCCAGCTACTTGGAAAGCTGAGGCACGAGAATTGCTTGAACCCAGGAGGTGGAGGTTGCAGTGAGCTGAGATTGTGCCACTGCACTCCAGCCTGGAACAGAACGAGACTCAGTCTCAAAAAAAAAAAAAAAAAAAAAGAGAGAGAGAGATTATAATACTGTAGTTTTACTGTATCTTTTCTATGTTAGATATGTTTAGGTACATAAATATTTACCAGGTGTTACAATTGCCTATAGTATTCAGTGCAGTAACATGCTGTACAGGTTTGTGGTGTAGGAGCAATAGGCTACATCCTGTACCCTGGGTATTCTAGGTATGTAACAGGCTGTATCATCTAGGTATGTGTAAGTACACTCTATGGTGTTCGCACAATGATGAAATAGCTTAATGATGCATTTCTCAGAACACATCCCTCTCGTTAAGCTAAGTATAACTGTATTTAGTCTTTATTCCAGTTTTCTGGCATACAACTCCTAAAATTCTTGGAATTCAAAGTGATATCTTTTGTACACTATTAAGATGCTTGGTGACTGGTAGCCCCTAGGTAGCTTCAGGATGGGGGCTGGTAACAGCAAAGACCAAGGCAGATTAGAGGGTTGGAACTTTTCAGCACCACTCCCCAACCTCCTGGGAGACGAGAGATGCTGACAGTTAAGTGGATCACCAATGGTTAATTATTTAATCAACCATGCCTATGTAATGAAGTCTCCATTAAAAACCCAAATGAGGCCAGGCACAGTGGCTCACACCTGTAATCCTAGCGCTTTGAGAGGCCAAGATGGGCAGATTGCTGTGAGCCCAGAAATTCAAGACTAGCCTGGGCAACATGACGAGATCGTCTCTACAAAAAAATAAATAAATAAATGTGAAAAAAATTAGGCTGGGCGCAGTGGCTCATGCCTGTAATCTCAACACTTTGGGAGGCCAAGGAGGGTAGATCACCTGAGGTCAGGAGTTCGAGACCAGCCTGGTCAACATGGTGAAACACCATATCTATTGAAAATACAAAAAATAGGCCGGGCGCGGTGGCTCAAGCCTGTAATCCCAGCACTTTGGGAGGCCGAGACGGGCGGATCATGAGGTCAGGAGATCGAGACCATCCTGGCTAACACTGTGAAACCCCGTCTCTACTAAAAAATACAAAAAAAAAACTAGCCGGGCGACGTGGCGGGCGCCTGTAGTCCCAGCTACTCGGGAAGCTGAGGCAGGAGAATGGCGTGAACCCGGGAGGCGGAGCTTGCAGTGAGCTGAGATCCGGCCACTGCACTCCAGCCTGGGCGACAGAGCAAGACTCCGTCTCAAAAAAAAAAAAAAAAAGAAAATACAAAAAATAGCCAGGCGTGGTGGTACATGCCTGTAATCCCAGCTACTCAGGAGGCTAAGGCAGGAGAATCGCTTGAGCCCAGGAAGCAGAGGTTGCAGTGAGCCGAGATCGTGCCATCGCACTCCAGCTTGGGTGACAAAAGCAAAACTCCGTCTCAAAAAAAAAAATTAGCCAGGTGCGTGGTGGTGTGCAGCTATAGTGTCAGCTGCTCAGATGGCTGAGGTAGGAGGATTGCTTGAGGCTGGGAGGTGAAGGCTGCAATGAGTTGTGCACTCCACTGCACTCCAGCCTGGGCGACTCTATTAGTCTGTTTTCACACTGCTGATAAAGACATATCTGAGACTGGGAAGAAAAAGAGATTTAATGGACTTACAGTTCCACATGGCTGGGGGAGCCTCACAATCATGACAGAAAGCAAGGAGGAGCAAATCATGTCTTAGATGGATGGTGGCAGGCAAAGAGAGTTGTGCAGGGAAACCCTGACTTATAAAGCCATCAGATCTCATGAGACTTATTCACTATCACGAGAACAGCATGGGAAAGACTTGCCCCCATGATTCAATTACCTCTTACCAGTCCGTCCCACAGCATGTAGGAATTCAAGATGAGATTTGAGTGGGGACACAGCCAAACCATATCAGCGACAGAGCAAAAACCTGTCTCAAAAACAAACAAACAATAAAAACCAGAATCTGAATGAGCTTCTGGATAGCTAAACACTTGGAGGTTGCTGGAAGGTGACATGCTTGGAGAGGGCATGGAAGCTTTGCGCCCCTCCCTCCATACCTCACCCTATGCACCTCTTCATCTGTGTTCTTTGTATTAAACTGTATAATAAATCAGTAAATGTGTTTCTCTGGGTTCTATTAGCCACTCTAGCAAATTAGTTGAACCCAAGGAACTTCAATTTATAATCAGTCTGTCTGTAATACAGGTTAAAAAAACCTGGACTTTGCTAATGGCATTGGAAGTCGGGTTGGGGGGCAATCTTGTGGGACTAAGCCTTCAACATTTGGGATCTGACTCTATCTCTGGGTAGATAGTACCAGAATTAAACTGAATTGGAGGATATCCAGCTGGTGTCCACAGCCGAAGGACTACTTGCTTGGTGTGTGGGGAAAAACCTCCACACACTGGTCTCAAAAGTATTGTTGACTGCTGAGTAAGAGAATAGGAAAAATCACTTGGTTGTTTTTGTTTGTTTGCCCACCTATAATGTCATGTGTCGTGTCAGAAGTGGGATTTGCTACACCAGCCCTGCTCATGGAAACATGTAGTTTGGGCCGAGATCGCGCCATTGCACTCCAGCCTGGGCAACAAGAGCGAAACTCTGTCTCAAAACAACAACGACAATGACGAGGAAAATACAGAAATTAGCTGGGCATGGTAGTGCGTGCCTATAGTCCCAGCTACTTGGGAGGCTTAAGTGGAAGGATCACTTAAGCCTGGGAGGTGGAGATTGAAGTGAGCCCAGATTGCACCACTGCACTCCAGCCTGGGTGACAGAATGAGACCATGTCTCAAAACAAAAAAGAAATGCAAACTAATAAGAAAAAAACACAAAATTTCAATTCCTTGTTTACTGTTATATGTAATAGCTAAAAATGAAAGTAAAAGAGAGTTCTGGGTCAATCTTGATGCTAGACTAAGCTCAGCTTTCAGTTAGTCTGAGCTTTGGCCACAAGCCACAAAGCCTCCCCAAGAAGGGAAAAATTATAGAGAGACAACAGAAAATAGCTCTAAGACCTGTGGTTATCAAAAAGGCAGTCAATGCAGGGAAGCGGCAAAACCAAGATACTGTGAAAACTAGAGGTATAGTATGAAGGAAGCGTTTCATTTTGCAGATTGGTATCATCAGGTTCCTGAGGAGGCTTTACTAAAATGGATTTTGAGAACAACTAATTTAGGAGCAGTATCTTTGGTTTAAGTGCTGCAGAGTGAAAGAGCATGTTTGGGTTGATATAGGACCCACAGCTCACTATAGAACAATCACAGATGGCTCTATGAGACACAGACACATAGGAGTTTATTCCCAAGGGAACAGCCAGCCTGGTGGACTGGATAAAAGTCACAGTAAGGTCTGTTTACCTTGCAAAGGGGGACTGCCTGGCTCCACCTACAAATGCCAAATAGAACACTCAGATGAAGCAGCCGATGTACTTCATATGCAAGCCATATGGGACTGACTTTAGGATAACTGACATATTAGCTCACTTAATATTGCTAAGAGCCCTTTAATGGGAACCCCTGCCCACCAAAATAACTATATTGCTGCAAAAGGGAAAGACAAGCCAGGAAGCCTTATCAAATGTACAGTCTAAGATTCCCCTCATGAGTCTTTCAGATGCTAATAAAAACACTACGTTAGCCATTGTTTGGACAAAGCTCCTGCACTAGACCCCAACAGACCAGACTAAAAACTAAAATTGGCCAGGCGAGGTGGCTCACACCTGTAATCCCATAGCTTTGGGAGGCTGAGGAGGGCGGATCACCTGAGGTCAGGAGTTCGAGACCAGCCTGGCCAATATGGTGAAACCTCATCTCTACTAAAAATACAAAAATCAGCTGGGCATGGTGGCGGGTGCCTGTAGTCCCAGCTACTCGGGAAGCTGAGACAGGAGAATTGCTTGAACTCGGGAGACGGAGGTTTCAGTGAGCCGACATCATGCCACTACACTCCAACCTGGCAACAAAAAGGCAAAAAAAAAGAAAAGAAAAGAAAAAGAAAAACACTAAAATGGAATTACTCATTCTAAAATTACATGTTAATTTTAATTCTAAAATTAATTCTAATTACATGTTAAATTTAATTCTAAAATTACATGTTAAGAAACCAAGCTGTTTACCTGACCTTCTGACAAATCAGAAGAATGAGAGATAATAGACAAATTCCCAAACAGGTCAGTTTTATTCGACATGATGATGAGGTTCCCTCTGTATGTGTTTTTTGTTTTGTTTTTGAGACACAGCCTTGCTCTGTTGCCCAGGCTGGAGGGCAGTGGCGCGATCTCAGCTCACTGGAACCACTTCCTCCCAGGTTCAAGCGATTCTCCTGCCTCAGCCTCCTGAGTAGCTGGGGTTACAGCATGCGCCACCACACCCAGCTAATTTTTTGTATTTTTAGTAGAGACAGGGTTTCACCATGTTGGCCAGGCTGGTCTCAAACTCCTGACCTCAGGTGATCCACCTGCCTCAGCCTCCCAAAGTGCTGGGATAACAGGCATGAGCCACTGTGACTAGCCTCAGCTAACTTTTGGTATTTTTAGTAGAGACAGGGTTTCACCATGTTGGCCAGGCCAGTCTTGAACTCCTGGCCTCAAGTAATCAGCCCGCCTCAGCCTCCCAAAGTGCTGGGATTACAGGTATGAGCCACCGCACCCAGCCTATTTGTTTGTTTTGAGACAGAGATTTGCTCTGTCGCCCAGGCTGGAGTGCAGTGGTGCCATCTTAGCTCACTGTTACCTCTGCCTCCCAAGTTCAAGTGATTCTTGTGCCTCAGCCTCCCAAGTAGCTGGGACTGGCATGCGCCACCATGCCCAGCTAATTTTTTTTTTTTCTATTTTTAGTGGAGATGGGGTTTCACTATGTTGGGTAGGCTGGTCTCGAACTCCTGAACTCAATTGACCCACCCACTTTGGCCTCCCAAAGTGCTGGGATTACAGGCATGAGCCACTGTGCACAGCCTCCTGTTTTAATCCTTACAAAAAAGTAGCTGACATCAACCAATCAGTTATTTTTTAATTCTGTTTTCCTGTACCCATCTTACAAAGAAAGTAACTTGGAAATGATGAATCTGCTTTTCATGCTTTGTTTCTGTTTTCATCAGCCTTTCTCTACCTATAAACCAACCTCCTCTGTTGTGGAAGATTTCACACAGCTGAGAAAAAAAGAAAAAAGAAGCCACTGGCCAGTCATGGTGGCTCACATCTGTAATCCCAGCACTTTGGGAGGCCGAGACGGCAGATCACTGGAGGCCAGGAGGAGTCTGAGAGCAGCCTGGGCAACACAGTGAGACTGCATCTCCGCAAAAAATACAAAAATTAGCCGGGCATGGTGGTGCATACATGTAGTCCCAGCTACTCAGGAGGCTGAATTAGGAGGATCTCTTGAACTCAGGAGGTTGAGGCTGCAGTGAGCAGTTGATCACACCACAGCACTCCAGCTTGGACAACAGAGACCCTGTCTCAAAAACAAAAAGTAATAATTTGACGGAGAAGTGAAATAGGCAAGTAAAACATTGGTTGTCCACTTCATCCCATCCATAGCAATGGCTCCACCCACAGTGATCACTTTCTATGGGGAATGCATCCTGGGGGCTGGGGGGACATCTTCAGTGCAGAAGCTCACCCCATCAACCCCACTGCCCAGCACTGCTGCTGGAAGCTGAAGGAAGAGCAGTGGGAAGGGGAGGACTTGATGAGGGAATTGTACTCTCTCAAATAGAACAGGTTGAAATTTCAGAAAAGGACTGTGAGTACGTGGCCATAAAAAACCCTAGCAGGGTCAGGAACATTCTTCTCACATGAAAACCATGACCAGGCATAGGAGAAGCAGCCTGTCGAACAGGAAGTCCCACTGCCCAGCTGCCCAGTCAGCTCTTCACCTCCACGTTGTCGTTATTAGGACAAGTTTTCCTGGACCCCCCATAATCACTGGGTGATTTTTTTATTTTTTTTTTTTAAGACTAAACTATAAATAACAAATCTGCTTTTGGCTATCCAAAAAAAAAAGCATTGGTTGTCTAAAACTGGAGGAGATAAAAGCATGAAGGACTGGTTTACATGCATTCATGAGTGTGTGCTCACACTTAACATGCATGAGACTAAAGGATGACCCCATTAGATTTTCCTCTGTTTTTCTGGTGGATCTGGGGAGAAGGGGCCAGGGAGGAGGCTGGTATTACTATGCAATTCTTGCCAAAGAAGCATTATGCTGACATAATAGCTATACCTTTTTTTTCTTTCTTCCCCACATCATCTCAAAAATCTTCCTCTACCTTATGCAGTGGTCCTAGGCACAGGACCTCAATTCCAAAAGCTGGAGGCAGGAAGAATTCCTAAGCGAGACTGTAACTATGTTTTTAAACCCTACGTAAGGATTCCTTTTTATTTATTTATTGTTTTGAGACAGGGTCTCTCTCTGTCACCCAGAATGTAGCGGTGCCATCACGGCTCACTGTAGCCTCGACCTCCCAGGCTCAGGCAATTCTCCCACCTCAGCCTCCCAAGTAGCTGGGACTACAAGCGTGCCACGCCAAGCTAATTTTTCTGTGTGTGTTTTTGTTGTTGTTGTTATTGTTGTTGTTTTTCTGAGACGGAGTCTTGCTCTTTCGCCAGGCTGGAGTGCAGTGATATGATCTCGGCTCACTGCAACCTCCACCTCCCAGGTTCAAGTGATTCTCGTGCCTCAGCCTCCTGAGTAGCTGGGATTACAGGCGCCCGCCACATGCCCAGCTAATTTTTGTATTTTTAGTAGAGACTGGGGTTTCACCATGTTGGCGAGGATGGTCTCAATCTCTTGACCTCGTGATCCGCCCTTCTCGGCCTCCCAAAGTGCTGGGATTACAGGTGTGAGCCACTGCGCCCAGCCATAATTTTTGTATTTTTTTTGTAGAGACAGGATTTCTTCATGTTGCCCAGGCTAGTTTTGAACTCCTGGGCTCACTTGATCCACCTGCCTTGGCCCCAAAAAGTGCTAGGATTATAGGTAGGTATGAGCCACCGTGCGCAGCCTCATAATTTCTTTCTTTCTTTCTTTCTTTTTTTTTTTTGAGACAGCATCTCACTTCCTTGCCCAGGTTGGAGTGCAGTGGCATGATCTCAGCTCACTGCAACCTCTGCCTCCCAGGTTCAACTGATTCTCCTGCCTCAGCCTCCCGAGTAGCTGGGATTACAGGAATGTGCCAACATTCCCAGCTAATTTTTGTATTTTCAGTAGGGCTGGGGTTTCACCATGTTGGCCAGGCTGGTCTAGAACTCCTGACCTTCAGTGATCCGCTTGCCTCAATCTCCCAAAGTGCTAGGATTACAGGCATGAGCCACCGTGCCCAGCCCAGCCTCATAATTTCTAAGGGCCTGGTGGGGGTGGGTTGTGCCTTTACCCCGTACAGCTATATTGCCTGGTGGTAAAAATAGCCCACTAGTTTTGTACTGTGTAGCGTTACCCTATCTGAATGGGAATGGACTGAGGAGAGGTACTTGATAGACTAGTATTGCTGCCTGTAATCAAGACCAACACAGTGGCTGAACCTAATGTCCCTTCCAAAGGTAGAAAAGTTTGGGTATAAATGAAGAGAAGAAGAAATAGTAGCCAAGGGTAAACAAATGAATACATGGGTTAAATAATGAGGAAGATCCAATGTTACATCAACACCTCCAAGAAATGACATTGTCTCAGCTCAATTATACCAGATGCTATAATATGTTTGCTGAGACAACTCCTGCTTTTGGAACCTGACAAAGTTGAATGGAAGTCTGCAAACCTGAGTGGCCTTGCCCTGAAAAATACATTTATAGGACATGATATAGACTGGACTAATTACTAATGATTAAATGGGATTCCAGTAATTTTGCCAGCACTACTGCATTGTATATCCTTTTGATGTAAGGGATCTGTGTTCAAAGACTGGGGTAGACTGCGATATTGTGAAATATATATTTGGCTTTTGTCCCAGCTTCTTGGCATACAACTCCTAAAAACATTTGAAACTCCAAAGAAATGAGTGTATTTCTTATGCTACTGAGACCAGCCTGAGCAACATAGCAATACCTTGTCTCTGCAAAAAATGCAAAAATTAGCCAGGCTTGGTGGCATACCTGTGGTCCCAGCTGTCCAGGAGGCTGGGGTGGGAGGATTGCTTGAGTTCAGGAAGTCAAGGCTGTAGTGAGCTGTGATTGCACCACTGCACTCCAGCCTGGGCAACAGAGTGAGACCTGACTTTAAAAAAACAACAACAACAAAAAATAGACATGGTGGCAGACTCCTGTAGTTCCAGCTACTGAGAAGGCTGAAGTAGGAGGATCTCTTGATCTCAGGAGGCAGAGGATGCAGTGAGCTGAGATTGTGCCACTGCGCTCCAGCCTGGGCAACAGAGTGAAACACTGTCTTAAAAAGGAAAAAGAGAAAAAGACTGATAAAACAGACTAAGTCTGATAAGAAACATTTACAGTCTATTCTCTCTGAAGCCTGCTACCTGGAAGCTTTATCTGCATAGTAAGAACCTTGGTCTCCACAACCCCTTATCTTAACACAGAGACTCCCTTCTATTGATTTCGGGTCTTTAGATAAACTCTCAAACTCTTTTAACCAATGGCAAATCAGAGACTCTTTGAAGTCCATTTATGACCTGGACTAGGAAACACCACCTATTTGAAGATGTCCTGCCTTTCCAGACCAAACCAATTTACATCTTACAGGTATTGACTGACGTCTTCTGTCTCCCTAAAATGTATAACACCAGTCTGTGGCCTGACCACTGTAAAAACTAAAGGTTCCTCTTCAAAGACTTTCCTCCCCATTTAATTAGGAATAAATAGTAACTTCTCTTAGAAGCAAAATTTATTCAAAGACCTGTGCTAAGATTCTTAAATATCTGCTAGCCATGATAAAGAAATCAATGTACTTTATGTTTTTAGCTTCCAAGGTGTTTTTACCTTTCTCAGCATTCCACAAGTTACTTCCTCCTTCCTTTGTTCTCCTCTACCGTTGCCTCTTAAAAAGTTCTAAGTTGCTAGCCAATCGGGACAAATACAGAATGTGAGGTCCCGTTCCAGCCACTGGAAACCGGACACAGCAGTAGGATGGACGTGTCAGGTTATAAATGTCCCTGTCTCCTTTGTTCAGTGTATTCTTGTGGCAAAACTGCTAGCGAGTGTACCCTTTCTGCAGGAAGTAAAAATGGCCTTACTAAGGAAATTAAATTTATGTTCAAGTGCTATTTCTTTATGGCAGTGGGAAACAAGTATTTCAAACACCACCTTGGGCACATGTTCTCCTGGGGCTCTGTCATGGGCCATGGTCACTGATATTTGGCTCAGAATAAATCTCATCAAATATTTTACCGAGTTTGACTCTTTTCTTTGACAGTACCCTTAAAATTTGTTTTTTTCTTTTTCTTTTTCTTTTTTTCTTTTTTGAGATGGAGTTTCGCTCTTGTTGCCCAGGTTGGAGTGCAGTGGTGCGATCTTGGCTCACTGCAATCTCCAACTCCTGGGTTCAAGTGATTCTCCTGCCTTGGCCTCCCCAGTAGCTGGGATTACAGGTGCACGCCACCACGCCCAGCAAATTTTTGTATTTTTAGTAGAGACAGGGTTTCACCATGTTGGCCAGACTCCTGACCTCAGGTGATCCACACACCTCGGCCTCCCAAAGTGCTGGGATTACAGGCGTGAGCCACCGCGCATGGTTTTTTTTTTTTTTTTGAGATGGAGTTTTGCTTTTGTTGCCCAGGCTGGAATGCAATGGTGCGACCTCAGCTCAATGCAACCTCCGCCTCCTAGGTTCAAGTGATTCCCCTGCCTCAGTCTCCATAGTAGCTGGGATTACAGGCATGTGCCACCACATCTGGCTAGTTTTGTATTTTTAGTAGAGACGAGGTTTCACCATGTTGGTCTGGCTGGTCTCAAACTCCTGGCCTCAAGTGATCCACCTGTGGGCTATGATGAGGTTTCTCTTCAAATAACCTAATCAATCTTTTATTCTTTAATTCATAGTACCCCACCCTTTTTTTTCTCCTTTTTCTCCTTTTTTCCGTTTTGCCTTTGTTAGATGCCCAGGTACACCACAGTACCAGGCGTTATCAGTACCGGCTCACATTCCTTTCCTTATTTGGAAAGAGGACTCACTTTCTAGCTCATTACAGACACCCCTTCCCCTTCCTCTCCACTTTCTTTTACATGCCCACCCTATCTAAAAAAATCAAATGTTTAGCCAACCGGGATTAGTTTAGATTGAACTACCCAACCCTGGCCAATGAGGAAAGGGTACAGGGGCAGGACTTGGGTCAGGAATAAAGGCTCTCGTGCCCCTTTGTTCAGGTGTGCTCTCACGGCCACTGGCCACGGAGGCACTCCTCTGCAGAGAAGTAAAATTGCTTTGCTAAGAATCCTTTGTTCAAGTGTTCAATTTCCTTAGGATTTTGAGCATTATTCCTAACACACCTGCCTCGGCCTCCCAAAGTGCTGGGATTACAGGCGTAAGCCACTGCGCCCGGCCTATTTTTTATTTATTTATTTATTTTTGAGACGGAATCTCACTCTGTTGTCCAGGCTGGAGTGCAGTGTCAAGATCTCGGGTCACCGCAACCTCCGCCTCCCGGGTTAAGGCGATTCTCCTGCCTCAGCCTCCTGAGTAGCTGGGATTACAGGTGCCCACCACGCCCAGCTAATTTTTGTATTTTTATTTTTTTTAGTAGAGACGGGATTTCACCACATTGGCCAGGCTGGTCTTGAACTCCTGACCTCAGGTGATCCACCGGCCTTGGCCTCCCAGAGTGCTGGGATTACAGGCATGAGCCACCGCACCCGACCAAGATTTGTTTATTTCATTGTGTAGAGAGTAACTGGCCGTGTTGTCTTCTGATTAACCCCTGTTCCGGGAAGTAATACATTTTTAATATGTACATTATGTAATCCCAGCACTTTGGGAGGCTAAGACAGGAGGACCCCTTGAGTCTATGAGTTTGAAACCAGCCTGGGTAACATAGTGAGACCTCGTCTCCACAAAAAATTAAAAAATTAGCCGAGATACCCCTGTTAGTCCTAGCTACTTGGGGGGCTGAGATGAGAGAACTGCTTGAGCCCAGGAGGTCGAGGCTGCAGTAAGCCAAAATCATGCCACTTCACTCCAGCCTGGGTGACAGAGCCAGACCCTGTCTCAAAAATAAATAAATAAGTAAATAGGCCAGGTGCAGTGGCTCACGCCTGTAATCCCAACACTTTGTGAGGCCAGGTGGGCAGATGACCCGTGATCGGGAGTTTGAGAACATCCTGGCCAACATAGGGAAACCCCATCTCTACTAAAAATACAAAGATTAGCTGGGCGTGGTGTTACACGCTGGTAATCCCAGCTACTCAGGAGGCTGAGGCATGAAAATCTCTTGAACCCTAGAGGTGGAGGTTGCAGTGAGCTGAGATCACACCACTGCACTCCAACCTGGGCAATAGAGTGAGACTCTGTCTCAAAAAAATAAATAAATAAAATAGATAAATAAATAACAATAAAACAAGTTTGATAAAGTGTGAGTAGGCCGGGCACAGTGGCTCATGCCTGTAATCCCAGCACTTTGGGAGGCTGAGGCGGGCAGATCATGAGGTCAGGAGATGGAGACCATCCTAGCTAACACGGTGAAACCCAATATCTACTAAAAAAAAAAAATACAAAAAAATTAGCCAGGCATTGTGGCGGGCGACTGTAGTCCCAGTTACTCGGGAGGCTGAGGCAGAAGAATGGTGTGAACCTGGAAGGTGAAGCTTCTAGTAAGCCGAGATTGTGCCACTGTGCTCCAGCCTGGGCGACAGAGCAAGACTCCATCTAAAAAAAAAAAAAAAAAAAAAAAAGTTTTAATAGTGAAAACAAAGGTCCAGAGATATGGGGTTAACTTTAAAATTTCTTCAACTTTGCTGTATATTTGAAATGGTTCTTTATAAAATGTTGAGAAGGAAAGACATTCACACGCAATGCTGTATAGTTCAAATTAGACTTTCATGAGTGGTACGTAGAGAAATAACCAGTTCGACTGGGCGCAGTGGCTCACACCTATAATCTCAGCACTTTGGGAGGCCAAGGCAGGTGGATCACTTGAGGTCAGGAGTTTGAGACCAGCCTGGCCAACATGGCAAAACCCGTCTCTACTAAAACTACAAAGATTAGCTGGGCATGGCGTGCACGTGTAATCCCAGCTACTCGGGAGGCTGAAGCAGGAAAATCACTTGAACCCAGCAGGAAGAGGTTGTAGTGGGTCGAGATCGTGCCACTGCACTCCAGCTTAGGTGACAGAGCGAGACTCTGTCTCAAAAAAAAAGAGGGAGAAATAACCAGCCCGCTGAGGGAGCACAGAAGAGAACATGATCATTTTTATTGGGCCAGGTGGCAGTGAGGGTTAAAAAGAATCTTATAGTGGAGGAGTCCAAGGAACTGGGCCTGAAAGACAAACTTTTAAAGGCAGAGGAAGAAAGAACGTGGAAAAAGAGCATTTCATTAGATAATAACCAGGGCCACATGAAAATGCAAGGCCCATTTGAGAAGCTGCAAATCAGCAGAGACTCTCGGGGGCAGAGCGGCAGGGGAGAAAGCTGACAAGTTGAACTGTGCCCAGGCTGGGACAGCATGAAAGACAGACAGGAGCATCTAGTTTTGACTCAGTCAACAATGGGGACCAGGGGCAGTGGCTCACGCCTATAATTCTAGCACTTTGAGAGGCCGAGGCAGGTGGATCACTTGAGGACAGGAGTTTGAGACCAGCCTGTCCCATCTGGCGAAACCTTATCTCAATACAAAAATTAGCCAGGCATGGTGTCGTGTGCCTGTAATCCCAGCTGCTTGGGCGGGTGAGGCACAAGAATCCCTTGAACCTGGGAGGCAGAGGTTGCAGTGAGCCGAGATTGCACCACTGCACTGCAGCCTGGCAACAGAGTCTATCTCAAAAAAAAAAAAAAAGATAGAAAGAAAGAAAAAAACCAATGGGGACCAAGCACAATGGCTCACGCCTATAATCCCAGCACATTAGGAGGCTGAGGTGGGAGGATTGCTTGAGCCCAGGAATTAGAGATCAGCCTGGGCAACACAGCAAGACCCTCTCTTTATTGTTATTTACCATAAAAACCCTAGAAGAAAACCTAGGTAATACCATTCAGGACATAGGCATGGGCAAGGACTTCATGTCTAAAACACCAAAAGCAACGGCAACAAATCCAAAATTGACAAATGGGATCTAATTAAACTAAAGAGCTTCCGCACAGCAAAAGAAACTACCATCAGAGTGAACAGGCAACCTACAGAATGGGAGAAAATTTTTGCAATCTACTCATCTGACAAAGGGCTAATATCCAGAACCTACAAAGAACTCAAATAGGCCGGGCGCGGTGGCTCAAGCCTGTAATCCCAGCACTTTGGGAGGCCGAGACGGGCGGATCACGAGGTCAGGAGATCGAGACCATCCTGGCTAACACTGTGAAGCCCCGTCTCTACTAAAAAATACAAAAAACTAGCCGGGCGAGGTGGCGGGCGCCTGTAGTCCCAGCTACTCGGGAGGCTGAGGCAGGAGAATGGCTTAAACCCGGGAGGCGGAGCTTGCAGTGAGCTGAGATCCGGCCACTGCACTCCAGCCCCGGCGACAGAGTGAGAATCCGTCTCAAAAAAAAAAAAAAGAACTCAAACAAATTTACAAGAAAAAAACAAACAACCCCATCCAAAAGTGGGCAAAGGATATGAACAGACATTTCTCAAAAGAAGACATTCATACAGCCAACAGACACATGAAAAAATGCTCATCATCACTGGCCATCAGAGAAGTGCAAATCAAAACCACAATGAGATACCATCTCACACCAGTTAGAATGGCAATCATTAAAAAGTCAGGAAACAACAGGTGCTGGAGAGGATGTGGAGAAATAGGAACACTTTTACACTGTTGGTGGGATTGTAAACTAGTTCAACCATTATGGAAAACAGTATGGCGATTCCTCAAGGATCTAGAACTAGAAGTACCATATGACCCAGCCATCCCATTACTGGGTATATACCCAAAGGATTACAAATCACGGTGCTATAAAGACACATGCACACGTATGTTTATTGCGGCACTATTCACAATAGCAAAGACTTGGAATCAACCCAAATGTCCATCAGTGACAGACTGGATTAAGAAAATATGGCACATATACACCATGGAATACTATGCAGCCATAAAAAAGGATGAGTTTGAGTCCTTTGTAGGGACATGGATGCAGCTGGAAACCATCATTCTCAGCAAACTATCGCAAGAACAGAAAACCAAACACCGCATGTTCTCACTCATAGGTGGGAACTGAACAATGAGATCACTTGGACTGGGGAAGGGGAACATCACACACCGGGGCCTATCACGGGGAGGGGGGAGGGGAGAGGGATCGCATTGGGAGTTATACCTGATGTAAATGACGAGTTGATGGGTGCTGACGAGTTGATGGGTGCAGCACACCAACATGGCACAAGTATACATATGTAACAAACCTGCACGTTATGCACATGTACCCTAGAACTTAAAGTATAATAAAAAAAAAAAAAAAAGAAAGAAAGAAAAGGAAAGAAACAACAGGGAGCTGCCGAGCGGGGTGTGTGTGTGAGATGGGTGGAGGCTTGCTCTGGAAAGCATCATCTGACAGGGCAGAGGAGGAGGCGGAGACAGCCAGTTGTAGGAAGGAACAGCAAGGCTGTTGGTCAAAGTTTTCTGTTGTTTTCATTAGCAAACTGACAATCAGTGCAACCTTTGTAACAGAAAAATGATTATGATGGCCTGGTGCAGTGGCTCACTCCTGTAATCCCAGCACTTTGGGAGGCCGAGGCGAGCAAATTACCTGAGGTCAGGAGTTCGTGACCAGCCTGGCCAGCATGGTGAAACCCCGTCTCTACTAAAAATACAAAAATTTGCTGGGCGTGGTGGTGCACGCTTGTAATCCCAGCTACTGAGGAGGCTGAGGCAGGAGAATCCCTTGAACCCGGGAAGCGGAGGTTGCAGTGAGCTGAGATCATGCCATTGCACTCCAGCCTGGGCAACAAGACCGAGACTCCATCCTCCCAAAAAAAAGAAAAAGGAAAAGACAAAGAAAAATGGTTATGACATGACTTTCCCAGAGGCAGGTCAGCAAGATAATCCAGTTTTCAGTTTGTCCCAATTCCCAGTTTTCTGGGAATTCTGACCTCCCTAAAGACTTTCTGTTTCCGGCCGGGCGCGGTGGCTCAAGCCTGTAATCCCAGCACTTTGGGAGGCCGAGACGGGCGGATCACGAGGTCAGGAGATCGAGACCATCCTGGCTAATACGGTGAAACCCCGTCTCTACTAAAAAATACAAAAAACTAGCCGGGCGACGAGGCGGGCGCCTGTAGTCCCAGCTACTCGGGAGGCTGAGACAGGAGAATGGCGTGAACCCAGGAGGCGGAGCTCGCAGTGAGCTGAGAGCCGGCCACTGCACTCCAGCCTGGGCGGCAGAGCAAGACTCCGTCTCAAAAAAAAAAAAAAAAAAAAAAAAAGACTTTCTGTTTCTGTTTGAAGCTGTAGACTGTCCATGGACCTTCCTTCTGGCCCTCAGCCACCACCCAGAGGATGCAACTCCAGAATGAACACACTAGCAGTCAAGAAACTTGGTTTCTAGCCCTGCTTTTGTCACTTTCCCTCTCTGTGCCCCAGGGTCCTCATTTGTAAATTGGTTGTGTTGGTATGATTGTTTTCCAGGCTTCCTTTCAGGTTCAAAGCTTTTTTTTTTTTTTTTTGAGACAGGGTCTCACTCTGTAACCTAGGCTGGAATGCAGTGGCACAATCACAGCTCACTGCAGCCTCCTGAGCTAAAGCGATCCTCCCACCTCAGCCTCCCAAGTAACTGGGACCACAGGCATGCACCACCACACCTGGCTAATTTTTTTTCACTTTTGTAGAGATGGAGTCTCCCTCTGTTGCCCTGGCTGGTCTTGAACTCCTGGGCTCAAGTGATCCTCCCTCTTTGGCCTCCCAGAATGCTGGAATTATAGGCGTGAGCCACTGCTCCTGGTCTCAAGACTTCTTTAATCCGGTCTTCTTGCAACCGGCCTTCCAGGTCCTCTCTCAAATGTTCATTTACCCCTTGACTCGCGGTGTCTTTGTGATCTTGGAGACCCTCCTCTGTTCTATCCGTCTGCCTGTCTTACCTCCTTCCTCCTCTGTCAAGGGTGTCACTGCAGTGTCCAGCTCCAGCTCCTGGCTGGGACATGAAAGAGCTCTACTGACAGGTAAAGGCCTCTGAACCTTAGGGGGTGAGCTTGTGAAAGGAGTGACAGTTCCCACTTCCCTGGGTTGTGATAAAGAACAACAGACTGCCTTGTGGAAGTCCCCAGCCTGGGGTCTGAGCACCAGGCACCCAGCTTACCTCTACACCCTCCCTTTCTCTCAGCCTTATTGAGTTCTAGGGATTCAAAGTCCCTCCCACTTTTAATTGCATTTATTTTAATGCTGAATTTACTCCTGTGCCATAAGTTTTTGTTTCTTCAGTTTCTTCTGGGATATCTTTTTCTTCTGGGCAACCTCCTCTTCTGGTTTAGGAACAATCTGTTCCTTTTCAGTAAGGACCATCTCGATGTGGCAGGGAGAGCTAATGTATGGGTTAATCTGACCACGAGCTCTGTAGGTCCTGCAGAGCATCTTAGGTGCTTGTTCACTTGGATATCTTCAATGACCAGAGAATCTACATGGAAACCCTTAAGTTCAGCATTACTCCCTGCATTTTTAAGCATGTGCAGCAAAAATTCAGCACTCTTTTTGGGCCACTGACCTTGTGTCCAGCCTCACTGCTTGGCCTGGGCGCACCTGCCAACCCCACCATTGTAACGTCGGAATGATACTCCGTGGCTTTTCATATATACATACCCGTGATGGCCTGGGCAGTTTCATGAATGTTCTTAAAGTGAACACGAAGATTGGAACCTCTTGATTTGCATGATTTTGTGGGGTTCTCTGGGTCAAGTGAATAGTGAACCATTTTCACAGATTACCTCAGGCTGCTTAAGGAAACAGGAAGAGCGGTGGCTGCTGGGAGATCTCATGAGAACTTCGAATTGAAAGTTTTACATACATCGCCCCTTGAGTTCTCTCAATGAGGTTGGAATTTGTTCTCCTTAGACAGATAAGGAACTGAAGGCTCAGAGGAGCTACACAACTTGCCCAAGGTCACAGAGGGAGGTCCAAGAAATTCACAACCAAGCCATGAAAAGAAATAGTTACTCAGTATCCTATGCACCCACCACTGACTTTTATCATTATTATTTTGTTGTTGTTGTTGAGACATAGTCTCGCTCTGTTACCCAGGCTGGAGTGCAATGGCAATGATCTTGGCTCACTGCAACCTCCACCTCTGGAGTTCAAGCAATTATCCTGCCTCAGCCTCCCAGATAGCTGGGATTACAGGTGTACATCACCACGCCCGGTTAATTTTTGTAATTTTAGTAGAGATGGGATTTCACCATGTTGGCCGGGCTGGTCTCGAACTCCTGACCTCAGGTGATCTGCCTGCCTTGGCCTCCCAAAGTACTGGGATTACAGGTGTGAGCCACCGTGCCCAGCCCCAGCATTGACTTTTAAAAATACTCAGTGGCTCACACCTGTAATCCCAGCACTGTAGGAGGATGAGGGGGGAGGATCACTTGATCACAGGAGTTTGAGACAAGCCTGGGCAACATGATGAAACACCGTTTCTACAAAAAATACAAAAATTTACTGGGCATGGTGGCATGCACCTGTGGTCCCGGCTACATGAGAGACTAAAGCAAGAGGATCGCCTGAGACCAGAAGTTTGAGGCTGCAGTGAGCTGTGATCATACCACTGCACTCAGTCTGGGTGACAGAGCAAGACTATCTCAAAAAATAAAATAATATCTATAAATATACATCGTGATCCCCACTGCTAGACCCCACACAGGCCCTAAGGAACTGACAGAGCAGAGTAAAACAGTCTGGCCGGGGGGAGCCTGTCCAGCGGGTGCTGCTACACAGATGGGGAGGTGAGGGCAATGGGGTGGGTTGTGCTCAGCAGCCTGGGACAGGAAGAGAGAAAGAGGTGACATTTACTTCTTCCTGGGGAACAGTAGGAGTTCCCAGACTCCCTCATTCACTGAGAACATCCTGATATTTCACCTGGCGGCGAATTGTTGCTGGTGGCAGGACAAGGCAGAGGAGGGCCTTCCAGGCTCCCTCAAAGACATGGAGTCAAGAAGCTGAGGCATGTATCGTTCCTGTTCTCCCAGGGGACGCACTCTCCTCCCCCTCCAGCCTGGACAGCATTGCATTCATTTTTCTCTTTTGGTTTTTTGTGCATGATTTTTTTCTTTTTTTTTTTTTGAGACTGAATCTCACTTTGTTGCGCAGGCTGGAGTGCAGTGGTGCGATCTCGGCTCACTGCAACCTCCACCTCCCAGTTCAAGCAATTCTCATGCCTCAGCCTCCTGAGTAGCTAGGTTTATAGGTGTGTGCCACCACACCTGGCTAATTTTTTTGTATTTTTTTTTTTAGTAGAGATGGAGTTTCACCATGTTGGACAGGCTTGTCTGGAACTCCTGATCTCAAGTGATCTGCCTGCCTCGGCCTCCTAAAGTGCTGGGATTACAGACATGACCTACTGCACCCTGCCTCATTTTTATCTTTTGGCACTTAGTTTCTCTGTTAATATTACGGTCCTGTCATTCATATGTTCATTTGCAGAATGCACATTTCTTTTCTTTTCTTTTGAGACAGAGCCTCACTCCTCACTCCAGTCTCCCAGGCTGGAGTGCAGTGGCATGATCACAGCTCACTGCAGCCTTGACCTCCCGAACTCAAGCAGTCCTCCTCCCTTAGCTTCCCAAGTAGCTGCGACTACAGGCGCACACCACCATCCCAAGCTAATTTTTCAAATTTTTTGTAGAGACAAGGTTTCACCATGTTGCTCACGCTGGTTTCAAACTCCTGAGCTCGAGCAATCCTGTTGAGATTACAGGCATGAGCCACCGCACCTGGCGTACATTTCTTGAATGCCAACTGGGCACATGACACTGTACGCTAGTTGTGTGAGGCACACAGATATGAATGAGGCATCCTAACCCCCAATGGCCACTAAGAGGGAGTTACATACATAAATAATCGTAACACAAGGAAGAAGATGTTAAGTGGTCCAACTAAGATTAAGATAAAGCATTAAAAAGTTCAGAGATGAGAAAAATAATGTCCAAAGGGCAGTCAGAAAAGATTTCATGGAGGAGGCAACATTTGTGTTCACTATAGAAGGAGAAAGGACAATTTAAAAATTTTAAGGAATAGCTGGGTGCAGTGGCTCATGCCTATAATCCCAGCACTTTGGGAGGCCAAGGTGGGTAGATCACCTGAGGTCAGGAGTTCAAGACCAGCCTGGCCAACATGGTGAAGCCCCATCTTTACTAAAAATACAAAAATTAGCTTGATGTGGTGGTGCATGCTTGTAATCCCAGCTACTTGGGAGGCTGAGGCATAAGAATCACTTGAACCCAGGAGACAGAGGTTGCAGTGAGCTGAGATAGCACCACTATACTCCAACCTGGGCAAGAGAGTGAGACTCTGTTCCAAAAAAAAAAAAAAAGTTAAGGAAAAAGCTGAGATGTGCTTTCTGGTTAGAGGGCACAGTGTGAACCAAAGTAAGTTCTGCAAATGTTTGGATTATGTGACCCTTTAAACCTGTGAGGCCATGTTGGTATAGCTGGCTCACTACTACCTCCCCAGCAACTGGCCTGGCACACAGAAGGCACTCAGTAAAAATTTGTTGTCTTTTTTTTTTTTTTTGAGACGGAGTTTTGCTCTTGTTGCCCAAGCTGGGGTGCAATGGCATGATCTCGGCTCACTGCAACCTCTGTCTTCTGGGTTCAAGCGATTCTCCTGCCTCAGCCTCCTGAGTAGCTGGGATTACAGGAATCCGCCACCACGCCTGGCTATTTTTTTGTGTATTTAGTAGAAACGGGGTTTCTCCATGTCAGCCAGCTGGTCTTGAACTCCTGACCTCAGGTAATCTGCCCACCTCAGCCTCCCAAAGTGCTGGGATTACAGGTGTGAACCAGCGCGCCCCGCCAAAAATTTGTTGCTTTGATCAGTGGTTCAGTTTGGCTGGAGTGTAGGGAACTTGGAGAGGGACAATAGGCAGAAGGAAAATCTTAGTTATTCATTGCTGCACAACAAATTACCTCAAATCTTCGCACTTACTACAACAATAAACATTGATTATCTCTCAGAGTGTCTGCAGATCAGGAATTTGGGAATGGCTTGACTGGGCAGTTCTGGCTTGAAATCTCAAGAATTGCAGTCGCATTTGGATAGGGCTGCATTGTCTGAGGGCTTGGCTAAGGCCAGGGGATTCCCTTCCAAGGTGGCTTACTCACAGGGCTGGCAAGTTGGTGTTGGCTTTGGCAGGAGATCTCACTTCTTCACCATGTGGGCTCCTCCACAGGGCTGCTTCAGGGTCCTTATGGTATGGACATTGACTTCCTCTAGAGTGAGTGGTGAGCATGGAGGCATGCACCTGTGGTCCCCGCTACATGGGAGGCTGAAGCACGTAGTGAGTGACCCAAGAGACAGGATGTAGGAGGGATCTGTAACCTCTTCACAGCCAAGCCTTGGAAGTCACTTCTGTAGCATCACTTCTGCTACATTCTGTGCACTAGAAGCAAGTCATTTAAGTCTGACCCACTTTCAAGGGAAAGGGAATCAGCCTCCACCTTGGAAAGGGGAAGTGGCAAAGAATTTGCAGGCATATTTTAAGTAACCACAGACCATGAGGGCAGGAAGGTTTGTCTGCTCAGAACTCAGGGGTTCTTCAGCTGAGTGGGACTCCAAGGGATCCAGCTTTCTGTGGGGATCCAGCGGTCCTGCCCTGGTGCCATCTATCCAAGGGACTGTGGGCTTCTGGCAGCAAAACCAAGAACCAAGGCAAGACCCAGTGCTGCCTGCTGTTGAGAAATCTGAAGTGGATCAGACCAGAGCAGAGGGTGCTCACCATCTGGACATGAGCCCTTTTGCCCCAGGAGAGTCAGGAAAGGCCTCCTGGGGGTAGCATCTGAGCTGCATTCTTTCAAAGCTTTTATTAGGCCTAAAGTGTGGGGCTGGATGTATACACAGAAGGTTAAACGCACCTGGTATGGTGGCTCAGCAGGCATCAGAAGCCACACAGGAGAGCTGAGGCCTGAGGAGACCCCCACAGACCACAGCAGCAGACACTGTCTCTGCCCTGCAGCTGGTGAGACCTTTCTAATGCCACTTGGTGTTGGCATACAGCTTTTCAGATGGGTGTGGACTGTCCCACAAGAACTCTGTGAGCTCTGTGGGGCAGGCTAAAGTGCCCTGGAGATTGTATGTGTAAACTGTTTGCTCATTTTCCCAATCAAAGGTCCTTGAACATTGTTGGAGTCTTCTCCCCCTTTCTGCTCCTACTTCTCTGAAGGTGCTTACCCTATATGGGCCTGTTTACCTCTCTGCTTCTTCTTCTTCTTCTTTTTTTTTTTTTGAGATGGAGTTTCGCTCTCATTGCCCAGGCTGGAGTGCAGTGGTGCAATTCGACTCCTGGGTTCAAGCAATTCTCCTGCCCCAACCTCCCGAGTAGCTGGGATTACAGGTGTGCGCCACCATGCCCAGATGATTTTTTGTATTTTAGTAAAAATAGGATTTCTCCATGTTGGTCAGGTTGGTCTCAAACTCCCGACCTCAGGTGATCTGCCCACCTTGGCCTCCCAAAGTGCTGGGATTACAGGTGTGAGCCACTGTGCCCTTTTTTTTTTTTTTTTTTTTTTAATGGAGTTTCACTCTTGTTTCCCAAGTGGGAGTGCAATGGTGTGATCTCGGCTCACTGCAACCTCCATGTCCTGGGTTCAAGTGATTCTTCTGCCTCAGCCTCCCAAGTAGCTGCGATTACAGGTGTTTGCCACCGTGCACCTGGCCATTAAACTTTCTTTATCTAGATACTACACATCACCCCAGAACCAGAGAACAGCAATGATGTCAGTGGGAAATCCCACAATTGCCAATTAGTGCAATTGGCACTAATGTCTAGGGTGTAAGCACCTAGAGAGGTCAGTGGTTAAAATTAATGTATATGTAGTTAAGCCTGGATGAGGTGGCTCACACCTGTAATCCTAGCACTTTGGGGGACTGAGGTGGGAGGATCACCTGAGGTCAGGAGTTTGAGACCAGCCTGGCCAACATGGTGAAACACTGTCTCTACTAAAAATACAAAAGTTAGCCAGGCTTGGTGCTGCATGCCTGTAATCCCAGCTATTTGGGAGGCTAGGCAGGAAAACTGCTTAAACCTGGGAGGCAGAGGTTGCAGTGAGCCGAGATCGCACCACTGGACTCCAGCCTGGGTGATAGAGCGAGACTCCATCTCAAAAAAAAAAAAAAATTAATATATATGTAGTTAAAATCCAGTTGTATGCATATTGCCTTTTACTGTATATAAATTATTCCTTTATTAAGCAAAACAAATAATATTAGTAACCCTGTACCTGATGCTCACCATAAGAGAGACCCGCATGTGTGCTAAGTAATGAATCAAATCGCATTACCCAACAGACCTCATCCTGTGTAAGTCTCAGTAGTGGGTAGGGTTTCAAAGAAGTAAAGAGTGGCACTTTTTGAAGTGCCAGCTTATCTTTCTGGAGTCCCTCAGTGTCAGAGTTTAAATGCAAGCATTAAGCCCTTTCAATACTTTTCGTTCACCTCTCTAAAATTTTGGTAGGCTGGGCGTGGTGGCTCACACCTGTAATCCCAGTGCTATGGGAGGCACAGATGGAAAGATCACTGAAGGCCAGGCATTAGAGACCAGCCTGGGCAACAAAGCGAGGTCCCATCTTTAAGGAAACAAATTTTTTTTTTAATTAGCCAGGACTGGTGGCATGCACATGTAGCCCCAGCTACTGGGGAGGCTGAGGCAAGAGGATCACTTGAGCCCAGGAGTTTGAGATTATAGGGAGCCGTGATTGTACCACTGCACTCCAGACTGGGTGATAGAGCAAGACCCTGTCTCAAAAAAAAAAAAAAAAAAATGATAAGTAGTCCTGGCATGATGGCTCACACCTGTAATCCCAGCACTTTGAGGGGACAGAGGCAGGCCAATTGCGTGAATCCAGGAGTTCAGGACCAGCCTGGGCAACATAGCAAGACCCCTTGGCTGGGCATGGTGGCTCATGCCTATAATCCCAATACTTTGGGAGACGGAGGTGGGCGGATCCCCTGAGCTCAAGAGTTCAAAACCAGCCTGGCCAATATGTGAGACCCCATCTCTACTAAAAATACAAAAATTAGCCAGACTTAGTGGTAAGCACCTGTAATCCCAGCTGCTAGGGAGGCTGAGGCAGGAGAATTGCTTGAACCTGGGAGGTGGAGGTTGCAATGAGCCAAGATTGCACCATTGTACTCCAGCCTGGGCAACAAGAGTGAAACTCCATCTCAAAAAAACAAACAAACAAACAAACAAAAAATCATAGCAAGACCTCATCTCAAAAAAAAAAAAAGAAAAAAGAAAGAGAGAGAGAAAGAGAGAGAGAGAGGGCTATGGTCTTTGATTAGCACCCTTTCTTGGCCTGGAACATCCAGCACAAGGGGCAAGTGGGTCAGAAGAGATAAACTCAGGGCTAGGTGCAGTGGCTCATGCCTGTAATCCTACCACTTTAGGAGGCTGAGGCAGGCGGATCACCCAAGGCCAGGAGTTTGAGACCAGCCTGACCAATGTAGTGAAACCCAGTGTCTACTGAAAATACAAAACTTACCTGGGCTTGGTGGCGCTTGCCTGTAATCCCAGCTACTTGGGAGGCTGAGGCAGGAGAATGACTTGAACCTGGGAGGTGGATGTTGCAGTGAGCCAAGATCCCGCCACTGCACTCTAGCCTGTGTAGCTCTGTCTCAAAAAAAAAAAAAGAAGAAGAAGAAGAGATGAACTCAGGGCATATGAGACCATAGCTAGGAGCACACATCTACCTTCTGCATTACAACAGACTACTCCCCTCACTGTCCAAACAATCTGGGTGAAAGCCACCTCCAAGCATTTCTCCTGGCATGCATCACCACCCCAGAACCTGCCCAGAGATCAGCACTGATGTCAGCAGGGAATCCCAGGCAATCAGCAGCGGGGTGTGCAGCCCGATCTGTCTCTCTGGGGCACCCAGGTGAGAAAAACCCTACCCAGGGGCGTGTTTAACTGGATTTTTATGGACGTTCCTGGCTCAGAGAACTTGGCTGAGATGCCACAGGCACCATGCAGCAGCCAGGTTATATACCTGCCCATACCCAAGACCCACAGGGGGGCTCAGCAACCTTCCTTAGAAACAGGAGACAGAAGGCCGGGTGTGGTGGCAGATTACATGCCTGTAATCCCAGCACTTTGGGAGGCCAAGGCAGGCAGATCACCTGAGATCAGGTGTTCAAGACCAGCCTGGCCAATATGGTGAAACCTTGACTCTACTAAAAATACAAAAATTAGCCAGGCGTGGTGGCAGATGCCTGTAATCTGAGCTACTCAGGAGGCTGAGGCAGGAGAATGGCTTGAACCCTGGAGGCAGAGGTTGCAGTGAGCCAAGATCGCACCACTGCACTCCAGCCTGGATGACAAAGTGAGACTCCTTCTCAAAGAAAAAAAAAAGAAGTATGATGCTATGTACTCCAAAGTCATGCTGTACTGGGTTCCAGTCATGGTTCCTTCACTGATGAGCTGCAAGGCCTTCAGATGATGTATGATGGTACCAGAACCCAATGTGCCCTTGATAAGTAGAATCAGGATCAATCATCATCATCATCATATTTTAGTTCTATTGGAGGGGGACATAAGTTGGCCATGACAGGTTGTGGGTTTTGTCACCTACAACATGCAAAGAAACATGGAAAAGAACATAGTGGACAGAACAGAGAGCTGAGAGGAGGAGCCTGGAGGCAGGTCACACACAATCACCTAGCCCTGTTCTCAGCAGGAAGAATCCGTTCTCGCTCAGGTCACTTGCTCAAGCTGGGGACTAGCCTGCCCAGTTTAGATGGGAAAGTCATTGGAGAGGACCTTGTTTAGCCAATGAACAAGAGAAATGCCCACACTTTCTTCCAAGATAGAATCCGAGGGGGCTGCACCTCACATGATTCCTCTAAGGCTCCTCCTGGACTCCTGGCCACTGTGACTATTGTTCATATCATCAGGAATGAAGCCTGAGCAAGTAGTTTGAGGCCAGGGCATCTGGTTGTAAGCACTGGCTTTGTCACTTACTAATGGGTGATCTTGAGCAAGTTGGTTAAGCTCTATAAACTCCAAGTTGCTCATCTATAAATGAAACAGTCATAAACCCTCAGTTCCACAAAGTTACTGAGAGGGTCAAGGAAGATAACAAGGATGAAACTACATGAATGATAGGGACAATTATTATTAAATAGCACCCTGGCTGGGGCTTCTGGATTCTGGTTTTGGTCCCTCCCTTCTCCTAGGGTAAATCCCTTCCCTTCTCTGCACATTCCGAATAGTTGGGTTAAAAGAGTCTCTGTGTTTGGCCAAGTCTGACAGTCAACGATGAGATGATCGTGGTGGGAACAGCAGGCAATAGGAACTGCTGGAAAGTCCACACAAGGCCAACAGACAACAGCAGCTAGTGCTGAATGATGAAAGGAAGTGACCCCATGTGGGCGGCCCAAGATTCTGGCAGCCCTGGGCTTACGCAGGGAGGCCCCAGCTGATTGGCCTCAGTTTCCTGAGCAGCTCCGGGATGAAGCCCACCCCTGAGCACCAGGGCAAAGCCGGGGCAGGGCCACTCAGAGTGGGAGGGGCAGGCCAGGCAGACATTATGTCATCTGTGCATGTATAAATCATAGGCCCACCCTCCCGGGGCCCCAGCAGCTCTTATGCTCTCTGGCCAGGATCTCTGATTTCCTTGCTGTGTCCCCAACCCTTCACATTCCAGGCTCCCAAGGAACTGAGCTGGGACCTTCTGGGCTTCTGTCCAAGCAGCTAGTTCTAATTACCCCACCCCTTCATCCCCCGGGAATAAACAATATCGCCTTAAACGAGGGCCTCTGCTCAGCCTTGAGGAAAACACTGGGCCACAGTGAGTGTTTATTTCTTTATACCCACACTTTGTTCCAAGATAGAACCTGAAGGAGCTGTATTTATTCTCATTCTCCTGTCCCCTCCCTGGACTTCCAGGCACTTCGAGTGTCACTTGCTCACGTTCACAAGGCCCGCTGGGATAGCAGAGGGGACAGGTTTTGAATCAGAAACGTGGGGGTTTGATTCCAGCTCTGCCTCCTTAGTAACTGGCAAGTCTCCCAGTCTCTTGGAACCTTAATTTCCTTGTCTACAGAATGGGGCCTGTAATATGGACTCACCGAGTTGCTGTGAAGGTGATTTGACTTGGTGCCTGTCAGGTGGCTATGCACAGTAGGTGCACCTGAGATGACCTTCCATTCTCCTTCACCTTTCCATTACACCACGATTCTCAGACTTGAGAACCACAGGAGGGTTATTAAAGCTCAGATTGCAGGGCCCCACCACCAAAGCCTCCGATTCAGATCCTGAGGTTTGCACTTCTAACAGGCTCCCGGGCCTGCTGCTGCGGCTGCTCCAGGAGCCACACTTTGAGAACCATTGCATTAGAAACTCCTGACTTCAAGTGATCCCCAGCCTCGGCCTCCCAAAGTGCAGGGATTACAGGTGTGAGGCATTGCGCCAGCCCCCGGTAGTTTTTTTTTTTTTTTTTTTTTTTGAGATGGAGTTTCACTCTTGTTGCCTACGCTGGAGTACAATGGTGCGTTCTCGGCTCACTGCAACCTCCACCTCGCAGGTTCAAGCAATTCTCCTTCCTCAGCCTCCCCTCCCAAGTAGCTGGGATTACAGGCATGCGCCACCACGCCTGGCTAATTTTGTATTTGTAGTACAGATGGGGGTTTCTCCATGTTGAGGCTGGTCTCGAACTCCTGACCTCAGGTGTTCTGCCTGCCTTGGCCTCCCAAAGTGTTGGGATTACAGGCGTCAGCCACTGCACCTGGCCAGTTTTTTGGTTTTTTTGAGAAGGAGTTTCACTCTTGTTGCCCAGGCTGGAGTGCAATGGTGTGATCTTGGCTCATTGCAACCTCTGCCTCCTGGGTTCAAGCGATTCTCCTGTCTCAGCCTCCCAAGTAGCTGGAATTACAGGCATGTGCCACCACACCCAGCTAATTTTGTATTTTTAGTACAGGCAGGGTTTCACCATGTTGTTCAGGCTGATCTCAAACTCGTGACCTCAGGTGATCTGCTCTCCTCGACCTCCCAAAGTGCAGGTGTTTTTTGTGTTTGTCTTTGTTTTTGTTTTGTTTTGTTTTTTGTTTTAAGACAGCATCTTGCTCTGTCACCAGGCTAGAGTGCAGTGGCATGATCTCGGCTCACTACAACCTCTTCCTCCCTGGTTCAAGCAATTCTCCTGCCTCAGCCTCCCGAGTAGCTGGGACTACAGGCGTGCACCACCACGCCCGGCTAATTTTTGTATTTTTAGTAGAGATGGGGTTTCATCATGTTGGCCAGGATGGTCTCAATCTCTTGACCTTGTGATCTACTGCCTCGGCCCCCAAAGTACTGGGATTACAAGCATGAGCCACTGCCCCTTGCCAGTAGTTTTTTTTAATAGCTTTATTGATATATAATTTACATACCATAAAATTCACCCATTTTCAATGTACAGTTTAATGAGTTTTAGTAAATGTAGAGAGTTGTGTAACCATCACCAAAATCCAGTTTTAGAACATTCCCATTATCGTAAAAACTTCCCTCTGGCCCATTTGCAGTCAACTCTCATGTCCACTCCAAGCTGCAGGCAACCCCTATTCTGCATTCTGGCTGTATGTTTCACCATTTCTAGGAATGTCACATATATGGACTCATACAAGGTGTGGGCTGTTTTGTCTGGCATTTTTCAGGGAGGTTCATTCATGCATCAGTATCGACATGTCATCAGTAGCTCACTCCTTTCTACTGCTGAGTAGCATTCCATTGCATGGATGTACCACAGTTTATTCACTCACCAGTGACAGACATTTGAGCTGTTTCCAGGTTTTTTTCCCAGGTTTTTCTTTCTTTTTTTTTTTTTGGTGAGACTCTTGTCACCCAGGCTGGAGTACAGTGGTGCAATCTCAGCTCACTGCAACCTCCGCCTCCCAGGTTCAAGCAATTCTCCTGCTTCAGCCTCCATAGTAGCTGGGATTACAGGCCCGCGCCACCATGCCTGGCTACTTTTTGTATTTTGTTTTTAGTAGAGACAGAGTTTCACCATGAACTCCTGACCTCGTGATCTGCCTGCCTCGGCCTCCCAAAGTGCTGGGATTACAGGCATGAGCCACCGCACCTGGCCTTTTTATTTTATTTTATTTTATTTTATTTATTTTATTGAGACAGAGACTCTCTATGTCACTCAGGCTGGAGTGCAGTGGCATGATCTCAGCTCACTGCAGCCTCTGCCTCCCAGGCTCAAGTGACCCTACTGCCTCACCTCCCAAGTAGCTGGGACTACAGCACATGCCACATGCCAGCTAATCTTTGTATTTTTAGTAGAAACAGCGTTTCCTCATGTTGCCCATGCTCATCTTAATCATGGGCTCAAGCAATCTACCCACCACAGCCTCCCAAAGTACTGGGATTACAGGTGTGAGCCACTGTACCTGGCCTGTTTCTAGTTTTATGAGTAAAGTTGCTGTGACCATTCATGTACAAGCTTTTATGGGGGCATTGTGCTTTTTTATTTTATTTTATTTTTTTGAGACGGAGTTTCACTCTTGTTACCTAGGCTGGAGTGCAATGGCACGATCTAGGATAACCGCAACTTCTGCCCCCTGGGTTCAAAAGATTCTCCTGCCTCAGCCTCCCGAGTAGCTGGGATTACAGGCATGCGCCACCATGTCTGGCTAATTGTTTTTTTTTTTTTTCTTGAGATGGAGTTTCACTCTTGTTGCTCAGGCTGCAGTGCAATGGCACAATCTCAGCTCACTGCACCCTCCGCCTCCCGGGTTCAAGCAATTCTCCTGCCTCAGCCTCCCGAGTAGCTGGGATTACAGGCATGAACCACCACGCCCGGCCTAATTTTGTATTTTTAATAGAGACAAGGTTTCTCCATGTTGGTCGGGCTGGTCTCAAACTCCCGACCTCAGGTGATCCGCCTGCCTTGGCCTCCCAAAGTGCTGGGATTACAGGCGTGAGCCATTGCGTCTGGCCTATTTTTTATTTTTGAGATGGAGTCTTGCTCTGTCACCCATGCTGGAGTGCAGTGGCACAATCTCGGCTCACTGCAACCTCCACCTCCCGGGTTCAAGTGATTCTCCTGCCTCAGCCTCTGGAGTAGCTGGGACTACTGGCACACACCACCACGCCCAGCTGATGTTTTGTATTTTAGTAAAGGTGGGGTTTCACTGTGTTGCCCTGGCTGGTCTTGAACTCCTGAGCTCAAGCAATCCGCCTGCCTCGGCCTCCCAAAGTGCTAGGATTACAGGCGTGAGCCACTGTGCCCAGCCTATTATTATTATTATTATTAGGATTACAGGCGTGAGCCACTGCGCCCAGCCTATTATTATTATTATTATTATCATTATTATTTTGAGACATAGTTTTGCTCTTGTTGCCCCGGTTGGAGTGCAGTGGTGTGATCTCAGCTCACGGCAACCTGCACATCCAGGTTCAAGCGATTCTCCTGCCTCTGTCTCCCAAGTAGCTGGGACCACAGGTACATGCCACCATGGCTGTCTAATTTTTTGCATTTTTAGTAGAGGCAGGGTTTCACCATATTGGCCAGTCTGGTCTTGAACTCCTGAACTCAACTGATGTGCCTGCCTCGGCCTCCCAAAGTGCTGGTATTACAGCCGTGAGCCACTGCACCTGGCCTTTAAATGCTTTTTTTTTTTTTTTTTTGAGACGAAGTCTCGCTCTGTCCGCCAGACTGGAGAGCACAGTGGCGCGATCTCAGCTCACTGCAAGCTCCACCTTCCCAATTCACGCCATTCTCCTGCCTTAGCCTCCCTAGTAGCTGGAACTGCAGCTACTATGCCTAGCTAATTTTTTTGTATTTTTTAGTAGAGATGGATTTCACCGTGTTAACCAGGATGGTCTCAATCTCCTGACCTCGTGATCTGCCCGTCTCGGCCTCTCAAAGTGCTGGGATTACAGGTGTGAGCCACTGCGCCCGGCCTTTTTTTTTTTTTTTCTTTTTTTGAGAAGGAGTTTTGCTCTTGTTGCCCAGGCTGGAGTGCAGTGGTGCGATCTTGGCTCACTGCACCCTCTGCCTCCAGGGTTCAAGCAACTCTGCCTCAGCCTCCCGAGTAGCTGGGATTACAGGCATGTGCCACCATGCCCAGCTAATTTTATATTTTTAGTAAAGACAGGGTTTCTCCATGTTGGTCAGGCTGGTCTCAAATTCCCGACCTCAGGTGATCCACCCGCCTCGGCCTCCCAAAGTGCTGGGATTACAGGCATGAGCCACCATGCCTGGTCTCTTTAAATGCTATTTTTTTTTTTTTTTTTTTGAGACGGAGTCTCGCGCTGTCACCCAGGCTGGAGTGCTGTGGCCGGATCTCAGCTCACTGCAAGCTCCGCCTCCCGGGTTCACGCCATTCTCCTGCCTCAGCCTCCCGAGTAGCTGGGACTACAGGCGCCGCCACCTCGCCCGGCTAGTTTTTGTAGTTTTTAGTAGAGATGGGGTTTCACCGTGTTAGTCAGGATGGTCTCGATCTCCTGACCTCGTGATCCGCCCGTCTCGGCCTCCCAAAGTGCTAGGATTACAGGCTTGAGCCACCGCGCCCGGCTTTAAATGCTATTTTTAAGAGTAAATCCTGGCCAGGCGTGGTGGCTCATGCCTATAATCCCAGCACTTTGGGAGGCCAAGGCTGGTGGATCACAAAGTCAGGAGTTCAAGACCAGCCTGGCCAAGATGGTGAAACTCCGTCTCTACTAAAAATACAAAAATTAGTTGGGTGTGGTTGTGGCCCCTATAATCCCAGCTACTTGGGAGGCTGAGGCAGATAATTGCTTGAACCTGGGAGGTGGAGGTTGCAGTGAGCCGAGATCCTGCCACTACACTCCAGCCTGGATGACAGAGCGAGACTCTGTCTCAAAAAATAAAAAGAGTAAATCCTAATTTACCAACCCACCCCTTCCCACTCCGTAGTGAGTGCAGCCCACTCTGTTGGAGGTATGAGACAAGAGATAATTCCAAAAGACTAACGGGGGCCCCCAGCCTCCCACCAGCAGCTAACCAGTTGAGATCAAACTCAGACCTCTCCCAGGCCCTGCCATCCCATAGCCTCACCTCACCCATTGTCATCTCCCTCCCCTACATTACTCCAAATGTTATGCCTTGATTTAGAGCAGGTGATTAGAGGATTTTGCCCTCAGTTAAATTAAACTTCTCAAAGCAGCCAGTAGGGAAGAGAATGAAAACAGGATTGACCCAGATCTCTTTAAAATCCTGGGGCTTTTCATCAATCCTGAGCATCGGTAGGCCTGGGATATTCTCATGGAGGAGGCACTGTCTGGTCCAAAACTAGTGTCGTCTCTGTGTGTATGGCTAGTCCACAGCAAACTCAGGACCCAACACTGGCCTTCTACTACAAACCCCCGATTCTTTGCTGCTCTTTGGCTCCCTTGGCTTGACAGACTTTGTGTCTAAAACGCCTAGATTCTGCTTCTCATGTCTTGGGCACATCCTAGCTGCTGTCTGGAAAAATATTGTTCTTGTTCCCCTTCTGAGCCCTTTCATCTGCCACATGGCAAGGCAGTCAACACTGTATTCTCTCTAAACACACAGTCACTTGCAAGGGCCTGAAAGAGTCCATAGAGCAAAGGCTGCCTATCCATGGCCCTTTGCTCCAAGCCAGGAGCCAGTTTCCCTCTCCAGTTTCAATGACCCTCTCCCATGTCCAGGCAGTTTCTGGGCTTAAATCATAGCCCATGCCATTTGGTGGAGGAGGTTCTGGCTTCAGAATCCAAATATCTGGATTGTGTTCCTAGGGCAGCAGGGACCTCAGGCTCTTTTTTTTTTTTTTCTATTTTCTTTTCTTTTTTTTTTTTTTTGAGATGCAGTCTTGCTCTGTACCCCAGGCTGGAGTGCAGTGGTGGGATCTCGACTCACTGCAAACTCTTGTCTTCTGGATTCAAGCGATTCTCCCGCCTCAGCCCCCTGAGTAGCTGGGATTACAGGCATGCACCACCATATCCGGCTAATTTTTGTATTTTTAGTAGAGAGGAGGTTTCACTATGTTGCCCAGGCTGGTCTCCAACTCCTGACCTCAGGTGATCTGCCTGACTTGGCCTCCCAAAGTGCTGGGATTACAGGCATGAGCCACCACGCCTGTCCCATGTTTTATTTTTCATAAAACATTTCCTGAGTGTTTACTATTCATTCTTTCATCCATTGGTTTGTTCATTCATCCATTCAACAGAAACTTCAAGTGCCAACAGTGTGCCACAAACTGTGAAATGCACTAGAAAAAAAATAAAAGTAAAAATTTGTGGCTGGGAGCAGTGGCTCATGCCCTTAATACCAGCACTTTGGGAGGCTGAGGCAGGTGGATCACATGAGGCCAAGAGTTAGAGACCAGCCTGGCCAAAATGGTAAACCACTGTCTCTGCTAAAAATACAAAAATTAGGCCGGGCACGGTGGCTCAAGCCTGTAATCCCAGCACTTTGGGAGGCCGAGACGGGCGGATCATGAGGTCAGGAGATCGAGACCATCCTGGCTAACAAGGTGAAACCTCGTCTCTACTAAAAATACAAAAAATTAGCCGGGTGAGGTGGCGGGCGCCTGTGGTCCCAGCTACTCAGGAGGCTGAGGCGGGAGAATGGCGAGAACCCGGGAGGCGGAGGTTGCAGTGAGCTGAGATCCGGCCACTGCACTTCAGCCTGGGCGACAGAGCAAGACTCCGTCTCAAAAAAAAAAAAAAAAAAACAAAAATTAGCCAAGCATGGTGGTGGGCACCTGTAATCCCAGTTACTTGGGAGGCTGAGGCAGGAGAATCACTTGAACCTGGGAGGCAGAGGTTGCAGTGAGCCAAGATTGCGCCATCACACCCCAGCCTGGGAGACAAGACTGAAACTTCCTCTCAAAAAAAAAAAAAATATATATATATATATGATATATAGATATCTACATTTGTATATATTTTTATATTTGTATATTTGTATATATATCTATATAGATATAGATACGGATAGATATAGATATATAGATATCTGTCTATCTATATATATTTTTTTGAGACAGAGTCTCACTCTGTTGCCAGGCTGGAGTGCAGTGGCATGATCTTAGCTCACTGCAACCTCCACCTCCCAGGTTCAGGCAATTCTCCTGCCTCAGCCTGCTGAGTATCTGGGACTACAGGCGCACACCACCACGCCCAGCTAATTTTTGTATTTTTAGTAGAGATGGGGTTTCACCATGTTGACCAGGATGGTCTCGATCGATCTCCTGACCTCGTGATCCACCTGCCTTGGCCTCCCAAAGTGCTGGGATTACAGGCATGAGGCATTGTGCCCTGCCTGGATATATATTTTTTTTTAGTTAGCTGAGCATGGTGATGTGTACCTGTTGTTCCCAGCATAGGAAAGGCTACAGGTGATATATATACATATTTATATATATATATACACACACACATATACATATATACACATATACACACACACATATATATGTATAAATATATATATATATATAACACAAAACAGAGACCTTGGGATGTGGTGATTCACCCAAGGTACCAACTAAAAAGTTGCACAACCAGACTCAAATTCACGTCTCCTGATGTTAAATTCAGTTCATTTTATGGGACACCTCATTGCCAGACAGACGGGGTAATTAATAAATGAGTAAGACGGGGCCCCTCCCTGCAAGTCTCCACAACTGATTTTTCCTGAACACTGGACACCTCCCCTCATTGTAGCCTTTTCCTCGATGCACTATAAGAAGTACTTGTTTTTCTGGCCGGGCGCGGTGGCTCAAGCCTGTAATCCCAGCACTTTGGGAGGCCGAGACGGGTGGATCACGAGGTCAGGAGATCAAGACCATCCTGGCTAACACGGTGAAACCCCGTCTCTACTAAAAATACAAAAAACTAGCCGGGCGAGGTGGCGGGCGCCTGTAGTCCCAGCTACTCCGGAGGCTGAGGCAGGAGAATGGCGTGAACCCGGGAGGCGGAGCTTGCAGTGAGCTGAGATCCGGCCACTGCACTCCAGCCTGGGTGACAGAGCAAGACTCCGTCTCAAAAAAAAAAAAAAAAAAAAAAGAAGTACTTGTTTTTCTGACTGCTATCTTTCCTTGTGGGATTCTGGGGGGCAGAGGCAGTTCTGACTCAGCTCCATATTCTAGGAGCCTGCCCAGAACAAGGTATAGCAACTGAATGATGCCAATGTCCATCTGGGTTCTTAGCTCCAACAATGACACAGGGCTCAGGCCATAGCTCCTACCCTAGCTATGCAGAGGCTGGGAAAGTGGAGGTCTGGCTTCTGTTTTGGGGAGGCAGGACTCCAGAGTGGGAGAGTCTCCAGCTAAAAAGAGTGTTCAAAGGCTTTGCGAGGCCAGAGAGAATGCCAGGCTGTGTCCTGGCCTGAAGCTGGGTGGGTGAGGAGATCTATACACATTGAGCTCTAATTGAAACCTTGATTAAGGAGGCTGAGTGCAGTGGCTCACACCTGTAATCCCAGCACTTTGGGAGGCCAAGGCGGGCGGATCACAAGTTCAGGAGATTGAGACCATCCTGGCTAACATGGTGAAACCCCGTCTGTACTAAAAATACAGAAAATTAGCCAGGCCTGGTGGCGGGCGCCTGTAGTCCCAGCTACTTGGGAGACTGAGGCAGGAGAATGGCGTGAACCCGGGAGGCGGAGCTTGCAGTGAGTGACCCGAGATCGCACCACTGCATTCCAGCCTGGGCGACAGAGTGAGACTCTGTCTCAGAAAAGCAAACCAAAAAAAAACTAGATTAAGGAATCCTCCCAGCAGGGTCTCAACACCCCTGTGGAGGCTTAGAGCCAGGGTCAAGACTTCCCATGGCCAGACCAGGCGCGGTGGCTCACGCCTGTAATTCCAGCACTTTGGGAGGCCGAGGCAGATGGATCACAAGGTCGGGAGATCGAGACCATCCTGACTAACACGGTCAAACCCTGTCTCTATTAAAAATACAAAAAATTAGTTGGGTGTAGTAGCGGGCACCTGTAGTTCCAGCTACTTGGGAGGCTGAGGCACGAGAATGGCGTGAACCCAGGAGGTGGAGCTTGCAGTGAGCCGAGATAGCGCCACTGCACTCCAGCCTGGGCAACAGCGGGAGACTCCATCTCAAAAAAAAAAAAAAAGACTTCTGATGGCCAAAGCTGCTCCGAGAGATTATTGGCCAAGAAGGCCTTTGAGCTGGCCCTGGCCAGATAGCATTGCCCTGCACAGGCATGGAGACACGCAGCCTCTGGGCCATGCCCTGCCCAGCTGTGTGGGCAGGATTCACTGGGAACCACAACAGTTAGGAGCAAAATGTGGCTCCTTCCTGGCCACCAACTTGAGGAGGGGCCATCAAACATGATGTTGAACCTTCCAACAAATAGGGCCCAGTTGAACTGTGACACTCTGATACCCTGACAAATGCTCAACTCCTCTGCCAACCTCAGTTTTTCTAAGGTCAGCTCTACAGAGAACAGAAGAGCCAGAGATGTAGAAAAAAAAAATAAGAGAAATTATGGATTAAAATATAATCTAAAATAATCATGGCCGGGCGCAGTGGCTCAAACCTATAATCTAGCACTTTGGGAGGCCAAGGTGGGAGGATCACGAGGTCAGGAGTTCGAGACCGGCCTGGCCAACATAGTGAAACCCCATCTCTACTAAAAACACAAAGATGGCCAGGCGCGGTGGCTCACGCCTGTAATCCCAGCACTTTGGGAGGTCGAGGCGGGCAGATCACAAGGTCAGGAGATCGAGACCATCCTGGCTAACTCGGTAAAACCCTGTCTCTACTAAAAATACAAAAAATTAGCCAGGCGTGGTGGCGGGCGCCTGTAGTCCCAGCTACTTGG
This sequence comes from Trachypithecus francoisi, assembly GCF_009764315.1. Classification (NCBI taxonomy): domain Eukaryota; kingdom Metazoa; phylum Chordata; class Mammalia; order Primates; family Cercopithecidae; genus Trachypithecus; species Trachypithecus francoisi. The sequence continues at coordinate 15,818,749 of NW_022681453.1, forward strand.
GAGGCTGAGGCAGGAGAATGAGAATGGCGTGAACCCAGGAGGCAGAGCTTGCAGTGAGGCAAGATGGCGCCACTGCAGTCCAGCCTGGGTGACAGAGCGAGACTCCGTCTCAAAAAAAACACAAAAATTAGCTGGGCGTGGTGGCAGGTGTCCGTAATCCCAGCTACTCAGGAGGCTGAGGCAGGAGAATTGCTTAAACCCAGGAGGTAGAGGTTGGAGTGAGCTGAGATCACGCCATTGCTCTCCAGCCCAGTCGACAGTACAAGACTCCATCTCAAAAATAATAATACGGCCGGGCGCGGTGGCTCAAGCCTGTAATCCCAGCACTTTGGGAGGCCGAGACGGGCGGATCACGAGGTTAGGAGATCGAGACCATCCTGGCTAACACGGTGAAACCCCGTTTCTACTAAAAAATACAAAAAACTAGCCGAACGAGGTGGCGGGTGCCTGTAGTCCCAGCTACTCGGGAGGCTGAGGCCGGAGAATGGCGTAAACCCGGGAAGCGGAGCTTGCAGTGAGCTGAGATCCGGCCACTGCACTCCAGCCCGGGCAACAGAGCGAGACTCCGTCTCAAAAAAAAAAAAAAAAAAAAAAAATAATAATAATAATAATAATACTAAAAAAAATAGACCAGGCTCGGTGGTTCACACCTGTAATCTCAACTCACTGGGAGGCAGAGTTGGGAGAATTGTTTGAGGCCAGAAGTTGAAGATCAGCCTGGGCAACATAGCAAGACCACATCTGTGGCCAGGCGCAATGGCTCACATCTGTAATCCCAGCACTTTGGGAGGCCGAGGCAGGTGGATCGCGAGGTCAGGAGTTCAAGACCAGCCTGAACAACATGGTGAAACCCCGTCTCTACTAAAAATACAAAAATTAGCTGGGCGTGGTGGCGTGAGCCTGTAATCCCAGCTATTTGGGAGGCTGAGGCAGGAGAATCACTTGAACCCAGGAGGCGGAGGTTGCAGTGAGCCGAGACCGCATCACTGCACTCCAATGCACTCCAGCCTGGTGACAAAGCAATACTCCATCACCATTTCAAAAAAAAAAAAACTACATCATTTTCTTTTAATTAAAATTTAAAAATTAAAAAATAATAATCATATGGACAAACCCCCGAGAGAGCAGAGGAAGGAATGATGAACACTGCCCAGGGGAGTCTGAAGAAGCTTTGGAGGAGGATTGAACTGAGGGAAAAAGATTGGCAGGAGTTTGTTGTGCAGAGAAGGGGAGGGACAGGTGTTTCACCAGAGGGAGCAGCATGTTCAGGGACACACAGCTGTGAACAGGCAAATTGTTGAGGAACGCTAAGAAGTTTGGCTGGACCCGAGGACGAACAGGGAGGGAGGCAGGAAGTGAGGCAGGAAAGGCCAGTGAGCAAAACGGAACCTGAGACCTTGCTGTGACCTTCAGACAATCTAAACTGCTCGAGAGGTTGAGAAGCTTTGCATTTGGAAGGGAAATTAGTATTTGTGCTGAGAAATAAAGCTGTGCATGGAGCGACAACTCTATGTCCAGAGCTTTACAAGCATTTGTTCTACATCACAATAAAGTGTGTATTTCACAGACAGGGGCGCAGAGCTGTGGTCTTTTCGCAGTACAAGCTCTCTGCGAGCAGGGAACAGGACCTCAGCACAGCCCTACCAGCTCCTTTGAGGGTGAGGACACCCTCACCTGGGAAGAAGCAAGTTGGAGCTTCATTTTATTTATTTATTTATTATTATTACTCTTGAGACAGGATCTCACTCTGTCACCCAGGCTGTAGTGCAGTGGCGTGATCTTGGCTCACTGCAGCCTCGACCTCCCAGGCTCAGGTGATCCTCCCTCCCACCTCAGCCTCCCTGGTAGCTGGGACTACAGGCATAAGCCGCAATGCCTGTTTAATTTTTTGTATTTTTTGTAGAGATGGGTTTGCACTATGTTGCCCAGGCTGGTCTCAAACTCCTGAGTTCAAGTGATCTCCTGGCCAGCACTTTGGGAGGCTGAGGTGGGAGGATCACCTGAGTTTGGGGAAGTTGAGGCTGCAGTAAGATCATTCCACTGCACACCAGCCTGGGCAACAGTGTGACACCCCATATGAAAAAAACAAAAAAAACTGTTGGATGAAGTTTTCTGTAAATATTAATAGTTGTTTTAGTTGTCTCTTGGCTTTGGCCAACACCTTTGGGGAGTATCTGCCAGACTGTCTGTGGTTCACTAAAGTCATGTGGAAAAGGAAGGGGCTCCATTCACTCATTTCTCTGCCTGTCACCTCTTGGTTCCTTGTTTCCTCATCTGCCTCAGCAGGCTTCTCTGACCAGGTGGTGGGCGGTGCGAGAGGGTGGGAGAAGGCGGGAGAGGGTGGAGGAACCACCTTCGCCTCAGGCAGAGTATGGGCCAGTTCCTCTCTGGGGACAGCTGCTTCATGGCTCAGCCTTAGCTGATCATGGTGGCTTCACCATGCCTGTCTGTCCATCTGGAAAATGGGCTCAATAATGGTATCTGCCTCATAGCGTTTCACGAGGACTTGAGGGAGATGACTTTTGCTGCTGTCTTGATTTTGTCTGTTGTTTTTGTAGTTACACAGAGGATAACAGATGAATCAGACACTGAACCTGCCCAACCCTATGTGCTGGGCTCATCATAATCATACCTGGGACTTTTGAGAACTTACTGGAACTGTGCTACGCACCGTATATATATTAAAGTCATTTAATTTTCTTTCTCTTGCTTGCTTGCTGTTTTTTTTTTTGTTTTTTTTTTTTTTTTTTTTTGTTTTGACAGAGTCTCACTCTGTCGCCCAGGCTGGAGTGCAGTGACACAACCTCAGCTCGCTGCAACCTCCGCCTCCCAGGTTCAAGTGATTCTTCTGCCTCAGCCTCCCAGGTAGCTGGGATTACAGGCATATGCCACCACGCCCAGCTTATTTATGTATTTTTAGTAGAGACCGGGTTTCACCACATAGGCCAGGCTGATCTAAGTCATTTAATTTTCAAACCACCCTGCTATTTATCCACCACACTTTACAGATAATGAATCTGAAGTTTCCATCCACCCATCCCCTCCTCCGCTCAGGTGCTCACCAGATCTTACGCTCATGAGGTGTTCAGTAGTCTGTGCTTTGGGGCAGCCCACACTTCTTAGCACACCTGGTCCTCCTGACCCAGCCAGATGTCTGGGCAGGCCTCGGAGCTCCCAGACCAGTCGCCGCACCCTGTTTCAGCCACACCTGGCCACCCTCCCTCCCCTGCTGGGTAGCTTGACAGCTGCCAAGGCTCCTCATTCTTCCTTCTGCACACCCAGTTATTTGGGCACTGGCAAATGCCAGGCAGGTAAGGTGCCTCAGCTTCCACCGGCCCCGCTACCCTTGCCCTCGAGGTGCAGGATAGGCGTGGGGTGGGGAGCAGGGGAGAGACAGGGTGGCTCCCAAGCTCAGGAGAGCTGAGACTAGACTGCAACTGAATCATAGCATTAACCCATCTAGAACCAGGGCTCAGGAGAACAAAAATGCCTGTGCATGGCCAGCTGGATCAAGGGAGAGACGTGATGCCCAAGAACATGAGTACCCAGGAGGTGTCCTCTGCCCAGTTGCGGGGACAATTTCTCTCACTCATCAAACTTAGATCAAGTGGCCCCGATCTCTTCCTTTATTCTTAACTATTGGTTCAGGGCCCACCATGAGGTCAGGAAGGAGAGGGAAAGCAGGGTCTTCCTGCCATAAATTAGTACATTAAGTCTTTCTTTCTTCTTCTTCTTCTTTTTTTTTTTTTGACAGAGTCTCACTCCATTGCCCACGCTGGAATGCAGTAGCACCATCTCGACTCACTGCAACCTCCACCTCCCAGGTTCAAGTGATTCTCCTGCCTCAGCCTCCCAAGTGGCTGGTATTTCAGGCGCCCACCATCACACCTTGGTAATTTTTGTATTTTTTGGTAGAGACAGGGTTTTGCCATGTTGGCCAGACTGGTCTCGAACTCCTAACCTCAAGTGATCCACCTGCCTCAGCCTCCCAAGTGGCTGGTATTTCAGGCGCCCACCATCACACCTTGGTAATTTTTGTATTTTTTGGTAGAGACAGGGTTTTGCCATGTTGGCCAGACTGGTCTCGAACTCCTAACCTCAAGTGATCCACCTGCCTCAGCCTCCCAAAGTGCTGGGATTATAGGTGTGAGCCACTGCGCCCAGCCAGAAAGTAAGTCTCATAGAAATTCAATGTTGGGCTGGCGCAGTGGCTCATGCCTGTAATCCCTGTTCTTTGGGAGGACGAGGAGGGTGGATAACCATTAGTCTCTACTAAAAATACAAAAATTAGCTGGGTGTGGTGGCCCATGCCTGTAATTCCAGCTACTCGGGAGGCTGAAGCAAGGAGAATCGCCTGAATCTGGGAGGCAGAGGTTGCAGTGAACCGAGATTGCACCACTGCACTCCAGACTGGGTGACAAGAGCGAAACTCCGTCTCAAAAAAAATTGAAAGAAGAAATTTAATGTTGGCGTCACCAAGAGATTGCTTCTGGGCTCAATAAACTGAAGCCCAAATTTGGAGCTAAAGGCCAGAGGTGAGCAACCTGTCCCAGTGTTCTGCAAGGCAGTCGATGCCAAGCCAGCACCCTTCCCACCATTCTGTTCTGCTTTGTGTTAGAGGAAGGAAGTGCCCTGTGTGAATGTACTTTTAACAGAAAGAGAAGCCAAAAATAGCCAAAGAATGCTATAAAGGACCCTGAAAATAATCTCCCATTTGTTCAGGGACCACTGATTTCCTTGGTGGGGTGGACCCAGTGTCCTGCAGAAAGAAGCCAATGGCTCAGGCCTTCAAGGATTTTCTTCCCTCCAGACCCACTCCTGTGGGGCTCTTTCCATCGGGGCTCAGGCCTGGGGGTGTTTTCTCACCCCAGTATTCCTGGAAACTCCTCCTATCACACAACTTCCTGTCTCACTCACCATTCTGCAGCCAGAGGCAGGGCTTGACAGTGAGGTGATGGGGCCAGAGCAGACGCTTCATGTTTGTTGACAGTAGGAGTTACCAGGCTAAAACCTGGAAAGTCCAAGACAGAGCTCTGTCCCTGTCACTAACTCTGAAGCTTGCACTCAGTGGCTCCCTGAAACTTCCCCTTCCAGCTTCCCACCAGTCAGCCTACTCTTTACCTCCTTGAGAAGCAAGATCAGTAGCCTGTCTCTTGAGAAGGTGACTTGAAAGTGGTAGAAAGTCAAGAAAGAGTGTAGGCCACTGGACGCGGTGGCTCACATCTGTAATCCCAACACTTTGGAAGGCCGAGGTAGTGAAATTACCTGAGGTCAGGAGTTCAAGACCAGCCCAACTAACATGGTGAAACCCCATCTCTGCTAAAAATACAAAATTAGCTGGGAGTGGTGGTGCACGCCTGTAATCCTAGCTATGCAGGAGGCTGAGGCAGGAGAATCGTTTGAACCTGGGAGGTGGAGGTTGCAGTGAGCCAAGATTGCACCGCTGCACTCCAGCCTGGGTGACAGAGTGAGTCTCAAAAAAAAAAAGAAAGAGTCTAGCCTTAGAACCTGAAGCCCAAACATCTACTTTCATCTCTGCTGTTTGTTAACTGAGTACTGGAAGCAACTGACCCACCTCCATGAGCAAGAGTGTTTGCATCCATAAAACGAGGGGGAATTCCATCCTGTGAGAGTCAAATGAAAATGGCCACATAGAAGAGAAACCAGCATCCCCGAAGTTAGTTCTCAGGAACTTAAGTCCAGTGAGATACTCCATTGAGAAAAGGCTCCATGGGCAAATAGGTTTGGAAAACGATCTGTCCTCTCCTGAAATTCATGATGCATGCTGGCAGGCCAAGGGCTCTGAGAAACCCTGCAATAAAGAAACCAGGTAAAAATTGTTTAACTACAGGTGCGCATCACCACATCCAGCTACTTTTTTGTGTTTTTAGTAGAGACAGGGTTTCGCCACGTTGTCCAGACTGGTCTTGAACTCTTGGCCTCAAGTGATTCTCCTGCGTTGGCCTCCCAAAGAGCTAGGATTACAGGCATGAGCCACCGTGTCTGGCCAAGACTGTAATTTATAAAGAAAAGAAATTTATTGGCCAGGCGCGGTGGCTCACGCCTATAATCCCAGCACTTTGGGAGGCTGAGGCGGGCGGATCATGAGGTCAGGAGATTGAGACCATCCTGGCTAACACGGTGAAATCCAGTCTCTACTAAAAGTACAAAAAATTAGCCAGGTGTGGTGGCAGCCTCAGCTACTCGGGAGGCTGAGGCAGGAGAATGGCGTGAACCCGGGAGGCGGAGATTGCAGGAGCTGAGATTGTGCCATTGCACTCCAGCCTGGGTGACAGAGCAAGACTCTGTCTCGGGGGAAAAAAAAAAAAAGAAAAGAAAGAAATTTATTTCTTACACCTCCTGAGGCTGGGAAGTTTAAGAGCATGGTGCCAGCACCTTGGAGAGGGTCATCCCATGGGAGAATGGCAGAAGACCGAAGCAAGTACAGAAGACAGAAGAAATCAGCTGAACTCTCTTTGAGAACAAACCCAGTCTTGAGATAAGTAACCCACTCCCATGATAAGAGCATTAATCCATCCATGAAGGCAGAGTCATCATGACCTAATCACCTCCTAAAGGCTTCATGTCAATTAAATCTCATGAGTTTCAGAGGGGACAAGAATTTAAACCATAGCAATACCTAAATATAGATAAAGACCAGGAATCCCTAGGGTGTGCCTGTAGTCCCAGCTATTAGGGAGGCTAAGGCAGAGGGTGGCTTAAGTCCAGGAATTTGAGACCAGCCTGGGCAACATAGTGAGACTCCATCTCTAAAAAAAAAAAATAATAGGCTGGGTGCAGTGGCTCATGCCTGTAATCCCAGCACTTTGGGAGGCTGAGGCGGGCGGGTCATGAGGTCAGGAGATCGAGACCACGGTGAAACCCCGTCTCTACTAAAAATACAAAAAATTAGCCAGATGTGGTGGCGGGCACCTGTAATCCCAGCTACTTGGGAGGCTGAGGCAGGAGAATGGCGTGAACCTGGGAGGCGGAGCTTGCAGTGAACCGAGATCACGCCACTGCACTCCAGCCCGGGCAACAGAGCGAGACTCTGTCTCAAAATAATAATAATAGTAATAAACATAAATAAACAAATATAGATGCACACATCCATATCCATACGTATTATGTATATTTATACATGCATAGAAAAAGTCCAGAAGGTACACCCCTAACTTAATAGGGGCTATCATTTCAGAGGGACATGGGATTAGGAAGGGTGAGAGTACAGTGAGGCTTGCAGTATTTCCATGTTGCCTTAGTCTTCCACTGTTGCTGTTGAGCAGCAGCTATGTGTTGTCTCTGTGTCAGTCCTCTGGCCTTCTTTTCAGATGTGTTTTGGTATCCTGTGTCTTTGGTGTTCTGTCCTCATTACATACCCAGATATGGATTTCTTCTTATTTACTCTGCTTGGGATTCATGGGATTTCTTGATTTTGGGGGTTTAAGGTGTTCATCAGGTATTCTTTCTTTTTTTTTTTTTTTTTTTTTTTTGAGACGGAGTCTCGCTCTGTCGCCCAGGCTGGAGCGCAGTGGCCGGATCTCAGCTCACTGCAAGCTCCGCCTCCCGGGTTTACGCCATTCTCCTGCCTCAGCCTCCCGAGTAGCTGGGACTACAGGCGCCCGCCACCTCGCCCGGCTAGTTTTTGTATTTTTAGTAGAGACGGGGTTTCACCGTGTTAGCCAGGATGGTCTCGATCTCCTGACCTCGTGATCCGCCCGTCTCGGCCTCCCAAAGTGCTGGGATTACAGGCTTGAGCCACCGCGCCCGGCCCAGGTATTCTTTCTTTAAAAAGTTCCTTTCTTGCCAGGTGCGGTGGCTCATGCCAGTAAGCCCAACACTCTGGGAGGCAGAGGCAGGCAGATCACACAGTGAAGAGATCGAGACCATCTAGCCAACATGGTTAAAATCCGTCTTTACTAAAAATACAAAAATTAGCTGGACGTAGTGATGCATGCCTGTAATCCCATCTACTCAGAAGGCTGAGGCAGGAGAATAGCTTGAACCCGGGAGGCAGAGGTTGAACCGAGATCATGCCACTGCACGCCAGCCTGGGTGACAGAATGAGACTCCATCAAAAAAAAAAAAAAAAGAAAGAAAAAGAAAAAAATGCCTTTCTTGGGGCTCATGCCTGTAATCCTAGCACTTTGGGAGGCTGAGGCAGGCGGATCACCCGAGGTCAGGAGTTCAAGACCATCCTGGCCAACAAGATAAAACCCTGTCTCTACTAAAAATACAAAAATTAGCCGGGCGTGGTAGCATGTACCTGTAATGCCAGCTACTTGGGAGGCTGAGGCAGGAGAATGGCTTGAACCCTGGAGGCAGAGGTTGCAGTGAGCCAAGATCGTGCCACTGCACTCTAGCCTGGGCAATAGAGTGAGACTACGTCTCAGAAAAACAAAAACAAAAACAAAAATGGCCTTTCTTCTATTCTTTCTTTTCTTTCCTTCTGGAACTCAAATTTGATATAGTTAGATTTTTCTCAGTATGTTCTGTCTCTTTCCACCTATTTCATGGTTTCCTAAGTATCATAAGTATGTATCTCATTCCATTCCAAATAATCTTCTAACACGTTTCTCCGATCTCACTCCAGTTGGATTTAATAATTCTTTTTTTTTTTTTTTTTTTTTTTTTTTTGAGATGGAGTCTCGCTCTGTCACCCAGGCTGGAGTGCAGTGGCAGGATCTCAGCTCACTGCAAGCTCTGCATCCCGGGCTCACGCCATTCTCCTGCCTCAGCCTCCCGAGTACCTGTGACTACAAGCGCCCGCCACCTCGCCCGGCTAGTTTTTTGCAGTTTTTAGTAGAGACAGGGTTTCACCGTGTTAGCCAGGATGGTCTTGATCTCCTGACCTCGTGATCTGCCCGTCTCGGCCTCCCAAAGTGCTGGGATTACAGGCTTGAGCCACTGCACCCGGCCATTTTTTTTTTTTTTTTTTGAGACAGAGTTTCACTCTTGTTGCCCAGGCTGGAGTACAGTGACGTGATCTCAGCTCACCGCAACCTCTACCTCCTGGGTTCAAGCAATTCTCCTGCCTCAGCCTCCCGAGTAGCTGGGATTACAGGCATGCACCACCATGCCTGGCTAATTTTGTATTTTTAGTAGAGACGGGGATTCTCCGTGTTGGTCAGTCTGGTCTCAAACTCCTGACCTCAGATGATCCGCCCGTCTCGGCCTCCCAAAGTCCGGGGATTACAGGTGTGAGCCACCATGCCTGGCCCAGTTGGATTAAATTCTAAGCTTAGTTTATCCCATCGAGTTTTACATTCCTTTTTTCCATACAAAATCTTGCTCTGTCACCCAAGCTGGAGTGCAGTGACATGATCTCAGCTCACGGCAACCTCTGCTTCTCAGGTTCAAGTGATTCTCCTGCCTCAGACTCCCAAGTAGCTGGGATTACAGGCACCTGCCACCACGCCTAGCTAGTTTTTGTATTTTTAGTAGAGAAAGGGTTTCATTGTGTTAGCCAGGCTTTTTTTGTTTTGTTTTGTTTTTTGAGACAAAGTGTTGCTCCTGTCGCCCAGGTTGGAGTACAGTGGCGCAATCTCTGCTCACTGCAACCTGCCCCTCCTGGGTTCAAGCAATTCTCCTGCCTCAACCTCCCAAGTAGCTGGGATTACAGGCGCCTGCCAGCACTCCTGGCTAAATTTTTGTATTTTTAGTGGAGACAGGGTTTCGCCATGTTGGCAAGGCTGGTCTCTAACTTGTGCCCTCAGGTGATCCACCCATCTTGGCCTCCCAAAGTGCTAGGATTACAGGTGTGAGCCACCACGTCCGGCCTATTTTTATTTTTATTTTTGAGGTGGAATCTTGCTCTGTTGCCCAGGCTGGAGTGCAGTGGTGCGATCTTGGCTCACTGCAACCTCTGCCTCCTGGGTCAAGTGATTATCCTTCTCAGCCTCCTGAGTAGCTGGGATTATAGGCACCTGCCAGCATGCCTGGCTAAATTTTTGTATTTTTAGTGGTGGCGTGGTTTCACTATGTTGGCTAGGTTGGTCTCGAACTCCTGACCTCAGGTCTCCCAAAGTGCTGGGATTATAGGTGTGAGCCACCGCACCTGGCCTATTTATTTATTTTTATTTTTATTTTTGAGACCAGGTCTCACTCTGTCACCCAGGTTGTAGTACAGTGGCACGATCTTGGCTCTCTGCAACCTCCACCTCCCAGACTCAAGCAATCCTCTCAACTCAGCCTCCAGAATAACTGGGACTACAGGCGCACACCACCACGCGTGGCTAATTTTTTGTATTTTTTGTAGAGACAGGTTTTTGCCATGTTGCCTAGGCTGGTCTTGAACTCCTGAGCTCAAGTGATCCATCCACCTAGGCCTCCCAAAGTGCTGGGATTACAGGTGTGAGCCACTGCACCCAGCCGGACAATTATATTATTTATGTTTACAAGAATGAATCAGAGGCCAGATGCACTGGCTCATTCCTATAATCCCAGCACTTTGGGAGGCCGACGTGGGAGGATCACTTGAGACCAGGAGATTGAGACCTGTCTGGGCAACATAGGGAGATCTTTGTCTCTACAAAAAATTTTTTTAAAAAATTGGCTGGGTGTGATGGTGTGTGTCTGTAGTCCCAGCTGCTTAGAGTGAAACCCTATTCCCCATCCCCACCCCCTCCTAAAAAGAATAAGAGTCTGTGGAAGGCCTGGCACAGTGGCTCATGCCTGTAATCCCAGCACTTTGGGAGGCTGAGGCAGGCGGATCACCTGAGGTCAGGAGTTCGAGACCAGCCTGGACAACATGGTGAAACCCCGTCTCTATGAAAAACACAAAAATTAGACAGGCGTGGTGGCAGGCACCTGTAATCCCAGCTACTCAGGAGGCTGAGGCAGGAGACGGAGGTTGCGGTGAGCCGAGATCCTGCTACAGCATTCCAGCCTGGGCAACAAGAGTGAGACTCTGTCTCAAAAAAAAAAAAAAAAGAGTTCTGCAGAAAAAGAAAGGCCTTCCCTGCAGGTGTCAGCAAAGGTAAGGAGGTCCCAAAGAACAGGAATAGTGAGGAGTCCTGGGGGGAGGGTGGGGATGTTGCTCAAGCCCATCCTTTATATTTGAGACTTCTGGTCCAGAGAAGTGAAGTGCTCTGCTCAGTGTCACACCACTGGTCAGGGGCAGATCGGAATCAGAAAGTAGGCCTTATTTCTTCATTAGAGTCTAGGAAGTGGCCAGGGGAAAGAGGCTGTGCTTGAGAAGGTTAAGGCCTATGACCCACCCTGCGTCATCCAAAGTAAACCAGGAAGGAAGTGTAAAGAAACCCAAAAAAGGTCTGACATTTTTCCATGATGACCACATGGATGCATTTATTAAAAATACAAAATGCTAATAATCCAAACCAGCCCTCTTCCCTTTTTTCCCTTTGGGAGCCCTTGCACTGCATGACACACAAGCTTGGACTAGGCCATTGGGAACTGCAGCTTGGACAAGGAACAGCCACAGTTTTGTCTGTACTCAGAGCAGGTAAAGTGCCATTAAATGCAGCTGGAAGCCAGGGCAGGGGAAGGGGTGGGAAGCTCCTGGAGAGCCCCCAGCTCTTCCCAGTTACTGACTGGCTCTGGAGGAGAGGAGCTAGAAGGCAGAGATAACTGAGGAGACAAACCTGGGGCACCACTGCCATCTGATGTCTTCCTATGGCCATTGCAGTGGTCACAGCCCCAAGCCCCGCGGGCAGCCTGGCAGCAGAGTGAAACAAGAGGGCAAAGAAAGCCTATGGGGGGAAGTTTTTATTTACCCTTGATGGTGGGTACGTGGGTGCTTTGTATGTCTGAAATACTTCATATTGAAGAAAAACATCCATATTGAAAACATAAATGGAAAATGAATCAACATGTACAAAGTAGCCACAGTATGGAGGTGTGGGATTTGACTTTGCCTACGGAAGAGCCGCCCTGCTCTGGCCAGCACTGGAAGGGACCGCTGCCTCTGTTTTGGGAGTGTGCAAGCAGGGACTCTGGACTGGACTTTGCACAATTTCCAGGAGTCATTGCTTAGATATCGGAATGACCAAGATCTTAAGGTCTTAGAATCATTGAGGTAATCCACCCCCATCCCGGCTGCCAGGTCACAGTCATACAGAGGCTGAGCACGCCCAATGCCACCCAGTTTTCCCCTGCTGCTGTTTCTGCCTCGCCTCCCTGTCCCTCCTCCACCCTACCCTAGCATGGGCAGGCTTTGTGTCCCAAGGTCACCAGTCACGTATGTCCCACCACAGGCAGCCAAGCTTGTGAGCCAAGATCGCACCACTTCTCTCCAGCCTGGGCAACAAGCGAGTCTCTGTCTCAAAATAATAATAATAATAATAATAATAATTTTACCTAATTAAAGTTCATATTTCAATGTAGTCAAATGTTCCAAAAATGTCCTTTATAGTACTCTTTTTCGGTTTGGTCCAGGATCCCATCCAAGATCGTACATTTCATTTAGTTGTCATGTCTCTTGAGTCTCCTTTAATCTGGAACAGTTCCTGGGCCTCTCTTTGGTCATGTATGACACTGATATTTATAAAACATGCAGGCCAGTAATTTTATAAAGTTCAACTTGGGCTTTTTCAATATTTCCTTTCCTTGTGTATTTCTTTTTTTCTTTTTTTTTGAGACAGAGTTTCACTCTTGTTGCCCAGGCTGGAGTGCAATGGTGCACTCTTGGTTCACTGCAACCTCCACCTCCCAGGTTCAAGCAATTCTCCTGCCTCGGCCTCCCAAGTAACAGGGATTACAGGTATGCACCACCACACCCAGCTAATTTTTTGTATTTAGTAGAGACGGGGTTTCACCATGTTGGTCAGGCTGGTCTTGAACTCCTGACCTCAGGTGATCCACTTGCCTCAGCCTCCCAAAGTGTTGGGATTACAGGCGTGAGCCACCGTGCCTGGCCGTATACTTCTTGATTTCTTGCTTTGAGTGCCAGTGGCCCAGCCACTTCCTCAGGTCAGGAGCCAAGAGACCATCCTGAATCCATCCCTGTCCCTCACTCCCACCTACCCATCCATCACCAGATCCCAGCGCCGAATGCTCTTCCCTCCCATACCCCAGCTTCTGCTGTGACTATATCATCATTCCTTACCCATCATCTATCCTTTGTCTTGCTCTCAACAATTACACGGCTTCACACTTCTCCCTTCTTAAACCCTCTACAGGCTGGCTGCTCAAAGGGTAGCAAAAGGATCAGCAGCTTTGAGAGTTGTTAAAAATGCAGAACTACAGGCTGCGACCCAGAGCTGTGGAATCAGAATCTGCATTTTAA